>NC_044031.1:623405374-624005374 GCF_901765095.1 Microcaecilia unicolor
TCTGATGCCAGCACCGGCCCCCTTTTGCCGCAGCTTGGTAAAGGGGCTCTTAGTCTGCTTTCTAAATGCTCAGCAGAGACCTCTAGTGGCTCTATCAGAGAAGTGTTTTGTGACTTTTTGACTTGAGAATACAAAGAGTCCCTAATCAGGAGTAGCCTAATGGTTAGTGCAGTGGACTTTGATCCTGGGGAACTGAGTTCAATTCCCACTGCAGCTCCTTGTGACTCTGGGTAAGTCACTTAACCCTCCATTGTCCCTGCTACAAAATAAGTACCTGAATATACATAAACCACTTTGAATGTAGTTGCAAAAACCTCAGAAAGGCGGTATATCAAGTCCCATTTCCCTTTCCCTTTACTCCTTCATCAAACTATCGACTTCTACACCTAAAATTTTAGAACAAGACTCAAACTGAAAAGAATCTGCAGCAATTTTAAAACCTCAGAGAAACTCAGAATTACATGGGTCCAACCAGAAAAATTTAGTCTTTTCCCGATTTAGTTTAAGATAATTATTCAGGGTCCATTGCTTGATCAACTGAACATAGTTAATGATGCTCATCAAAGTATTAGACCAATCCTGAGAAACTGGCAATAAGAGTTATATCATCAGCATATATAAAACAAGATATCTTAAGTTGTCCCAGAAGTCTGCTTAAAGGTTGTAGCAAAACATTAAGGGCCCTGTTTACTAAGGTGTGCTAGTGTTTTTTAGTGCGTGCTAAAAATTAGTGTGCGCTAACTATATAGAAAGGAATATTATGGGCATCTACATGGTTAGCGAATGCTAAAAATTCTAATGCACCTCTAGTGTGGCTTAGTAAATAAGGCCCTAAATAAGGAAGGGGATAAGGCCGAACCCTGGGGTACCCCACATTCAGGATTCCAACTATCTGACAAAATATCCTTCTTCTGTACTTTACAACTTTGTAAAGTTAAAAAGCCTTTAGATCAGGACAAACTCTTCCGCGCATGCCTAACTCATTCAATCTAGTTATTAAAAGTATGATCAACAAGATCAAATGCACAGGAAAGACTGAATTAAATAACTATAGTGTTTTGACCCTGGTCTAATATCGCTGTACCTTGCGCGATTAAAGCCCCTATCACAGTTTCTGTACTATGATTTTTACAGAAAGCAGACTGAGATAGGTGTAAGATATCATGATCAATAAGATAATTATCCAGTAACGTAACAACATAGCCTGCTACTAATTTTGTAAATAATAGAATTGAAGAGACTGGGCGATAATTAGCCACAGCTTTTAAATTACCTCTAGGATTCTTCTGAATAGGGGGCAAGACTATCTCACCCCAAACAGGAAAAATACTGTTTGCCAGGCATTCATTGAACCCCCCTCTCACCAACTCTCTTCAACCTAATGATGATACCTTTAGCAAAACTTCTAGCCAATCAAAACCTCAACCCCTACATATACGCAGACGATGTCACAATTTACATCCCGTTCATGATGTAAACGAAATCACCAACGAGATCAACCAAAGCCTCTAAATCATGCACTCCTGGGCGGATGCATTCCAGCTAAAACTCAACGCAGAAAAAACACAATGTCTTGTTCTCACCTCGTAACACAACACAAACAATTACTCCACCATAACCACACCATACTGTTCTCTTCCCGTCTCACAAAATCTGAAAATTCTTGGAGTTACCATCGATCGAAACCTCACACTCGATGCCCACGTGAAGAATACGACGAAAAAGATGTTCCACTCTATGTGGAAACTCAAAAGAGTAAAACCTTTCTTCCCAAGACACATCTTCCGTACCCTGGTACAGTCAATGGTAATAAGTCATCTAGACTACTGTAACGCACTGTACGCTGGCTGCAAAGAACAGACTATCAAAAAACTCCAGACAGCCCAGAACACCGCTGCCAGACTCATATTTGGAAAAACTAAATATGAAAGTGCAAAACCCCTAAGAGAGAAACTTCACTGGCTCCCACTCAAGGAACGCATTGCATTCAAGATCTGCACGATTGTACACAAAATCATTCATGCAAATGTCCCAATCTACATGCTAAACCTCGTGGACCTGCCTCTCAGAAACGCCATAAGATCATCCCGCAAATTTCTCAATCTGCACTTCCCCAGCTGTAAAGGACTAAAATACAAGCTGACACACACCACCACCTTCTGTTACATGAGCACGCAGTTGTGGAATGCACTGCCTACAGCCTTGAAAACTATTCACGAAATAACTAACGTTCGCAAATCTTTGAAGACATATCTCTTCAACAAGGCCTACAAAGAGAACCCATAGCCTTACAAACTACCTCACTAACCACCCAGCTATGAAAGTCCACTTTCTATACTATCCTGCCTAACACCTTCCTTCTCTCTTCCTTTACTTAATTTTTGTACACTACCAATTGTATCTGATATCCTGGAATGACTACGTCATAACAAATCTCTGTAAGCCACATTGAGCCTGCAAATAGGTGGGAAAATGTGGGATACAAATGCAATAAATAAATAAACCAAGCAGTAAGCATTTGAAGTAAATGTATACTCATATCACTCATATATGCCGGACAAACATCTTAGATTACAACTAGGTTTAGTAAACCTAGATAAAAGATTTAGTATCATAAGTGGTCATGGACTCAAAACTGTCCCAAATATGATCCCTAGTGTTGTTATCCTTATACAAAACTTTTTGTACCTTAATCGCTGGAGATCCTAGAACCCAAAAGACTCAAAACTGACCAAACCTGGGAATCTTTTCAACCACTAACAGCTGAGGGTGTAAGATCAACTGCTCTCTGGATCAATGCCCAAAACATCTACTCAAATCCATCCCTATGGAAGCAGTAAAACTGGTTACTCGATGATCTCAATGAGCTGTAAAAACTGTCTCTCTCCCTTCTGGTATGGGCAAAATTGTTCTCACTCCACTACTGAAGGGATATGGGCTAGATGTAACATTGCCTGCAAACTACCGTCCAGTGGCAAGGCATACCCCTTTTTACATTAGTAAACAACTCTCTTTTTATCTGGAAAAATGTTCTGTTTTACACTGGTCACAATTTGGCTTCAGATCGTCACATAGTACGGAAACACTGCTGCCAGTTCTAACTACATATATCAAACAACACCTATACAAAGGCGACCAAGAGGTTCATTTTCAAAGCACTTAGCCTCCCAAAGTTCCATAGAAACCTATGGAACTTAGCCTCCCAAAGTGCTTTGAAAATATGCCTCCAAGTGATTTTTCTCCAATTCGAAATATCGGCGGCGTTCGATGCAATTGACTACACATTGCTACTCGAACCCCTGGATCAAACAGGAATAACATGGATTGTGCTCAAATGGTTCAGTGAATTCCTTTCAAATCAACGCTATGTGTCAAGCAAAACAACTTTCCAACTACTGGTCTACTAACTGCGGGATCCCCACAGGGATCTCCCCTCTCACCGTTCCTGTTCAACCTTTTTATGTCATCTCTTGCCTCAATATGCCTGGGACTTAACGAACTGTTATCCTACGCAGATGACATCCTGCTTCTCTTACCAGTAACAGCATCAAACGAAGATCCAACTCAGTCTGTAGCGAATGGTATGACTGCTGTTAGCACCTGGACCCTGACCAATAAACAAACTGAATGCGCAAAAAAACGGTCCTGTGGTTCAGAAATCAGGGAGTTGAGTTCCCATCATCAATATCTTTGTCCAATGGTAAAACCTTTACAGTTGAATCTGAAACCAGAGTATTAGGGGTCTTGCTTGATTCTTCACTCACCTTCTTTTCCCATATTAATCAGCTATGGAAGAAAACACTATTCAAAATGAGACAGCTACATCTAGTCAGACCATTCTTCGACCAAAAAGCCTTCGCACTACTAGTCCAAACTTTAGTCCTACCTCACTTGGATTACTGTAACGTTCTATTTCTTGGTATTAAGTTTCAATATCAGAAAAAATTGCAAATCATACTGAGCACAGCTGCTACACTTATATACAGATTGAACAGATATACTAGTGTTTCAACTCATCTAAAGGTTATCAATAGAAATCAAACAAAATAAAACATGGAAAAGAAAATAAGATGATACCTTTTTATTGGACATAACTTAATACATTTCTTGATTAGCTTTCGAAGGTTGCCCTTCTTTGTCAGATCGGAAATAAGCAAATGTGGTAGCAGATAGTATATATAAGAGAAACATCAAAGCATTACTTTGACAGTCTGACAGAGTGGGAGGGTGGGGGTATGCATGGGGACATCAAAGCATTTCATTGATATTCTAACAAAATGGGTGTTGGTAGGTGAGAGGAGGGTAATAAACAGAGAAATAAACAGAGAAATACAGCTTTATGGTTTATAATGGGTTAGAAAACCCAGATCCTTATTAAGTCCTGTTTGTTGGGTGTCAAAATATTCAATCATTCTTATTTCAAAGGTCTTACGTTCCTGTATTGTTTAAAATTACCTTTCAGTATTCTTACTGTGAAATCACTGGTGCAGTGTTCTGGTCTTGTGAAGTGTTGGCCCACAGGGGTGGGGGGCTTGACTGGCACCGGCTATTTCATGTGATGTCTGTGCAGACTGAATCTTGTCTTAAGCACCTGGCCTGTTTCTCCAATATAGCATCCTTCGTTACATTTTTACACTGAATGATATATACCACATTGGAAGATGAGCATGTAAAATAGTCCTTTATGTTGAATATTTTTTCCTTTGTGAATGACTGTGGGGTCTTGTGAAATGTTTTTGGCATAGTTTGCAGCTGGCTGTGTTACATGGAAACGTGCCCTTTTCTTTTTCCGTCTGTGTTGGAAGTTTACTTCTGATCAGCTTGTGTTTTAAATTTGGTGGCTGTTGGAAGGCCAGCACTTGTGGGGATGGGAATATCTCTTTCAGTAATTCATCCTCCTGGAGTATAGGTTGTAGATCTCTTATGATTTTCCTCAGTTTTTCCAGCTCTGGATTGTATGTCACTACAAGGGGGAATTCTGTCTGTGGCTTTTTTTCTTTGTACTGTAGCAGATTTTCCCTGGGTGTTTTGAGGGAGGAGGCAATATTCTTGGAGATTATTTTGGGGTTGTAGCCTTTCTGTTTGAAGGATGCAGTCAGGGTTTCAAGGTAACCTTTAAGAGTGGACTAACACGGCTACCACAACTCATCTAAACAAACTGCACTGGCTTCCCATAGCAGAAAGACTCAGGTTCAAAGCTGCTTGTTTAGTTTTTCAAATCTAACAGGGCTTCACCTCTGAACTGCTAAGACCGCTCCGCTATATCTGGTCCAGTCTAACAGACTGAAACAACAACTAATGCTAGCATCACCATTTCAAAAGACAATTCGAAATCAGAAGATTTTCAGCTCTCTATTCCCCGTACTTGGAGTCAAAATATGGAATTCTCTACCTATTCCCATCAGAACAGAAAACAGTTACCCTCACTTCAGGAACAGGCTAAAAACCTTTCTCTTCCCAAAGACTGCTTCATAATAATCCATCAAGATTTCTACTTCCTGGTATCATCCATTACCCTTTCTTTTAATGTTTTTTGTCTCATGCATTACACCATTGGTCTCTAATGTTTCTCATACCTCAAACTAACACTATCTGCTTTTGTCTCACCTAGAATGTAAACTGCACTGAACCCTGGAACAGGGATATTAGCGGTACACAAGAATTGAACTGAATTATCCTTCAGAAAAAATTGTGTTCTAATCTTAGCCATCTTATCGTTGAAGAACAGCTAAAGCTTCAGCCATTTGGCATCTCAATATACTGTGTGAAAAAAGATCATCAATATTAATAAGTCTATCCACCAAATTAAACAACATGTGTATTTAAGGTCGAGGAACTAACCATCTTTGAATAGAACGTTTTTCTTTCTAGTGATTATAAGTTTGTATAATGTAATCGTAGTTCTCCAAGCCTGACTAGACTCAGAGAAAAGGGATTTCCTCCAGATGCGTTCTCTCTTCCTACATTCTTGTTTCAAAGCCAACAATTCAGCATCAAACCATTCACTGACCTTCTAGAAATTTTTGTTTTGGTTTAACTGGAGCAATTTCATCCAAAATATCTGAAACATAAGAATTCCAGCCTACGAATACATTTTGTGGAGTCAAAAAACCCTCTGGAAATTCAATGCTGGTGGCCAGAATACGTCACCTGCATTGAATTTCCAGGTTCACCGGCGACAGCAGGAGTTACCCGGTATAATTCCTGCTGTCTCAATATTGGGGGCATAGTTTATAGTTTATTTGTGCTTACTAAACCGCCCAGTCTATCAGTATAAGAAATATCCAACAAGTATCCTTTCTCATGAGAGCTCTGAACAAATGGCCAAGTAAATCCCCCAAAAATCTAAAACTTCACTAGCTCTAATATCCAACCTATCTTCCAAGTGCATATTTATATCTCCAACTAATAGGGTAGTCTGATATTGCATAGTGTTTTCAGTCACAAATTCCTGAAAAATATCTCTTGTCCATTTACTAGTGGGATAATAAACCACAATACATCCCAGTGTCCCTAAAAATACGGAGTCATCTATAGAACAATTATTTCAAGTGATGGGATGGAGATTTTATCTAACAAATGTACTGAGAAAAAATTCTTATAAAGTACTTTTATACCTTCTCCCCTTTTGCCCTGCCTAGGGACATGCAATAACATATAGCTGACAGGACACATGGCTCTCAAATTAGGATAATCCAAAATCGAGAACCGTGTCTCCATCAGAAACATTAAACCAGGTTGTACATCTTCAATCAAGTCCCTCATAACATCCACTTTATTTACTGCTGATCTGGCATTAATATACAAACTGGGAACTGGTGTAAATGATCTCTCCTTGGCTATTATAGATTTCAGATGAATTAGATTTCTACAGTTAGCCTTCAAACTGGTGGTGGGTGGGGGGGGGGGGGAATAACTTTTAAAAATGTTATCATATCTTCTCCTTCTAATAACAGTAGTAATATGTCTAGACATATTCTGAGAACAATCAAATTTGAAAAATTAGGAGTGCCCTAAAATAAAGCCTGTGAATTACCTCTATTAGAAATAAGTACAGGGATCACCCAGTTAATATCAACAGACCCTACTATTTGATTAAAAACCCCCACAATAAGAAAAAAAGCAGCCTAGAACAAAACATTTTAACTAAAATCTAGTCTCAGTATGAATAAAATTAAAAACAATAAGATACTCAATCAACCAACACTTTAAAAATCAAAGTTGCCCCTTAAAGTTGCCCACAAAGGGGCATAACACGCCTCTTTCGGCAGCGCCCCTGAGGTGGCACACCCCAGGAGCTGGCACGTTTTTACCCCTGAATAACATCAGGTACTAATGATGTCACAAGATAGGCAGGGCTCAATGCCACACCGCTAAAACTTCACCGAATGCCACCAGCAGGTTAAAGCAGAGATTTTACACAGCTCATGCAGCAAAATGGTAAAACTAAGCAGCTAAGTCCAAGCAGGAAATAGCAGGCATGCAGGAACTAATGGGCTTTTGCCCCCGAATAGTGTCAGGTATTAATGATGTCACAAGATGCTCAATGCTGCACCTCAAAAGCTTCCCCAAGTGCCTCCAGCAGGTTAAAACAGAGATTTAACACTGCTCATGCAGCAAGATGGTAAAACTAAGCAGCAAACTCCAAGTCGAAGTTTCCTACCTAGGGAAACTATTGAGGGAAAAACTGAAGCACAAAATAGCATTGAAGTGACCACAACAAAATAGCACATCTCTGTGGAAATATAAGGATTGAGGTGGTCCTATGGCGAGCAGGAAGAATTGCATATGCAAAGCTGAATATTCTCAAACGTTCTCTATCCACTGCTGTGATGGAGCCCATGAGGGAGAATTTCACTGTCCTGCTTGTCCTCGGAGAACTTGGGCTTCTAATTCAAAGGGGGAGGAGAGAAGACCTCAGCAGTGGGAAAGAGTATCGAGGGGTTGGAAGTCTGATCCACAGCTGAACCCCAGGGCACCAGATGCCACAACAGGAGAAGAAAGGAGGAATCATCAAGAAGGGTCCTGTCCAAAGCTGCAACTATGAGTTGTTCCACATAAACAAAGGGGAGAAGAATGGAAGGCCAGAAGCAGCAGTGTGAGTACATGCTTGGAAACCTGTGTGATAGGAGGTAGGAACCAAATTCTAGGTGCATCCTGCTTGCCTAGTCCAGAGAGATGGAGCATGTGATGAGAACTACTGTAAGTCCCAAAAAGAGGGAGGGGACTTAGCTAAGAAAAGAGTGACTGCACAGACTGAGAAGAGACAGAGCATGAGGTGAACAGCACTGAAAGTATCTGAAGAAGAGGAGATTGGGGGCTGCCAGCAGTCCATACAGTTTGAGAGGTATTTACAGAGGCACACTGAGAGTGCAAAACTTGTCCAGAGGAGAAAAGATACAGAGATGAAGAAGAGCAGAAGAGACACCACACCACAACAGAGATCAAAGGACCCTAATTCTGTTGAGCACATTTGAGACTTTTTGATATCACTTTACCTTGCTTTTATGGACTATGTGCCTTATAGTTCTCATTGCTCTGCTTTTTACTTTTTTTACACAAATTTGTCCAGTCTGGCTTGAATGTGCCTGACGAAAGACTGTCCAGAAAATATAGAGCCAGCCATCAAGGATTATTCATACTTGTTCATATGTTTGGGAAGAGAATGATTTTTTTTTTACTTATTTGACAGTTTTTAAATTTCCATATGTAGATATAAATATAATGAAATCAAAACTGGAATATCATTAAAACAGCTTCAAAAGGAAAGTTGAATATGAAGTGTTAACATACATGGTTGTAGCATGCGATGTTGTTTGTAAGCACTGTGTTTCGAAAACAATAAATATGATTATTTAAAAAAAAAAAAACAGCTTCAAAATTATTGTAGCTGGTGGAAGCAGCACCACTAAAGGCTCTATTTTGTGCTCATTTTTCTACACAATACAGTAATATATGGCCAAATTTCAGTGAGGATATCCTGTTTATTGATGGGTTCATCTTAACTGTTGTTGTAATCTGCCTTGGGAAGCCTAGTATTATAAAGACTAGAAGTAAAATTAAACTGTTCTTTCATTGGAGCACATGGAATCACATTTTCAAATCATCTCTATTGTACAAATGGATTATTCTGTTTCAAGCATGTTTCAGAGACAAGTGGTTTTCGTAAGTCAAAATAATGAAAATAAATATTTTCTATCATGCAGATCTTTCATTTGTTTAAGTAAATGGGCTATAAACCCCTAATACAGTTCATTGGTTTTCTTATATTTTGTCCTTGTGATGACTTATACTGTGCTAAAACTGGAAATACAGTGAGACAGAATAATAGAATTCAGTAACATCCAAAACGTATTAATTAACATTATAACTTTGTCACTATCTATCTGGGTAATAACTGAGAAAATGCTGTTGAAAATGACTTCAAGAAGAGATAAATATATATCACAGAACTGGAAAATGTTGGCACATTTAGATGGAGTCTGGACTTCTGCATGAAGGTAGCTCTGCCCTCGTTATTTAATATCTTTCTTTTAAACAGTAGTAATAAACAATGTTAAATGCATTCTTATAATATACCACTGCATTCTGTAAAACAAAAGGCATAAGTTCCCACAAACCATCTTTCTCTTTTGATCTAAGCACATGGAAAAAAGATATTAAATGCTTCCACGTTTCAACCTAATTCATGTTTACTGTGAGATATAACTGCCATAAATAAGTAAATAAATAAATAGGTAGGTAGAAACTCTGAATGTTGAGCACTTGATTCTCATAACATGATGTCTGTTTTAGTAACCCTTTACCAGGAGAAAAAAATATTTGCACAAATATAACATATTTGCACTGATTATGATTTATAACAAATTACTACTCTACCTACAGTTATGAAAAGTTATTCTGTTCTTATACTTCCTCAGTCTACGTCCGTATGCTGCACAAACTGGCATGTTTGAAAATATAAGTGAGATTAAATAAAAATGCTACCAACAATAAAGAACAAGGTGGATGCAGCAGCTTATAGGTTTGTTTGCTTTGTTTTGAGTGTATGCAGATTGACGGCTGCACAGGGAAGGGGAAACACCGACTAACCTAAGTGGCTTCAACTTTTTGACATCATGCCATCTCCTGTTCTGAATCAAACTTTCTTGCTCAGCCCCAACTGATTGAGGGACCAGTAAGGGAAACAGCTCTGTTTTTATGATAATGATCATTATTTATTTACAATGATTAACTGTGTATTAAGAGATTCACCCAAGGCGGTGTATAGCAATAAAACTTGCAATTTTGTTCACAGTATAAATAGTAAAATTAACAAAAATAAGCAAGAATACAGTTAATGAGGTGGACTTGATGGCAAATTGAATTCTAGTAACAGGGCTAACGTAATACAGAACCAGAAATATAAACATTTAACAGCACTGTAAAACAATCATATAGCAGAAATATTGCAGAAACAGAATATGAATACCATAATAGGCAGCATGAAAGAACATAATTATTTATTTATTTGTTACATTTGTATCCCACATTTTCCCACCTATTTGCAGGCTCAATGTGGCCGTAATAGCGTTCGCCAACTCTTGTGGATAACAAATACAAGGTGTTGGTGTGGTCAAATAAGGTTCATGAGTTTCAGACACAATGGGGCCATAATGGGGTTAGAAGAGAGGAAGGGTTGTAGGTGTCCATAACGAGCTGTGGTGATGCTGTGTTGCAGAGTTCAGGCACCTAAGTTGGATCAGTAGGATATGCCTTTTTAAATAGGTGGGTCTTTAGTGATTTCCTAAAGTTTAGATGGCTGTAGGTTGTTTCATGGTTTATGGCAGTGCATTCCTTAGTTGCGTGCTTACATAGGAGAAGCTAGATGCATAAGTTGTTTTGTATTTGAGTCCTTTACAGTTCGGGTAGTGGAGGTTTAAGTATGTTCGTGATGATCCGATTGTATTTCTGATTGGTAGGTCTATGAGGTCTGTCATGTATCCTGGAGTTTGGCCATAGATAGTTTTGTGGACCAGGCTGCAGATTTTGAAGGCAATGCAGTTTTTCTCAGAGGGGTTTGGCACTTTCGAATCGTGTTTTATCAAATATCAGCCTGGCTGCTGTGTTTTGAGCGGTCTGAAGTTTCTTTGTGAGTTGTTCTCTGCATCCTGCATAAATTCCATTGCAGTAGTCTGCATGGCTTAGTACCATTGTTTGTATTAGATTGCGAAATGTTTCCCTCGGGAAGAATGGTTTCACACGCTTGAGTTTCCACATAGAGTGAAACATTTTCTTAGTTGTGGAGTTCACTTGGCTCTCAAGTGTAAGGTTACAATCGATTGTAACGCTGAGTATTTTCAGGCTGTCTGAGATAGGGAGGGTGTAGTCTGGGGTGTTTATAGTTGAGGGTTTGTTCGTATTGTGTTGAGATGAGAGGATGAGACAGTGTGTTTTTTCAGTATTGAGTTTCAGTTGAAATGTATTTGCCCATAAGGTCACGGTGTTTAAGCTGAGCTTGATTTCATTGGTGATTTCTGTCGGGTCATGTCTAAATGGAATGTATATTAAGACGTCGTCTGCGTAGATGTATGGGTTGAGGCCTTGGTTGGATAAGGACTTGGCTAGAGGAGTCATCATTATGTTGAAGAGTATTAGTGATAGTGGTGATCCTTGAGATACGCCACAGTCTGCCTTCCGTGGTGGTGACATGTTTGAATTTGACTTCACTTGGTATGTTCTGGTTGATAGAAAACCCTTGATCCAGCTGAGTATGTTTCCACTGATACCGAAGTACTCTAGGAGATTTAGTAGTATATTGTGGTTTACCATGTCGAATGCACTTGACATGTCGATTTGGAGGAGAAGTATGCTTTTGCCTATAGCTATTTCCTGCTTGAATTTGGCCAGGAGAGTGATTAGTACAGTTTCAGTCTATGGAGGGGGCAGAATCCTGATTGTGATTCATGTAATATTGAGAACTTGTTTAGGTAGTCATTAAGTTGTTTGGTTACCATGCTTTCCATCAGTTTGACTATTAGTGGGATAGATGCAACTAGACGGTAATTGGTAAGTTTGTTTGTTTTTTGGGGGGGATCTTTTGGTATTGGGGTGAGTAGGATGTTGCCATATTCCTTAGGGAAGAGACCTTGTTGAAGCATGTAGTTTAGGTGGGATGTGAGGTCTGCTATGAAGCGGTCGGGGGCGGATTTAAGTAGATAGCTGGGGCAGACATCCAGTTTGCAGTGGGTGTTGGAGAACCTTTGAGTCACATGGGCTATTGTTTCTGCGGTGAGGAGAGCAAAGTTTGACCAGGTTCGGTCCATTGGATATTCTCCAAAGGTTGGGTCCAAGCCATTGATGAAGTATTCGATGTCGGTTTTGTCCTGAGGAAGTGTATTGCGTAGATTTACTATTTTTCATTGAAGTATTTAGCAAGTTTGTCTGCAGATGGGATGTCTCTATTGGTTGTGGTGACTGAGGTGGTGTCTAGTAGTTTATTTACGAGTTGGTAGAGTTTCTTTATGTCTTTGTAGTCTGGTCCTACTTTGGTTTTGTAATAAGACCTTTTGGCTTGTTTTATTGCATATTTGTATTTTCTTTGTGTTTGTTTCCATGAGTTGAGTGTGTAATCATCTTTTATTTTTCTCCATGCTCGTTCTAGTTTCTTGGATTGTGTTTTTAGTTTTTTCAATTCATCGTTGAACCACGGTATCGAGATTTGTCTACGTGCTGTTCTTGTTCTTAAGGGTGCTATTTCGTCTAGTGTGCTTCTGCATCTTTTGTTCCAGTCAGAGAGGTAGTGTATGGAGTCTGTTTGTGCTGACCAGTCGTTGTTGTATATTTGATGCCAGAATGCTTTAGGGTCTATTTGGCCTCTTGTACTATAGGTTTTGTGTTCTTGTGTACGGTATGAACCCTTTTTCCGCCAATTTAGGGATAGGTTTAGCTTGTAGTGATCGGTCTAAGGTGTTTCTGTCCATCTGATATCTGTTATTGATAGGTTGTGATCTGTGGACAGTTTGTGTGAGAAGAGGTCGAGTGTATGCCCTTTGACGTGGGTAGCTTGCGTGTGTGGCCATTTAAGACCACATGAGAGGAGGAATTCCTTGCATTCTTGTGCATTCTTGTGCAGGCGACCAAGACCCAGAGCAAGCGGAATCGCTGGGTCACCCAAGCAGCGAAGAACGCCCTGACCGCACCGGAAGGGTTCGGACAGTGCCGAAGCCGAGGTCCTTAAAGGAATCAGCTTACCTCTTGAATCGGAGGACCTGAAGGCAAACGCCAGGTCTGATTCTCCGGGCCGCAAATCGAGGAACGACCAACAGCGGGAAGACAACAAGCAAGCCGAGGCTGACCTGGCGGCTCCGAGTGATCTGCCGAAAAGGACGCCGCCGAACGCAGAGCAACGGAGCTGCAGAGCCTGATTCGCCGTAGAGCTGACCCTGCTGAATCCAGTGGGACCGCACGACCTGACCCACCGAGCCCAACGCAAACAGATGATCAACCGGCGACCTGAGGCCACGCAACGCCGAAGACTGATCGAGACGCAGGAACGAGCTCAGAGGATCGCGGGGAGCAGGTCAAGCTCTCCTCTGACCAAACGACCGTGCTACTGATCGCTGCTCGGGCCGCCAAGGACGACTGCTGACAATCAAGACCGACTGTGAGGGTCAACCTGCCTGAACAAGATCTACCTGCTGTGGCCGAACTGAGTATAAAATACCTGCTCATCTTAACTGCATGCATGCACTGCTTAGCTTTAACATAATTTAAAAATCCTCGCTTTATCCTGTTTTGCTATGCTTACTTTTACTGAAAACCACTGTTGCCATGCTTTAAATCAAACTCCCGTTAAGATTAATGCAAATGCAAATATTACCTCATTTGCCTAATAGAGAATTGTTGCCAAGCTTTCAGTGCAGGCTTGCCCAGCAATAATCCATTGCCAAGCTCTAAATCTAAATTAAATTGTTGCTATAATTAAATACAATTATAAGCACTACTGCGCATGCCTAGCACTGAACCGCTGCCAGCTTTAAACTAAACTGTTGCTAAGCCTAACTGAAAACGTAGCACTATCTCGCTTGAATTGTAGCCAAGCTCAAATACAATTGTAAACTTTGAATCGCTCAAATGTTAGCTTTAACCTAATTATTGCTAAGCTCAACTAACAATGTTAGCACTAACTTGCTTGAATTGTAGCCAAGCTCAAATGCAATTGTAAACAGAATCGCTCAAATGTAAACCAGACGCCTAACTATCACAGCGCCCAACACATAGACATGAACACCAGCAACACACTCATAACCATCCAGAGTCTCATCATACTCACTATATTCTTACACGCTAACACAACCCACAACCTCGACAGCAATAACCCCACCACCCACAATACGCACAACACTCACACACACACAATGCATGCCCAAAACAACAATCATCACAACCCAACTACATATCACCAATCCTACGCACAATATTTAAACAACCTACCAAATCAAAGACACAATAACCAACCAACTGGAATAAACCCCAGATATGCACACCACCGGCAAAATAAGGAAAATAATGACAACAGTAATCTCAACCACCGAAGAAACAGACAATTAATAAAAATAAACACATCAAACCCCACCATGGAACCACTACACCCAATCCAACTAGGATACATCAATGCAAGATCAGCAGTAAGAAACTCAGTAGACATACTAGACTGGATCATCACAGACAAATTAGACCTCTTATTTATCACAGAAACCTGGTTCCACAGTCCCACAGACCCAGCCATCTTACAAGCGTGCCCACCAGAATACAAAATCACGCACTGGACAAGAAATGGAAAAAAAAGAGGAGGCGGAATAGCGATAATATACAAACCTGAATTCACCATCACAATCACAGGTGAATCTACCTCACCACAACTTGAAATTGCATCGACTAGAATCAGCCATCCAAGCCTAATAGGACACCTTAACACAATCCTATTCTACAGGCCACCAGGAAAATGGCAAGACACCCAAACACAACTCATGGATTTCATCTCGAATACCTGCGTATCAGCCTCAAACATCCTCATACTAGGCGACATCAACCTACACCTAGAAAACGACACACTACCAAGTACACGAGAACTCAAAGAATTCTTAAAACTCTGGGACCTGCAAACACCCAACTTACAACCAACCCACGAAAAAGGACACACGATAGATATCATAACAAACAGATTCGAACCTGACTCAACTATCACACTCACTAACACAAGATGGACACCTACACTATGGTCAGACCACCATAAAGCAAATGTCACTCTTTACTGGCGAAAAACACAACTAAACACAATCAACAAACATGAACGAAAAACCTACACAACAAGAGAAAAAAATAGACCCCACAACATTCTGGCAACAGATTTACCAGAGCGAATGGACCATAAACGCCAACACCATCCAATTCCTCCAAGAATGGGACGATATAAGCACAACAACACTAAACAAAATCGCCCCGGTCCAAACCAGAACATCACGCAGGAAAAATGCAAATCCATGGTTCACCGAAGAACTGAAAAAACTGAAAACACAAGTCAGGAGACTTGAACGAACATGGAACAAAAAGAAAGACGAACAAACACTAAACGACTGGAAACAACTTCGGAGAAAATATAAATACACCATCAAACAGACAAAAATACTACACTATAAAACACTAATAGGACCAAACTACAAAGACACACATAAACTCTTCAACCTCGTGAACAAACTGCTAGACACCACACCTGTCACAAACAACAGCAAAGATATACCAAGTGTCGACAACCTTGCGAAATACTTCAAGGAGAAAATTACACTATTGCGACACAAAATACCTGCCAGCCCTATAGAATACACCACTCTCCTAGACTGCCTAGATCCAGAAGAAGGAACACACCCAGCAGACAGAACCTGGACCGAATTTGAACTATTATCAGAAGACCTCATCTCTAAAACTCTCAAAAGATATGCCAAATCCAACTGCAAACTAGACATTTGTCCGAATAACCTCATGAAATCTGCTCCTCAAAAATTCATAGTAAACCTAACAAACCACATAAACTACATGTTACAAAATGGACTCTTCTCAAAAGAAAAAGGAAAAATCTTACTCACACCAATTCCTAAAGATACAAAGAAGAACACGAACGAAATAACGAACTACAGACCAATAGCATCCATACCACTAATAACCAAGATAACCGAAGGCATGGTAACTAAACAACTCACAAACTATCTAGACAAACATTCGATACTGCATGCTGCCCAATCAGGATTCCGTGCGAATCACAGTACAGAAACAGTATTAGTCACCCTTGTGACCAAATTCAAACAAATAATTGCAACCGGCAACAATATACTCCTCCTACAATTTGACATGTCAAGCGCCTTTGACATGGTTGACCATGAAATCCTACTACACATACTTGAATACTTTGGCATCGGAGGAAGTGTCCTGAACTGGTTCAAGGGGTTCTTAACCCTGCGTTCATATCAAGTGACATCAAACTCAACCACGTCCAAAGCATGGATACCTGAATGTGGAGTCCCACAAGGATCACCTCTTTCACCAACCATATTTAACCTAATGATGATCCCTCTAGCGAAACTCCTATCAAACCATAACCTCAACCCATATATATACGCCGATGATGTGACAATATACATCCCATTCAAACAAGACACCAAAGAAATCTCCAACGAAATCAATCAAAGTCTACATATCATGAACACATGGGCAGATGCATTCCGCCTGAAACTAAACGCAGAAAAGACCCAATGTCTGATACTCACCTCCCAATACAACACAACCGAATACAACGTGATAAACACACCAAACCTAAAACTTCCAATCTCAGAAACGCTAAAAATCCTCGGTGTGACTATCGACCGCCACCTAACACTTGAAACTCACGCAAACAACATAACCAAGAAGATGTTCTTCAGCATGTGGAAACTGAAAAGGATAAGACCATTCTTCCCAAGATTCGTCTTCCGCAGCCTAGTGCAATCCCTCGTCCTCAGCCACCTGGATTACTGCAACTCATTATACGCAGGCTGCAAAGAGCAAATACTGAAGAAACTTCAAACAGCCCAGAACACAGCAGCCAGGCTCATCCTCGGAAAACCTAAATATGAAAGGGCAAAACCACTGCGCGAGAGACTACATTGGCTTCCACTCAAAGACCGCGTTACTTTTAAAATTTGCACACTAGTCCATAAGATCATTTACGGTGAAGCCCCAGCGTACATGACTGATTTAATAGACCTACCACCCAGAAACGCCAAAAGATCATCCCGAACTCACCTCAACCTTCACTACCCAACTTGCAAGGGGTTGAAATACAAGACGATATACGCGTCAACCTTTTCCTACATGAGCACGAAGTCCTGGAATACACTACCGCGCAACCTAAGAACGACTAACGAACAAGCCTCCTTCCGTAAACTACTAAAGACTCACCTGTTTGAACAAACTTACGGAAAAAGCCAAAACACTTAGAAACCACACTCACTGTTCACCAACTCAATACACTTCCACTTCTGATCCCACATCCCTTTATCCAGTCAATCATTCACCTACCTACGGAACAATGTACCGTGATACTTTCAATGCCCTTTTTTCCTATTGTCTCCTTCTAATGTTTCTATGTTGATGTCCCATTGTTATACTCCCATTGATATTCGAATGTCTCGCACAACTCTGTTCAATGTAATCCATAACTTAGTCGTAACAAATGTATTTCTATTATTCATGTCTTATTGTAAGCCACACTGAGCCCGCAAATAGGTGGGAAAATGTGGGATACAAATGCAATAAATAAATAAATAAATAAATATTGTTGGAGTTTGGATCTTCTAGGTGAAGGTTTATGTCTCCTAGCACTATTATGTTTGAGTTAGTTACGCAAGTATTTGCGATGAAGTCCGTGAAATTTGATTGGCTTTCGTTCCAGTTACCGGGTGGTCTGTAAAACAAGACACAGTTCAGACGATCAAGCAGGGATTTATTGTGGATTCTAATTGAGGCAATCTCAAGTTGGGTTGTAATGGACTCAGCAGAGGTTTTGGTGGTGCACTCGGAGCGCTAGATTAGTGCTATACCTCCACCTCTCTTTTCCTTTCTGGTCTAGTGAGTGATTTTGTATCCTGGAGGGCAGAGGTCCAGGATTATGGGATCCTTTTGATCGTGGATCCAGGTTTCATTTATGAAGATTAGATCGAGGTTTTCTGATGCAATCTAGTCTCTTATTGTTGTTGTTTTGTTTACCACGGATCTGGCGTTGATGTATCCCACTTGGATTTTTTGGTATAAGGTTTCTATGTTTGGTATCATGTGGATTTTGGTTAGTTGTCGTTTCTTGGTAAGTGTGTGTTTGTTGTGAAATTTCTTTCTGTTTTGGTGATGTTGTCCGCATGTTGGTATTCTTCCTTTATTTTGGTTAATACCAGTTTGGTGAGGTGTGGAGTGTCTGATCTGTCTTTGGTGATTCTGTAGGATGGATATGATATTGTTTTCTGTGAGTGGAATGGATGGTGTTTGATGAATGAATGATAAAGAGCAGATTGCTAGGAGCAGTTTGACTGTATTCATTTTGGTATCGGTGTAGTCTAGGCTGCTAGTAGCCTGTGTCCAGTGGGGGGGGGGGGGGGGGGGGGGTATAGTTCTAGGGTGAGGTTTTTATTTAAGAAGACTCTTGTCTATTATTTGCTTCGACTGTGGAAAGTCGGTATCAGTGGAGGAGGTATTGGCACACTAGAGCGCATCTGAGTCTCTTACTTATCTGAAATTTGTTTCGTAAATGGATATAGATAGTTTACTCACTGTCAGATGTTCAGGGGTGTTGTCCCGGGACTCAGAGACTCCGTAATTCTGGGTGCTGTGGTGATGGTTGGAGGTAGGTATCTGAGAGAGGCCGTGGTACTGTTGAGAGAGGCAATGATTGTTCAGGTGGGGTTATTCAAGCTGGAGAAACTGGAGGGTGTAGCATCTCGGGGTCGCCGTTTGCCTCATCCCTACGTCCAAGAGTCAGCCACGTGGAATGCGCATGGTTTTGCTTTTCAAACTCAGAGATGAAATCCCAGGGGTGGTGGAACTATTAGGCATAAACTGTGTTGTTCCTGACTTTACTTGTTTTGGACTGACCTGGGTGCTGCTGGTCTGTACATCTACTGTAATTAGGCTGTAAAGAAGGGCTTTCCTCGGATGCCTGCAGTGCCGGCAGACTCCTGAAGTCGGCTGGGTCGCTCTCCCAGTGGTCACGGTCCACTCGCAAATCAGCGGTAGTGGCTGGTTTGTGGAACGCAGGATAGCGTTTTCTGGCCACGAGTCGTTCAGGCCCCACGCTGCACGCCCCAATAGTCATTGCTGCAGCTGGTCCAACCCTGCTCCACTCTGCAAACCTTTACCGCTCCGAGACCTCGCTCTTCGGCCGCGTGTTCAGTGCTCCTGTCTCTTTTCTTCGGTCCGCCGCCACGCCCCAAGAGTCGCCGCCGGTCGTGGCATAAGAACATAAGAGTAGCCAAACTGGGTCAGACCAATGGTCTATGTAACCCAGTATCCTGTTTTCTGAACAGTGCCCAAGCCAGGTCACAAGTACCTGGCAGAAACCCAAATCATGGAAACTACAAATCCCAGGGCAAGCAGTTGCTTCCCATGTCTGCCTCAATAGCAGACTATGGACTTTTCCTCCAGGAATTTGTCCAAACCTTTTTAAACCCAGATACGCTAACCACTGTTACCACATCCTCCAGCAAAGAATTCCAGACCTTAACAATTCATTGAGTGAAAAAATATTTCCTCCTATTTGTTTTAAAAGTATTTCCATGTAACTTCCTCGAGTGTCCCCTAATCTTTGTACTTTTGGAACGAGTAAAAAATCGATTTACTTCTACTCATTCTATACTAATCAGGATTTTTTAGACCTCAATCATATCTCCCCTCATCCGTCTCTTTTCCAAACTGAAGAGACCTAACCTCTTTAGCCTTTCCTCATTCGAGAGGAGTTCCACTCCCTTTATCATTTTGGTCACTCTTCTTTGAACCTTTTCTAATTCTGAAATATCTTTTTGAGATATGGCAACCAGAACTGAATGGAATACTCAAGGTGCGGATGCACCATGGAGTGCTATAAAGGCATTATAGTGTTTTCGGTCTTATTCATCATCCCTTTCCTATTAATTCCTAGCATCCTATTTGCTTTTTTGCCACCGCCGAACACTGAGCAGAACATTTCAGCGTATTATCTACGATGACACCCAGATCTTTTTCTTGAACGCTCACCCCCAAGGTGGACCCTAGCATCAGGTAACTATGATTCAGATTATTCTTTCCAATGTGCATCACCTTGCATTTGTCCACATTAAATTTCATCTGCCATTTGGACACCCAGTCTTCCAATTTCCTAAGGTCTTCCTGCAATATTTCACAGTCCACACGTTTTAAGAACCTTGAATAGTTTTGTATCATCTGCAAATTTGATCACCTCACTCGTCATTCTGATTTCCATATCATTTATAAATATGTTAAATAGCACCGGTCCCAGTACAGATCCCTGCGGCACTCCACTGTTCACCCTCCTCCATTGAGAGAAATGACCATTTAACCCTACCTTCTGTTTTCTGTCCAATAACCAATTCCTAATCCACCTTGCCTCCTATCCATGGGCGTAGTTTGACTTTTTCATTTGGGGGGGCAAAGGATGGGGTGGGGCATATTAGAATATTCATTTGCATATATATATATATATATGCAAATGAATATGCTAATACGGAGGAAGGAAGGGAGAAAGAGCTGGCTTTTTTGGGAATAACCATAATGAGTATGTATGAGATCTCATACATATGCATTATGGTTATTACCAAAAAGGTCAGCTCCTTCTCCCTTCCTTCCTTCTTTCCTCCTTACCCAGCACTCCCTCTTCCTCTCCAGTAGTATTTCCCCACCCCCTTTCCCATACCATACCATGCCAGTGTAGACCTTAGAAATGCATAAGCTCTATATGTAGATCCTTCAAGAGGTAGTGTGTCATGATTTAGGCTCTAAAACCCTTTCTGATGTTTTGGTGCCACCTCAGTAAGACCAACACACATTCTCTCCACTGGACTTGGGAAAAATCCACAATTCCAGGAATAACATGTATAGAATGTTTGTACGTTTGGGAAGCTTGCCAGGTGCCCTTGGCCTAGATTGGCCGCTGTCGTGGACAGGATGCTGGGCTCGATGGACCCTTGGTCTTTTCCCAGTGTGGCATTACTTATGTACTTATGCATTCTACCAACTGAGCTTCTACTTGAAGCCATGGACCTGGTGGCCGGTAAACTAAAATTATCCCCACTAAACCCTGTAATGCATCATCTATAAGCTTACACACCATTATTTCCAATCCTGGTACTACTATAGCTTCTATTAATTTTAAGTTTATAACACTTTTTTAAACAATTCCCAGTCCTTCCCCTTTTTTCTGAATTCTAGGGTTATAAACCAATTTATAACCTGCAGGGCACAGATTAACTAACAAGGGGCCTCCTTTATCTGATAACCAAGTCTCAGTAATTAAAGCAATGCCCACATCTAAATCCTCAATCAAATCCTTCAAAATTAAATTCTTATTACATATTGACCTTGCATTAAAATAGCAACATGGCATAAGCTGAATTTCCTCATTCTTATCTCATTTGTAATTCTGAACTAGATTTACCCTACTCAGGAAAGAAGGTCTTGTTATCTTCTTCCTACCCTTATATGATTGATTTCTAACAAATACTCTTTCATTTCAGCTTTTAAATTTGTTTCCTTAAATAAAACGTTATTACTATTATTATCATTCAGCCATTGCCTACGTAGATTAAAAAGGACAGAAGGTAAATAACTAAAATCCACGTTTGCTCCACAATTTTCATTGTACCCCTTACCCCCACACCAACAAGCAGAAAGCAATAAAATTATCAACAAAATTCTAATTTTTAACCCTAATTTCAACCCCATAATCACTAAAGATTTAAGCAAACTATATGCTTGAACACTATATAATATTCCTGATTCACTACCAATGTACAATAGAATACCTTAGTTAAACAACCCGCTAATTTTACAATTAAGGTACCACTTAGGCCCCGAGTGGCAGTGTGCTGCTAGACGCTGTGCTTAAGAGCGCACTCAAGGTAGCAGGATCAATAGAGACGCTTAAGAAGACGCTGCACTTAAGAGCGCATTCCAGGTGATGTCAGAGAGGGGGCAGAGTGAACTCCCACGCTCAACCCTCTCTGAACAAGACGAATACAATTACTTTGGAAGTTGTAACAGCAGCGCTTTAAGCAGTACTTCAGCAAGGATGACAACAGTGCTTCTGGCAGCGCTCTGGTAGCAGGATAAATATCCAGTTACATTCTGAATACCACACTTAACTGGAAAAGTGTTATCTGGCTATGTGCAACTGGATATTCAATGCCTGTCCCGGACATGGCCTGACATTGAAAATCCAGGGATGCTGTCACCAGTGGCCAAAAAAACCACTGGCAGCTGAATACTGACCCCTGTATTGCCAAGAGCTAATTACTGCCTGATGGAGATGCCCTAATTAATCCTTCTAGCCTTCTAATTAATTCTCTCCCATCCTCCTTAGCTCCCAACCATCCCTGGCCTGGCCTTTGATTTATAGTTAAACTCCCAACAGAGGCTTCCTTTGACTACTAGCTGTGCTCTACACTGATGTTATGGTAAACACTAAAACAGCAACTTTAAATGTTAGCGTGCACACACACACACACACACACTACAGAGTGTGCATAGTCCAGAGAGAAGCACTGCAAATTTCCCTCACACTGAGCCATCACAGCAACATGAGATCCACATACACACACACATACAGACACTATCCCATCACAGAACAGAAATGATAAGTAGTAGTAGTAGTAGAACAGGTATTTTACGAGATACATATATAAATACACACAGTGCCACATGACAAAGCAGATGCAGCATGGAAAGCAACACTGCAAGCTTTGCTCACATTGCTCAGCCAATATCTCTCATGTAATTGTGAACGCCTCTCTTTAAGGGAATGGTGTTCAGCCTCTACCTGACCTTTTTGTGGGATATCTATTTGAGTACCTAGTAATGACAAGACAGTTTGCATGGCATCCTGCAATGTGCTTTAAAAACAATTAAGCCTTGTACTCTCATTCTGCTGTGGCTCTAGCCTGTTGCCACCTCTTACCGCTGCCTGCATGGCCAGGGCCACCGTTCTCTTTCTTCTTTGTGAGTTTCCCTCCTGCTTTCTGATTTGCGGGGGGTTTCTCGTTCACTGGCTGACCTGAAGGTAAGGTGAGAAAATGCTGAGAGTTAGAAATATCACACTGCAGAAAGGCCTGGTAGTTTTACATGCCTGTGTCTATAGGATGCTGCCCCTCTCCCTTGACAGCACTCCCTCACAGTGTCAGAGCCACCTTAAAACTTATAGTCTTGCCCGGGGGAAAGTGACACAAGAGGGGTGGAGCCAGGAGTAGGGTTACCATATTTTGTCCCCCAAAAAGGAGGACACATGCCCCGCCCCCACCACACACCCCGTCCTGCCCCCTATCACACCCATCCCGCCCCCTTTCATGCCCTCGCTCCGCCCCTGTCACATTTTCCCCTCCCCCCTGTCACACACCCCGTCACCCCCCTTCCCTGTCAGCCCCCTCCCCTTACTACTGCCCTGGTGGTCTAGTGACCTCTTCGGGGCAGGAAAGAGCCCCCTCTTTCCTGCCCGGAGCGCTGCCCTGCATGCATCCTTCCTGTTGCTGATCTCAGCGCCGATTCAAAATGGCCGCCGAGAGTTGAAGTCTCGCGAGGTCACTTCAACTTTCGGCGGCCATTTTGAATCGGCACCGAGATCAGCAACAGGAAGGATGCATGCAGGGCAGCGCTCCGGGCAGGAAAGAGGGGCCTCTTTCCTGCCCTGAAGGCGGAAGAGGTCACTAGACCACCAGGGCAGTAGTAAGTAAGGGGAGGGGAGGCTAGCAATCTGCCCGTTTGTCCGCCCACCAGCCTGCCCATTTGTCCAGAAATCCGGACAAACGGGCAGATTGGCAAAACCCACCCGGTTGCCCGGACATGTCCTCAAAAAGAGGACATGTCCGGGTAAATTCGGACATATGGTAACCCTAGCCAGGAGGGCATGGTCTACAAAGTATATAAGCTAAGACTATATCTAGGTTAAGGAGGCCCAAAGGGAAGTAACACCCCACAGCATTCGCTTCCGCCACCTATATGTGAACTGCAACTGCGACAGTCAGGTAGATCAAGCTCCACTTGGAACCTTGAAGATTTTGCATTTTTGACCTGAGTAATTGCTAGAGACTACACTGGTAACTTTGAGGAACCAGGCCAGGGACAAGTAAAATGTGCTGCTGTACTGAGAGGCAGTAAGGTACACAGTGGCCCTGCAGGAGAAGGCCACACAAGGACATTGTTACATTTAACTGAGCTCTGGGCCCACCCTTGTTCATGTTACTACATATGGTTCTGACGGTGGGATATAAGCGCTTAACCTGCCAGAAGAAGCCAGAATCCTTAGCCTCCGAGGCTCTGAGCCTTGTAGGACTACCATGCAGAAACAATGGGTTAAGGGAACCAGCCCTGCCCTAGTTAGGAGCTGGAAAAGTATAGTTAGTGCTGAACAGGCAGGCTTTTATTTCCCTCACAGAAGGTACATTTTTACGCACTCAGGTTATAGGTAAAACATGGAAAGACTGCTCCAGGCATTAGTGGAAGGCCAGCAACAGCTACAACTAGTGGTGCAGAGGCAATGGGAGCATCAACAGGTTTCCCAGAGATCTCTGGAATCTCAACAGAACTCCCTTGTTCAAATGATGCAAGCACTACAGGCACCAAGGCTACAGATTCCAGTCTCAGTATTACCGAAGATGTTACCAGAAGATGACCCAGATTATTTCCTGACAAATTTTGAGAGAACTGCCCACCTGGCTGGTTAGTTGGAAGCATCATAGACAGCTTGCTTGGGGAATTTACTGACCGGTAGCAGACAAACTGCTTTTCAAGACATTACCTCCAAAGGGATGGCCACCTACGCGAAACTGAAGGCCGCAGTTGTGGAGAGGGCAGACTGTACCCCAGAGGCCTACCGGCAGCGATTACAGAAGGGGTCTCTACCAGTTGAGGAGAATTTCTGAAGTTTCTTCTACTGGTTTATTTATATGGGACATGCAGGTCATGAACCATAAAATAACTTTACAACAGTAACTGAGAATTTTGAGCAATACTAAGCCTCTGTGAACAGGCTATGAACAGGTTAAGAATCACTGAGAAGTTAAATCAAAAGAAATTACACAGAATGTGAGTCTCATGTCAGCTTGCCATTTCTGTTGAGGAGACAGGCAGATATGGAGTCATAACAAAGATATGTGTGGCAAGAGAATACTGTAATGTAAGGGGAAATTTGCTGCTCACCATGGAAGCAGATAATGAAGGAGATTTAACTTTTGTTGCTGGGAAGATGGTTTTTGCAAAGTAGGATAACTTTACTGACCTTACTTATGATAGGCTCAGCCTACTCCTCGGATTCAACTTATAACCTGCAGTTTTTCCTACCAGCATATCTATGGACCATTTTAGACTCATTTACCCTTTCCCTATTAATTACTTTCCCTGTTTCTACTATTCTATCTAATTTGATTGTAACCATATCATCTCTGATCTGGCAATAGCCATTCAGCGCATTGTAAGCCACTTTGAGCCTGCAAAATTGTGGGAAAAACGTGGGGTATAAATGTGCTAAATAAGCAAATATGTTAGGAAGAGCTTTGCTTCTGTAAGATAGAATTTACTAGAATATGCTGACTTTGTATTTCCAATACTAGCCTATGGGAGAAAAAGGTATAAAAGGAGAATCCTGGATAGAGGCAATCAGAGAGTTAATGTCAGAGGTCACATTTGTGTCCCAGTTGCTGTCTCATATGAGAATGAATTAATTATATTACTTATTCTAATTACTACTACTATTACTTATCATGTCTATAGCGCTACTAGACGTACTAGACAGTCCCTACTCAACAGAGCTTACAATCTAATTAGGACAGTCAAACAGGACAAACAAGAGATAAGGGAATATTAAAGTGAGGATGAGAAAATAAGGGTTCTGAACAAGTGAACAAGTTAGGAGTTAAAAGCAGCATCAAAAAGGTATTGTATTCCTGATTGGTAAGTGTAATAAACAATTACTCATTATTCTCATATTACTGTGGCCTTCTGTGTCTTTCTGCCTCTTCACCTGGTGGCATTAGGATCATAGTTCATGGAGTCCTGGACATTCCAGGTTACAGGTAACTAGTACCTTTATACCTGGGAGAGGGCAGAAAGATAAACAGGTTCAAAGAGCTAGCCTGGAGATGGCTCCTACCAGACAGCAAGACTGACCTGGAGATAACAAACCTAGTCCTCCTTGAACTATTTCTTGAGGAACTACCTTCATCAAAGACACAGTGGGTACAACACTGCCCTAAGTTGACACCGAAGAACGCTTTGGAAGCAGCTGAAGCTTTTTATCAAGCAAACCGAATTTGGACTGGACAAGGATTCCAAGGTGTGTTTTGAGTCCTGCAGAATTTCTATTTGATTCAAGGAGAAATAAGGACTTACCTGCTAATTTTCTTTCCTTTAGGCTTTCCAGACCAGTCAACATTATGCTTGGGTTATGCACGCCTACCAGCAGACGGAGACTGAGAACACCTAAACTCTGAGTAGTATAACCCTCCTTTGCAGATGCCAGGCAGCCAGTATGACAGTCCCAAAGCAGAAAAGACCACAGAAACATAAAAACTCCGCTGTTCTCCAGACACCAAACTGAAAGGGACTATATCGTGCTAGGCAATCTCTTTGTTTTTCTTTTTTCTTTGTTAAAAACAACCAGAGCAACCATAGCTATCCAAAAAAAGAACTATATACACAACCAGACTTCTTCAACTACCACTCTCTAGACCTCCACATGTGCACACCACACCAACAACAGACTGCTACACCGCCTCACTAGCCTCCTGCACACCTAGAATCTGCCATGTGCCAGAAACCAAGGGAGGGTTCTGGTCCAGACTAGAAAGCCTAAAATGAAGAAAATTAGCAAGTAAGCCCTAATTTCTCCTTCCTTGTTAGCTGTTCCAGACCAGTCCAGACATTATACGTGGGAAGTACCAGAGCTGTAAAAATCATAGGTGGGACCCAAGGAGCCCTAAAGACAGAATGCCTGCACCGAAAGCTGCATCCTGCCATGCCTGCACATCAATCCGATTGTGACTTGTAAATTTATGAAAGGAAGACCAGACTGTTGCTCAACAGATATCCTGTGGTGTAAGCAAACTATTCACCGACCTTGAATGGATTGAGCATTGTGCTCCAAAGGAACCTGTCGGCCCCTGAGAAGGTAGGCCAAAAAAATAGTTTCCTTCAACCATATTGTCAGTGTCACCTTGGAAGCTGCCACACCCTTCTTGCAGTCTCCGAATAAGACAAACAATCTGAACAGCACATCTCCTTCGTCCTCTGCCCTCTGAAAATAATCTAGCAAAACCTGTCATACATCAAAGTGACTAAAGTTCAGCAAATAAAAGGATAAGAGAGTATGTAAATCTCAAAAAAATATAGAAACCTCCCTCATATAATCTGCAAAGTACTATTACAACACTATATTCCTGTGGAGTGCAAAAAATGTAAGAAAGGGAAAAAGCCTCTGCACCCACACCTCCACCCAACAAACATTTACAGGGTAAAGAGGATTTAAGTTGGGTCAAAATCTCTTCATCAGCATAAAAAACCCTTTCATAATAAATCTTGCTAAAACTCCACAGAAAGTTAAAATTTTAATGGATCCACCCAAAATCGTGGTGAAAGAAAAAAATGACACTTAGCTTTTGATTCAGTTGAAGACACAAACGTGCATGTAAAGTCAGTCACACCGACTGTGGCCAGAGTTTCGCTACCGTGGGCTGTCTCAAGGCGTGCATGACCAATCAGTAAATCAGAGCACAATTCCACCGGGATCCTACATCAAGGTGAGCCATCTGACATTGCTCTTTGTCCCTGGAAAGGTCCCCAAGAACCAGAAGAGAGAGTGACTCACATGAAAAGGCGACACCACTTTAGACTGAAAGGAAGGAACCGTCCGCAACAACATCTCTACAGAAAACAACAAAAATGGCCACCCTGCAAGACAACGCTTGGAGCTCCAACAACCTCCTAGCAGACATAATGGCAACCACATTACCGCCTTCAAGGTAAGATCTTTCAGCATACAAGAAGACAATGGCTTAAACAGCACTGGCACTAGAGCAGAAAAAAAATTCAATCCCATGAAAGAACTAATGGTCAGCAAGGAGGCCAAAGAAGCTTGACATCCTCAACAAAACACATGACATCCAGTGAGGAAACTGAACTGGACCCCGAAAACAGGCCAACACTGCCAACTGCACCTTCAAGGAGACCAAGGAGAGGCCCTTTTCAAAGTCAGTCAGGAGAAGCTCTAAAATCTGGGGCACGGACACACAAAAAGACAAATACATCCTATCCTGACACCATCCTCAAAGACCCGCAAAATGCGGACATATGCCAAGGGTGTACATCTTTTACGAGACTGCAACATGGTGACTATCATCACTGGAATGAATCCCTTCTTTCGTGGCCACACCCTCTCAAGAGCCCAGCCATAAGAGAGAACAGAGACAGATCCGACATGCTGACTGGACCATGAAGCAAAAACCACTCCATCCTCTGAAGGCATAAGGGATCCGCCGCCAACTGACTGATAAGGGCCTCATGTCGTGGCCTCCAGGGTCAATCCAGTGCCACTAGGACCACGAAACCCGGATGGCTCTCTATGTGCTGAAGCCCTTGACCCACCAGCAGCCAGGGTGAAAAAACTTACAGGAGGCCTTAGTCAGCCTTCACCTGAGCAGTGGCTAACATTGCCATCAGGTCCATAATTGGAAGTCCCCACATGCAAACTATCTGATCAAAGGATGCACATTTTAAACTCCACTCTGCTGGGTCTATGGTGATCCTACTGAGAACATCTGCCTGAATGTTTTCCATGCCTGCCACATGCATCGCCAAGAGATCTCCGAGATGGATCTCTGCCCAGGCGAACAGCTCAGCAGCTTCCTTCGCCACCTGAACACTCCTCATTCCGCCCTGGCAGTTGACATAGGTCACCACTATGGCATTGTCAGAGAGAACTCTCATCGTCCAACCTTGTAGGACCAGTCTGCACATTTACCATCTGCTGCATCTACATAGGAGGATTACACTACTCAAATTTTACCATCTGCTGCTTCTACACAGGAGGGATATACTACGCAAAGTTTAGGTGTTCTCAGTTTCCTTCTGCTGGTAGGCGTGCATAACTCAAGTGTAATGTCTGGACCAGTCTGGAACAGCCAACAAGAAAGGCCCTCTTTAACATATAATGCTACCCCTCCACCAATTACACATCCCAATCTGGCTTCTGTGCCAATCACAGCACCGAAACAGTTCTTATAACACTCACGACCAAATTTAAACAAATTATTGCAAACGGGAGCAATGTTCTTCTTTTACAATTCAACATATCCAGTGCGTTCGACATGGTTGACCATGGCATCCTATTAAACATTCTTGAATATTTTGGAATTGGAGGTAATGTACTGAATTGGTTTCATAGTTTCCTAATGGCAAGAACATACCGGGTAATATCTGAATCAATCATATCATTGCCATGGAGACTAGAATGTGGTGTGCCTCAAGGATCTCCGTTTTCCCCGATCCTCTTTAATTTAATGATGTTACCACTAGCCAGATCTTTATCCAACCTAAACCTTAACCCTTATATTTATGCTGACGATGTGACGATATATATCCCATACAAAAATGACTTGTCTGAAATTGCAGATAAAATTAATCTCAGTTTCCAAGTTATGAACTCATGGGCGGATGCATTCCAACTGAAGCACAATGCAGAAAAAACACAATGCCTTATATTATCATCGCAGTATAATAAAATCAACTATACCAATATAAATATACTAAATCACACTCTTCCTGTTGTGGACAACCTGAAACTCTTAGGTGTAACAATCGATCACAACCTTAATCTAGATAACCACGTGAAAAATGTTATTAAGAAAAAGTTTTATGCAATGTGGAGGCTTAGAAGAGTAAAACCTTTCTTCCCAAGAGAGACATTCCGCAAACTTGTGCAATCACTGGTCTTGAGTCATTTGGACTACTGCAATTCCTTATATGTGGGATGCAAGGTTCAAACCATTAAGAAACTCCAGACTGCCCAGAACACCGCAGCCAGACTAATATTCGGAAGGGCGAAATATTATAGTGCTAAACCCCTTAGAGAAAAATTGCACTGGCTTCCATTAAAGGATCGGGTTACATTCAAAATATGCACCTTAGTTCATAAAATTATTTATGGAGATGCCCCATCTTACATGTCAGACCTTATAGATCTACCAGAGAGAAACAACAAAAGTTCATCACATACTTTCTTAAACCTCCATTATCCCAATTGCAAAGGACTTAAATACAAATCAATACATACATCTAGCTTTTCATACATCTGTACACAACGATGGAATGAATTACCAACCACTATAAGAAAAACACACGACTTGATGACCTTCCGGAAACTATTGAAGACTTACTTGTTCAAAAATGGATCCCTCATAACGATCTGACTCCTAAACTACACCAGACACAATGTATATTGGAACTCTTTCTTTTGCCTATTTTATCTACACCCTAATTTCCGATAATCATACCCTGTCCTGATATCATTATGTTATGTTGTTATCCATTTATCTGAATTACTGACAATTATGCCTTGTCCTTATATCTTTATGTTATGTTGTTATCCATTTACCCACTCCTTAATCAACATAATTTTCGTATGAACCTTAACAGCAATAATTCTGAAATTTTTCTCCGTTAACATGATTACCATAATGTTCCTATGCACCTTATCTGTTATATATACTCTGATTTTCGATTCCATCAATGTGATTGTAGTTGTATTATATTGTTAGCCACATTGAGCCTTCAAATAGGTGGGAAAATGTGGGATATAAATGCAGCAAAATAAATAAATATAATGCTACCCCTCCACCAATTTGGTCTACCCTATCACTGCGATATAATATGTACTGTCTACTTCTGTCTTTGCCTCTGAGACAAGAGTAACCGTCTACAGGTCTCCTGGAGGGAGGACCCTTGCCCCCCATGCAGAACCCCAGGCAAGAAAACTTTTAGCTACTAAATAAGTATTGGACATAATAAATGTTTATTCAAGTAGTCAAAGAAGCCTGAAATATCAACAAATAAAACCCAGTAGAGTATAATATGTAGCAAATAAAAACAGAGTTTTCCCTGGGAGCTGTCAATATGTCCACTTGCTTATGTAGACACATTGAGGCTCGCTATCCTCAGTTCTATTTCCTCTTAAATACTTTTTTTCTTCCTTTCTTCATTATCTTAATTAGAATTACCCTTCCTACCTAATGAATATGCATCTTTCCAGAATATTCTATTTCCTGTTATGGCGAATCCTGTTTCTAGCACGTTCCATCAGCTTCTATCATTTATTCCCTCATTGCATTGACAGTCATATAAAGCATAAGTTTTCATTTGATATGGGTTGACCTATGTCCTTGTTATGCATAGTCATTATACTAGCCCCCTCCACCCTCTTGCTGAGCCTACAATTTTACCCACACCCACTTACTTCTCCTTCTAATTGTTTATATGGATACTGCAGGTGTCCTTAGTCATAGGAGTTTCTGGCTCTTAGTTGCTGACCAGCAACTTATCACAAGTTAGCATAGGCCAAATGTCAAACCACAGTCTTAGAAGGGTAGTTACCGGAAAGAATACAGTTTTATAGCTATCTTGCAATTTCAGATCTGTTCCCAGCTCAAGAAAAGCAAAATAGCTATATTAAAATAAAAACTAGAAATATGTATGATTTGCACCCTTTCATGGCCTCTATGATATACAGTACCCTGGTATGACAGTGTCCTATTGGTTATCTTCCTTCCACTAAGTCTCAGAGATGCCTATTATATCTATCCTTCCACTAAGTGTAATATATTCTAACTCACCTATTTCTTATTTCAAACAATGTTATTCCTATTTACAAGTTGCTCAGCAGTTGACAGTGATAATTTGCAATCTTAAAAATGTCTGCTCTTTATTTATTTATTTACAGCATTTATATCCCACAATTTCCCACCCACGGGCAGGACCAATGTGGCTTACAACAGTCTACATAAACACACAAGTCAGCAAACAAACAATCAATGTCTTAGAAGTATAAGAGAGAGAGGGTAAAAGCAAGGAAGGGAAAAAGAGAAAGAGCAGTGGTGATCAATATGACACCGGGACAGAGACAGTTCAGAAGTTAGAGATGCTAGGCGGGAAAGACACCTGGTCTAATCTGGACTAACTGCAACCTTGCTATCAGAATGCTCTATCTTCCCTCTTTTGCTGATATTTTTTAAAGATATCTGGTTCCGAAGTATGCGCTTTTGAGCGATTGTCGGCTTTCCCCCAGTTTCTAGTTTAAAAGCTGCTCTATCTCTTTTTTAAACGATTCCAGCAGCAGCCTGGTTCCATCCTGCTTAAGGTGGAGCCAATTTTTTCGGAATAGGCTCCTCCTTTTCTAGAATGTTGTCTAGTTCCTACCAAATCTAAAACTCTCCTCCCTGAACCATTGTCTCATCACACAATGAGACTCCGAAGCTCCGTCTCTTGGGTCCTGTGCGTGGAATGGGAACACTTCTGAAAATGCTACCCTGGAGGTTCTGGATTTAGTTTTCTACCTAACAGCCTGAATTTGGTTTCGAGAACCTTTCTCCCACATTTTTCTATGTCATTGGTACCCACGTGTACCAAGACATCAAGCTCCTACCCAGCACCATCTAAAATCTTATCTAGGCTTTTTGATCATCAACTCGTGCTTAACGCAGACAAAGCTGCCGCCTGCTGGTTTTCTGGCTCTACATCCCCTCCGTCCTCTCTTGTTACCCTTATTGGTATATCAGTCTCTTCAGTTTTCCAAAACTGTTACCTAGGAGTAAATCTTGATTCCTCTCTCTCATTTTTACCCCATATTTTACACTTATGTAAACTCTGTTTCTTTACTTTCTGTTAGTTAAGGGCTATTCATCACATTTTCGATCATGATAGTTTTCATTCGCTTTTTCTTTCCTTTTTTATGTCACGTCTGGATTACCACAATATCATTTATGCAGGCTTACCTCATTTCACTTTAAAGAAATTACAAACCCTTCAGAACACTGCCATAACATTACTTTATCACGCTTATTGTTCATATCATATTACACCGTTATTGAAGCAAAGTCACTGGTTACCTGTTGAATTTCGGATCACTTACAAAATTGTGTTACTAACATTTAAGGTAAGGTTACCATATGGCTCCAGAAAAAGGAGGACAGATTGAGCCAGTCTGGGTTTTACTTCCATTGCTTTCAGTGGAAGCAAAACCCGGAAATTCCTTAGGATAGGTACTCCTGATTATCTTTCCTGTCTCACTATTCTTTATTCACCGGTTAGGGTCCTTCATTCAGTAAATGATCATTGTTTGGTTCTGCCAGGTCCAAAACTTGCTCACCTTGATTCAGACAGACACTGTGCATTCTTTTTCCTCTCCCCTTGCACAATGGAACAATCTTCCCATCTCACTTCATAATGAATTATCACTTAAGACCTTTAAAGCAAATCTTAAGTCCTGGCTGTTTAGACAGGCTTTCAGGGAGACAGACTGACTGGGGCTGCCAACCAGAACATAGACTTTTTTTTAAATATTCTTTTATATCTTTATTTTCTTTTATATCTCTCTTTTATTGTTTTTTCTTTTGCTTTCCTTTGTGAACTTCCCTCTCTTTCCTGTCCTTAAATGGAGTTCTTTTCTCTTTCAAATTGATTTTTAGTCTATACACCGTTCTGTTTTGCCTTGATAGCTTGAGCGATTTAGTAAATTTAAATAAACTATAAGCTAACTAAACTATGTGACACATGAGGTCTGCTACCTTTGCACCAGGCAGGCAAGTGACCTTTGCACCAGACAGGGGATCCTTATGTCCAGCAGCAACCCAGCCACCCAGCTATCTATATGCTTAATGATCGAATCTCCAACTAAAACAGTTGTCCTAATCCTTTTCTCCTGGGCAAAAGTCCCTGGAGACACATCCTTGCTGTGAGAGGATATTGCATCCCCTAGAGGGCAGGTCCTGGCTCTGCACAGTGATGCTGTCTCTTCAGGACACCTTTCTCTTCCATGGCAGCACAGAGGTTGCCAGGCTGGAGGTGAGACTTCTTTGTAGGCCTCCTCTATAAACCTCTCTGTCTGCCTCAGCTCCTCCAAGTCTGCTACTCTAGCTTCCAAGGATCAAATTTGTTCCCTAAGTGCTAGGAACTCTTTGCACTGAGTACACAGATATGACTTCTCACCAAATGGGAGATAATCAAACATGTGACACTCAGTGCAAAAGACTAGATAGCCCCCATCTCGCTGCTGGACTGCTGAAATTATTGATAATTTCTTAAGTTGATAATGGAATAGGAATATGTAAACTAAAGTTCCCTAAGATTGCTAGTTATATGCTAGTTTTTCTTACTATTATTTTTAATGTTATTAGTGGGTTTCCCTCTATGGACCTAAGTAGACTATTTCTAAGAGCTAATAACTGGCTGAGAGAAATGCCCTAATTAAATTTCTGACCTCCTAATTGGTTCAAAAGTCTAGAAATCAGAGATCAGGCCAGGGATGGGTGGGAGTTACAGTGGGTGGGAGGGAACTAAAGTCACCCTGTAGTAGATTTCAACCTCTTCTTCTACCTCAGCCTTACTGCTTTTCTTCCTTTGAAGTCCACTCCATCCATCTATTCACTCCTCTGCCTCTCCGAGTAACAGGAATTTGTCGACTTCCTAATAAGTCCCTTTCTTCCTTTCTCATTGATTTTGACTCTGGTTTTCCTTCTTTCTTGAACCTTCATCTCCTTCCCTCTTTCATGAGGATTTTAACATTCATGCTAATAACCCCTTTGACTCATGCTTTTCAGTTTCTCGCTTTACCATCCTCTTTCAATCTTCAACTGTGCTCCACTACCCCTACTCACCAGAATGGCCGCTATCTTGGTCTTATCTTCTTCTCCAACTGCTCACTCTCCAGTTCATGCACCTCAGCTTTTCCCCTCTCTGACCATCATCCATCATCTGATAACTTTCACACTCAAACAGCCTACCCCCAGTCCCGTCCAATCTCCACATTTAGGAATCTTCAAGCTATTGACTCTTCCACTCTATCCTCCAGTGTTTCAAACCTCTTTTCAACCACTATGTTATCCAAGTCAGTCAATGAGGCCGCCTCCTCCTATAATACTATTCTCTCCTCTGCTCTGGATACTCTCATTGCTCCCATTCCCCGTTCCTGTGTCTGATCTGCCAAACGTCTTTGGCTGAAATCCCATACCCATGCTGACTTCATACATTTCAAATTTTTGCTAACCTCCTTCCAGTCTGCTCTTTCACTTGCCAACAGGACTACTACATCCAGTTGACAAACTCTCTTGGCCCAAACCCTCGACATCTCTTTGCCACACTGAACTATCTCCTAAAAGTGCATTCACCTCCAACCCCCCTTCACTTTCTCCCCAGACTCTGGCTGAGTACTTTCATGACAAGGTTCACAAGATTAACCTTGAGTTTTCAACCAGGACACCTCCACCTCCCATTCCACCAGTCCATTCAACCCTCCTTCAATCTCTGCCTCCTTTTCTTCCTTTTCTGAAATCACTGAAGAGGAAACTGCACATTTTCTTTCCTCCTCCAAACTGATCCTCTGATCCTATTCCCATCCATCTACTTAGCACTATCTCTCCTAGTCATCCCTTCTATCTGTTATATCCTCAATCTTTCACTTTTCACTGCAACTGTTCCTGATGCCTTCAAACATGCCATAGTCCCACCACTCCTCAAAAAACTTTCATTGGACCCTACCTGTCCTTCCAATTATCGCCCCATCTCCCTCTTCCCTTTCCTATCCAAGCTACTTGAATGTGCTGTTTACCACCGTTGTCTTGATTTTTTTCATCTCAAGCTATACTTGATCCACTTCAATCTGGCTTTCACCCTCTTCATTCAACTGAAACAGCTCTTGCTAAAGTCTCTAATGACCTGTTCCTGGCCAGATCCAAAGGTCTCTATTCTATTCTCATCCTTCTCAGTCTATCTGCTGCTTTTGACACTGTTGATAACCGACTACTCCTTGATACACTGTCCTCACTTGGATTTCAGGGCTCTGTTCTTTCCTGGTTTTCTTCTTATCTCTACCATTGCACTTTCAGTGTATACTCTGGTGGATCCTCAACCACTTCTATCCCACTATCAGTTGGTGTACCACAGGGCTCTGTCTTGGGACCTCTTCTTTTCTCCATCTCCCTTGGTGCTCTGATCTCATCCCATGATTTTTAGTATCACCTTTATGCTGATGACTCCCAGATCAACCTCTCCACACCAGAAATTTTAGCAGGAATCCAGGCCAAAGTATCAGCCTGCCTGTCTGACATTGCTGCCTGGATGTCTCACTGCCATCTTCGAAAGCTAATCAAGAAATGTATTAAGTTATGTCCAATAAAAAAGGTATCATCTTATTTTCTTTTCCATGTTTTATTTTGTTTGATTTCTATTGATAACCTTTAAGAGTGGACTAACACGGCTACCACACCTCACTGCCATCTGAAACTAAACATGACCAAGACTGAGCTTCTTATCTTTCCCCCTAAACCCATCTCTCCTCTTCCCCCATTCTCTGTCTCTGTGGATAACACTCTCATCCTCCCTGTCTCATCAGCTTGTAACCTTGGGGTCATCTTTGACTCCTCTCTCTCTTTCTCTGCACATATTCAACAGACTGCTAAAACATGTTGTTTCTTTCTCTATTATATCACCAAAATTTGTCCCTTCCTTTCTGAGCACACAAACCCTTATCCATACTCTTATCACCTATCATTTAGACTACTGCAACTTGCTTCTCACAGGGTTCCCACTAAGCCATCTCTCTCCCCTACAATCTGTTCAAAATTCTGCTGCATGACATATTTTATTTGGGGGGGGGGGGGGGATATACGGTTGGGTGGGATATTGGGGTCTTCTACATTTGTCCACTGGATGAGGGTTGTGGAAATATTGGGTCTTTAAAAACTCTCTGGTCAATATTCATCCTGTGATGGTTAGTGTTTTTTAAGTGCTGACCACTGTGGGCAAAATTAACTCCAGATATTCAATGCTGGGCCATGTCCAGGCACTGGTATAGAATAGCCAGGGCTAATTCATTTTGTGCTAGCCACTGGGTCTTATGCAGGTCCTGGCAGAATATCAGGATATCTGTCCAAGTCCCAACCTCCTACCAAGGATTCTGATCCCCCTTTCCATGCCCCAGAATATCCAGCAACTCTCCCAGGATCTCCTTTCTCCCTCCCCCCCAGAAGAACATGAAAAGTCCATTATTGATCCCCCCTCCCTCCCACTCCCCTCCCCGGAAGGGCATCCAGAACCCGTCTATATCCCTGTTCCCTTTCTCCCACTCCCCTCTGGAATTTAGGATCCCCCCTCCCTCTCTTCCCTGTAACATCCAGACCCTCCCCCCCAGGATCACATACCTGCCAGCTCCTCCCCAACTCTACCCTTGGAATGCTTCTCTCCAGCCACTTCAAAAATGGCTGATCAGAGTTGATATTCCTTGATACTCTCCTTTTTTGGAGAGACCAGGGGCCCTGGTTGTGAAATCCATCTAACTAGGTTCCCCATCCCAAAGTGAGCACATCTATGGGTAAAATACACAAATGAAGTGGAATTTAGGACAGTCACCAAGACAGCTTTCTCACAGTAGCCAGGCTTATATTTGGAAAAACACGTTATGATAGTGCCAAACCCCTCCAAGAAAAACTGCACTGGCTCCCAATCAAAGAACGCATTGCTTTTAAGGTCTGCACCATGGTTCATAATATTATATACGGCGAAGCCCTGGGATACATCACAGACCTCATAGACCTACCAACCAGAAACACAACAAGATCAGCATGAACTTACCTAAATCTCCACTACCAAGTGCTAAAGGACTCAAATACAAATCAACTTATGCATCCAGCTTTTCTTACTTAAGCGTACAACTATGGAATGCTCTGCCAAAGATAATCAAAACAATGAACGACCACCTAAGTTTCCGGAAAGAACTAAAAACAAACCTGTTCAAAAAGGCATACCCCACCGACCCAACATAAAAACCTAAGTTCCTACGACACTGCAAAACCAAAGACTGTAATGGACATACCTTGACCCTCATCCCCCCTCCCTAACTTCCCCAATGTATCTACCAAACACGAACCTTCTTTTACCACAATAACACCTGTATTTGTTCATACCACAACTGGCGAACGCCGTTGCGGTACCATGTAAGCCACATTGAGCCTGCAAATAGGTGGGAAAATGTGGGATACAAATAAATAAATAAATATTCCGCCAGTGTTGCTATGCTCATATTAGCCCTCTCCTCAAGTCACTTCATTGGCTCCCTCTCTGTTTCTGCATACAGTCAAAACTCCTCTTACAGGTGCATTCACTCTGCAGCTCCTAAGTACCTCTCCACTTGCCTGAGTACCTCTCCCTGCTCTCCTTCCCAGGAACTCCATTCATTGGGAAAATCTCTCTTATCTGTACCCTTCTCCTCCACTGCTAACTCCAGACTCCGTTCCTTTTATCTTACTGTACCATATGCCTGGAATAGACTTCCTGAATCAATACGTCAACCTCCATCTCTAGCTATCTTCAAATCTAGGCTAAAAGTCCACTTTTTTCAGGCTGCTTTTAACTCCTAACCCCTATTCACTTGTTCAGTACCCATGTCTGTTGTATCATTCCCACCGTAAGTATTTACCTTATCCCTTATTTGTCCTGTTTGTCTGTCCTGATTAGATTGTAAGCTCTGTCGATCAGGCACTGTTTCTTCATGTTCAAGTGTACAGCACTGTGTATGTCTAGTAGCGCTATAGAAATGGTAAGTAGTAGTAGTAGTAAACTGAGATTTCCTGTGACTATTAGCTGTGCTTTATACTGATACAATGATAACTTTAAAATAGTCCCTTTTAAATGCTAACCTATGGAACTGTAACAGAGACTTTAAATGCTAAAAAAATAAATAAATTAACCTATTCCTTAAACTGTCTTTGCTAAGTGAGCAGAATAACTTAAAATAGTCACTGAGGTTACCTATTTATTCTAAGTCTACCTTTCCTCAAGTTTAAGAGCAATTTCCCAGAAAATACTTATCAGTGAAGTTCTTTCCCACTCTAGAAGCACCTCTCTCACAGCACCTCTTCTGGACTGAGAACAACTCAGCCCTGGCCTACTTATGTGCTTCTGTTTCCTTGATAATTCACTCTGCAAGCAGTGTGCCAGTAGAACCTTTTGAACCTTTTTCTTTAATCAGTCACTGTGGCTTGATTTACAAATAACTGAACACAGTGATTATCTTACTTCCCAAAGGAAAATTCTTTCAAAAGGTTCTCTGTAAAGGTTACTTTCGTAAGCAAATATTTCTAACTAGATATTCACAAGTATTATCCTACCTTACTTTCTGTTTGAATTGATAGATTTCTTTTAAATGGCTAAGTTAAAAAAAAACCCACAAGTCTAAACTGAGGTTCCCTTTAAATGGTACCCTACAGAACTGTAATAGAGAGTTTAAATGCTAAAAAAAAAAACTAGACCAAGATCAGCAGCGTTTTCTGTGGACGGCCATTGCTGTGATGTGCTGTGAGCCTAGAGGGCAATGCAGATTCTGGGGCAAACACTTTTCTTTGTGAGACTATGGAATGCTTATTTCCTCAGCAAGTTAATTGCTTGAAGCCTGATAGACTGGAAAAATTTGAGGGGACACGGTCCCTTTGAGAAGTGAACTCTAAAGAGCAAGTTCCATGTTTGAATGGCTTTGAATTGTTTGACCTACTCAGACTCACTTGTCTTTCATTACAATTTGCAAGGCACAGTCCTTGGGGTTAGGTGGGAACAGGGGTTAGGGAGGAAGGGTAATAGTTTGACATTGGGCGTAGGAGATAGGACTAGGGGTATAAGGGAGTGGGGAAGGGAGCAGTGTAGGGTGAGAGGGCAAAAGTATAGTTTTGTATAATGTTAAAGGGTGTGTGCTGAGAATGTTCAATAGGATTTGATTTTGCAATACAGAATTGTTAAAAAGGCCCCGATTTGACAGAACTTTGCTCTCCTGGATATGACTGCATGGGAGAAGAGGAGCGATGGGTAGAGTGGAGTGAGTGAAGCGAGGCAGACCAAGGAGGAAGAGAGGCAGGAGGTAGCATGCAAAATACCTTTTTTCCCAGCTTGCACAACTGGCTGCTTCTTTGGGGGGCTTGCCTTGGCTCCCTTCCGGGAATCAGCTTTTCCTGCCATTGCCTAGCCACTCCTGGCCTTCAAATGTTAGGAAGACTGTTGAGAAGGACTAGGAATACAGAAATGTCAAGTGTTAGTCTAGCAGTAGCCACCTGTCCTGTCAGGTGCCTTGGTAACACCCTCTCAGCAACACAGACCTGTCCTATACATAGAAAACATAGCATATGATAACAGATAAATAACATAAGGCCCATCTAGTCTGTCAGATTAACTTCCTGGTACAATGCCATAGGCTCTAAGGAACTCTGGCTTTCCCTTTACATCTGTGCTACCAGGGATCCTCTGTGCTTCTCTTAGGCTATCTTCGATTCCATTAGTATTTTGCAAGACTTTAGTGTATCTCTAGCTTTCCCTTTACATCTACCATCCAGAGATTCTCTGTGCTTATTCAAGGCTATCTTCAATTCTATTTGTATTTTGGCCTCCACAACTTCTACTAGGAGGTCATGCCATGTATCCACCACCCTTTCCTTGAAGACAGTCACTTCTGAATCTATCCCCTTGAAGTCTCATATCTTGACTCTTATTCTAGTACTTCTTTTCTACTGAAAAAAAAGGTTAGTTTCTTGTGCGTTATTTATACTTTGAGGTATCTGAATGTCTCTATCATATCTCCCCTGTCTCTCCTCTCCTCTCTAGGATAATATATACTTAGATCTTTAAGTCTCAGTTCATTGGGCTTTTGATATATTGCAGGCCTTGCATCATTTTAATATTCCTTTACTAGTCCTCCTCCACATTATGTCCTTTCAGAGGCATCGACTCCAGAAGTGGACAGAACGCTCTAGGTGCGATCTTGCAATAACTTGTACAAAGGCATTATCACCTTCTTTTTCTATTAGCTTTACACATCCCCCCGATATTCAGCGCTATTTAACCAGCCAGAACCGCTGCTGATTGGTTAAATAGCGCTTAACTGGCTATCTGCCAATACTCAGCAGGAGATAACTGGCTCTCCCCTGCTGAATATCCCCCGTTAGCGACTAACTGATAGTCGGTTATATCACCCAACATAACCGGGTATCCGCTAATTTTAAAAGCCAGTTTCGCAGCCATATTTGGCAGCATGAAAACCTGGTATATCTTTGGCTAGTTTAAAGGTAACCAGCTAAGTCTGAATATCAACTTAGTCAGTTATCTTTAAACCGGCCAAAAATAAACCGTATATTCAATGCCAGTCACCAGAAACGGCCCAGCATTGAATATCTGCTTTTAGCTCTGACTGTGGAAGTTAGCCAATCCAACTCCCACGGTCTGAATATCGGCCTATGTCCATCTTATTCTAGTCGCACCTTTCTTGCACTGTTTCACTACCTGGATAACATTAGGTATGATCACCCTGAGGTCTGCTTTCTATTCGATGGATGTCTGTCTCTCACCGTCACCACATACAGCTCCCTTGGTTTTCTGTACCTCAAATCCATAAAAAGGAGGAAGACCTTGTGGAGATCATATCTAGTGATTAGAACAGGCTGATAATTAGAGCAGTCAAGGCTTGAATTAGAGGTTGACTGAAACTGCTTTTTTCAGTTTTGACTGAAACCAAAACTTCCCGAAAGCTTTTAGCCAGAACCAAAACTGCAGCTGAAATTCATCACCCGCTTTTGGCAGAAGCCGAAACAAAAAACTCAAGTTTGATTGTGTGAATGTGAACCAGTGAGGGCCACTGGTGATTGTCAGAGCTTTCAGTCTGTATCCCTCTGCTAAACCCACAGTATCCCAGCCAGAATATAATAATTTAAATAATAAGACCATATTTTACATCCAAGCCAAATAGCTTCCACACATATGAACTGCAGCAATTGAAAACTGAAGCTACAGTGCCACACTGACTTTGTGGCACACTCAGGGTGACAGCTGATGTTATCACTCCACAGAAAGACTAATTCCTAAGGAGCTTCTCATCCCGAATTTACAAACTTAAATTCCTGCTAAATTTTTCTTTAAAAAGCATTTATCATAAACTATTGTGCAAGATCATAACTGCACTTCTTGCAATCTCAGTATACAAAAAATCAAAACAAAACAGAAAGTAGCACCCCCCCCCCCAATCCCCCAATAGGACTACCTTAGAATCCCTGGTGGTCTAGTGGTGTGGTCAGGGCAGAAGTGATGCCCTATTCAAAACAGCCATTTTGAGAGCACAACCAGAATGCACAGGAGTAACTGGGGATCACTCCTCCCCCAACTACACCCCTAGACCACTAGGGCTTTTAAAATAGACCCAGAGGGCCCTGCAGGTGAGGAGAAAGGATTGGAAATCCCTGCCAGCAGCACATTTATGATGTGGCTGGCAGGGATTTCCAATCCCCACCAGCTGAAAACTCCCAACAACTTTCCTCCTGCATATCTTCACCTGCAGCAAGCAGTGACGGATACATACTACTCGCACCGGCCCCACAGCCTTCCCTCTGACGTATTCCTGCCTATGCGGAAACAGGAAGTTGCGTCAGTGGGGCCAACATGACAAGTGTATTAGTTGCTGGTTGCTGCTGGTGAAAATCTGCTATTTAAAAGGTATGCGGGAGAGGGGGATGTTTGAGAGACCGTATGGCATGCAGGTGAGAGAAGGAGAGACCAAATCACCTGTGGGATGGGGCTGGGATCTTCTGCCCACCCATCTTGGGCCCAGGCCCACCCAAAATTGGGTGTCTGGCTACGCCCCTGGGAAGGGCAATTCCTCTTGCAGGAGAAGAAGAGAGACAAACAGGACAAAGCATTAATTTTCGGCTTCCTCTGAAAACACATGGTCATTTTCGGCCAAAACTGAAAACATGGCTGAAAATAAAACCAACCTTTTGGCCGAAACTAAAAATGGCCAGAAGGAGAAATTAGGTCTTACCTGCTAATTTGCTTTCCTTGAGTCTCTCCAGACCATTCACTACGAGTGGGTAATATGCACTCCTACCAGCAGAGGGAGACTGAGAATTATTGAACAGCACTCCTGTATAAGGGACTGTGTAACCCTGACCTGCTCGGTAGTTTGAATAGCCAAGCAACACTTAAAAAACTTCAACCACAAGGAACTGAACACTTAAAACACCACCAGAAATTGAGCTCCCAGAAGGAACTCCCCAGAAGGAAAACAGCACCAAAAAGAATAACTGGAACAGACTTTAATAAAAAGCACAGATGCAGTTGCAATCCCAGACGGAAGAAATCTCAATGATCCCACCGTTCCTGAGTGGGCTTGGGAATGGTCTGGAGAGACTCAAGGAAAGCAAATTAGTAGGTAAGACCTAATTTCTCCTTCCTTATCGTCTTCTCCAGACCATTCTTTACGAGTGGGAAGTACCAAAGCAGTACTCACCGAGGGTAGGAAAGCCCCCGGAGCAAGACGGATGCCCCAAAGGAGAGTGTTCTGCCAAGGAAGAAGCCTGCGCATGCGTAGAATGCACCCGAAGAACCACGGGCACCTGTTTCCCCAACAGCAGGTATGTGGAAGAAATTGCCTCCTTGATCCAATATGTGATGGAAGCCACCTCCCCTTTTTGAGGTCCCCCGAACAAGACCCAGAGGCAGTTGGACTTCCGAAAGTACGCTGTCCGACGCAAATAGCACCGACAAACATCCAACTTATACAACTGAGGGGACTCATCCCTGGGAAGGAAGGCAAGGAAATAGACTTGTTGACATGAAACAGAGAAATCACCTTAGCAAGAAAGGAAGGAATCGTCCGTAACAACACATTCTCCTTGGTAAGGACCAGAAATGGCTCATGACAGGACAGAGCCTGCAACTCGGAAATACGCCACGCCGAAGTGATAGCCACCAAAAAGACCACCTTAAGCGAAAGATCCTTAAGCATAGCCTGCCCTAAGGGCTCAAACGGGGCTTGAACCAAAGCCGACAGTACCAAATTCAAGTCCCAGTGAGGGACCACTAAGCAAGATCCCTAAAGGGAACCTATAAAGCTAACTAAAACCAAGGGGCCAAAACCGGTGCACCCAACAAAAACATGGAGCAAGGTTGCACAGCACCTACCTCTGCTGGGAGACTGAGAAATACTGAGCAGGTCAGGGTTGCACAGTCCCTTATACAGGAGTGATTTTCAATAATTCTGTCTCCCTCTGCTGGTACCCTGTTTCACCGAAAGTAAGACATCCCCCGAAAATAAGACCTAGTAGAGGTTTTTCTGAATTGGTAGATATAAGGCCTCCCCCGAAAGTAAGACCTAGCAAATTTTTTGTTTGAAAGCAGGGCCGCCGAGAGCCGGACAAGGCCGTCTCCAGGCCGCCCCCCCCACCCGAGGTCACCGGGTCCCCCCCTCCACCCACTGTCGCTCCCGGAACTAACCTTAAACGCCTCCTTTCACCTCCACAGCAAGCAGCAGGGCAGCCCTGCCCTCGCGGACGTTACGTCAGGCGAGGGCGGGACACGGAAGGAAGGAGTGGCCTGCCCTGCTGCTGCTTGCTGGGAAGGTGAAAGGAGGCGTTTAAGGTTAGTTCCGGGAGCGACGGAGGGCGGGCGGGCCAACCCCGATGTTTCCCCGAAAAATAAGACAGCCCCTGAAAATAAGACCTAGCGCATTTTGGGGGTCAAAAATTAATATAAGACAGTGTCTTATTTTCGGGGAAACACGGTAGGTGTGCATATTACCCACTCATAGTGAATGGTCTGGAGAAAACGATGAGGAACAAGGATTTGGGGCCAGTTTCAGCACCCTGACCGAAACTGAGTCAGCCTCTAGCTTGAATCCCACTTCTCCTAGTGATGCTGGGTGTGACCTCAGGCGAATTACTTCTCTCTCTATTACCTCAAGTACAGACTTTAATTTGAAACATTAATTCCACTTAATCCTAACAGTTCAATGCAAACACAATAGGAAAGCAATTAAGCATATAGAAAATCAATGTAACATCATAAAACCTCTAAAGGACTTATCCATATAGTAGCAACTGCTCTCTGAATAAGTGACAATATATTTCTATATAAAAAGAAAAAATAAAGACATGTAGCGCAGCACTGAAATCCACAATGCAGCCTGCAAATCAAGCTCTGGAGACCCCTTGAAGACTCCCCAACCCTCCCCCAACTCCCCTTACATCCTCTGACCCCAATTCCCTCCTAACAGAGAGAATGTAAAACCTAAAAGCCTAGGAGGTTTAATAAAAAAAAACCAACAACTAAACCTCACGTTTGCTATTGCATTCTATAGCAATAGCAAATATGGTTAATATGGCGTCAAGCTCTGCCCACTGCCTTCAGCCCAGAAAATGGGTGAGATTGGCTCATGCCGTCTCCCGTCAATAATGACCTGATGATCAAAAACCCTATGCTGTTCTGAACAGCGCTCTAAAATTAGCGCCGGAACAGCATGGAGCAATAATGCTCCTATGATCAATGGCATGCAAATTCATGCGCGTATTGGCGCTGATCATAGGAGTACTTCTGAGGAAGGATTGTGCCTGGGCAGTCCTCCTGCTGAAGTTGTTTGACTGGTCTGGACTGTCAAAAAAAATGGCCGGACCTGTCAAACATACCAATGAGAGCCCTAGTGGTCTAGTGCCCCCATGAACCAACCAGACCCCCATCTCACAAACTGACCCGACCCTCCCCCTCCCGTGGAAGACCCAACCTCCCCCATCAGAAGAGAGGGCTGGACCCACCTGGTGGTCTAGCACTCCCCCTCAACCTGGAGGTATAAAGGCCCCGAACCCCCTGTACCTTCAGATGACAGAGGAAGGAGTAGTACTCCCTGCTCCTTCCAGCACCGCCTCCAAAACGGTGGCACCCTGCCCAGGGCATTCTGGGAATCGCTGGGTGGGGTTTCCCTACCATATAAGGGAGTTTTTGTCGTTGGAAAGAGGAAGGAGGGCTACTCCCTCCTCTGTCAAGGTACAGGGGGGAGGGTTTGGGGACACTAGACCACCAGGTTGGGGGGGCACTCAACCACCAGGTGGGGACTGGAGGTCCACCGGACCTCTTCTATCAGGTGGTGGGGGTTGGGTCTTCTGTTGGGGGGATTTGGGTCTCTTGCAGGGGGGTTGTCGGGGGGGGGGGGGTCTCATGTCAGGGGGATGGGGGACCTTTGTTAGCATGCAGATGTATGTTGGACAAGGCTCCCCATTCCTTCCCAATGCTTTGTAAACCCTAATGCCAGATCCGAGTGGCGTAGGGTTTACAGCGGTAGGAGCTCCCTTATTTGGTGCACTGCCCGCTGAGCACTAGGGAGGAATACAAATGTCCCTGTTTAGCATGCAAATGCATTCTATAAGCATCCAGAACCGGTGAGCGTGCTGTTACATGCACTCACCAGCTCTGATCCTGGGCACAGGCAAACACGGGCGCTAGTCCAGCGCTAATGCCCTCTAGCGCCGACGTTTGCTTTTGATCATCTGGTCCTAAATCTCTTTGCAGCTTACCTCCTCCTTTCCTGTGACTAGAACTGCCTTCCAGTGTGCTGCCCCCACAGCCTTCTTATTGGCTGGATCCTACCCACAGTGTCCGTGACTAGATCTGCCTTCCAGTGCTCTGCCCCTCCACTGTCAGTCTTCCTGTTGGCTGGATATCCTACCCACAATCTCTGTAACTAAAGCTGCCTTCCAGTGCTCTGTCCCCTAGTGCCTTCTCATTGATTGGATCCTAGTAGTCTCTCTGACTAGAACTGCCTTCCAGTGCTCCGCTCCTCCTACTGCCTTCCCATTGACTGAATCCTACAGTCTCTGTGATTGGAGCGACCTTCCAGTGCTCCATTCCCCAGTGCCTTCTCATTGGCAGGATCCTACTCAGTCTGTCTGACTAGAGCTGCTTTCCAGTGCTCCGCCCCTCCATTGTCTTCCCACTGGCTGAATCCTACCCATAGTCTCTCTGACTAGAGCTGCCTTCCAGTGCTCCGCCCCCAGCCCCACTGCCTTCCCATTGGCTAGATCCTAGCTAGTCTGTCCTTTTTTTTTCACACTAATGCTCTCTCACTATTTTTCTTTAGTTCTCCCTTTTTTCCTGTCCTCTCCTTTCCCTTGCTCCTTTTCTGTTGTTTCCTCCATCTCCACTGCCTCTCTCCTTTCCTTGGTCAGTATATGAAGGATCTTTCCCAGGTGCTTTTGTTTCTTGGCCTCTGAAGGAGAGGGAGGAGGACAATGTACGACCTCTTCCTCCATCCTTGATCATCGCTTGGCTATACATACTGCTATTTTTAACTGTATTGTTCAGGGAGAGAGGTTGTTGGGAGCTATTGACTCAGGCTAAAAAAAAAAAATTCTTCATATTTCTGAGAATGGCGCTGTTGTTGCACACATCTGAATTTTTGTATTCTTGTATTTCTTAACAATATTTTATTTTATTTTTTATATGTCTTGAATTAGTTTTCTTTTGCTTCATTGAGATTAGAGATTTTATAGATATAATTGTCTATTATGTTTATCAAGTACCAAGCACCTACTCTATTGCAACTTCCTGTTTTCCGCAGAGGTGGGACGCGCCTGAGGAGAGGCCCCGACGCTGGCAGAAGGCTGACTGTGAATCGCCGGTGCGGTGCTGCGCAGGAGAGAGAAGGCTTCAGGGAAGTAAAAAGTGACCACGCGGACGGGCGAGATGGGCATTAGAGGTGACAGATGCAACGCTCGGGGGGGGGGGGGGGCTGGAGAAGGGAGAAAGTTGCCCGGGGGGGGGGGGGGGGCTGGAAAAGGGAGAAAGCTGCCCAGGGAGGTTCAATTGACCGGAGTCGAAGTGAGCCTATCTAGTCCACTTTAACAAGGGAGCCAATTTGGGTAATCTGTATCCACCCCCCCCCCCCCCCAGCTGTCATTGCCGTTCAGTTCAAAGCAAGCAAACTTATGATCTGCTGCATACACGTCATTCTTTATTGTTGGTCCATCTGTAACAACGCTAAAGCTGTTTCAATTGGATAGGCAGTGCCTTAAAAGCTGGAGGAGTAAAGAAATAACAGTTGAGTATCACTAAAACAGCGTCAAAAATTATTGTTGCTGGTAGAATATGGTAATACTAGGGCCCAGCTAAGGAATAAGTTATTTTGAGTTAGTCTTCACTGGACCAAACTTGCTTTCCTTGTGCCATCACTATCCATCAGGATAGGCAGTGTCTTGAAAGGTAGAAGATAAAGAATTTTTTTTAAATATTTATATCACACATTAACCCAAGCAAAGTCAGATTCAGTGTGGCTTACATTTGAAAATACAGTGAGACAGAATAATAGAATTTAGTTAGATCATGGGAATAAATAGATGGATGTGTCTGAAACATTTAACAAAGTTGAGATTAGCATATATACCCAACTGAGCATTTAAAAGTTTGTCCTTTATTGATACCACATGTTCAGAAATCATAGCCATAAGTATAGACAGTTATTCAAAGATTATCATATGGGAGGGGAAGGAGACAGGGACACAAAGAGGGCACTACTGGAAAGCAGGAGGAGATAGGGACAGAGAGGGGCACCACTGGAAGGGGGATATGGGGACAATGGTGAAAAATGGGTGAGATGGGGACAAAGAGGTAATGCTGGAAAAAGGGGGAAGATGGGGACACAGGACAATGTTAGAAAAAGGGAGAGGTGGGGACACCAGGACGGCAGATGCTAGAAAGTGGGAGATAAGGAAACCAGGTAGGCTTGTGCTGAAAAAGGGGGAGATGGGGACACAAAAAAGGACAGATGCTGAACTTGGGGGTAGGATAGGGACAAGGGACATAGAAGGGAGATGCTGGACAAGACAAATAGTGGTGCAGAGGAAAAAGGGATGGTGCACTTGGAGACAGAAGAAATGTCAGATGGGCCTCTTTTACCCACAGGCAGGGTGGGCAATAATTAACGCCCTGATTTCCATGGGTTAAATGTTATTTCAGTTGCAGAAAGGAGGTTCTTATTATATTTATGTTTATTAAAAATACCTGACATACCATAATTACCAGCAAACGAGCATAGCAGTTTACAGTCAAAGTTAAAACGTAGCAAATAAGTAAAGGAACACCAATATTAAAAGCAAAAGTTACATAAAAGTAAAGGAAAGATAGTGGATAAAACATAATTACAAAACACGCATCTGAACTACAGGAGCAAATGCTACTCACAGCTGACCGCACTCCTTTATGATGGGTCAAAATGATATAATATTCAAGTTGAACCCCAAACTGACTTGATGGCTTCAAAACATACATTCCATGTACAAGGATACTATAACTCTTTATTATGCACCTCAGCAGTGACTCTTTTCACATGAGGAGCATGCCTCATGACTCACACACTCCAATAGCACACCAAATGCAAAATGAAAAAATAGGTGTTTAATAAGGTCTTGAATTTAACAAATGATAACTCAGAACAAATTTCAGACAGCAGATCGTTCCAGAGATTGGTGGCTATGAAAGAAAAGGCCAACCTCCGGGTAGTTTCATAGTGGGAATTTTTGGGGGAGGGCAACACAAGGCAATTCGAATCAAAAGACTGGAGTGACCAGGCAGGGGTGTAGGGGATGATAACTGAGGACAGGTATGAGGAAGTCCCTAAGTGTAGCACTTTTTGTACTAAGGAGAGCACCTTAAAACAGATTTGATCACTGGTAACCAATGGATCTGTATAAAATTATGTCTTACCTGATCATTTTCTTTCATTTAATCGCAGCACATTAATCCAGCAATTAGTGGGTTGCGTCCGTCTACCAGCAGATGGAGATAGAAATCTCTGACTTTAAACACAGTGATATAGGATGAATAGCTCCTACCAAAAGCCAGAATGTCATCTGCCAAAGCAACTCACAAACCAGGCTCCAACTTGCCCCAGAACTGCCCAGGACAGGCCTGGTTGGACCTCGAGCCATCCGGCCATCCTCTGTTCCAGCCACACCACTTGTGCTCAGACCTCAAGGACCAAAGCCTATGGAGACGGCAATCACAACAACAACACAAATCCCAAATATACAGACTACACAACCTGGGGACAGTTTTTTGACTATGTTTGTCAACACACATAGAACAAGAAAACAACAAAAGGAAAATGCGTTCACATCAGACAGCAGAGATGTAAGGATGCTGGATTCATCTGCTGCAACTAAAGGAAAGAAAATTGTCAGGTAAGACATAATTTTACCTTCCTTAGCATTAGCAGCAGATGAATCCAGCAACTAGTGGAATGTAGCAAAGCAGTCCCTAAAGAAGGTGGGGATCTGCCTACCCTGCTGAAAGCACAGCTGCACCAAACTGAGACTCCCAGGGCACTGCCACATCCAAACAATAATGCTTAGAGAAAGAATGCAGAAAGGCCCAAGTGGCTGCCCAATAGATGGTCACAACGGCTTGCATAGAATGTGCTCGCAATGCCCCCATGGCCTGCACATACATGGAAACAATCAGGTTCTCAATTCAGGGTCACTTTGGAAGCCTCAAAACCCTTTTTGGGTCCTGCTTTCAGGACAAACAGATGGTCCGACCTGTGAAAGTCATTTGTCATGTGCAGATAGCGAAGCAGCACCCACCAGACGTCCAAGCACAAGAGGACTGCATAGTCCTGTGGATAATTCTCTGCTGCAATGAATGGGAGAAACAGAGGTTTATTAAGGTGAAAAACTGACACCACCTTAGGTAAAAATGATGGAACCATATGGATTGTAACCCCCAAGTCCGAAAATCGGAGAAAAGGATCCCAACAAGACAAGGCTTACAACTCCAACACCCACCGCTCCACGGCCATAGCTACTAGAAACATCGACTTCAGCGTCAGATCCTTCAAGGACAAGATCCCAAAGGGGGCCTTCTGCAGAGAATGGAGAACCAAATTAAAATGCCAGTCCGGACAGGGAGGCCGCAGAAGGGATTTGAGGTGACCAACTCCCTTCAAGAAATGCACAACATCCAGATGGGCAGCCAGTGAAGACTGTCCCACACATCCTCAGTAACAAGCTAGAGTCACCACCTGCACCCAAAGTGAATTAAGCACCAGACTTTCCTATAGCCCCTCCTGCAAAAATGCCAGAATCCTTAGCAAGGAGGCTATCATCGGAGAGACTCCCTGCCTAGAGCACCACAACTCAAATGTCTGACAAACCAATGCATACGTTGAAGTAGTTGAGTGTTTGCGAGCCTGCAGAAGGGTGGTGATCACACCCTCCACATACCTTTTCCTCCTCAAGTGCAACCGCTCAAGAGCCAGGCTGTAAGACCAAGTGAGGGCTCCTCCGTGGACACTGGACCTTGAAAGAGCAGACCACGGATGGGGACAGACTGGAGCCAACAGAATCACCAGCCCCCAATGTCGCAGAATCAGATGCAGGATACTCCCTATGATTGGCTACAGCGGGAAGATGTAGGCAAGGTCCTCCGCTGGCCAGGGTTGAAGCAGCACGTCCAGACCCTCGGACCCGGCTTCTTTGCCTCGGCTGAATAAACGTGTTGTTGCCATCAGATCCATCGATGACATGCCCCACTGCTCGGCGATACAGCAGAACACCGTCAGGGACAACTCCCATTCCGCCGGGTCCAGTGACTTCCAGCTGAGAAAATCCATTTACACGTTGAAGCTCCCTGCAACGTGAGCCGCAGACAGAAGTTGCAGGTGATGCTCCGCCCATACACTAGAAGTTGCAGGTGATGCTCTACCCATACACTGAGAAGGCACTTCTCCACTGCCAGCGCAACACTATGCATGCCTCCCTGATGACTGATATAAGCGACTGCCGTCGTGTTGTTGGAGAGCACCCGGACCGGCTTGCCTCGAACCAGACTCTGGAATGCCTCCAATACCCAGGCCACTGCCCGAAGATCCAAGAGATTGATGGGCCATTGTGCCTTCGTCATGGCCCAACGGCTCTAAGCACTGCGCTGCAGGCAATGGGCACCCCAGCCCACCAGGCTGGCATTCGTCACCACTAAAATCCACTGCGGAGATGCCAACAGCATCCCCCTCTGCAAATTGACTTGGTGGAGCCACCACTGCAAGCTAAGCAGGGCCTGCAGGGTCCAACAGAGCCTCACCTGATAATCCTGTGACACCAGCGCCCAGTGACGCAGGAAGGAGTGCTGTAGGGGGTGCACGTGTGCCCTCGTCCAGAGCATTACATCCCATCATGGACTGCAGAATTTGCACGTAATCCCATGTGCATGGGCACGGTGTCCTGAGATGAGACAGAATCTGTCCCTGCAGTTCCCCACCTGAGAGGCCGGCAAGAACACCCAGCGCTGGATCATATCAAAGCGCATCCCAAAATATTCCAGTGTCTAAGAGGGTACCAGATGGCTCTTAGCACAATTGAAGACCCAGCCAAGAGACTGCAGCAAGTCCACCACCCTGGTGGTGACCTTCCATCCGCGAAGCCCCTGACACCCCCACCCTCGCCTCAGTCAACGACGAGGGACCAGGATCACCTGGGTGGAGCTCTGCCATGATGGAGGAATCAGCTTGTCCAGCAGCAAGATGGCCTTGGAAGTTGCTGCATCTGTTATCAAAGAGGGAGAGCGAGCATGGGAATTTCCTGCAGGGGAAGGCGCCATATTGTCAGTCACCACCACAGAGTCCCCTGCAGGCGAATCAGTTAACCCCCACCCCCATCCCAGGAAGAGACCAGATGCTGCCCGATGCTTTCTTGCAGCAGGAGCAGAGTTTAACGGTCTCTGTGGCCATCTGAGCCATGACTGCAGTTGCACTGAAAAAGAAAGGCAATACTCACTACCACCAATCTGCTGCTTACTGTGGCCCCAGAAAAAAAATGCCACTTGAAGCAGCACCAAGACAGCCACCAGAAAAAAACCTCTCCCTTGGTTTCTGTCCAGGTCATCCTCTGCCTATGAATTTACTCTTCTGTGCTCTCTCGCTCTCTCTTTTTTTTTTTTTTTTATTAAGCAGCTTTCTTGTTCCACAAGCACTAGCATAAATATAGAAGCAGGGACCCAAGAGCCTGGATTCAAAACCACCCAAAACCTTTATTTTATTTTATTTTTTTTAGCCAATTAAAGGCAGTGGAACTGAGCAGAGGAAGAGGAAGCCCACAGAACAGTGGCAGGAGGACACCCGGGGTGGTAGAGGGACCTGGGGTGACCAGGCATGCCCCCTAAAGCTGGCACCAAATAGCCAGAGCAATCCCATGCTCAACTGTCCAGGAGACCTAGGCCAGAATCATTCCTAACAGAAGAATCCAGGAACTAGAGGACATCCGTCTATCCGCCTGCTGGAGATAGAGATATACTGGCTTTTGGGAGGAGCTACCTGTCCTATATCACTGTGTTTAACATCAATGATCTCTGTCTCCATCTGCTGATAGACAGGTACAACCCACTAGTTGCTGGATTCTTCTGCTGCTGACACTAAAGAAAGAGGGGATATGCGATCAGTCTTATTACCCTCCATAGAGGTGATTCTATAAACTGTTCCTACCTCTAGGCACCCATTTTATAAAGGAAAGTACGTCCCTATGCTTCCTCATAGATTATTAGCATAGCCGGGTATATATGTGCCTATAATTTAGGAGCCGGACACAGAGCTGGTACAAGTGCATGGGCCTAAATGCGTAACTTACAGCATTAACATAAGAACATTAAAACATAAGTTTTGCCATACTGGAACGGACCGAAGGTCCATCAAGCCCAGTATCTGTTTCCAACAGTGGCCAATCCAGGTCACAAGTACGTGACAAGATCCCAGAACAGCAAAACAGATTTTATGCTGCTTATCCTAGAAATATGCAGTAGATTTTCCCCAAGTCCATCTTAATAATGGCTTATGGACTTTTCTGTTTGGAATTTATCCAAACCTTTTTAAACCCCACTAAGCTAACCGCTTTTACCACATTCTCTAGCAATTAATTCCACAGTTTAATTACACGTTGAGTGAAGAAATATTTTTTCCAATTCGTTTTAAATTTACTACTTAGTAGCTTCTTTGCGTGCCCCCTAGTCCTAGTATTTTTGGAAAGAGTAAACAAATGATTCATGTTTACGCGTTCCACTCCATTCATTATTTTATAGACCTCTATCATATCTGCCCTCAGCCTTCTCTTCTCCATGTTCTGCTCGGACTCTGCCTACACCTGCCTGTAAAATACAAACTGGGCTGGATTCAGTAAATGGCGCTCAAAATATGGCGCTGAAAAAATCAGCACTGAACAGTATTCTATAATGGGCGTAACAGGATTGGCCTCCTTTATAGAATAGTGAATAGCGCCGGGATCCGCACTCAATTTTTGGCATGAGGCGTTAACCCCAACTAAAATCAGGTGTAAGTCCCAGCGTGCAAGTTGGACGCGGATTCACACTATTCTATAAGGGAACACCCCTGACCCACCCATGCCCCTTCCATGGTCATGTCCACTTTGCAGATCCAGATAGAAACATTTAGGTGCTATTCTATAAATGGGCGTGTAAGTGTGTTTTTATGTGGCTCTGCTGTTTCTGTGCCTTGCATCTGATAGAACACTTTCGACGCAGAAGTAATGCCTAATGTTCAGCGCCATATATAGAATTCCCTTGACTATGTATGATATACACGGATTTACATCACAGCACTTAGGCAGAATTTTGGTATTTAAGTATGTGTGTATGTGTGCATATATGTTATTATTCTAAACCTTTATGTGTCTAATCAGCACATATGTTGGTGTCCCCTTTCTGGAATTAGTTCTTGGGATCTTGGGAGGCCAAGGAGGTCAGACCAAGGGGCTATAGTGGAAGATGTATGATTTGAACCTTGATTCCCCTGGTTTCAGCCCATAGCTCTTTGCTAGGCCAGGTCTTAAAAGGCATCATAAAAATAAATCCTGGAGTAATTTACAGAGTGCGGTGTCCAGGATTTCTCATTTACATTTCAGTGTGATTTACTTGACTAAAAAGAGTTATCTAAGCAGTTAATTTTTTGTATGTGCAACTACATTGAATTAACTTACTGTCTGATAATTTATCACCTGCTTTTCAATTTTTTTCACTATTCTAAACCAAAACCAGTCTGGAACTGGGCCCAGCCTGATCAGCACCAGGATGGGAACTAGGCCCAGACTGTTTCAAACCTGCCTGCGTACCAGGCCAAGACTGGTCAGCATCACCCTGGGAGCTGGGTCCAGTCTGATTGAAATGAGCCCAGGGCAGAGACATTTCTATACATGGCAGAAAAGAAAAACCTGCTTAAAACTGGGGGGTCTGGAAACCTGCCCCTCCCCTGCCCTATTACTGACTGTAGAACCCCCCCCCCCCCCACACACACACACACACACCACCACCACCACCACCACACAAAATCTCTCAAAATGTTTTATGTCCAACTCACCAGCCTGCTGGAAAATATCCAGTGAGAGCCTGAGAACTGATCTGACACAAGGCAGCATGCGAAGGAGCGAGTACTGTACTATAATTCAGGTGCCCCCAAACCCCAATGCTGGCCTGCCCAAATACACAGAGCTCACACTAACTGCACCAGGAAAAACAAAACACACACACTAGAGAGCAGAGATTACTGCCAGCACTGGTGTTACTAAGCAACATCTACACAACTTCCCCAGGCCTAGCAACCTACACACACACACACTGAAACCAGCAAGTTACACCCACTGAGCCACACTGTCTGCAATGGGCAACTGACACACTAGAGGGCAGAGATTACTCCCAGCACCACTGTTACTAAGTAACATGTACACAACCTTCCCAGTCCTAGCAACCTTCAAGCAACATCTACACACATTCTCCCTGAGCCAAGTAAAGCTATCTGTACATACACTGAGACATATTGCCTCACCAGTGTTAATAAGCAACATCTGCACACCCTCATTGGGCCTAGTAACCTTCCCACACACTATGAATGCATGTCCCTTTGCTGGATTTTCAGAGTGTGTGTATGTGTAGGTTGCTGGATTCAGTGTGGCTCAGTGTGCACATGTGTAGGTTGCTGGATTTTCACACCCTGAATCCAGCGACCAACCATACACATACTGAGCCATGATGAATGCAGCAATCTATATACACACACATGGGAAGGAGGAAACTCAATACAGATACACTAGTGAACTGTGAATACTTCTGGCACTGGCATTACAAAGCAATATATAGACACCGTTTCAGGCCTAGCAGCAACCCACCCACACTGAGGCACACTTAATCCAACATCCCACACAGGGAGCTAAGTTCTCATATACTAGAGAGCAGTGAATACTCCAGCACAAGCGTTATAAATGTAAACCCCGGTCTCCCCTTTCTACTGTGCTGCTGCTTATTCCCTGCAGGAGATTGGCCCCAATATACCTTCAGATTTCTGGAGTTTGGCTTTGTGGGAATTTCCTCTCCTGTACAAGGAATCATGGTTCTGAAACTCAGGTCCGGCTCAGGGGTGTGGGATGTCCTAGGCAAACCTCCAACCGTGTGCTGCCCCCTCCCCCCAGTTGGTCAGCTTCTCATCTCTTTTTCCTTACCCTCATTCTGCATCCAGTAAAGTATCGCTTCTCTTCTTGCTGCTGCTCCACAGCTCCTCCCAGACCAACCCAAAGATTAAAGAAACATCAGCCCTGCTCAGGCCTTATAAGCATAGACCTGCATATCCACCCCCCCCCCCCCCCCCCCGGAAGTCTGCCTTGGAGGGGAGGCAGGACAAAGTGGCCCTTTGGCATGGGTCTGTGCTTAAAAGGCTCACACAGCACTGATGTTTCGCTAATCATTCGGACCAGGAGACAGGGAAGGGGGGTTGTAGCAACGGCAGAGTTGGCAGCAAGCAGGGATGAGGAAGAATGTGAATATCTCAGAAGCTGATCACTCTATGGTGGGCGGAATTATCCTTCAGGAGGCCCCCAATACTGAAATGGTACTTCTTTCAAAGGTTTGAAGAATTGGCAGGCCTGTACTTTGAGTGTGGTAATAAGGCCTATACAAAGTTACCTCCAAATTGGGGTGGGATATGTTATTTGCTAGGTACTTATGACCTGGATTGGACATTGTTGGAAAAAGGATACTAGACTTGATTAACTTTTGATCTGACCCAGTATGGCAATGCTTATGTAACACCCCATAGAATGGGAATTACTAAAGTGATATGATTTTTCCAGAACTCTGGGGGGAAGGAGGCCCTTGAGGGCTGGAATGGTAGGGGAGTGGTTTTGAAACAGAATGCAGGGGGAAAGAGTTGCCACTTGTAAAGAGTGACAAGGGGGGAGGAGTTGCAAAGGGGATAAAGGTTGAAGTTATACCCATAGAGGGGTCGTCTTTGGTTGCCTGATGGTCCCCTGCCAAGAGACCAGGAGGAGGAAAAAGGGAATCCTGAGTGAGGAGTGTGACCCTTGGCTGTAAAGGAGGGTTGTGGCTCCTGGAAGCGACAACCGGGATACTGTGTGTGCTACGGGTGGTCAGAGGAGAGACCCAGCCCAGAAGCAGGGGATAGGAGCTAGGGAGAGCTCCCGCTGGCAGAGGGTCAGACCAGAGGAGGGTCTGAACTAGAGAACTGCACAGGAACAGGGTTTGCATCCCCTCCAGGACTGCGGGATTCCCACGGGGATGGAAGTAATTCTGTGGGGTTCCCGTGGGGACGGAAGTAGCTCCTGCAAGGTTCTCATGGAAGTGTAAGCTGCATCTGTGCCAGCTGCTCAGTTACCAAGTGCCAGGTTCTTTGAGTGCTGCCAATTCCTCCCCCTTGCTTTAACAACACAGACGCAGAAAGTCTTCCATTAATCCTCTCTGCTCCCGTGCTGATGCACAGGCCTTAGCTGAGCTCTGACACAGGCACGAGCATCAGAGGCCACCTGACCTACAGGTACGTGCATGTGGCAATCTCTCAGCACACAGTGCCAGTGAATCAGAGGTGAGTCTTACATGTGCACACCAGAGTGTTTCAGGTTCGAGCTTCTGTTCCTTCCTTGCCTGCCCAGAGAGACACAGAGAGCTGACTGAAATTTTTTTTCGGTACCATTCAATTCTTATGGGGATGTGTGGGGAGGGAATAAATTCTTGTGGGGACGGGTAAAATTCCAGCGGACATGGGTGGGGACGGGTTAGATTTCTGTCTCTAGTCTGAACTTGCAGAGACTGAATTTGTGCTGAGAGGAGGAGAAACAGCCACTGAGAATAGCACTGCCTTACAGGATAGGCATGGACAGGTGAACTGCTCACCAGGTATCCCTGTAAATATACCTGAGAGGAGGAGGTATAGGAGTTCCCTTAGAAACACCAGAAGGATTGGATCTAAGTTGGAGTTTATATGTTGTTTGGACTGCTCAGTAAAGGTATGAAGTACTGCCTGTTGCAGAAGGGAAGGGAAAGGGACATGATATACTGCCTTTCTGTGGTTTTTGCAACTACATTCAAAGCGGTTTACATAGTATATACAGGTACTGGGACAATGGAGGGTTAAGTAACTTGCCCAGAGTCACAAGGAGCTGCAGTAGGAATTGAAGTGAACCCAGTTCCCCAGGATCAAAGTCTGCTGCACTAACCGCTAGGCTACTCCTCCAGAGTTGGAAGAAGTAATAGAAATGATTTATAGTAGTAGTAGTAGTTTTGAGTTTGCATAAGCTGTGTCTATAGTATATCTTTGAGCACGAGGGCGCAAGTGCCTCCCACACCCCTGGATCGCTATTCCAGACTATAGACCCACTCCCAAGCTCGATTGCAGGAGAACTGGAATGGATGAGTGAGGTGAGAGTGGCCCTGAATGTGAAACTGAACTAAAATGAACTGATCTGCTTTGTGGTCCAGGGCCTGAGCTAGTGCACGGGTGAGACCCGGGTTACACTTATGTTCCTATGTTATGAGTTATCTACTTCCCCGCATATCCTTTCATCAGTCTTTCCAGAGCCTAGTGCCAGGGTCATCCCACTTCCTATCCTGTGGAAGAGGAGAGACCTGGATGAATCCTATAGATTACTCAGAACCACAAAGCCTTTGGATCATCAGTACATGAAGATTCCAGACACAGGCTACAGGCCACCATAGAGATACTGGGCAATGAAATGCTCAAAGATATTGGTGCCCTCACAGGAGAGGAAAAGCAGATCCAAAAGATAGTCTAGTGCCTTTCTCTTTTACAGGATAATCTCCTAGTAGGCCCAGAGAGGTTGTCAGTGGAGTGGTAACTGACTCTAAAGCGTTGGGTGCATATTGGTAACAACTACCCAATTCTAAAGAACTCTACACAATACGTTCGAACTTGATCTATTCCCAAAAGGAGACACCAGGGGTGGGACTTGTCATGACAATTCTATGGATCCCTGATCTGGGTTCATGGTGGAGGAAGATAATTCAAATATTAGTGGAAATAACTGGGACCGATATTATTCTTTGCTATGTCAAAATTTCTCAGTCCTTGCAGGTAAATGTATGACAAAGGTCACAGTTCACTAAATGTATAAGTGCAAGGGTCTGGGACCAAAGAAATACATGTAATTAACCGGAGCGTGCACTTAACCGTTGTGACCCAAGAAAGCTTGACATCTGATAAACATATGTACAGTACTGTTTATTATACGTACAGTATACAGTCTCCGTTAACTGACATCAGGCTTACTTGAAGTAATCAGTTATAGTCCTCTGTACACTATTGTGTCTGTGAGTTCCATAGACTACGTCTGCCAGACGGTAAAAACTGTCATAGCACTGACATCCAGTGGCCTCCAGATAGGCCCGCACGGTGTTGAGACTCTCCAGTGCTCTTGCAAAAGTGACAGGAGGTTGTTGAATTTCGTCAGCATGTGCCTCGCTGCTCATTTCATCATCTGTTTCATCATCAGCCGTTGCCTGCGTGTAGGCGCATACCTCGACATCAGTGCTGTCGTCAGCTGTTTGTAGATCGTAATCAACAGCTACGTAGTGATGAAACTCCTCTTCAGTAACACCGGCTGGGATGTCAATATCTGTTCATCTGACGCGTTTGCAACAGCTGCATCTGTTTCGTCCCTCTCCACATCCTTAACAAAGCTTGCCCGCTTGTAGCAGTTCACAATGGTTGCCTGTGTAACATGATTCCAGGCTTCTTTCTGCATACGTAGGGAATCCAACAGTGATAGATTACGAGCTAGTTCAACAGCACGTTTACCCTTGCCAGTCTGGTCATCCATAACGCTCATCAGACGACGTAGCACAAGAGCCTGATAATGTTGTTTGAAATTGGTTATTATGCCCTGATCTATAGGTTGGATCAGTCATCCATGAATTTGCGTTAGCCTCATAAGACACGGGAAGTCGCTTAACATTCTTGAAGCAACGGGGCTGTTTGCTCTTTCCAATGATGAGTGGTTCCAACTTCTCACTCCCATCCATATTGCAGCAAAGGAGGATCGTCAGTCGGTCCTTCGACGTTTTACTTCCTGTAGTTTCGGCTTGTTTGAATGCAAGTGTTCCATCAGGAATCGCTCGCCAGTAGAGACCGTTTTCGTCAGCATTGAAAATGTCACGAGGTGCAAACTCGTTCAAGATGGTAGGAAGAACTGAAACAACCCAATTTTCAGCACCAAAGTCATCAGGGTCTTGTTTTTCACTATGCTATTTCTTGAATTTTATGTTGTTCCTCTCCTTCCATCTTTCCAACCATCCAACAGTGGCTTTGAATTCAGTTAGTCCAAGACTTTCAGCTAGCTGATTAGCTTTCTCCATAAGCAGTGCGCCACTGACAGGAAACTATCTGCTCCTGACTTGAGAAAACCACCGAAGAAGAGCATCTTCTACATCCTCAGCTTTTCCCACCCATTTACATTTCCTGTGTGGATTTGTATTGTTTTGCAAGTCTTTCAGAAGCTGGTGTTTCTGCTTCAAGATTCGTGAAATTTGACTGGGATTGACACCATATTCTTTAGCAATAGATGCTTGACTTTGTTTGTTGTCTAATTTTTTAAGAACTTCTATTTGTTCAGCCAGTGTTAAAGTCATACAGTTGCGTAACGACGACGACGACAATGATGACAAATCCATTGTACACTCTAACAACATTCTTTCGCTTATTCTGCCTGTGGCAGTTAACCAACAAGATTTCAAATTTACCGCCCCTTTGTCACGCGCCAATCGGCTTCCATATTCCGTGCGTGCACATATGCGGAGTCTTTCCTGCAGAGGAGCGGTCTTAAACCATGCATATAAGCGAATCTTGCACTTATCAGTGGTGCGCTAAACCAAAGTTTGTCCCCATAGAAATTGATGGCGCCAAAAACGGGACCGAAGTACGGCATGCAGTTAAACAGAGCATGCGCTTATCCGATGTGCACTTAAATGGAGTGCACAATGTGTATATATATATATATAATAACATCATACCTATGCTATGAGTTTATTTTGTTGGGCATACTGAATGGAAACTATAGGTCTTTATCTGCTGTCATCTACTATGTTACTATGTTCATGTACTAATCAGAACACCTTTTGTTCTCCACATACTAGTGTGTGTTAATCAATAAATATTTGAGCACAACTGTTTTTAATTGATTTATTTCCACACTGCCACCCCCAAATACTGCCACCTGGTCAACCTAGTAGCTAGGCTGGCACTGCTGAGACTTGTTAAATGGATGACTAGTATTAAAAGAGACAGTAGTTTTCTGAGCTCTGTGACAAACCTCTTTGCATTCCAGAATTTACCAGAGAACAGATAGTGTTTAACAACAACTATTTCAAAGTTGTCAAAACGCATGCAAAAAAAAAAAGGACCCAAGATGGTGCTCTGATCCTGTCGCGGTGCTCCAAGTGTTCTAGTTCTTCGAAATGCCAAAGCGAAGAGGAAGGTCGGCTGCTGCAGGCGCCCCAAGCCGACCCTCAGCTTCAGTGCCGGGTCCTATAGAGTCTTATTTATGGAGACCAGAGATGATTGAGAGAACGGAAGGCGGCATGTTGATGGCGAACGGGCAAGGTGGAGATCTGATGCCGCCACTGCTTGATGTCACTCTAAGCCCCATTCAAGGAGCTCCCCCCCCTCCCCCAGCCCTGGTGTGCAAGTTCCCCAGTGGAATCTCCTCTTGGGCAGCCGGGAGGTAAAGGGGAAAGGGAGAGAGAGATTAGGGCCCCTTGGAGAACAACTGGAGAACAAAGGAGTGCTAAACTCCTTTAATTTAGACCCTGCCCTGAGGGAAACTGTGGGAGATCTTTGAATGCAAGTGAAAGGAAAGCTGAAGATGACATTTCTACTGATAAGGTACAGACTTTAAACTTTCCACAATTTTTACAAGAGAAACAGCTGAAGTAACTCTGGAAAATCTCTGGGCCTTAATTGTTAACCTGGGCAAGGTTTTATGTCCTCAAACTCAGGTCCTTGAGACCAAGACAAAAAAACTAGAAGAGGAAATAGAAATAGTAAATAATGAAATAAAGAAAACTGTAGAGAAAGTTGAGACTCAGGAAAAAAATGTTGCTCAATTTCAAGAAATTCAAACAACTATAATAAAAGACAATATGAACATGCGGAGGAAGATCGAGTCTTTGGAAAATTCCTCGAGATCAAATAACTTACGATTTTTGAATTTCCCCAGGGTGCTATTGATCACACCCAGGGAAATGTTGAATAGATATTTAAAGGAAACTTTTGGACTTAAAGAAGATACTATTCCCCCTTTCTCTCAGGTTTATTACCTGCCAAATACACCAACAGAAGCACAATTGGCCACTAATCAAGCGGAACTCCCTTTGGATGTTTCAGCTATTCTAGAATCATCTGATACAGATCTGGTAGTTCCTTCCACTTTATTGGCAACTGTTGCGTTAACTTTGGATAAATTATGGATTATGAAAATGTTTTTCAAAAATAAAGACAACTAAAGATGTAGCTAAAGAGACTCAGAAAAGACGTAGGCAGTTTTTACTGCTTAAATTAGGAGTTCTTCAGATTGGGGCTACTTTTCATCTTTGGTACCTTTGTAAATGTATAGTCAGATTCCAATCAGTGAAATATGTTTGGTTTTTTTTTGCCATCCCAGCTCACAGAATTCCTTGTAACCTAACGCTCTTTGGGGTTGAGAGAATGTTAATGTTTATTGGCATTTATTTGAGCTCTGTTAATATATGACATTTCTATTTCAGACAGGTTACTAAATTACTTTAGGAAACATTTCTTTTGTTTTATTCTCCACTATTGATAATCTTGGATCCAAAATAAGGACTTGAGTGTATTTATATATTATAATCTCTTTTCTTTGCTCCCAGGTGCATAGCTCCCTTACCTTGGGTGCTGAGCCCCCCAAACTCCCACTTCCCACAACTGTACACCTCTACCTTAGCCCTTAGGGATGAAGGAGGTGCACCTACATGTGGGTACAGTGGGTTTCGGGTGGGTTTTGAAGGGCTCACATTTACCACCACAATGTGGGGGGGGGGGGGGCCTGGGTCCACCTGCCTGAAGTGCACTGCACCCAATAAAAACTGCTCCAGGGACCTGCATACTGCTGTCGTGGAGCTGGGTATGACATTTGAGGCTGGCATAGAGGCTGGCAAAAAATGTTTTGTTTTTTTTGGGGTGGGAGGGGGTTGGTGACCACTTGGGGAGTAAGGAGAGGTCATCCCCGATTCCCTCCAGTGGTCATCTGGTCAGTTTGGGCACCTTTTCGATGCTTGGTCGTGAAAAAAAAGGGACCAAGTAAAGTCAGCCAAACGCTCGTCAGGGACACCCTTCTTTTTTCCATTTTCGGCCAAGGACGCCCATCTCTTAACCACGCCCCCTTCCGCCTTCGCTACGCTGCCGACACGCCCCTGTGAACTTTGGTCGTCCCCACAACGGAAAGCAGTTGAGGATGCCCAAATCAGCTTTCGATTATGTGGATTTGGGCGACCCTGAAAGAAGGACACCCATCTCCCGATTTGTGTCAAAAGATGGGCGCCCTTCTCTTTTGATTATGCCCCTGATGGTAGACAATACACTGAAATCTTCTGCCCAGTGTGCAGCAGCAGCCAAAAGAGCAAACTGGATGCTAGGAATTATTAGAAGGGGGATGCAAAATAAGGCCAAAAATATTATAATGCCTCTGTATCACTCCATGGTGTGATCTCACCTTCAGTATTGTGTTCTATTGTGGCTGCTGTATCTCAAAAAAGATATAGAGGAATTTGAAAATGTTCAAAGAAGAGCGACCAAAATGAGAGGGGATGGCTAAAGAGGTTAGGGCTCTTCAGCTTAGAAAAGTGACTTGGGGATATGATTGAGGTCTTTAAAATCCTGAGTGGTGTGGAGTGGCTGGAAGTAACATAGTAAATGACGACAAATAAAGACCTGAACAGTCCATCCAATTTGCCCAACAAGATAAACTCATTTTACATGGTATGTGCTACTTTAAATGTAAACCCGAGTTTGATTTGTCCCTGCCTTTCTCAGGGCATAGACCGTAAAAGTCTGCCCAGCAGTGTTTCTGTACTAAAAATTCTGAAGCTAATGTTGAAGCCCCTTAAAATTTACACTCCAGCCCATCCATATCTATTCAGCCATGATCAGGGCAAAGACTGTAAAAGTCTGCCCAGCATTGGTTTTACCCTCCAATTACTGATGTCACCACCCAATCTCTGCTAAGATTCCGTAGATCCATTCCTTCTATACAGGATTCCTTTGTGTTTATCCCACACACGTTTGAATTCCATTACTGTTTTCATCTCCACCACCTCTCGCTGGAGGGCATTCCACGTATCTACCACCCTTTCTGTGGAAAAAATACTTCCTGACATTACTCCTGAGTCTGCCCCCCTCCAACCTCAATTCAGGTCCTCTAGTTCTACCACTTTTTTTTTGTACCCCGCACTTTCCCACTCATGGCAGGCTCAATGCAGCTTAGGTACTTATTTGTACCTGGGGCAATGGAGGGTTAAGTGACTTGCCCAGAGTCACCAGGAGCTGCCTGTGCCTGCAGTGGGAATTAAACCCAGTTCCCCAGGACCAAAGTCCACCACTCTAACCACTAGGCCACTCCTCCACTCCTTCCTGTCTCTGGAAAAGGTTTCTTTGTGGGTTAATACCTTTCAAATATTTCAATATCTGTATCACATCACCCTTGTTTCTCCTTTCCATTAAAGCGATTTTTCACTCATTCAAAAAGTACAAAGGGAGCACTCAATGAAATTGTATGGAAATTCCCAGATATGCTAACTGCTGTAACCACATTTTCTGACAATTAGTTCCAAAGCTTAACTATTTATTGAGTGAAAAAATATTTCCTCCTGCTCATTTTAAAAGTCATACCATGTAACTTCCTGTTTACTTTTTTGGCTGCCACCACACACTGGGCAGAAGATTTCAGCACATTGTCCACGATGAAACCTATATCTTTTTCTTGGCTGCTGACTCCTAGGGTAGAACCTAGCATCAAACCATGATTTGGATGATTCTTCCCACATTAAAACTCATCTGCCATTTGGATGCCCAGTCTTCCAATTTCCTAGGGTGTTCATGCAATTTTTAACAATCTGCATGCGTTTTAACAACTTTGCGTTTTAACAACTTTGCATTTTAACAACTTTGAATAGCTTGTATCATCTGCAAATTTAATCACCTTACTCGTCGTTCCCATTTCTAGATCATTAATAAATATGTTAAATAATTCCGGTCTCAGTACAGATCCCTGGGGCACTCCACCATTCACCCTTCTCCGCTGAGAGAATTGGCTATTTAACCCTATCCTCTGTTTTCTATCCATCAACCAATTCCTAATCCACAACAGAACACCGTTTCCTATTCCATGGATTTTTTAAATTTTCTCAGGAGTTTCTCATGAGGGACTTTGTCAAACTTGTTATGAAAATCTAGATACACTACATCAACCAGCTCACCTTTATCTAAATATTTATTCATGCATTACAAGAAATGAAGCAAATTGGTGAGAAGATCTCCCTTGGCTGAATCCATGTTGACTCTGACCCATTAAACCATGTTTGTCTATGTGTTCAATGATTTTGCCCAGCATTGACATCAGGCTTACTGGTCTGTAATTTCATGGATCATCCCTGGATCTCTTTTTAAAAATCAGCGTTACTTTGGCCACCCTCTTCAGGTACTATGGATGATTTTAACATAAAGTTATAGATCACTAATAGATCTGCAATTTCATATTTGAGTTCTTTCAGTACACTGGGGTGTATACCATATGGTCCAGGTGATATACTATTTTATTGATTTGATTCAGTACATCTTCCAGGTTCACTGAGATTTCTTTCAGTTCTTCTGCATCATCACCCTTGAAAACTGTCTCCGGTATATCTTCTTCAGTAAAGACCAAGACAAAGAATTCATTCAGCCTCTCTGCTATGGCTCTGTCCTCCCTGAGTGCCCCTTTTACTCCTTAAGAACATAAGAATAGCCATACTGGATCAGACCATTGGTCCATCTAGCCCAGTATTCTACTTCCAACAGTGGCCAATCCAGGTTACAAGTACATGACAGAAACCCAAATAGTAGCAACATTCCATGCTACCAATCCCAGGGCAAGCAGTGGCTTCCCTCATATCTATCCCCTGGTCTTTGTAAATTTTGAAGCAACCTATAGTGGTGAAACAGGGAACCCCTGTCAGGATTGGTGAATTTTACCAAGATAAGTATTGCTTATTTAATGAGAAGTTTGAAGCCTTCACAGCGAATACAAGCTTTCCAAGTTAATATTCTGTATCTCGAAAACGTTTTTTCGGCCATTTTTGTTATAGAATTTAAAATTAGGTGGAGTTTTTTTATGACTAATGATTGGGGAGAGCCACCCACAGATATGAAGGTTTGCCTTAAAAGTGGATGTGAATCTCATGGTTTCTGAAGTCTTTTTTCTCCACCTTTTGGATAAATTGCTGATATTGTTTCACATGACCCTTCTGGAGATACAGAATAAAATAGTGGAGATTTGTTTGTGAATTGTGATTATTTACTCCACAGATTCTTTGAGTGTGGGATAATTGAAATCACCCATTATTATACTGTTGCCAAATTTGCTAGCTTTTCTAATTTCTGTGAACATATCTTCATCTGTCAGATCATCCAAGCCTGGTGGACTGTAGTATAGCCCTATGTGTACATTCTGTTCCTTCACACATGGAAATTTTATCCATAAGGCTTCCACATTGCTGTCTGTTTCATGCAGAATTTTTATTTTGTTTGACTCAATTCCCTCTTTAACATACAGCGCAATCCCCTGAGACAAGGAAATAGTGTACCTAAATGTAACTCACCTTGTGGTACTAGTGAAAAAGGTGTGAGCTAACTACAAATACTAAAGAAATATCACAGTGATAGATGATGAAATGTTAAAAGATATTAGGGATGCTAACAAATTGGCAACACTAAATATAAATCATTTTTAACTAGTATTCTGTACTCTAACCACTTTTAATTAAAATACATGTCTCTGAATGATTTTAACTACAGGTTACAGGTCACTAACACCAGAAATAGCAATTTCATGCTTGAATTCTTTTAAGTGGATGTATACCATCTGGTCCAGGTGATTTACCACTCTTTAATTAATCAGCTTAGCTCAGCATATCTTCCAGGTTCACTGAGATTTCTTTCAGTTCGTCTGCATCGTCACCCTTGAAAACCATTCTTGGTACAGGTAGATCTCTTACATCTTCTTTAGTAAAGACTGAAGCAAAGAATTCTTTCAGTCTCTCTGCTATGGCCTTGTCCTCTCTGAGTGCCCCTTTTACTCCCTGATGAACGTACAGGCTTTCTGCTTCTGATGTACCTGCAACAGTCATTACTATGAATTTTTGCCTCCGTGGCAAGTTTCTCTTCATATTCTGTTTTAGCCTTCTTTATCAATGCTTGTCATCTAACTTTCCAGTGTTTATGTATACATTTGTATAGGATGCAGGTGGGTTTTCATTTATGTCTGTGTGTGCAGTGTAGGTGTAGGGGTGTGTGTGTGTGTGTGTGTGTGTCTGTCTGTCTGTCTGTCTGTCTGGAGTCGCATTCTTGGGGTGAGACTAGCAGTAGCTGTGAGGGTTGTAGATTATCACCTACTAAAACTTTTTACAATTTAAAAAAGTCCCATCTGGATGTATTTGTTCTAAGATAGCGAGGGTGACAAATGATTGAACAGTAGGCGATGTTCAATTTATTGTAGCTTTATTGTAACATCCAAGACTCAACAAGAGTCATGTTTCAGCCAAAAGTGGCCTTCCTCAGGAGTCTTCTATTGGATGTATGGAATTCCTAACTAGCTTCTGTAAAATATACATGTTGTCTTATACCTCAGATCATCCTCCTGGGCCGCTACAGCAATCCAAAACACCACCAGACAACATATATATTTTACAGAAGCTAGTTAGGAATTCCATACATCCAATAGAAGACTCCTGAGGAAGGCCACTTTTGGCCAAAACACAACTCGTGTCGAGTCTTGGAATTACAATAAAGCTACAATAAATTGAACATCATCTACTGTTCAATCATTTCTCACCCTCGCTGTGTTTGACTTATTCACGTGACTGCAAGGGTTGCTGTTCTTCTGTTTCTTTGCCATGTATTTGTTCTAAAACATTTAAATAATTAGCAGCCCAGAAGAAATGGTTGAGAATATTACAGAGAATAGAAAATCTTTAAATTTCATGGCCTCAATCTTCAGAAACTGAATTTCAAGTGGAGTTATATGCTGTGTCTTGGAAATGTATAAGTTTCCTGAGCGCTATGTAAAGTTACCATAGTTCCACATTAGGAGTGACCACCCAGGAAAAGGATCTAGGTATCATCATTGTTGATTCATTTGAAACCCTCTGCTCAGTGTGCAGTGGTAGCTAAGAAAGCAAATAGAGTGCTAGGAATTTTTAGGAAAAAAATGGAGAACAAAAATAAAAATGTTATAATGCCTTTGTATCGCTCTATGGTGCAACCGCACCTCGAATGTGGTGTGCAATTCTGGTCACCCCATCTCAAAAAAGATACAGCAAAATTAGTAAAGGTATAGAGAAGGGCATCAAAAATTTAAATGTAAACCCGAGTTTGATTTGTCCCTGCCTTTCTCAGGGCATAGACCGTAAAAGTCTGCCCAGCAGTGTTTCTGTACTAAAAATTCTGAAGCTAATGTTGAAGCCCCTTAAAATTTACACTCCAGCCCATCCATATCTATTCAGCCATGATCAGGGCAAAGACTGTAAAAGTCTGCCCAGCATTGGTTTTACCCTCCAATTACTGATGTCACCACCCAATCTCTGCTAAGATTCCGTAGATCCATTCCTTCTATACAGGATTCCTTTGTGTTTATCCCACACACGTTTGAATTCCATTACTGTTTTCATCTCCACCACCTCTCGCTGGAGGGCATTCCACGTATCTACCACCCTTTCTGTGGAAAAAATACTTCCTGACATTACTCCTGAGTCTGCCCCCCTCCAACCTCAATTCAGGTCCTCTAGTTCTACCACTTTTTTTTTGTACCCCGCACTTTCCCACTCATGGCAGGCTCAATGCAGCTTAGGTACTTATTTGTACCTGGGGCAATGGAGGGTTAAGTGACTTGCCCAGAGTCACCAGGAGCTGCCTGTGCCTGCAGTGGGAATTAAACCCAGTTCCCCAGGACCAAAGTCCACCACTCTAACCACTAGGCCACTCCTCCACTCCTTCCTGTCTCTGGAAAAGGTTTCTTTGTGGGTTAATACCTTTCAAATATTTCAATATCTGTATCACATCACCCTTGTTTTCTCCTTTCCATTAAAGCGATTTTTCACTCATTCAAAAAGTACAAAGGGAGCACTCAATGAAATTGTATGGAAATTCCCAGATATGCTAACTGCTGTAACCACATTTTCTGACAATTAGTTCCAAAGCTTAACTATTTATTGAGTGAAAAAATATTTCCTCCTGCTCATTTTAAAAGTCATACCATGTAACTTCCTGTTTACTTTTTTGGCTGCCACCACACACTGGGCAGAAGATTTCAGCACATTGTCCACGATGAAACCTATATCTTTTTCTTGGCTGCTGACTCCTAGGGTAGAACCTAGCATCAAACCATGATTTGGATGATTCTTCCCACATTAAAACTCATCTGCCATTTGGATGCCCAGTCTTCCAATTTCCTAGGGTGTTCATGCAATTTTTAACAATCTGCATGCGTTTTAACAACTTTGCGTTTTAACAACTTTGCATTTTAACAACTTTGAATAGCTTGTATCATCTGCAAATTTAATCACCTTACTCGTCGTTCCCATTTCTAGATCATTAATAAATATGTTAAATAATTCCGGTCTCAGTACAGATCCCTGGGGCACTCCACCATTCACCCTTCTCCGCTGAGAGAATTGGCTATTTAACCCTATCCTCTGTTTTCTATCCATCAACCAATTCCTAATCCACAACAGAACACCGTTTCCTATTCCATGGATTTTTTAAATTTTCTCAGGAGTTTCTCATGAGGGACTTTGTCAAACTTGTTATGAAAATCTAGATACACTACATCAACCAGCTCACCTTTATCTAAATATTTATTCATGCATTACAAGAAATGAAGCAAATTGGTGAGAAGATCTCCCTTGGCTGAATCCATGTTGACTCTGACCCATTAAACCATGTTTGTCTATGTGTTCAATGATTTTGCCCAGCATTGACATCAGGCTTACTGGTCTGTAATTTCATGGATCATCCCTGGATCTCTTTTTAAAAATCAGCGTTACTTTGGCCACCCTCTTCAGGTACTATGGATGATTTTAACATAAAGTTATAGATCACTAATAGATCTGCAATTTCATATTTGAGTTCTTTCAGTACACTGGGGTGTATACCATATGGTCCAGGTGATATACTATTTTATTGATTTGATTCAGTACATCTTCCAGGTTCACTGAGATTTCTTTCAGTTCTTCTGCATCATCACCCTTGAAAACTGTCTCCGGTATATCTTCTTCAGTAAAGACCAAGACAAAGAATTCATTCAGCCTCTCTGCTATGGCTCTGTCCTCCCTGAGTGCCCCTTTTACTCCTTAAGAACATAAGAATAGCCATACTGGATCAGACCATTGGTCCATCTAGCCCAGTATTCTACTTCCAACAGTGGCCAATCCAGGTTACAAGTACATGACAGAAACCCAAATAGTAGCAACATTCCATGCTACCAATCCCAGGGCAAGCAGTGGCTTCCCTCATATCTATCCCCTGGTCTTTGTAAATTTTGAAGCAACCTATAGTGGTGAAACAGGGAACCCCTGTCAGGATTGGTGAATTTTACCAAGATAAGTATTGCTTATTTAATGAGAAAGTTTGAAGCCTTCACAGCGAATACAAGCTTTCCAAGTTAATATTCTGTATCTCGAAAACGTTTTTTCGGCCATTTTTGTTATAGAATTTAAAATTAGGTGGAGTTTTTTTATGACTAATGATTGGGGAGAGCCACCCACAGATATGAAGGTTTGCCTTAAAAGTGGATGTGAATCTCATGGTTTCTGAAGTCTTTTTCTCCACCTTTTGGATAAATTGCTGATATTGTTTCACATGACCCTTCTGGAGATACAGAATAAAATAGTGGAGATTTGTTTGTGAATTGTGATTATTTACTCCACAGATTCTTTGAGTGTGGGATAATTGAAATCACCCATTATTATACTGTTGCCAAATTTGCTAGCTTTTCTAATTTCTGTGAACATATCTTCATCTGTCAGATCATCCAAGCCTGGTGGACTGTAGTATAGCCCTATGTGTACATTCTGTTCCTTCACACATGGAAATTTTATCCATAAGGCTTCCACATTGCTGTCTGTTTCATGCAGAATTTTTATTTTGTTTGACTCAATTCCCTCTTTAACATACAGCGCAATCCCCTGAGACAAGGAAATAGTGTACCTAAATGTAACTCACCTTGTGGTACTAGTGAAAAAGGTGTGAGCTAACTACAAATACTAAAGAAATATCACAGTGATAGATGATGAAATGTTAAAAGATATTAGGGATGCTAACAAATTGGCAACACTAAATATAAATCATTTTTAACTAGTATTCTGTACTCTAACCACTTTTAATTAAAATACATGTCTCTGAATGATTTTAACTACAGGTTACAGGTCACTAACACCAGAAAATAGCAATTTCATGCTTGAATTCTTTTAAGTGGATGTATACCATCTGGTCCAGGTGATTTACCACTCTTTAATTAATCAGCTTAGCTCAGCATATCTTCCAGGTTCACTGAGATTTCTTTCAGTTCGTCTGCATCGTCACCCTTGAAAACCATTCTTGGTACAGGTAGATCTCTTACATCTTCTTTAGTAAAGACTGAAGCAAAGAATTCTTTCAGTCTCTCTGCTATGGCCTTGTCCTCTCTGAGTGCCCCTTTTACTCCCTGATGAACGTACAGGCTTTCTGCTTCTGATGTACCTGCAACAGTCATTACTATGAATTTTTGCCTCCGTGGCAAGTTTCTCTTCATATTCTGTTTTAGCCTTCTTTATCAATGCTTGTCATCTAACTTTCCAGTGTTTATGTATACATTTGTATAGGATGCAGGTGGGTTTTCATTTATGTCTGTGTGTGCAGTGTAGGTGTAGGGGTGTGTGTGTGTGTGTGTGTGTGTCTGTCTGTCTGTCTGTCTGTCTGGAGTCGCATTCTTGGGGTGAGACTAGCAGTAGCTGTGAGGGTTGTAGATTATCACCTACTAAAACTTTTTACAATTTAAAAAAGTCCCATCTGGATGTATTTGTTCTAAGATAGCGAGGGTGACAAATGATTGAACAGTAGGCGATGTTCAATTTATTGTAGCTTTATTGTAACATCCAAGACTCAACAAGAGTCATGTTTCAGCCAAAAGTGGCCTTCCTCAGGAGTCTTCTATTGGATGTATGGAATTCCTAACTAGCTTCTGTAAAATATACATGTTGTCTTATACCTCAGATCATCCTCCTGGGCCGCTACAGCAATCCAAAACACCACCAGACAACATATATATTTTACAGAAGCTAGTTAGGAATTCCATACATCCAATAGAAGACTCCTGAGGAAGGCCACTTTTGGCCAAAACACAACTCGTGTCGAGTCTTGGAATTACAATAAAGCTACAATAAATTGAACATCATCTACTGTTCAATCATTTCTCACCCTCGCTGTGTTTGACTTATTCACGTGACTGCAAGGGTTGCTGTTCTTCTGTTTCTTTGCCATGTATTTGTTCTAAAACATTTAAATAATTAGCAGCCCAGAAGAAATGGTTGAGAATATTACAGAGAATAGAAAATCTTTAAATTTCATGGCCTCAATCTTCAGAAACTGAATTTCAAGTGGAGTTATATGCTGTGTCTTGGAAATGTATAAGTTTCCTGAGCGCTATGTAAAGTTACCATAGTTCCACATTAGGAGTGACCACCCAGGAAAAGGATCTAGGTATCATCATTGTTGATTCATTTGAAACCCTCTGCTCAGTGTGCAGTGGTAGCTAAGAAAGCAAATAGAGTGCTAGGAATTTTTAGGAAAAAAATGGAGAACAAAAATAAAAATGTTATAATGCCTTTGTATCGCTCTATGGTGCAACCGCACCTCGAATGTGGTGTGCAATTCTGGTCACCCCATCTCAAAAAAGATACAGCAAAATTAGTAAAGGTATAGAGAAGGGCATCAAAAATGATAAAGGGGATGGGACGACTTCCCCATGAAGAAAGGCTAAAGCGACTAGGGCTTTTTAGCTTAGAGAAGAGATGGCTGTGGGGAGAAATGATAGAGGTCTATAAAACACTGAGTGGAGTGGAATGGAAAGACGTGAATCACTTGGTTGGGAGGCAGAGATAGTGCTGGACAGACTTATACGGTCTGTGCCAGAGCCGGTGGTGGGAGGCAGGGATAGTGTTGGGCAGACTTATACGGTCTGTGCCAGAGCCGGTGGTGGGAGGCGGGGCTGGTGGTTGGGAGGCAGGGATAGTGCTGGCCAGACTTATACGGTCTGTGCCAGAGCCGGTGGTGGGAGGCAGGGATAGTGCTGGCCAGACTTATACGGTTTGTGCCCTGAAGAGCACAGGTACAAATCAAAGTAGGGTATACACAAAAAGTAGCACATATGAGTTGTCTTGTTGGGCAGACTGGATGGACCGTGCAGGTCTTTTTCTGTCATCATCTACTATGTTACTTGTTTACTCTTTCCACAAATACAAGGACTAGGGGGCACGCAATGAAGCTACTGAGGGCCCTGTTTACTAAGTCACACTATGCTAGAGACACCCATAGAAATAAATGGGTGTCTCTAGTGTTAGCATGCGCTAATTTTTAGTGTGCGCTAAAAACACTAGCGCACCTTAATAAACAGGGTCCTAAGTAGTACATTTAAAATAGAGAAAATTTTTCTTCACTCAGGGCCTCTTTTACAAAGCCAAGCTACTGATTCCCGGTACGGCAAATGAGAAGCCCATTCAATTTCTATGGGCTTCCTCTCATTTGCCACGCAGAAACAGCTACCATGGCTTAGTAAAAGGAGCCCTCAATGTCTGGAATTCATTGCTAGAGAATGTGGTAAAAGCAGTTAGGTTAGCAGGGTTTAAAAAAGGTTTGGCTAATTTCCTAAAAGAAAAGCCCATAAACCATTTGTAAGATGGGCTTGGGAGAATCAACTGCTTATTTATAGGATAAACAGCATACAATCTATTTTACTCTTTTGGGATCTTGCCAGGTACTTGTGACCTGGACTGTCCATTGTTGGAAACAGGAGGATACTGGGCTTGATGGACCATCAGTCTGTCCCAGTTTGGCAATGATTATGTTCTTATGTTCCCTACCTTGACCCCAAGAAAACTGCAAAAGTCCTCTCACACTTTGAAAACCAAAAGTCACATCAAATGCCTTAGGTGGGATGAACAATACTGCTGAAAGGAACATAGTTTTCACCCCAGAGAGCTGAAAATATTCACACTGCTAGGCACTGCTTGAATGAATCACTTCTCAGGCGTCCTGCACTGACAGGATGAAAGCACAAACTCTCCTATTGGAAAGGAAAACCTACCTCTCTTTCTGTTGCTGTGATAAGTGGAAACTGCAGGCTCCTGTTATCTCTCACCTGCTTCTTGATCAATAGTACCTTATAAATCATCACACACCCCTGAGGGATGAACTACATATCAATCACCCCATGTCACCCATCACCTCTGGACTTTCCCCTTAGCTGAATGCTCCCCAGCTAAATACCTTGGTAGAGCCCTAGGAGAGCTCCTGCAGGTGTAGGTATATATGTCTCTAGTTTTGGAATTGGGTTGTGTGCATGGGTATGGGTGATTGTGTGTGTGTGTATGTTTTTGGTTTTACGCATGAGGTATGTGTTTGGGTATATACATGTGTAATAGAGTGACTGCAGTACTTGCAGGGATTCTCAGATGGGTTGTAAGTTTCCTCATGCTGGGACTTACGATATACTTTGTCACACAGGTGTGTTTCTGAACTGCATGGTGTGGTACATGCGTGACTGAACTGGGATAAGCCCTGCAGGTGGCTGGGAGTGAGCTGAGTCTTTAATTACAGAACACGTGACAAGGATTGTCCACGTGGAGGAGCCTGCACCAGATGGCAAGCTGGCATTAAAACCTTGGTGCTGGTTTTTTGCAGTTTAGCCCATGCTGGACTAGGAACAAGGGGCTCTTACATTGTCATTATCTATCACTCTTATAGTGCTACTAGATGTACCCAGAGCTATTCCCTTCTTCAGGAAATGTCTTTTATTACAGTAAACATAGCTAAAATCAGCAGGCTGTGAGTAAGAAGAGCCAGGTTTCAAGATGCAACACAGACTGAAACAGGCTCAGATATGGCCAAAGGGGGGATATGATGCACTATACATTTTCTGTCATTCTCTTTATGAAACTTTTCCATGCTTTACACACATACTAAGATGATACAGCTGGGTGAATTTTCCTTGTTCCCCCTCTCTCTCATGGTGAGGTGCCGTCTTCCTTTTTCATGAGTCCAGAAACAGGTCCCTTGCCCTCTCAGAGGTGTTCTCCCTGCTTGTATGTTAACAGGAGCTTTTTCCTGCAGGTATTAATTCTGAGGTTCATACCTCAGCAAAATGAGACAATACCTGCTTCCATCCCTGGAAATTCATCCCTTCCATACAGCTGGGGCAATGGCTTGCACTTCCTCCTGTGTCCTTCTTCACCCTTGATGCCTACTTTTTTCATCTCTGGTTTTTCATTGATTTTTTTGTAATGAATCAATATCGAATTATGCACACACACTGCACATTGTGAAGGGGAGAAACATCAACTGGTTTATGCTTGTGTCACTTTAAGAGAGAGACAAATGACTTGCTGGTGTGGTTTTCAAATGCTGGTGAGAAAGTTAAAGTGCATTAGGGTTTAAAAAATGTTCCTGGAGGAAAAGTCCATAACTTGCTATTAAGATAAACATGGGGGAAACCAGTGCTTGCCATGGGTTTGGTACTATGGAGCCTTTTTACTCTTTGGGATTTTGGAATCTTCCTACTCTTTGAGATCCTGCCAGATACCTGTGACCTAGATTGGCCACTGCTGGAAACAGGATACTGGGCAAGATGGAGGAGAGAAACAGCGGAAATGCTGGCTGGAAGAGGGGAGGAGGATAGAGTAAGTGAAAGACTAGGGAATAAGAGGGAGTGGAATAGGAGAACCAGGAGGAAAGGAAAAGAGATGGAAGGCTATAGATAGATGCACTATCTATAGGGAAATTGAAGACTGAATAGTATGAATTAAATCTGGACAGAGGCAGAAAACTAAGAAATAGGAGAGAGAAAAATCTAAAACAAATAGGAGGAAATATTTTTTACTCAACAAATAGTTAAGCTCTAGAACTCATTGCTGGAGGATGTGGTCACAGTAGTTACCATATCTAACATAGTAGATGACGGCAGAAAAAGACCTGCATGGTCCATCCAGTCTGCCCAACAAGATAACTCATATTTGCTGCTTTTTGTGTATACCCTACTTTGATTTGTACCTGTGCTCTTCAGGGCACAGACCGTATAAGTCTGCCCAGCACTATCCCCGCCTCCCAAACACCTGCCCCTCCTCCCAACCACCGGCTCTGGCACAGACCGTATAAGTCTGCCCAGCACTATCCTCACCTCCCAGCCATCAGCCCTGCCTCCCAACCACCGGCTCTGGCACAGACCGTACAAGTCTGTCCAGCACTATCCCCGCCTCCCAACCACCAGTCCCGCTGCCCACCACCGGCTCTGGCACAGACCGTACAATTCTGTCCAGCACTATCCCTGCCTCCCAACCACCAGCCCCGCCTCCCGATCTTGACTAAGCTCTAGTTTTAAAAAAAGGTTTGGCCAAGTTTCTGGAGGAAAAGTCCGTAGTCTGCAATTGAGATAGAAATGGGGGAAGCCACTGCTGTCCCTGGGATCAGAGGCATGAATCTTGACTTTGGAGGAAGCCAATTTGTGAAGATCTCAGGTTGAATTGGAGAAAGATGATCCATAAATATAAAATTCAATTAAATGAAGCAAAGAAACATCATTTCTCTCATATCATAGGTGCAAATCCTATTGATAGAAATTATTTTCTATAGATAATCAGCTCACTAGGGGCCCTTTTACTAAGGTACAGTAGGCCTAGCGCGGGCCTACCACGGGGTAAAAAGGTACTACCGCAGGATGTTCTTAGGTGTCCCGCAGTAGTTTGGCTATCAGCACGTGCTACTCCTGTGTTAAAAAATATTTGTTATTTCTTGCCACAGGAGGTGTGTCTGGGGGTAGAGAGTGGGCATGCTTGGGCTAGTCGGCTAGCTTGGGCACATTACTGCAGGAGTAGCATGGGAGCCCTTACTGCCTCCCAAATAAGATGGTGGTAAGAGCTCCCAGCGGTAATTGCAGTAAACGTGGCTGCAGCGCACGAGCAACCCATATGCTGACAGCAGTGCCGGCCACTTTTAACACAGCCTGGGTAGATGATTTAACTACAGAAGCACCCCTATTGCTGATGATTTGGTTTGCTATTTTAAATTCAAAACAGATAATACTGTTGCTGAAAAAGTCTTACTTATTTTCAATTGCAGTTTAACACCAATCAATATCTCAAGTTTACATTTCAGGAGACAGACTTTGGACTAAATTTCAGTTGTCAACAGTTCAGGAGGTTTCTGGGCTGTTTAATATGTGAAATCATACTGTTCACCTGATTCCTGCCCCATTATTCTACTTTTATTATTGAGGCAATAACAAAGTGATGTGATCCTGGGTGATAAGTGCTGGAACCGTAGCCTGGTACTTGACCACAGCAGCCAGGTCGCCTCCAAAGGCGGCAGAGAAAATTCAAGGCGGGAACCAGGAGACAGGCAGATTTGGCAAGCAGAATCCAGGATACAGGCAGACTTGGCAAGCAGGAACCAGGGGACAAGCAGACTTGGCAAGCAGGAACTTGGAGGCAAGCGGACCTGGCAGGAACCAGGAAGCCAGTTGCAAAAGCACGAGGAGGGGCTGGTCTCCCTTACAAGCGCCCAGGCCACTGATGTCATTCCGGCATGTCCCTCCATCATCCCGCTGCTGGCCGGGCTGGCACATGCACGAACCCTAGGAGGTGTATGCAACAGCGGCGGAACAACGGAGGATGCTACCAGACCACTAGCGGTAAGTGTCGGGTGGGGCTGGGATCATGGCAGAGCCGTGACACGAAGTGGTTAGACAGTGAATTACAGCTAGGTCATTTTTATTCATTAGAGGGTGCTATTGTGTTGACTTCTCTATTTAAAAACCACAAAGTAAGTGCACAGCATGTCATCAATTATAGACTGATGGCCTCCATGCCACTATGAACAAAGAAATGCTTTATTAGTAGAAGCACTAGAACTATCACAGATGGACTATCGTAATATTGTGTACTTGGGGTGTATAGAACACAGCAGTTACATTGATTTTTTTTCTATTTCTAGATAAAATCAGATTTCCCCTTATTTTCAGAGACTGGATGGGCTTTCTATTGAGGCTCGGGTTCAATTAAACTGTGATATTCAAATTTTTTTAATGGTTTGGCTCCATTGTATCTAACCACTTTGATTAATCTGTTTATAGGTTATAGGAAAGATGGGTCATTCTTCTTGAAATCAATAATTTTATTATTTTTCATCTCTTAAGCAGGTTAAGGGGCCCTTTTACTAAGCGGTAGTAAGCACTAACATGCTTACCACACGCTAAAAAGCACTCAGTCATCCCGCGGTAGTTCTGGGATCAGCGTGCACCAATCCTGCGCTATAAATATAAAATAGAGCGCTTGAGCTATAACTGCAAAAGGCGTGACCCAAATCCAAATGCTTTGTAAAGCCCCCTTGTGAGCGTTTCTGGGTCCGGGGCCAACCTTGCAGGAGTCTCCCTTGGGCAGGCTTCAACAGTCCCTTGTATACTTGACACCTGGTGCCTCCAACTGGAGAAGAAAGGTGTCAGAAGGTAGGATTTCCCTCCTCCCCCCCCCCCCAGGAAAAGTTTTAAAAACTACTATGAATGAGGCTGGCTAAATTGTTAATCAATTTATTCAACTGATAAAACTTATACTATATTTGAACAAGAGAACATTAACACATTTGGTAGAGAAACTTATTAATCATCCTTCAAACAGTGTAATATACACCCCTAGAACTAATCAGTCAATTTATGTACTCTTTACCAATGTGTGCAGTATTAAGTGAGGATGGATAGGGGGAAAAATCTTAATGAAGGAACAGGGAGATATAATTCTCACCCTCCTGCTGGTGCAGAGCTGGACTGCTGGCTACTGCACATCCAGTGAGGATCTGGAATAAAGAGCTGAACAGAAATTTCACCCATCTCCACCCATCCCCGATGGAATCTAACCCATACCCACCCGTACCCACTAAGATCCATTCCATCCCCACCATAGGCGTAGACTGGGGGGGGCGAGGGGGGCAATGCCCCCCCCAAACGACGATGAGGCGCCGCCGCGCCATTAGTTAAAAAAAAACATGCAGGCACGCGCTCCTCTCCATCCGCTTGGCTTCCCTGCCCTCTCTGTCTGCGTCCCGCCTTCCTCTGACGTCAGAGGAAGGCGGGACGCAGACAGAGAGGGCAGGGAAGCCAAGTGGACGGAGAGGAACGTGTCCGTCTACCCCTCTTTCTTCCTCCCTCCCTCCAGCGCAGGCAGCAGTCTTTTTCAGCGTTCCTGGCAGTGGTAGCGATGTACACGCTGCCTTCGGCTCTGCCCCAAAGCCTTCTCTTCAAGTTCCTGTTCCCGCATAGGTGGGAACAGGAACTTGAAGAGAAGGCTTCCAGGGCAGACTGAAGGCAGCGTGTACATCGCTACCACTGCCAGGAACGCTGAAAAAGCTGAAGATTGTTGCCTGCGCCAGAGGGAGGGAGGAAGAGGGGGGTAAACGGAGTCACCATCTTGGACCTCACGGGGGGGGGGGAGCAGAGGGAAGATGGATGGTACTGGGAGGGGTGGGGAGCAGAGGGAAGGAGCAAGAGATGGATGGGACTGCGAGGGGTGGGGAGCAAAGGGATGGACCAGGAGATGGATGGGATTGGGAGAGGTCAGGCACAGCAGAGGGAAGGAGCAGAAGATGGATGGGACGGAGGGATGGTGAGCAGAGGGAAGGAACAGACGATGGATGGGACTGGGAGGGGTGGGGAGCAGAGGGAAAGAGCAAGAGATGGATGGGACTGGGAGGGGTGGGGAGCAGAGGGAAGGTGCAAGAGATGGATGGGACTGCGAGGGATGGGGAGCAGAGGGATGGACCAGGAGATGGATGGGATTGGGAGAGGTCAGGCACAGCAGAGGGAAGGAGCAGAAGATGGATGGGACGGAGGGATGGTGAGCAGAAGGAAGGAACAGAAGATGGATGGGACTGGGAGGGGTGGGGAGCAGAGGGAAGGAGCAAGAGATGGTTGGGACTGGGAGGGGTAGGGAGCAGAGGGAAGGAGCAAGAGATGGATAGGACTGGGAGGGGTGGGGAGCAGAGGGATGGACCAGGAGATGGATGGGATTGGGAGAGGGAAGGAGCAGAAGATGGATGGGACAGAGGGATGGTGAGCAGAGGGAAGGAACAGAAGATGGATGGGACTGGGAGGGGGGGGAGCAGAGGGAAGGAGCAAGAGATGGATGGGACTGGGAGGGGTGGGGAGCAGAGGGATGGACCAGGAGATGGATGGGATTGGGAGAGGGAAGGAGCAGAAGATGGATGGGACAGAGGGATGGTGAGCAGAGGGAAGGAACAGAAGATGGATGGGACTGGGAGGGGTGGGGAAGCAGAGGGAAGGAGCAAGAGATGGATGGGACTGGGAGGGGTGGGGAGCAGAGGGATGGACCAGGAGATGGATGGGATTGGGAGAGGGAAGGAGCAGAAGATGGATGGGACAGAGGGATGGTGAGCAGAGGGAAGGAACAGAAGATGGATGGGACTGGGAGGGGTGGGGAGCAGAGGGAAGGAGCAAGAGATGGTTGGGACTGGGAGGGGTGGGGAGCAGAGGGAAGGAGCAAGAGATGGATGGGACTGGGAGGGGTGGGGAGCAGAGGGATGGACCAGGAGATGGATGGGATTGGGAGAGGGAAGGAGCAGAAGATGGATGGGACAGAGGGATGGTGAGCAGAGGGAAGGAACAGAAGATGGATGGGACTGGGAGGGGTGGGGAGCAGAGGGAAGGAGCAAGAGATGGTTGGGACTGGGAGGGTGGGGAGCAGAGGGAAGCCTACTGGAAAGAAGACACTGCATAAAACAGAAGACACTGGGACCAAAGCGAATAGAAAAACTAAATGATCAGACAACAAAGGTAGATAAAAGTATTTTTTTCATAATTTATTAATTGAAATGTGTCAGCTTTTTGAAATGTGCATCTGTGATATTTTGCCTGTAAATTTCAATTCCGTCCTCCATATTAGTATATTCATTTGCATATGTATATATGCAAATGATATGCTAATATGCTCCGCCCATTCTTTGCCCCCCCCAAATGAAACAGTCAAACTACACCTATGATCCCCACCCATCCTCACAGATCCATTTCATTGCCACCCATCCTCACAATTAATCTCCTCCATCCCCACCTGGGTACCGCAGGAGTTGATGCTATTATTTACTTGCTTGCAGCCCTCTGTTTCCTCCTGTAACAGAACAGTGTGCTTTAAATCTGTAAAATTATTGTAATTAGATTGTTGAGCAGGGACTGTCTATGTCCAGTGTAGAATGCTACGTATGTCTAGTAGCGCTAAAGAAATGATAAATAGTAGTAAAATTGTCTTTATTAACTCTTGAAGTGCATTTCTCTAGTTTGGCCAGCAGATTGTTGCATGCTTTATGTTAAAGCTGTTATAGAAAAGTGCATGCCCTCTTTTAGTTTCACTTAGTGAAGAAGTGAATCTACAGTACTGTGAGCAGTATACTTTTAAAACTTGTTGACTGAGCTCTAATTGACCTGGAGTTTGAAATTATCCAGCAGTTGTTGCTGGCTGTTGCTTCAGTCTTAGCCCAGGAGAAAAGAGAAACAGATCTCTTTGCTGAGGCTTGGTGAATTATATATCCTGATCTTCCCAGGTACTGTTTAGGCAGTATAAAATGTTTAGTTAGTGTTATAATTAGGGCTGTTCATTTAACGCGATTAATCGCTTTAAAATTTGTAACTTGCAGTAATAATTTTAACTCGACTAATCGCATCATGCTGCTCTCTCCTATAAGGAGGAAAAAAAACGGCAGAAAGTTGAATGTAAAAGATGTTATAGGGGAAGAAGTGAAGAAGAGAAGAGGAGAAAAAAGAAATAGTGAGGAGAGAGGAGGCCCTGAAAATAGAGTTCAGAGCACAGACAGAGGAACAGAACCAGAGACAGGGAATAAGATGATTATAAAATAAAATTACTGGACAACAAAGGTAAGAAAAATATGTCAGTTTTGAGAATTGACATTTACAGTCTATAGTTTGTACTATACAGGTGAAAATGTGAGTGGGACACTTTATGCGATTAATCATGCAATTAGACATTTTAACCGTATCCTATCGATGAACAGCCCTAGTTATAATTGATCTATATTTAAGTTACCTGTTATTGTTTGTTGAATGCAGTTTTCATTGTTCATGTGTGACAATAAACCTGTTTAGTTTGTTGACTCTGCCTGTCTGGACTGATAAAGAATCCTGGTAGTTTGTGTGTTCTGTCAGTGATTTCTGGGAACTGTGGGACCACTAGGAGTGTGGTCCCAGTAACCTAGAAATCACTGTGGATAATTTGAGAGCGGGAGACTCGCCCAGAAGTGGTTGTGACCCAGTCAGTGGGAGGAGGGTGCTAGTGAATTTATTTATTTATTTAATTGCATTTGTATCCCACATTTTCCCACCTATTTGCGGGCTCAGTGTGGCTTACAATACAAGAAGAGCACAAGCAGCAGATGCAGGCTGACCTGAGCTGTGCTTGGGATAGACCCTCTAAGTGGGCACTGGGTAACCACAGGCAGGTGGCTAGGTGTTTTGTAACACCTCCCAATACCAACAGCCTCCTGTGGTATTCACTATTAAACCAATAAGTGTTCCAAGCCTCTGGTGTTCACTCAAACTTTCTCTCTCAGTGCATTCCAAGCCTCATTCTGGAGTCACAAAAGAGTTTTACTACACTCTTGTGGGAATCCCACAACTTCTTCCATCCACATGGGAATCCCATGGAACTTCTTCCATACCTGTGGGAATCCCATGGGTTCTGTGAGATACCAGCAATCCCCATTTCTCTGCATCTCTCTAGTATAGAACTGCCTGGCCTGGCCTGGCCCTGAGCACTGATTGCACAGTGGAGGACTAGCCTAATGGTTAATTTGGTAACCTGAGAACCTGGGGAACTGGGTTCAATTCCCACTACAGCTCCTTGTGACTGTGCAAGTCACTTAACCCTCTATTCCCCCAGATACAAAAATTTAGATTGTGAGCTCACTAGGATGGCATATCACACACATGACAGCTCACTTATATAAATATTCTGAAAAATGTCTGGTAACCAATTATGTCTTTTACAGGATTATTCTGGGAGGGGTGGTGTTGAGGGATCATGATGGTTGAGTACTAGGGCAACGAATGTTAATGGGGAGGGGGAGAGGATGAAGAGTTGCCCAAAGTGTCTAATATTAACTGCCCCTGCTACAAACCATTCTTCATGGGATTTTTTAGAATGTGAACATGGTCCTGCTACACTGAACATGAGTGCAATACCCCATGGGAAAAAGATACTTAACTGTAGCAGGTATTCTCCGAGGACAGCAGGCTGATTGTTCTCACTGATGGGTCGGCGTCCATGGCGGCCCAGGAACGGAGATTTTTTCCAGCAAAAATCAACAAACTTTGTGACAGCTTCCGGAGTGCAGGACAGTCGCACCGCGCATGAGCCATCTTCCTGCCTGCGTGCGTCCGTTCCCGCCTCAGTTTTATCAAAAAGCAAATAAAGAAGAACAACAACAACACCAAAGGGGAGGTGGGCGGGTTGGTGAGAACAATCAGCCTGCTGTCCTCGGAGAATACCTGCTACAGGTAAGTATCTTTGCTTTCTCCGAGGACAAGCAAGTTGTTTGTTCTCACTGATTGGTATCCCTAGCACCTCAGGCTCACTCAAAACAACAAAGAAGGTCAATTGGGCCTCGCAATGGCGAGGACATAACAAAGATTGACTAACGAAGAAACATCTAACTGAGAGTGCAGCCTGGAACAGAATAAAAATGGGCCTAGGGGGGTGGAGTTGGATTCTAAACCCCGAACAGATTCTGCAGCACCGACTGCCCAAACCGACTGTCGCGTCGGGAATCCTGCTGAAGGCAGTAATGAGATGTGAATGTGTGGAGATCTGGGAAATTATAGACCGGTGAGTCTGACGTCGGTACCGGGCAAAATGGTAGAGGCTATTATCAAGAATAAAATTACAGAGCACGTACAAAAAGATGGGTTGATGAGACAGTCAGCACGGATTTAGTGAAGGGAAGTCTTGCCTCACTAATCTACTGCATTTTTTTGAGGGGGTGAACAAATATGTGGACAATGGGGAGCCGGTGGATATTGTGTATCTGGATTTTCAAAAGGCGTTTGACAAAGTGCCTCATGAAAGACTCCTGAGGAAACTGGAGAGTCATGGGATCGGAGGTAGGGTATTACTATGGATTAAGAGCTGGTTGAAAGATAGGAAGCAAAGAGTAGGGTTGAATGGTCAGTATTCTTAGTGGAGAAGGGTAGTTAGTGGGGTCCCGCAGGGGTCTGTGTTGGGACCGCTGCTTTTTAACATATTTATAAATGACCTAGAGATGGGAGTAACTAGTGAGGTAATTAAATTTGCAGATGACACAAAATTATTCAGGATCGTCAAGTCGCAGGAGGAGTGTGAAAGATTACAGGAGGACCTCACGAGACTGGGGGATTGGGCGTCCAAGTGGCAGATGAAGTTTAATGTTGACAAGTGCAAAGTGATGCATGTGAGTAAGAGGAACCCGAATTACAGCTATGTCATGCAAGGTTCTGCGTTAGGAGTTACGGACCTAGAAAGGGATCTGGGAGTCATCGTTGATAAGACGTTAAAAACGTCTGCCCAGTGTGCTGCCGCGGCTAAGAAAGCGCACAGAATGTTGAGTATTATTAGGAAAGGGATGGAAAACAAACATGGGGATGTTATAATGCCGTTGTATCGCTCTATGGTGCGACCGCACCTCGAGTATTGTGTCCAATTCTGGTCGCCGCATCTCAAAAAAGATATAAAGGAATTAGAAAAGGTGCAGAGAAGGGCAACGAAAATGATAAAGGGAATGGAACGACTTCCCTATGAGGAAAGGCTGAGAAGGTTAGGGGTCTTCAGCTTGGAGAAAAGGCGGCTGAGGGGTGATATGATAGAAGTCTACACAATAATAAGCGGAGTAGAGCGGACAGATGTGAAGCATTTGTTTACACTTTCAAACAACAACAAAACCAGGGGACACAAGATGAAGCTAGAATATGGTAGATTTAAAACAAATAGGAGAAAGTTTTTCTTTACTCAGCGTGTAGTTAGACTCTGGAACTCGTTGCCGGAGAATGTAGTGACAGCAGCTGGCCTTACGGAATTTAAAGGGGGTTTGGACAGATTCCTGAAGGAAAAGTCCATTGAACATTATTAATTTTTTTTTTTTTTTGTGGGGGGGGGGGGGGGGGAGGTTGCCGGGTTCTTGAAGCCTGGATTGGCCGCTGTCAGAGACAGGATGCTGGGCTTGATGGACCCTTGGTCTTTTCCCCGTATGGGGGTGCTTATGTACTTATGATGACCACATTGCAGCCTTGCAAATCTCTTCAATAATGGCTGACTTCAAGTGAGCCACCGACGCTGCCATGGCTCTAACACTATGAGCCATGACATGACCCTCAAGAGTCAGCCCAGCTTGGGTGTAAGTGAAGGAAATGTAATCTGCTAGTCAATTGGAAATGGTGCGTTTCCCAACAGCGATTCCCCTTCTGTTGGGATCAAAAGAAACAAACATTTGGGCGGACTGTCTGAAGGGGCTTGCCCACTCCACATAGAAGGCCAATGCTCTCTTGCAGTCCAATGTATGCAACTGACGTTCAGCAGGGCGGGTATGAGGACGAGGGGAAAATGTTGGCAAGACAATTGACTGGTTCAGATGGAACTCCGACACCACCTTCGGCAAAAACTTAGGGTGCGTACGGAGGACTACTCTGTTATGATGAAATTTAGTATAAGGAGCATGGGCTACCAAGGCTTGCAGCTCACTGACTCTACGAGCTGAAGTAACAGCCACCAAGAAAATGACCTTCCAGGTCAAATACTTCAGATGGCAGGAATCCAGTGGCTCGAAAGGAAGCTTCATCAGCTGGGTGAGGACGACATTGAGATCCCATGACACTAGTGGAGGTTTGACAGGGGGCTTTGACAAAAGCAAACCCTCTCATAAAGCGAACAACTAAAGATTGTCCAGAGATAGGCTTACCCTCTGCACGATAATGAAAAGCATGATTGCACTAAGATGAACTCTTATGGAGTTGGTATTGAGACCAGGACTCTGACAAGTGTAGAAGGTATTCAAGCAGGGTCTGTGTAGGACAAGAGTGAGGATCTAGGGCCTTGCTGTCACACCAGACGGCAAACCTCCTCCATTTAAAAGAGTAACACCTCTTCGTGGAATCTTTCCTGGAAGCAAGCAAGACTCAGGAGACACCCTCAGAAAGACCCAAGGAGGCGAATTCTAAGCTCTCAACATCCAGGCCATGAGAGCCAGAGACTGGAGGCTGGGATGCAGAAGTGCCTCCTCATTCTGAGTGATGAGGGTTGGAAAACACTCCAATCTCCACGGTTCTTCGGAGGACAACTCCAGAAGAAGAGGGAAACAAATCTGACACGGCCAAAAAGGCGCAATCAGAATCATGGTTCCGCAGTCTTGCTTGAGTTTCAGTAGAGTCTTCCCCACCAGAGGTATGGGAGGATATGTATACAGAAGGCCCTTCCCCCAATGCAGGAGAAAGGCATCTGACGCTAGTCTGTCATGGGCCTGAAGTCTGGAACAGAACTGAGGGACCTTGTGATTGATCTGAGTGGCAAAAATTCCACTGAGGGGGTGCCCCACTCTCAGAAGATCTTGCGTACCACACCCGAGTTGAGTGACCACTCGTGAGGTTGCATAATCCTGCTCAACCTGTCAGCCAGATTGTTGTTTACACCTGCCAGATACGTGGCTTGGAGAAACATGTCGTGACGGCGAGCCCAAAGCCACATCTGAATGGCTTCCTGACACAGGGGGCGAGATCTGGTGCCCCCCTGCTTGTTGATTTAATACATGGCAACCTGGTTGTCTGTGTGAATTTGAATAATTTGATTGGACAGCTGATCTCTGAAAGCCTTTAGAGCGTTCCAGACCGCTCGCAACTCCAGGAGATTGATCTGAAGACCTGATTCTAGAGGGACCACGCTCCTTGAGTGTGGAGGCCCATCTACATGCGCTCCCTACCCCAGGAGAGATGCATCCATGGTCAGCAATTTTAGAGGTTGAGGAATTTGGAAGGGATGTCCCAAGGTCAAATTGGATCTATTGTCAACCACTGAAGGGAATTGTGAAATTCGGTGGACAGCTGGATCACATCTTCTAGATTCCCTGCAGCTTGATACCACTGGGAAGCTAGGGTCCATTGAGCCAATCTCATATGAAGACGTGCCATGGGAGTCACATGAACCGTGGAGGCCATATGGCCCAGAATTCTCAACGTCTGCCAAGCTGTGATCTGCTGAGATGCTCTGGCCAGGGAAACAAGACAGAAGGTTGTCTGCCATCGCCTCGGGGAGATAGGCATGAGCTGTCTGGGAGTCCAGCAGAGCTCCTATGAATTCTAGTTTTTGAACTGGAAGAAGGTGGGACTTTGGGTAATTTATCACAAACCCAAGTAGATCCAGCAGTTGAATAGTCATCTGCATGGACTGTAGAGCTCCTGCCTCCGAGGTGTTCTTCACCAGCCAATCGTCGAGATAAGGGAACACATGCACTCCCAGTCTGCGTAGCGACGCTGAAACCACCACCAGGCATTTTGTAAACACCCTGGGCGCAGACGCAAGACAAAAGGGCAGCACACAATACTGGAAGTGCCGTGTCCCCAGACGGAATCAAAGATACTTCCTGTGAGCAGGAAGTATCGGAATGTGTGTATAAGCATCCTTTAAGTCCACAGAGCATAGCCAATCATTTTTCTGAATCATGGGAAGAAGGGTGCCCAGGGAAAGCATCCTAAACTTTTCTTGGACCAGGAATTTGTTCAGGGCCCTTAGGTCTAGGATGGGACGCATCCCCCCTGCTTTCTTTTGCACAAGAAAGTACCTGAAATAGAATCCAGCCTTTCTGCCCGGGTGGAACGAGCTTGACCGCATTGGCGCTGAGAAGGGTGGAGAGTTCCTCTGCAAGTACCTGCCTGTGCTGGAAGCTGAAGGACTGAGCTCCCGGTGGGCAATTTGGAGGTCTGGAGATCAAATTGAGGCAGTACCCTAACTGGACTATTGAATAACCCCACCCGGTCGGAGGTTAAGAGAGGCTACCTTTGGTGAAAAACTTTTAACCCTCCTCCCGACCGGTAGATCGTCTGCACGGGTACTTTTATGGCGGCTATGCTCAGCTGGAGCCAGTCAAAAGCACGTCCCTGCTTTTGCTGGAGAGCTGCAGGGGCCTGTCTGGGCGCACGCTGTTGACGCGAACGATGCGCGCTGGGGCTGAGCCTGAGAAGGCTGTCGGGAAGGTGGATTGTACCTACACTTATTGTAAGCATAGGGACAGTCCTCCTTCCCCGGAAAAACCACCTACCTGTTGAGGTAGATGCTGAAGGCGCCCGGTGGGAGAGCTTGTTGAGGGCGGTTTCCCACTGGTGGAGCTGCTCTACCACCTGCTCGACTTTCTCGCCCAAAATATTATCCCCCCGGCAAGGAACATTCGCAAGCCACTGCTGGGTTCGACTATCCAGGTCAGATGCACGCAGCCATGAGAGTCTACGCATCACTATACCTTGAGCAACAAATCTGGATGCAACATCAAAAGTGTCGTAAGCACCCCTGGACAGGAATTTACGACATGCCTTCAGCTGCCTGACCACCTCCTGAAAAGGCCTGGTGTGCTCCAGAGGGAGTTTATCCACCAAGTCCGCCAGTTGCTTTACATTGTTTCGCATGTGGATGCTCATGTAGAGCTGGTATGATTGGATCTTGGATACGAGCATAGAGGACTGATAGGCCTTCCTCCCAAAAGAGTCCAGGGTTCTAGATTCTCATCCCGGGGGCGCCGAGGCAAAATCTCTAGAACTCCTTGCTCTCTTGAGAGCGGAATCCACAACCATAGAGTCATGAGGTAACTGCGACTTCATCAACTCAGGTTCTCCATGAATCCGATATTGGGACTCAGCTTTTTTGGGAATGGTGGGATTACTGAGTGGTTTTGTCCAGTTCCTAAGCAATGTCTCTTTAAGGACATTATGCAAAGGGGCAGTGGATGACTCCTTAGGTGGTGAAGGATAGTCAAGGACCTCGAGCATCTCAGTCCTGGGCTAATCCTCAGTTACCACCGGGAAGGGAATGCCCACAGACATTTCCCGGACAAATGACGAGAAGGAGAGACTCTCCAGTGGAGAAAGCTTCCTCTCAGGTGAAGGAGTAGGATCAGAAGGAAGACCACAAGACTCCTCGGAAGAGAAATACCCGGGGTCTTCCCCTTCATCCCACGAGGCATCCTCCTCGGTATCGGACAAGAGTTCTCTAACTGCAGTCCAAAACCGGGCCTGTTTTGACGCCTAGGAACCCCGTCCTCTATAGCGATGCCGAGAAGTTGACTCCCATGCCGGCGGCGATGAAGCTCCCTCCAGCAACTTCGACGGGGAGTGACCTGGGTGGCAAGCCGAGGCCGATGCGGCAAGCTGGGTACCGGCGTCGGGGACCGCACCACAGGCACAGAGCCAGCTGCTGCTTCCATCGATGGTACCGAGGGCGAAAGCACCCCTGGTACCGAGACAGACTGACGCAGCAGCCCTTCCAGGAGGCCTGGAAGAAGGGCTCGGATGCGCTCGTCTAGAGCCGCTGTCGAGGAAGGCTGTGGGGCCGGTGCAGAAGTCGGCGTCAGAATCTGTGGAAGCCTGGGAGGCGGTACCGGGCTGTCTGAAGATCTATGCACCGACACCTCTTGTATGGAGGGTGAGCACTCCTCCCGGCATCAACGCTTCTCGGGTGCCGACTCTTTCGACGCCCCGGAGCTCCCGGTACCATGTCTCGAAGGAGACCGATGACGATGCTTCTTCGCCTTCGCTTGAAGCACTTCACCGGCACTCCTTGGTACCGACAAGGAGGACATGGAATCCAAACGCCTCCTCGGGGTCGGGTCCAACAGGGGTTGGTCCCGATGGGCCTGCACAGCAGGAGCCCTCGAGACAGGTGGAGACTCACTCGACGGCTCAGTACTCCCAGCCAGTGGTGAAGTCCGGACAGCCATTACCTTCTCTCCCAATGTCGATGCCATCCCCGGTGCAGATATTGACGCCACAGACCTCGGTACTGATGTCGACGCCGAGGAATCAGTCGGCACTCCAAAAAGACGGTCCTGAAGAGCTCTTCTAGACGCCTGTTGTCCGCTTTTTCAAGCTCAGACACAACTTACAGGCGTCTGGGCGATGATCGGGCCCAAGGCACTGGATGCATCACGCGTGCGGATCAGTGCCCGAGATCGACCGCTGGCACCGAGCACACTTCTTGAAGCCACTGGGAGGCTTCGATGACATGCGCGGAAAAATCGTGGCGGCGAAATTAAAAGGCTCCATTGTGCCAACAGAGGGGCACAAAAATGAGACCCGCGACGAAATCGAAAGAAAACTTAAAAAAGGGGAAAAAACTAAGAATATAAGGAAAAATGTGTTTGTTTTTTTTAAACTGGAAAAAAGAAAAGACAAAGAGGCAACGTGAAACAAAAAGAAAGCGCAAACAAGAGCGCGAAAACGCCAAAGTCTTTCTTTGGGCCTGAGGGAGAGAGACCAACACGCAGCCACTCTCCTCTGCAGAAAAGAAAAACTGAGGCGGGAACGGACGCGCGCGGATGGGAAGATGGCCGCGCATGCGCAGTTGATTTTTGCTGGAAAAATCTCTGTTTCTGGGCCGCCGTGGACACCGACCCATCAGTGAGAACAAGCAGCCTGCTTGTCCTCGGAGAATGGGCATTACAAAAGTGATAGATTTTTCCAGAGCCCTGGGGGGACAGAGGCAGCGGCGTATCAAGGGCGGGGCGGTGGGGGAGGTCCGTCCCGGGTGCATGCATGCTGGGTTGGGGGGTGCAGAGAGCAGCCGCGCGCCTGTCGGCTCCGCTGGTTCCTTGCTCCCTCTGCCCCGGAACAGGCTACTTCCTGTTCCGGGACAGAGGGAGCAGGGAGCCAGTGGAGCCGAGAGCCGCGCGGCTGCTCCCAGCAGCTAAAAATGCACCCGGGGATGTGTGTGTGTGTGTGTCATTGCGCCGGGGGGGGGGGGGTCGTGCTGCACTCGGGGGGGGGGGGGGGTGCGCATCAGCGATCCGCCCCGGGTGGCAGCCGACCTAGGATTGTCACTGGACAGAGGTTCCTGCTAGAGGACTGGAGTGGTAGGAAGTCCATGGGTAGGAGGAAGCCCAGCCCAAGTGGAGTGGTTTTGAAACAGAATTCAGGAGAAAGAGTTTGCCCTTGTAGAGAATGACAAGGGGGAAGGAGTTACAAAGGGAAGAAAGGTTGGAATTAGGCCCATGAGGGGTTCTTTGGTGACTGAGGGTACATTGTCAACAAACCAAGAGGTTAGGGTTACCATACGTCCGGATTTACCCGGACATGTCCTCTTTTTGAGGACAAGTCCGGGCATCCGGACGGATTTGGCCAGCCTGCCCGTTTGTCCGGATTTTCTGGACAAACGGGCTGGCTGGCGGGCGCGGGACTCCTCTCCCCTACTCTACTCTACTATCCCTGGTGGTCTAGAGGTACCTCTTCGTCTTCGGGGCAGGAAAGAGCCCCCTCTTTCCTGCCTGGAGCGCTGCTGTTGGCTGCCCTGCATCCTGTGAGTCCGGCTCTCGGCGTTTCAAATTGGCCGCCAAGAGTTGAAGCAGCCTCACGAGACTTCAACTCTCGGCGGCCATTTTGAAACGCCGAGAGCCGGACTCACAGGATGCAGGGCAGCTGACAGCAGCGCTCCGGGCAGGAAAGAGGGGGCTCTTTCCTGCCCCGAAGAGTTACCTCTAGACCACAAGGGATAGTAGAGTAAGGGGAGGGGAGGTGACAGGGGGAGTGGAGATGACGGGGGGAGGGAAGGGTGATGGGGGGAGGAAGGGGTGGACCGGGGGAGGGGAATATGTGTCAGGGGTGGGGCGAGAGTACGTGAAAGGGGCGGGGCAGGGGCGTGAAAGGGCGGGGTAAGTGTCCTCTTTTTATGAGGACAAAAAATGGTAACCCTACCAAGAGGATAAAAGGGAATCCTAAACAAGGAATGTGATCATGGCTGTAAAGGAGGGTTGCGGCTCCTAAAAGTGGAAACCGAAGATTGTGTGTGCTATGGGTGGACAGAGGACACCCAGCCCGGGGAGCAGTGGATTGCAGCCAGGAAGAACTCGGTCCTGAGACCAGGGTGGATCCAGAGAGAGGGCATCGCTGATAGAGAATCAGGACCAGAGGAGAATCTGAACCCACAGAGTTTGAATGTGTACAGAAAAGGAGGAGAAGCAGCAAGGGGGAAAAACACTGCTCAAGGATAGCATGCCTTTCACCCGATTCATCTTTTCTCCTGGCAGGTCCCGCAGTGTTTGGGGCCCTCATCGGGTAGTGTGGCTGTCTCCTGCATCCTGCAGCAAGGTGCTTCCGGTGTTGCCAGTCCTCCTAGGGTTTGCGCACGCTGAAGAGACCTTTTTATTGTTTTTCAGTGGTGACCCTGGGGAACCCCGCGGGGGGCATTACTTCCTGCCCCGTGGTATTTAAGGAAGGCCTGGGCTTGTCCCTGTGCCTTCACAACAAGGTCTCCAGCCCTAGCCTTGCCTCATGTGTCTGCCTTGTGTCAGCCGGTCCCTCACCTCAGACGCACTGCTAACTGGATGGATCTGCCACACTCTGGTCTTCACTCAAATCTTTATTCAGCTTCAGTCCTTACTGCCCGTATTGCTGCTCTTTCTATCCACAAATGCACACCAACGGCAAAACTTCTTATAAATGAAAGTTTATTTGAGCAATTCATAGCAGTACTGCTTACAACTTCACAGTGGAACTTCTTTCTCCCCTCAGTCCCACACACAGCTGGCAGAAGTTTTACTGTGCCTTTACTTTTCAGGCACTGTTTCAAAACTCTCAGCAGTTAATGTCCTTCTACACCTTTACAACGTCAGTATATTTTTTTCACATAGTCACAGTTCATCAAACCAGCCAATCTCTTGCATTTCTTCTACTCCGGTACTTAATCTCTGCAACACTCCTTCCTATTCTCTGAGGCAAATTACCTGCACATCTTTCCCACAGGGATTTCCCCCATCGCCTCAACCTGCTTTCTCCAGTCTTCCACAACTGACTCAGCGTGGCCACTAGGAAAACCTCTCTTTGCATTCTCCCACAGTTTGAGCCAGGGCTGCAATCTTCATACCTTCCTCCCCCAGCTCCTCAGCTATCTCCATTTTATCATAATCCCTAGTCACTCCTCCCACTGGCTCTCCCACCTGTTCCTCATCACTGTCATCAGAAATCATGTCCAATCCCCGCCTCCCAGCTCCTGTGTGACTTGCTAGGAAGAGAGGATTCTTGGGACTGGTAGTTCCTCACCCTCCTCAATACTTGGGCTGGTCTCTCAGCCACTAGGGGGCGAAACCCTCGGTGTACTGGAAACTTGACACTGAAACTTTCTCTTTCTGCAACCTCCTACCGGCTTGAGCCCCTGTTCCCGTATTCTTTTGGTCCAACTTTCCCTGCTCCCTTACACTTGTTTGGTTCCTGATTCACCTTGCCAAGTGCCTGTCTTGTTCCTGCTCCAGATCTGCCTTGCCAAGTTCCTGCCTTGTTCCAGTTCCAGCCCTGCTTTGTTTCCGAGTTGCTGCAAAGCTCCAGCCCTGCCTTGTCTCCGAGTTCCTGCCAAGCTCTAGTCTTGCCTTGTCTCCAAGTTCCTGCCAGTCTCCAGGCTCTGCCTTGTCTCCAAGTTCCTGCCAATCTCCAGGCTCTGCCTTGTCTCTGAGTTCCTGCCAAGCTCCAGCCATGCCTTGTTTCCAGAACTTGCTTTACCTTAGACACTTGTTGTTTGCCTTGCCAAGTCTTGTCTTGTCCAGTTTTTGCCTTGCTTCTATCTTTACCTTGCCTTAGTGTCTGGTCCTTTGTATTGTCTCTTGTCCTGATCCAGTCCTTGCCCTGCCTGGCTTTGCCTTATCCGGACCCAGTTTTAACCTAGTTTTGGTGTCTTGCCTTGTTCTGCCTGGGTTCTTAGCCCCATTGCCCTGCTTTTCCTTGTCTGGTCTGGATCCGGTTCCTGTCTTGTCTGCCTTGCCTAGCCTTGCCCTACCTAGTCCTGTCTAGTAAGCTCCTTTGAGCAGGGACTGTCCTTCTTTGTTAAACTGTACAGCGCTACGTAACCCTAGTAGCGCTCTAGAAATGTTAAGTAGTAGTAGTTCTTGCCTTGCCCTTGTTGTGCCTGTCTGGACCCAGTTTTAGCCTAGTTCCTTGTTTTGCCCTGTCCGGTCTGGGTTCCAGTTCGTGCCTTGCTGCCTAGCCTTGTCTTGTTCCTTGTTGTGTCCGGATCCAGTTCTTGCCTTGCCTTGTCTGAACCCAGTTCTACCCTTTTTTCCTTGTCTTGCTTTGTTCCTGTCTGGGTTTATTTCTAGACCTGTTGCTTTGCTTACTTTGCCTCGTCTGGATCTGGCTCCTGTCTTGTCTGTCTTGCCTTGTCTACTTGTGCCCAGCCTAGCTTTGCCTTGCTTAGTCTAGCCCTGTCCTGTCTCATCTTGCCTTGCCTAGTCCTGTCTGCCTGTGTTCTAGTCTTGCCTCAGTTCTTGCCTTGTGCCAGCTCAGGAACTTGTCTGCAGAGTTCTGGCTGCAATCCAAGGGCTCACCATCCTGTGGTCGTGACACATGGACAGAAGAACTGTATAAATGTACATATTCCCTATGGGAACTTGCCCTTTGTAAATAACCTGAGGAAAGAAGTGGTAGAGGAGTTCCCCTGAGGATCAAGAGAAGAATTGAAACCTGGTTTGTGTTCATTTGAAGTTGGATTGACATTACTACTGTTGTGAGTTGGAAAATAAGTTGAGTTCTTGCATAGACTGTGGATTACAGTGTGTCTTTGGGAATGAGAGGTGAGAGTGAACTGATCCCTGAGAACGTGAGTGTCTCCCAAACCCCTGGATCTCTATTCCGGACCACTGACCTACTCCCAAGCTCAACTGCATGTGTGCTGGAACTGATGACCGAAGGGAGAGGTGAGACTGGGGGGGGGGGGGGGGGGGGAGGGGGGGAGGTTGTTTACATGAGGGACAGAGTTTCTCTGGAATTCATTCAGGATTTGGATAGGACTGAAGAGTCTTATTTCTCTCTGCCTGCCTGCCTCTGCACTCTGCTTTGCTCCTTTTCTCTCAGGTTAGGACAGAGCAGAAGTCAGCTTACAAGGGAGTGAATCACCTCCCAGCACACCAGTACCACATACCACACCTCCCCCTCCCCCCAGCACTGCTGTTTCTTGTACCTGTGCACCCTCCTCCCTGCTGTCTGTATAAACCACACCCTGTACACAAGCTGTGTTGCCAGGTGTAATGACAGAGTACTGAAGCCCAGAGTCATTCTCAGCTGCCACCCCTGCAGCCGAAGGCGCATTTAACCCCTCATTGCCCACAGTTGCTAAATCCAACAACAGCCCTTCCATTCCCACCATCACCATCAGCTGGCACTCTGCCTGAGCACCAGTGGAGAAAGAAGGGTGGGAGCTGGCAAGGAGGTGATACATTCACTCACAATTCCCGTCACTCAGTGAGTCAGACATTAGACAGACAGGGCACGGCGGAAAAATAATGTAATTTTATTACATAAGGCCTTTCACTTGAACAGAATCCCAAAGTACTTTATATGTTTGAGTGTCGAAGCAGGGCAGCCTCCTCTGGGGTGGAATGTCCCTGCAACCCTTAGAATGTAGGGGGAATGGTGTGAGATCCTCCGATGAGAAGAAACCAGCCCAGCTTTGTTAGTGTTTGGTAACCCATGGAACAAGGAGATAAATTGGGGCTCATTTTCAAAGCACATAGACGTTACAAAGTTCCATAGGTTACTATCAGGCTTGTTTTCGACAGAGAAGGGCACTCATCTTTCGACACAAATCGGGAGATGGCTGTCCTCCCAGGGTCGCCCAAATCAGCATAATTGAAAGCCGATTTTGGGCGTCCTCAACTGCTTTCCGTCGCGGGGTATGACCAAGTTCACGGGGGCGTGTGGGAAGCATACCAAAGGCGGGACAGGGCTTGCTTAACACATAGGCGTCCTCGGCCGATAATGGAAAAAAGAAGGGCGTCCCTGACGAGCACTTGGCTGACTTTACTTTGTCCATTTTTTTTTGCGACCAAGACTCAAAAAGGTGCCCAAACTGACTAGATGACCAACGGAGGGAATCGGGGATGACTTCCCCTTACTCCCCCAGTGGTCACTAACCCCCTCCCACCCTAAAAAAAACTTTAAAATATTTTTTGCCAGCCTCAAATGTCATACCGAGCTCCCTTACAGCAGTATGCAGGTCCATGGAGCAGTTTTAGTGGGTATTGCAGTGCACTTCAGGCAGGCGGACCCAAGCCTTCCCCCCCCCCCCACACCTGTTACACTTGTGCTGGTAAAAGGTGCCCGAACTGACTAGATGACCAACGGAGGGAATCGGGGATGACCTCCCCTTACTCTCCCAGTGGTCACTAACCCCCTCCCACCCTAAAAAAAAACTTTAAAATATTTTTTGCCAGCCTCAAATGTCATACCCAGCTCCCTTACAGCAGTATGCAGGTCCCTGGAGCAGTTTTAGTGGGTATTGCAGTGCACTTCAGACAGGCGACCCAGGCCCATACCCCCCCTACCTGTTACATTTGTGGAGGAAACAGCAAGCCCTCCAAAACCCACCAGAAACCCACTGTACCCACATGTAGGTGTCCCCCTTCACCCCTTAGGGCTATGGTAGTGTTGTACAGTTGTGGGGATTGGGTTTGGGGGGGTTGATGGGCTTAGCACCCAAGGTAAGGGAGCTATGCACCTGGGAGCAATTTCTGAAGTCCACTGCAGTGCCCCCTAGGGTGCCCGTTTGGTGTCCTGGCATGTGAGGGGGACCACTGCACTACAAATGCTGGCTCCTCCCATGACCATAGGGCTTGGATTTGGTCGTTTCTGAGATGGCGTCCTCGGTTTCCATTATCGCTGAAAACCGGGGACACCATCTCTAAGGTCGGCCTAAATGCTGAGATTTGGGCATCCCCGACCGTATTATCGAAACGAAAGATGGACGCCCATCCTGTTTCGATAATACGGGTTTCCCCCGCCCCTTCCATTGGACAGGATAAACCTATAAAAAGAGTAACCAAACAGAAGAATTTGAGTGTGAAGGTAGAGCGAGAAGGTACCTGGAGCATCAGCGGAGTGGAGTAGTAGCCTAATGGTTATTGTAATGAGCTGAGAACCCGAAGAACTGGGTTCAATTCCCACTGCAGCTCCTTGTGACCCTGAGCAAGTCACTTAACCCTCCATTGTCCCAGGTACAAAAACTTAGATTGTGAGCCTACTAGGGACAGAGAAAGTACCTGAATACAATATATGTAAATGGCTTTAGTCGTACCCACAAAAAGGGGATGTATCATCCCAGTTGCATGATTGTGAAGCGCACAGGCCATGACCCCAGAGCACTGGATGGGTTGTGAAGCAATAAATCAATCAGAGCTAATGGTAAACAAAACACAGATATGAGTTAGGTGCGCTGTGGAGAAGGCTCCTTTGTAGGCTTGTGGCGATATACCACCAGACAAAGCATTTATAGAGGCTGATGTCACCTTTGCTGCTTAAGCCCTACCCACTTTGATGCACAATTGGGTTCTGGGGAAACAAACTACCCCGATATTGACTGGGTAAATGTAACATTGGGGCACGCTAGGGAGGTAAAATTCCTTGATGAAATCAAGGACAGCTTTATGGAGCAGCTGGTACAGGAGCCGACAAGAGAAGGAAACATTCTAGACCTAGACCTCAGTGGAGCGCATGATCTGGTGTGGGAGGTAATGGTGCTGGGGCTGCTTGATAACAGTGATCATAATATGATCAGATTTGATATTAGCTTTGAAGTAAGTATACATAGGAAATCAAATACGTTAGCATTTAACTTTAAAAAAGGAGACTTCCCGAGATCCATCTTCCGCAACCTGGTACAGTCAATGGTATTAAGCCACCTGGACTATTGCAACGCAATGTACGCGGGCTGCAAAGAACAGATTATTAAGAAACTCCAAACAGCCCAGAATACAGCCGCCAGACTCATATTCTGTAAAGCAAAATATGAAAGTGCAAAACCCCTAAGAGAGAAACTTCACTGGTTCCCACTTAAGAAACGCATCACATGCAAGATCTGCACGATTGTACACAAAATCATCCACGGAGACGCCCTGACCTACATGTCAGACCTCGTAGACCTGCCTCCCAGAAATGCCAAAGATCATCCCGCAAATTTCTTAATCTACACTTCCCCAGCTGTAAAGGACTAAATACAAGCTAATGCATGCGACTACCTTCTCTTATGTAAGCACGCAATTATGGAATGCACTACCAAATGAAGTAAAAAGAATCAGCGAATTATCTAACTTTCGTAAATCTCTGACGATGTATCTCTTCAACAAGGCCTACAAAGAGAACCCATAGAGTAACTAAACCATCTCGCCATTCCACCCTGTTCCGAATGTCATTTCTTTATAACAACCTGCTTAGATCTTCTTTCTTTCCTCTTATCCTTAATACTGTCACACTACCAATTGTATCTGATATCCTGGAATGGCGATGCCATAACAGGTCTCTGTAAGCCACATTGAGCCTGCAAATAGGTGGGAAAATGTGGGATACAAATGCAACAAATAATAAAATGAGAAGAATGGTGAAAAAAAACTTAGAGGAGCGACTGCGAGGGTCAAAAATTTACATCAGGCATGGATGCTGTTCAAAAACACCATCCTGGAAGCCCAGGCCAAATATATTCCGCGTATTAAAAAAGGAGGATGGAAGACCAAACGACAGCCAGCGTGGTTAAAAAGTGAGGTGAAGGAAGCTATTAGAGCTAAAAGAAAATCCTTCAGAAAATGGAAGAAGGAACCGACTGAAAACAATAAGAAACAGCATAAGGAATGTCAAGTCAAATGCAAAGCGCTCATAAGGAAAGCTAAGAGGGACTTAAAAAAAAAGATTGCGTTGGAGGCAAAAACACGTGGAGGGGCATAATTGAACAGGGACAACCCATCTCTAAGGGCGCCGATCTCTAAGGACGTCCCGGCAAAGGGGGCGGGGAAACCGCTATTATGGAAAGAAGATGGGCATCCATCTTTCGCTTCAATAATACGGTCGGGGACGCCCAAATCTCAACATTTAGGTCGACCTTAGAGATGGTTGTCCCCGGTTTTCGGCTATAATGGAAACCATCTCAAAAACAACCAAATCCAAGGCATTTGGTTGTGGGAGGAGCCAGCATTCATAGTGCACTGGTCCCCCTCACATGCCAGGACACCAACCGGGCACCCTAGGGGGCACTGCAGTGGACTTCAGAAATTGCTCCCAGGTGCATAGCTCCCTTACCTTGGGTGCTGAGCCCTCCAACCCCCCCCCCCCAAAAAAAACCTACTCCCCACAACTGTGCACCACTACCATAGCCCTAAGGGGTGAAGGGGGGCACCTACATGTGGGTACAATGGGTTTCAGGTGGGTTTTGAAGGGCTCACATTTACCAGCACAAGTGTAACAGGTAGGGGGGGATGGGCCTGGGTCCGCCTGCCTGAAGTGCAGTGCACCCTCTAAAACTGCTCCAGGGACCTGCATACTGCTGTCATGGAGCTGGGTATGACATTTGAGGCTGGCAAAAAAAATTTAAATTTTATTTCTTAGGGTGGGAGGGGGATGGTGACCACTGGGGGAGTAAGGGGAGGTCGTCTAGTCAGTTTGGGCACCTTTTTGAGGCTTGGTCGTGAAAAAAAATGGACCAACTAAAGTTGACCAAATGCTCGTCAGGGACGCCCTTCTTTTTTCCATTATCAGCCAAGGACGCCCATGTGTTAAGCACACCCCAGTCCCGCCTTCACTACGCCTCTGACATGCCCCCTGTGAACTTTTGTCATCCCCGCAACGGACTTCAGTTGAGGACGCCCAAAATCGGCTTTCGATTATGCCGATTTGGGCGACCCTGAGAGAAGGACGCCCATCTCCTGATTTTTGTTGGAAGATGGGCACCCGTCTCTTTCGAAAATGCCCCTCATAGTAAATTTTTTTTTAGGTATATTAAAAGCAGGAAGCCAGCAAAAGAATTGGTTGGACCGCTAGATGACCGAGGAGTAAAAGCGGCAATCAGGGAAGACAAAGCTGTAGCGTAGAGATTAAATGAATTCTTTGCTTCGGTCTTCACTGAGGGAGATTTGGGTCGAATACTGTTGCCGGAAATGGTATTCGAAGCTGACGAGTCAGAGAAACTTAATGAATTCTTTGTAAACCTGGAGGATATAATGGGGCAGTTCTACGAACTGAAGAGTAGCAAATCTCCTGGACCGGATGGTATTCATCCCAGAATACTGATATAACTGAAAAATGAGTTTGCGAAGCTATTGTTAGTAATATGTAATTTATCCTTAAAATCGAGCGTGGCACCGGAAGATTGGAGGGTGGCCAATGTAACGCCAATTTTAAAAAAAGGTTCCAGAGGAGATCTGGGAAATTTTAGACCGGTGAGTCTGACGTTGGTGCCGGGCAAAATGGTAGAGACTATTATTAAAAACAAAATTACAGAGCATACTCAAAAGCATGGATTAATGAGACAAAGCCAACATGGATTTAGTGAAGGGATATCTTGCCTCACCAATCTACTACATTTCTTTGAAGGGGTGAACAAACACGTGGGTAAAGGTGAGCCGGTTGATATTGTGTATCTGGATTTTCAGAAAGCGTTTGACAAAGTACCTCATGAAAGACTCCAGAGGAAATTGGACAGTCATGGGATAGGAGGTAGTGTTCTATTGTGGATTAAAAACTGGTTAAAAGAAATAGAGAGTAGGGTTAAATGGTCAGTATTCTCAATGGAGAAGGGTAGTTAGTGAGATTCCCCAGGGGTCTGTGTTGGGACCGCTGCTTTTTAGCATATTTATAAATGACTTAGAGATGGGAGTAACTAGTGAGGTAATTACATTTGCTGATGAGAGAAAGTTATTCAAAGTCGTTAAATCGCGGGAGGATTGTGAAAAATTACAAGAGGACCTTATGAGACTGGGAGACTGGGCATCTAAATGGCAGATGACGTCTAATGTGAGCAAATGCAAAGTGATGCATGTAGGAAAGAGGAACCCGAATTATAGCTACGTCATGCAAGGTTCAATGTTAGGAGTCACGGACCAAGAATGGGATCTAGGTGTCGTCGTTGATGATACGCAGGGCCGTGCCTAGGGTCTCTGGTGCCCCCCTGCAGACTATCAGTTGGCGTCCCCCCCCCCCCCCCCCCCCCCCCCCCCCCCCCGTGAGGCACAAGATGCAAAGAAAATAGGAGCTGAAAGATGGAGTGCATCTTTGTGGGATTGCTCAACAAATAGAGGGTTTACAACCACTTAGCTTTTCGTGCTTTCATGTCCACAAAATTAGTAATTAAATCTTTGATATCTAACTGGGCACATATATCATTCTCAATAGCAATCATGGCAAGGCTTACAAGCCTTTTTTGCGAAATACTTGATCGCAAATAATTTTTTATGATTTTTATCCGTGAAAATGATCGCTCACCACTTGCCACACTGACAGGAATTGTCAGCAATATTCTTAGAAACAAATTGCTATACAGTGGTGGAAATAAGTATTTGATCCCTTGCTGATTTTGTAAGTTTGCCCACTGACAAAGACATGAGCAGCCCATAATTGAAGGGTAGGTTATTAGTAACAGTGAGAGATAGCACATCACAAATTAAATCCGGAAAATCACATTGTGGAAAGTATATGAATTTATTTGCATTCTGCAGAGGGAAATAAGTATTTAATCCCTCTGGCAAACAAGACCTAATACTTGGTGGCAAAACCCTTGTTGGCAAGCACAGCGGTCGGACGTCTTCTGTAGTTGATGATGAGGTTTGCACACATGTCAGGAGGAATTTTGGTCCACTCCTCTTTGCAGATCATCTCTAAATCATTAAGAGTTCTGGGCTGTCGCTTGGCAACTCGCAGCTTCAGCTCCCTCCATAAGTTTTCAATGGGATTAAGGTCTGGTGACTGGCTAGGCCACTCCATGACCCTAATGTGCTTCTTCCTGAGCCACTCCTTTGTTGCCTTGGCTGTATGTTTTGGGTCATTGTAGTGCTGGAAGACCCAGCCACGACCCATTTTTAAGGCCCTGGCGGAGGGAAGGAGGTTGTCACTCAGAATTGTACGGTACATGGCCCCATCCATTCTCCCATTGATGCGGTGAAGTAGTCCTGTGCCCTTAGCAGAGAAACACCCCCAAAACATAACATTTCCACCTCCATGCTTGACAGTGGGGACGGTGTTCTTTGGGTCATAGGCAGCATTTCTCTTCCTCCAAACACGGCGAGTTGAGTTCATGCCAAAGAGCTCAATTTTTGTCTCATCTGACCACAGCACCTTCTCCCAATCACTCTCGGCATCATCCAGGTGTTCACTGGCAAACTTCAGACGGGCAGTCACATGTGCCTTCCGGAGCAGGGGGACCTTGCGGGCACTGCAGGATTGCAATCCATTATGTCGTAATGTGTTACCAATGGTTTTCGTGGTGACAGTGGTCCCAGCTGCCTTGAGATCATTGACAAGTTCCCCCCCTTGTAGTTGTAGGCTCATTTCTAACCTTCCTCATGATCAAGGATACCCCACGAGGTGAGATTTTGCGTGGAGCCCCAGATCTTTGTCGATTGACAGTCATTTTGTACTTCTTCCATTTTCTTACTATGGCACCAACAGTTGTCTCCTTCTCGCCCAGCGTCTTACTGATGGTTTTGTAGCCCATTCCAGCCTTGTGCAGGTGTATGATCTTGTCCCTGACATCCTTAGACAGCTCCTTGCTCTTGGCCATTTTGTAGAGGTTAGAGTCTGACTGATTCACTGAGTCTGTGGACAGGTGTCTTTCATACAGGTGACCATTGCCAACAGCTGTCAGTCATGCAGGTAACGAGTTGATTTGGAGCATCTACCTGGTCTGTAGGGGCCAGATCTCTTACTGGTTGGTGGGGGATCAAATACTTATTTCCCTCTGCAGAATGCAAATAAATTCATATACTTTCCACAATGTGATTTTCCGGATTTAATTTGTGATGTGCTATCTCTCACTGTTACCAATAACCTACCCTTCAATTATGGGCTGCTCATGTCTTTGTCAGTGGGCAAACTTACAAAATCAGCAAGGGATCAAATACTTATTTCCACCACTGTACATTGCAAAATAAGACAGCAGATGTAAATTCTCAAAGTGGACATATTCCAAACACTAAAATGAAAATAAAATGATTTTTTTCTACCTTTGTTGTCTGGTGACTTTCTTTTTCTGATCATGCTAGCCCAGTATCTGATTCTGCTGCTATCTGTCCTCTTAACTCCGTTTCCATGGCTTCCTTTCCATTTATTATTTTACTTTTCTCCTTTCTTCTTCATTTCTTGCTCTATATCCATAAGTAAAAGCTGGGTCCCCCGCAGACTTGACTGTCCAGTGGATCCAGCTTCTGCCTTTTTTCTCCATCCATGTGCAGTTTTTCTCCTCTCTTCCTTTCCCCTCATCTCATCTCCTTCCTCTCTCTTCCTTCCCTCCATCCATGCCCAGCATTTCTTCTCTCTCCCTTCCCCTCCATCCATGTGCATCTCCTTCCTCTGTCTTCCCTTCCCTCCCCTCTATCCATGTCCAACAATTCTCCTCTCTCCCCTCCCCTCCATGTCCAGCAATTTCTCCTCTCTTCCTGGGCCCTGCCCTCCCATCCATGTCCAACCATGTCCATCCTTGTCCCTCTCTGCCCTTCCCTCCTCCATCCATATCCAGCAATTCTCCTCTCTCCCCTCCCCTCCATTTCCAGCAATTTCTCCTCTCTCCCTGGGCCCTGCCCTCCCATCCATGTCTCTCTCTGCCCTTCCCTCCTCCATCCATATCCAGCAATTCTCCTCTCTCCCCTCCCCTCCATTTCCAGCAATTTCTCCTCTCCCTGGGCCCTGGCCTCCCATCCATGTCCATCCATGTCCCTCTCTGCCCTTCCCTCCTCCATCCATATCCAACAATTCTCCTCTCTCCCCTCCCCTCCATTTCCAGCAATTTCTCCTCTCCCTGGGCCCTGCCCTCCCATCCATGTCCCTCTCTGCCCTTCCCTTACCTCAGCTGTGCGCCGCCCTGGGGGCTTTAAATCTTTTACCTCCGACGGTCGCAGCAGCTGAGCAGCATCAGTGAAAGCGCTGCCAACGTCTCCAGCCTTCCCTTCGCGCTCGTTTGTTCCCTCAGTGTCCCGCCTTCTTCTGACGTCATTTCCTTGCGAGGGCGGGACACTGAGGGAACGAACGAGCGCGAAGGGAAGGCTGGAGACGTCGGCAGCACTTTCACTGACGCTGCTCAGCTGCTGCGACCGTCGGAGGTAAAAGATTTAAAGCCCCCAGGGCGGCGCGGAGCTGAGGTAAGCGGCGAGGGTAAGCACCACGGCGGTGCCCTCCAGAGGTCGGCGCAACCCTGCAGTGCTTACCCCACTTACTGTGTTGGCACGGCCCTGATGATACGTTGAAACCTTGGAAACGGAGTTAAGAGGACAGATAGCAGCAGAATCGGATACAGGGCCAGCGTGATCAGAAAAACAAAGTCACCAGACAACAAAGGTAGAAAAGATCATTTTATTTTCATTATAGTGTTTGGAATATGTCCACTTTGAGAATTAGGTGCTCAACATTAAAAGTTTATATTTATTTACTTATTTATGGCATTTTATCCCATATTAAACATGAATTATGGTGTTTTGTGGCTCTACACATATCATGATATTATGATCCCTTGTTTCATATGGTACAGTAAGGTTCTGAGTGTGTTTTTGCACAAAGTTGTGCATAGTGTTTTGCAGTTGAGTGATTGTGGTTAGTATATGCTTTCAGCAATCACTTTATTCTTTGACATATGATACATATCTAATATCTAAATTGAATAAAAGGTATTGTGACTTATTTTAATTTATTTTTTCTGTGTTATCAGACAATTATGGGTTTAAGCTCCGCCCCCAACCCCAACCCCTTTAGCCTCCCCAAACAGTTGGGCCACCAATCGCCTACATAAAATATTTTGTACTTTTTTGGGATCTTGCCAGGTATTTGTGACCTGGATTGGCCACTGTTGGAAACAGGGTGCTGGGCTTGATGGACCTTTGGTCTTTCCCAGTATGTTAATACTTATATACTTATGTAAACAGCTGAAGGAAATGGAGAAAGCATATAGATAGGAGTTCCGAAATGAACAGAGTTCAGCCTCGTCCTGATGTTTCCAGCCCCTGCACCTTGCCGTGGTGTGTTGCCGCCTGCACACTTTCTGCATTTTGCTGGAGTCTTCTTTGGTATTTCCACTCCCTGCGCTCTCTGCATTCTGTGCAGTCTCTCTTGCATTTTTAGCCCCTCCTCCTCACATACAGTGTGGTCTCCAGATGCCAGAAAGTTGGCAGGGCTTTAGTACAGTACTCAGTAGTGGCTACACCCATGTTGCTGCTTGTGAAAGCACAGAGCAGATTCCCTGGTTCACACCCCCCACCCTGCTGAGTCAGCAAAATGAACACAATGGGAGAATTCTGTGCAAATCAATTCAATCTGGACCAAGTTCTGGAAGAGAAGGACGCTACCTACAGATTAACTGGATATGGTGATACTGAAAAGTGCTGCTTTCCGAAGATCACTTTGGACTAATGTTTGGACATCCCCACCTGCAAGCTGGCTACTTTTCCTTGGCCTATTTACTCCTGTACAGATTTAATTCTTGGGTCCTTGCTTTTTAGCTCTAGTTTAATGTGTATTCATATAGTTTTGAAATGAACGACACCTTTTCTAACAGCCCCAGTCCTGTTTTACAAACTTTCCTCCCCTTGGCCTATTTTTGGGCTCTAGTGTGATGGCTCTGATGAATGTGATCAACTTGTGGTCCATATGCCTATGAACCCGGCTGTGCTCTCCTTAACTTTCAGTCTCCAAACCTAAACTTATGTACCATGAGCTCTGTGCTCCTTGTCCTCATGAGGTCTGGCTGTGCTGCTGCTCTCATCTGGGGAATTCCACCTCCAAGGTCCCTGGGCGCTGACTCTGAGTTCTGCATCCTGCTTTCTTTGTCTTGTAGTCCCTACCCCTATGAGCTTTGAGCTCCACGATCTGGGTCCCTGCCATGTGAGCTCTGGGCTCTGTATCCTCCTGGTCCCTGTCCCTTTGAGCTCTGGTGTCCTGTCCCTTGTCTCCGTGAGCTCTGGGCTCTATTGTCCCGGTTCCTGCCCCCATGAGCCCCAGGCTCTGATGTTCTGGTCCCTGTCTGTCCCTGTGAGCCCTGGGCTCTGCTGTCCTGGTCACTGTCCCCGTGAGCCCCATGTGCTGCTCTACTTGTCCTAGGGTCCCTGTTCCTGTGAGCCCTGGGCTCTGATGACTTGGTCCCAGGGTCCTTGCCCCCATAAACCCAGACTCTGCTGTACTAGTCCCAGGGTCCCTCTCCCTGTGAGCCCCAGACTCTGCTGTCCTGGTCCCTGTCCCCGTGAGCCCCGGGCTCTGCTGTCCTGGTCGGTCGGGTCCCTGTGTCAGCGCCGGGCTCTGCTCCTCCCTCGGGCCGGGCGGAGCCTCCCTCCCCCCCCCCCCCCCCCCCCCCACCACTCTCTCTCTCTTCCTGTCTCTAGGGAGGGAGTCGGAGTCCGACGAGGCCGGGGAGCGGCTGCTACAGCGCTGGGTGGTATAACAAGTACACTTTCTCCGGCTGGCACTGCTATGCTGTCCCGGTACCGCCTGGGATTTCAGGGTTGTTCTCTGTCCCGCTAGCGTGCGGATCTGGGCCGTATTCCGTCCCGGTACCGAACGGATCTGCACGGATCGGCTCCCCCTTTGTTTCGGGACTGTGCGGATCAGACCTGGTTCGGCAGGGCTCCTGTTTGGGGATGCCCCGAAGTCCAGCAGGCATCGCCCTCTGAAGTAAAGTAGAGACTGGAGCCCCAGGTGAGACATGGTCTGGTGGGGGCTGGGCTGCCACACCTGGGGGAGGGAGAAGGGGGGAGTTTGCTCACCGGGTGCAGGGCAAGTGCTGGTCTTGGGTGGAAAGTGAAGGAAAAAGCCTGCTCAATATTCACCTTTAAACAGAACAGCACACAGCCAAGAGCCTCTACTGATTCATGGGCACTGCTGCTTTCTGCTGTTCTTTTTTTCACGTTGGATCTTTCTTGTTAGGGAAAGGGGGTGGGACTTGATATACCACCTTTCTGTGTATTTTTGCAACTACATTCAAAGCGGTTTACATAGTATATACAGGTACTGATTTGTACTCGAGGCAATGCAATGGAGGGTTAAGTGCCTTGCTCAGAGTCACATGGAGCTGCAATGGGAATCAAACCCTGTTCCCCAGGATCAAGGTCTGCTGCTCTACTAGGCAACTCCTAGGCAACTGCCTTGTTCCTGTTAGGCGTCCCTATGCCACACACAGTGAGAGTCTAGGCACCCACATTCCATGACAGAATACCAGTGTAACCTGGCTGCAGTTACACCAACCATGGCACAGGTGTAAGTGCGGGATGCCAAATGTGGCAATGGGATGAATAATACGTTACTGTATTCTGTAGGATGTAGGATGTGCATGTGTCAGCCCTGATGCTCCCATGTGAACCCCTTTATACGCTATGCCACTTCCACATGCCCTTCCAGAATAGTGCTGAAGTCTTTTGCAGCCACTTAGGTAGAAAAACACTGTATAGTGCTGACAGTGTGCACGTATCTGCATTTGTATAGTGCAGTGTGCACTATATATTTGTATAGTATATTTATTTATTTTTTATTTGTTTCATTTGTATCCCACCTTTTCCCACTTATTAGTAGGCTCAAAGTATATACAGTGTGTATGTATTTTTGTAGTGTTGACAGTGTGCATGTACCTTTATTTGTATATTGTATACAGTGGGCCTGTACCTTTATTTGTATACTGCTGACAGTGTGCATGTATCTTTTTTTATATAGTGCTGATGGTGTGCACATTTCTATACGAAGGAGTGGTAACAGTCTTGGTGTGCTTTGTGTCATACCAGAGAGTATTATATTTCATAATTTTATTTATTTATTGGGATTTATTAACCACGTTTATGAAGGGATTCACCCAAGGCAGTGTACAGCAGGTATAGTTTAACATAAAACTTACAATGTTGTTAACAGCATAACAATAGTAAAATAACCAAGAATAAATATAAATACAATAAATGAAGTAAACTTGAAAACAGTGAATTGGAACCTAATAATAGAACTACCATGAAACAGCACTGGGATTCAAATACAGCGTTAGCATAATACATCTAATAAGTATGCATTAGAACATTCAACTCACATAGATATGATGCTAAAGAATTTCTACAATACGGTTTACCAAACAGCAGTATTCTTGTGTTAATATTAACTGTCTTGTAATGCTTCTTAATTTGTTATGTAAGCCGCATTGAACCTGAGCTTTCTTGGGAAATTACGGTGTAGAAATATCATAATAATAATAATGTTTATGTAGCTGTGACTGTGTGCATATTTATATAGGAAGGAGTACTTTCCAATCTTTTTGTGCCTGTGACCCCCATGATTGTGACCCTCTGGAGGTGCAGAATAATGATACAAGTATTAAGAGTCCACCTAAGTCATGACCCCAAAGGCAAGTTTTGTGATCCCATTTGTGATCCCAGCCTACAGTTTGGGGAACTTTGGAGTACATCCTTGACAGTGTGCATAGTGCTGTACCAGAAGTAGTATCAAACATATAAGTGGCAAGAGGCATACTCACTCGCAAATGCGCAGTAGAGACCCTCTCTGTCCCGCCCCCCGTGATGACGGGGCATGACAGAGAGGGAACCTGCGCACCTGCGAGTGAGGGAACCGCCATCGCCACTGCTCCCCCCTCCCAGGGTTGCCGCTACCGCTCCCCCCACCCACCCGGAGTCACCACCGCCGCCACCCACCCTCCACCCGGCCCGGGTACCTGGCTTCCCCATTCAAACCGCTGGAACGCAGCACACAGCTCATCTGAGCTGCCGTTGGCCTTCCTTACCTGCCTGTGTCCCGCCCTCGCCGACGTTACGTCACACAAGGGCAGAACACACAGAGAAGAAGGAAGGCTGACAGCAGCTCAGATGAGCTGTGTGCTGCGTTCCGGCGGTTTGAATACTGAAGCCACGTACCCGGCCCGGGTGGAGGGGTGGTGGAGGGGACTCCGGGGGGGGAGGAGAGGCGGCAGCGACCTATCCGGGGGGGGGGGCTTTCAACCCCCCCTTGCTTTACTAGCCCGTTTTTACGGGCTCAACGGCTAGTATTTATATAGTGCAGACAAGCTGCGTGTATGAAAGCAGTGTGTAGCTTTTTTTTGTTTTCAGTCTTTTTTTTTTTTATCGCAGCCAGCTGTCTCCTCTGGTGTAAGCAGCACTCTCTTTCCTGCAGCCAGACCTGCCCGATCTGATCTGACCCTCAGCAGCCAGGGGAGCCGGTGTCAACTCTGTAAGCAGGCAGGGAGGGAAGCAAGGGAGATTGAGGCGGAGAGGAAAGGGCAGCGTGCATGCATGCTTGGCAAGTGTGTGTGTGTGTGTGGGGGGGGGGCGGGCTCTAGAGATGCCGCAGCTCTCCTCAGCCATCCAGGAAGCTGCTATTTCAGCGGTAATGGGAAAGAGCAGTACCAACAGCTCCTGACCACCTGTAAAACCTTCACCCTAAAAGTAGGTGGTCATTTCTGTGCATCACTGGGAAAACAGCTGTGCATTATTCGGAATGCACATTTGAATAGTAATTAGCTCATTAAAATAATTTTGCATACAATTATCATTAGCAGCTACCATGACAGGAAAGGAGCCCGCAGAACCCTTTTGTGCATGTCTTGCTGAACTCTGTGCTCGCTAAACCGGCTACAACCAGTATAAAAAGTACGTTGCTGGCTCGTTAAGTTTTGTGCATCTGGGCCATAGTGCTGTGAGAGAATGTTATACTTATTGCTGACCATGTGCTGGGGTTGTGTCAGAGTATTTTATTTACAGAGTACTGACAGTGTGCATAGTTCTATATGAGAGAATATTATACTTACAAAGTGCTGACAGTGTGCATAAAAAGGGATCCAAGTGTGATTCGGGAACAGGGGTGGGCCAAGACAGTCTGCCGCCTGAGGCGAGGGGATGGTCTGCCACCGCGGCTCTACTTCACCCCACCCCCCACCCCCCCGGCAGTCAGACATCTCCCCCCTTCCTTCCTTCCCTCCCTGAATTTACCTTCTTTTCTGGCTTTCCAAAAGTCGGTGTGGCAGCAGTTTCCGTACGCTGCCCTGCCACCGGCCCTGGCCCCTTCTCTCTATTGTGGCCCACTCCACCTTCAAGGAAACAGGAAGTATATCAGAGAGGCGGGCTGTAAGAGCGTAGGTGTCGGTGGCAGGGCAGAGTAAGGGAACAGCTGCCATCCTGACTTTTGGAAAGCAAGAAAAGAAGGTAAATTCGGGGAGGGAAGGAAGGAAGGAAGGAAGGGCAGGGGGGCAATGCCAGAGTGCAGCGGGCATGGGGGTGGATACCACTCCAAAAGAGTGCCGCCTGAGGCCCCCCCCCCCCGCCTGATGTGGCCTAATGGTAGGGGCACCACTGTTTAGGAAATAGCAAACTGGTGGAAACTATTATAAAGAATAAAATCACTGAACACATAGCCAAACATGGTTTAATGGGACAGAGTCAGCGTGGGTTCAGCCAAAGGAAGTCTTGCCTCACCAATCTGCATCATTTATTTGAAGGCATGAATAAACATGTGGATAATGATGAGCCAGTTAATGTAGTGTATCTTGATTTTCAGAAAGCATTTGACAAAGTCGCTCATGAGGGACTCCTAAGAAAATTAAAAATCCATGGGATAGGAGGCAATGTTATGTTGTAGATTAGAAGTTGGTTGATAGAAATACTACTACTACTATTACTAATCATTTCTATAGCACTACTGGACGTATGCACCACTATACACATTATATGCATCAGAGGGTAGGGTTAAATGATCATTTCTCTCAGTGGAGGAGGGTGAATAGTGGAGTGCCCCAGGGATCTGTACTGTGACCAGTGCTATTTAACATATTTATAAATGATCTGAAAAATAAGTGAGGTGATTACATTTGCAGATGATACAAAACTAGTCAAAGTTTATAAAACACCTGCGGATTGTGAAAAATTGCAGCAAGACCTTAGGAAATTGGAAGAATGGGCATCCAAATGGCAGATGAGATTTAATCTGCAAAGTGATACACATTGGAAAGAATAATTCAAATCATAGTTACCTGATACTAGGGTCCACCATAGGAATCAGCACCCAAGAAAAAGATCTAAGTGTTATCATGGACAATATGCTGAAAATCTTTTGCCCAGTGTGTGGCGGCAGCCAAAAAAGCAAACAAAATGCTAGGAATTATTAGGAGAGGGATTCAAAATAAGAATATTATAATACCTCTGTATCACTCCATGGTGTGACCTGACTTTGAGCCAGATGCACAAAGGTCCCGTTAAGAATCCATCTGCATTTCCAAATCTGTAAAAATTTACCGATTTAGAAACACAGAGGGATTCACAAAGAGAATCGCATGCAAATAAGCTGCTTGTTGCTTTTGCGACCCAGCTCATTTGCATGTGATATGGGGGAAGCCAGTCGGTGAGCTGAGCATGTGCAGAACAGTCAGTCGCTATGCATGCCTTCTCTGCGCATGCTACAGATGCCTCTCATACACGCAGACAAGCTGCGTGTATGAAAGCAGTACATTTACCCATGTTTTCTTTTTTGCTATTACAAAAGTGCTTTTTTTTTTTTTTTTGGATGACCATACCTGTGTTGGGGCTCCCTGCCTCCCGCTGCTGGGAAAAAGTGGGAAAAACCTCTCTGCTGCTCTCTGCCAGGGTTGCCAGGTGGAAAATTTTTTTCCCACCCAAACCAGCCTAAATCCAGCCCAAAACCGGCCCAAGCTCAAACCCCGCCCCTGACACCCCCACCCCCGTGTCATCACCCCTGCCCCCGCCGTCATCAACCCCGCCCCGCCATCATCAACCCCACCCCTGCCATCATCGGCCCCGCCTCCCCGTCACCGGCCCCGCCTCCCTCGTCATCGGCCCCACCTCCCTCATCATCGGCCCCGCCCATAACATCACTAACCCCGCCCAAAACGTCACTAACCCCGCCCCCCGCGGCCGGAAAAAACCGCCTGAAAACCACCCAAAAGAAAAAAAAGAAGCCCAAAAAACCGCAACCCGCCGCGGGCAAAAATTTCCCGCGGCGGGTCGCGGAAAACCGCCCACCTGGCAACACTGCTCTCTGCTCTTCTGTGAGGAATCAGCATCAGAGCTTGGTTCCACCCCCAGCTGTTGCTGCTGCTTCCTTCTATTGGCTGGCTGACATCCTAGAACGCCCATCATCTCCCTGAACATGGACTCTCATTGGCTGGCTACTGTCCCAACTCCTCCTCCCTGCAGGGCTTCCCTGATGACATCACTTTAGAGCTGTGAATTGATTGGATCTGAACTTCCTGGTGTCCCCCTCCACAGAGAGGGGCTAAACCAATTGGATAGTGTCAGCCTGGAATGTCCTGTGCACTCACTATTATTATTATTATTTATTTAGATTTTGATCACACCTTTTTCTATAGTAGCTCAAGGTGAGTTACAGTCAGGTACACTGGATATTTCTCTGTCCCAGGCAGGGGCTTAGCCAGACTTCAGTGGGAGGAGGGTCCAGAGCCTGAGGTGAGGGGGCACATTTTAGCCCCCCCCCCCCCGCCATCACCACCACCAACAACAGCAACTTTGACCCCCCCCCCCCCCGTCGACGACCCTTTCGACCCCCCCTCCTGCCGCCAACCCTCCCCCGCCGCCATTGCCTACCTTTGCTGGCGGGGGACCCCAATCCCCGCCAGCTGAGATCCTCTTCTTCCGGCGCAAGGCTTTGTTCTGTTTCTGAGTCTGACGTCCTGACGAAGCCTTGCAGATCAGCCAGCAAAAAGATTAGACACAGAGAGGTGTAACAGTGACAAGGATAGTCTCTTCCCACATGAGCTTACATGTGTTGGGAGAGGGCTGTATTCAGTCAGTCTCTCTCAGGTCTTTGCCAGCATTGTTTTGGGCTGTGATATCTTGGGTGAGTGTTGGCTGATCTGCAAGGCTTCAAGGCTTCGTTCTGTGTCTGTGAGTTTGATGTCCTGCACATACAACCTGCAGGACGTCAGACTCAGAAACAGAACAAAGCCTTGCGCCGGAAGAAGAGTACCTCAGCTGGCGGGGATTGGGGTCCCCTGCCAGCAAAGGTAGCCCACAAAGATGGGAGTCGAGAGGATTGTCAACTGGGGGGTCCAGGGCCAAATCTACAGGCCCCCGTGGCCCCCACATAGCTACGCCACTGGGCCCACCCAGGAGGGCTCACAATCTAAGTTTGTACCTGAGGCAATGGAGGGTTAAGTGACTTGCCCAAGATCACAAGGAGCAGCACTGGGATTTGAACCAGCTACCTCTGGATTGCAAGACCAGTGCTCTAACCACTAGGCCACTCCTCCACTACTGCTGGAGGGGAATACCAGGAAGTTCGGATGCAATCAGTTCACAGCTCTAAAGTGATGTCATCAGGGAAGCCCTGCAGGGAGGAGGAGTTGGGACAGCAGCCAGCCAATGAGAGTCCACGTTCAGGGAGATGGGTAGTCTAGGATGTCAGCCGGCCAATAGAAGTAAGCAGCAGGAACAGCTGGGGGTGAAACCAAGCCCTGAGTGTTTCCCACAGACGCTGTTTGATGGACCCTTGTCTTCCTTGCATTTTTGGTAAGTCACCATTACTTTTATGCTTTACATTTCGGTACTGCCCCCCCCCCTCCCCCCAACTTCTTGCCAGTAAAATGTCATTTGAAAAAGAAACATGGCACGGCTTTCATACACGCAAAGAAGCTGCGTATAAGCTGGTGTACTTTTTTTTTGTGTGTGCTCCATCTTCCCTGCCTTGTTTTTCCTCTTCTAATTGTGGTAATGAAGAACCGGCAGGTCCAGACCTCCTGTTAAAATTTCCACGGTAAAGGTAGGGACTGCTTTTGTGCATGCGGTTGGAAATGGTAGTGCATCGCATTGCATGCACATTATAATAGTAATTAGCTCATTATAATAGCTTTGCATTCCATTTTCGTTAGCTGCTACCGTGACAGGAAAATGACTCGGAGAACCCTTTTGTGCATGTCTCGGGTTTACTACTTGTGTGCTAAACCAGCTAGAACTAGTTTAAAAACCATGTTGCTGGCTCGTTAAGTTTAGTGCATCTGGCCCTTTGAGTATTGTGTGCAATTCTGGTTGCCCTATCTTAAAATGATATAGCAGAATTAGAAAAGGTTCAAAGAAGGACAACCAAAATGACTAAGAGGATGGAACTCCTCTCATATGAGGAAAGTCTAAAGAGGTTAAGACGCTTCATCTTGGGAAAGAGAAGAGGCCTTCAAAGGAAATGGATCCTCAGGAGCTTAGCCGAGATTGGATAACAGAGCCGGTAGTGGGAGGCGGGGCTAGTGGTTGAGAGGCGGGGATAGTGCTGGGCAGACTTATACGGTCTGTGCCAGAGCCGGTAGTGGGAGGCGGGGCTGGTGATTGAGAGGCGGGGATAGTGCTGGGCAGACTTATACGGTCTGTGCCAGAGCCGATGGTGGGAGGTGGGGATAGTGCTGGGCAGACTTGTACGGTCTGTGCCCTGAAAAAGACAGGTACAAATCAAGGTAAGGTATATACAAAAAAGTGGCACATTTCTTGGGCAGACTGGATGGACCGTGCAGGTCTTTTTCTGCCGTCATATACTATGTTACTATGGTGTAGAACAGGTAAACGTAAATTGAGATTTTACTCTTTCAAAAAGTACAAAGACTAGGGGACACTCAATGAAATTACATGGTAATACTTTTAAAATGAACAGGATGAAATATTTTTTTCACTCCATGAATAGTTAACCTCTGGAACTAGTTGCCAGAGGATGTGGTAGTGGCTGTTAGTGTATCTGGGTTTTAAAAAAGGTTTTGACAAGTTCCTGGAGGAAATGTCCATAGTCTGCTATTGAGACAGATATGGGCGAAGCCACTGCTTGCCCTACAATCAGTAGCATGTATCTTGCTTTTATTTGGGATTCTGTTAGGTACGTCTAACCTGAGTTGGCCACTGTTAGAAACAGGATACTGGGCCAGATGGACCATTGGTCTGACCCAGTACAGCTATTCTTATATTCTTATAGTGCTGTATGCATAGCCGTACTGGGTCAGACCAATGGTCCATCTAACCCAGTATCCTGTTTCCAACAGTTGGCCAATCCAGGTCACAAGTACCTGACAGAATCCCAAATAGTAGCAAGATTCCATGCTACCAATCCCAGGGAAAACAGTGGTTTACCACATGTTCATCTCAATAACAGACTACGGACTTTTCCTACAGGAACTTGTTCAAAACTTTTTAAAATCCAGATACACTAACTGCTGTTACCACATCCTCCAGCAATGAGTTCCAGAGCGTAACTATTTGTTCAATGAAAAAATATGTCTTCCTATTTGTTTTAAAAATATTTCCATGTAACTTTGTACTTTTTGAAAGTGTGAAAAATTGATTAAATTTTATCTGTTCTATATCACTCAGGATTTTGCAGACCTCAGTCATATCACTTCTCAGCAGTTTCTTTTCCAAACATTATCTTTGGACCTTTTCTAATTCTGCTATATGTTTTTTAACATACGGCAACCAGAATTAAACACAATGCTGAAGGAGAGGTCACACCATGAAGCAATATTCTTGGTCTTATTTTCCATCTCTTTCCTAATAATTCCTAACATCCTGTTTGCTTTTTTGGTTGCCGCCGCACACTGGGCAGAAGATTTCAGCGTATTGTCTGCAATAATACCTAGATCTTTTTCTTGAGTGCTGATTCCTATGATTTGGATTATTCTTTCCAATGTACATCAGTTTGCATTTTTCCACATTAAATTTCATCTGCCTTGAAGAAGAGCTGAAACTGCTGATTGCCATACTGTAAGGTGGATTCACCGATGTTATGTGTTAGTAAAGAAACATTGCTTATTGATTGACAATCTTGTGTATCACTGTTTCTACATTTTGTTGTTACTGTTCAGTTTCGCTGCACAATAAAGACTTCTTGCAAATAAAAAAAAAATAAATTTCATCTGCCATTTGGATGCCCAGTCTTCCAGTTTCCTGTCCGCATGTGTTTTAACAACTTTGAATAGTTTTGTGTCATCTGCAAATTTAATCACCTGACGTTCCAGTTCATTTATAAATATGTTAAGTAGCACCGGTCCCAGTAGAGATCCCTTCAGCACTCCACCATTTACCCTCCTCCATTGAGAAAAGTGGCCATTTAACCCTACCTTCTGTTTTCTGTCCAATAACCAATCCCTATTCCACTGGAGGACATTGAGGGGCATAATCGAACGTTGCCGGCCAAATAGGTCGCCGGCGATCTATTTTGGCGGTGGCGCAACAGCTGGCTGGAACCATATTATCAAAAAGATGGTCGGCCATCTTTTTTTTCGATAATACGGTTTAGACCGGCCAAATGCCTTAGATGTCGCTGGGTTTGAGATGGCCGGTTTTGTTTTTCAGCGATAATGGAAAGAAATGTCGGCCATCTCCAACCCGGCGATATCCAAGGCATTTGGTCGTGGGAGGAGCCAGCATTTGTAGTGCACTTACATGCCAGGACACCAACTGGGCACCCTAGGGGTCAGTGTGGTGGACTTCAGAAACAGCTCCCACATGCATAGCTCCCTTACTATGGGTGCTGAGCACCCCCCCCCCCAAACCCCCTACCCACAAATGTGCACCCACTAAAAGTGCTCCAGGGACCTGCACACACTCAGGCCTCTAGGACTTGTTGCTGCTGTATAACCTTGGCACAGCAGTTGACACCTGAAGACTAATGTCTTTGAAAAAGTGCTTTATTTGAATAAGCACCTTTACTCACAGTTAACTGCAGATCAGAGGTTGTGCCCCACTGGCAAAGAGTCTCCCTGATACTGAGATTATCAGTAGGTCCGAGCTGGCAGAATGCTGTACAATGCCCTCTTTCAGCAACATTCAAGGTAAAAACGGTTTCTTTTTTTTTTTCAATTCTCTTTATTGTCGTCGGTACAATACATGCTTATACAATGCACTATGTAATACAAACCATCAACACTTAAAACAGTATGTCCTTCGTCACAGAGATATACACAAATAATATACATGAAGCACAATTGCACTGACATTTTCTTCTATTCCCCTTCCCCCCACCCTCCCCGAAACCCCCCCCCGGCCTGCCCCCCCCTCCCCCCCCTGTGATCATCCATGGTGCTAGGAAACCTTATTGTCTTAACAGTTCCTCTAACTTCTGCCAAAGCAGTGCATACTGTCTGTTGTCTGAGTTTGGAGATGACTTATACAATGTGTTCTCATATTTTGCTATTTCTTTGACCTTTGCCACCCAGCAATTATAGGGTACTGGTTCTTCCCTTGTCCAACACTGTAGGATAGTTTTTTTTTGCTGCCAGGGTAGCCATATATAAAAATCTCCGCTGTGGCTGAGAGAATCCCTGCTCCAGTAGATCTGTCTGGTCTCCCAACAGCAGCGAATGGTAGGACCACTCTACCCTCTCCTGGAGCACTGCATTCAATACCCCAAAGAGTTGGTTCCATAGTTCCAATTTCGGGCATTCCAGGAAACTATGTATGAAGGTGCCTATACCCGCCTGGCATTTGGAACATATGTCCGACTCCCACAGCTTCATCTTCTTTCCCTTTTCACAAGTAATATATGCCCTATGTAGCAATTTAAACTGAGTTTCTTGCCAGTCCGCACATTTGACAAATTCTGCTAATGACACAAACAGGAAATTAAACTGAGGCTGCGAATAATCAGTTCCCATTTCTCTATTCCATGCAGAGACAATTCCTCCCCTCCCATCAGCTGGCCCAGCCATTTTCGTCAACTTATACCACATAGATAATTTATTGCCCTTTGGGGGTAAACATAACACCATCTCATCCATTTTCCCATATGTCCATCCCTTCCCATACTTCCTCCATGCCTGTGACCAGTAATGTCGTGCTTGCAGATATTGTAACATTTGATTATTTGGGATCCTCCATGTTTCCTTCACTTGCGAGAAGGGAAGGAAACTATTGCTCTCCGTGGACACCAAGTCTCCCCATGTCACACATCCATTTTCTGCCCATCTTTTAAATACAGAGGGTCCCATACCCACCGGGAAGTCTACCAGCCCCACCAATCTCTGAAAGGGCGAGGCAAATGGGCTTCTATCCTGTCGACTCCTCCACCACTTCCATGCCTTACGGAGCGGTGTAAGAAAGCTAAGCTGTTTGTTTGCAATGGTACCTAGTCCTGGCGGGGTGTGTATTAGATTTATAAACGAGTATGGTTTGCACCATTCCTCCCACCAATGATTTGGAGTGAATTTTGACTGGCTACTAATACCTTCGTATATTATACGCATCAGGGCTGCCACATTGTAAAGGCGTAGCTCAGGTAGATTAAGGCCTCCCCTTTCCCTATTGAGTATTAACACTTGATATCCTATGCGTGCGCCTTTATTCCTCCATATGAATGATCTTATAGTGGATCTAAATAGTCTTTCGTCCTGTCTCTTAATCCATATGGGAATTGCTTGCAATGGGTATAATAATTTTGGCAACAGAACCATCTTGACCAATGCTATTCTGCCATAAAGTGACAGGGGGAGGTCTTTCCATCTCTCACAAGTTATCCTGATCTTATCAATTTGTTCCATTATATTTTTCTTATACATCACTAATGGGTTAGTACTCAAAAAGATCCCCAAATAGCGCATTGCCTGTGATACTGGTGGTATAGGGACACTACCAAACCTTGAGTTGCCTTGGGTTCCTGCTAGTGGAAGTAATTCAGATTTTTCACAATTGACCCTTAACCCCGATACGTCCCCGAACTGCTTTACTAAGAGTAATGCCTGGTCCAGATGAGTAAATGCATCCTGCAGGTATAAAAGGATATCATCTGCAAATAAATTAATGCGGATCTCTTTCCCTCCCACCATAAGCCCCCTAATCTTGTCACTCTGCCTTATTTTAATCGCCAGCGGTTCAATTGCCATCAGGAACAGGAGAGGCGACAGCGGGCATCCTTGCCTTGTTCCCCTTTGTAACTCAAAGTCTTCTGTTAGGGTATTATTTATCATCAGCCTCGCTCTTGGTTTAGTGTATAAGGTTTTAACCCACTCAATGAATCTGCCACTAATCCCGTACTTCTCCATCACCCAAAAAAGATACTGCCACGATATGCTGTCAAAAGCTTTTTCCATGTCTAACCCCGCTATGACCTCACTCCCCTTTGTTCCTTTATAAGTGTGGATTGCTGCCAATGCCCTAATGAGATTCATTGAGGCGTACCGGCCCGGTACAAATCCCGCCTGATCCTCCTGCACCACCCCAGATAGAGATATGTTCATTCTTCGGGCTAGGATAGCTGCTAGAAGTTTAACGTCCTGGTTTAATAAGGATATTGGGCGGTAAGACCCCACCTGCCCCGGATCCTTTCCTGGTTTAGGGATTAAGATAATATGTGCCAGATTTTGATTATGTTGCCCATCTGCTCCTCCCCCTGATAGATCATTAAAAAAATCGACCAGTGGTTTAGTAATATCTGTCATTAAGATCTTATAGTATTCAGGCCTGTACCCGTCTGGGCCTGGGGCTTTAGTCAGCTTTAGTGCTTTAATGCCTTGCTTGACCTCCTGATCTGTTATAGGGGCGCTTAATCGTTGTGCTTGATCTGTGGTCATCTGCGGCACTTGTAGGCCCTCAAAGAAAGCATCTCTCTGCAGTGGGTCTAATTCCCGTACTGCGTATAGGGATTGGTAATAGTGAACAAATTGTTTATGTATTTGAGTTTCTTCATGATATACTCTGCCTGTACTGTCTTTTATTGATGTAACAATCTGTCTTTTCCTGTACGGTCGCACTAGGTTTGCCATAAGCTTCCCTGCCTTGTTGCCCCATTGAAATAGTTTGAATCTCTGAAAATATATGTCCCTTTCAGCTCTGGCATTTAGCAATTGATCAATACATTTACGAAGTCGACCCAATTTCTCCCTGTGTTCTTTATCCATGCTTCCCATATGTTGTCTGCGCACTTGCTGGTACTCGGCCGACAGGGTTAACAGCTCTGCCTCTGTTTTTTTCTTTTTCCGGGCAGTGTACGCTAAGATATGGCCTCTCAGTACAGCCTTGGCCGCCTCCCAGTATACCGTTGGGCTCACTTCCGGGGTTCTATTATCCCTTTGATAATCTGCCCACTTCTCTCTCAAGTATGCTTTAAACGTTTCGTCTCTGTATAGTGTAGGGGAAAATTTCCACACCCTCTCCGAGGCTCCCTTAGTATATTCTATGGAGTATGCGAGTGCTGAGTGATCTGACAATGTGTTATCCAGTATGTGTGCTGCTTTTGACACCGAGAATAGGGCCTGTGATACCAGAAAGTAGTCTATTCTAGAATATGAATTATGTGGATTGGAAAAGAATGTAAAGTCTGAATCATAAGGGTGTAGAATTCTCCACACATCAATCAACCCCAGTTGGTGTAGCAAAAAATTGACTCCCCTATGGTCCCATCCCTTTGTTTTGGATTTACTTGGTTTACAATCAATAGTGGGATCTGCAGTAATATTGAGGTCCCCTCCCAAGATTCTCTGGTATTCCGGATACAGCGCCATCTGTGCCACTATATCTGAGAAGAATTTATGGTTGTATGTATTTGGCCCATATATATTACAAAGGCTGATCTTTCGGCCCCACAACTCTCCCAACACTATGACATACCTTCCCTCCTTGTCTTGTAATACCTTATGGATGGTTAAAGACAGCTGTTTGTGTACTAAAATAGCAACTCCCCTTTGTCTGCTGTTAAAGGATGAACATACCACCTCTCCCACCCACCCTCTCTTCAGTTTCACATGTTCCGAATTGGACAAATGGGTTTCTTGGAGAAAGGCGATATCCGCCCCCTCTTTTCTAAGCCAGGACAATATTTTGGTACGTTTAACTGGGGAGTGAATCCCATCTACATTCAAAGATAGTATCTTCAAATTAACCATTTCCCACTCTCTAGTCTGTAATCCTCATGCCGTCTTTTCTGCTCTTTTTTTGTTCCCTGCCGGCTTCCCAGCTAAGCCCACCAGGAACTCTCTGCTTCTGAATTTCAGTTTCCATCAAACAACATCTCCATCTTCCCCTTTGCAGGCTCTTTACCTCTTCCCTCCCCCCTCCCTTCCTCCCCCCTCCCAATTCCCCCTTACTGCCTCCTTCCCTATCATTCACACTGACCCTAACTCCTCTCCCTCCCACCCCTCCCTCTTCCCCTTCAAAGCCCTTCTGATTCCTCCTCTTCATCATCCTTCTCCTTCCCGTCTTCATACAGCAAGGAACATACATCATACTCCCCCCTCGAACTCCCTGCCCAGTAGTATACCCCCTAACCCCGTAACAGTCCCCCACAGCCAGATCAGCATAACACAACCTATGTACATAACATTCTTATAACTTGCTAAGATTATCACATTAACTGTTGCTCGAGAGCTCTGCACTTTTCTCTGGAACTTTGGGCTGCACCTTCTCTGCGCCAATGCATCAGGATCATGGTTACCCCACCGTCCACTTGCTTAGTGCCAGACCTCACAGGAGCAGTACCTTGATGATATCCTGATCATATCTTTTTAGCCTGTTTTGGGGGCATGAGTGTTTCTCCTGGTAACTCCGATCAGGCTCCAATCTCAGGGTTTCTCTTATTAACAGTATTGCCCTCCGACTAGGTCTGTTCAGCTTGGCTCTCTTTATGCAAACAGTGGGTGAAAACAAAGTTAAATCAAACCATTAGATCCTATTCGATCTGTCCCGCGGAGATGTGTCTCCTTCAACATTTATTCTCTGGCTGGTGCCTCTCTGTTCAATCTCTCCATAAACGCTTTGGCCTCTGCTGCTTCTTGAAACATCAGTGCTTTTCCTTCATGCCACACTCGTAACTTCGCAGGATATAGAAGCGAGAATCTGATGCCCTTGCTGTACATTTGGGAGCACGTGGGGGCCATTGCTCGTCTAAGCTGCACCACCGCCAAGGAGTAATCATTGAACAGTAAGAGTTTATGTCCATTGTATTCTAGTTGCGTTTGTCTGGTTCTTCCCTGCTTTAGCATCGCTTCTTTCTCTCGCCAGTTGAGGAAATGGGCAATTGCTGTTCTAGGTTTATTATCTCCTTCTTTCCGGCTCCCTATACGATGTGCACGATCGCATTGCCAGGCGCCAGTTCCTCCTCCCAGGCCCAACTGCGTAGGGAGCCATTCGCTAAAAAATTTGTAAAGTTCTCCCTCTTTCACTTCCTCTGGAAGCCCTACGACTCGCAGATTATTGCGGCGATTTCTATTCTCTTGCTCTTCCACCTGTGCTCTGAGAGCTGCTGCTTCTTTTTGCAGGGTTTCGATCTGGGCCGCCATACCCGTTGTCGTGTCTTCTTGAGCTAGCACGCGCTGTTCCACCTCTGTTAGCCTGCGGGCCTGCGTGTCAAATTTCTCATTAATTTCCTCGACCGCAGAGTGGATTTTATTTAGTCGATCCTCCAATGCCGCCGCTACTGTTGAGGATATCTCTTTTGCCCATTCTCCCGCGTTTTTTTCCGGCCCAGGTAAAGGATCTGGAGACATCGCCATCTTGGCAGCCTTTCCCGCGGGAGTGTGCTTATGTTTTATGGCGCCCTGATTTCTAGTGGGCATACCGCTCTTCCCGTTCCTCCGATTATAGCCCAATTTGTGCTGTGAGTTCTCTGCCCCTTCGCGTTATTTGGGATTCTTCAGGGTGTAAAAAATATTTCAAATAGCAGGTTTTTTGCAAAGAATTCGAGGGAGCTCTCCCTTCCTGCTGCTGTTCAGGAAGCAGTCATCACGTGACCCCGTAAAAACGGTTTCTAACGTGGGTAACACATGAACGGGATCTAAAACTGGCTTACAAAAATGGCCACTACCTCATGGACTACCGGAAACAAAACAGGGCACCCTCTGACCCAGTTAGCAGGGGGGAAAAGCACCATGGGAGTATAGCCCAGTACCCTACACCCACCACAATGTATTGCTGATGTGACTCTGCAGGGCACCTAACAGAAAAGGTGTCACACTCACCCGAGAGCCACATCGCAACCACAGAAAGGCTGTCAGACGATACAACACATTCTGCTGTCATGGAGGTGGGTACGGGATTTGAGGCTGGCATACAGGCTGGCAAAAAAGGTTTTCATTTTAACTTTTGTAGTATGGGAGGGGGTTGGTGACCACTGGGGGAGTAAGGAGAGGTCATCCCCCATTCCGTCCGGTGGTCATCTGGTCAGTTGGGGCACCTTTTTGAGACTTAGTCGTGAAAATAAAAGGACCAAGTAAACCCGGCCAAATACCGCTTAACGCCGCTTTTTTTTTTCATTATTGCCGAAAGCCGGCCATCTGGTAGCCACGCCCATGCCCCGCCTTCGCTTCGCCAGCGACACGCCCCCTTGAACTTTCGCCGGTGAGGCGACGGGAAAGCGGCAATGCTGTTAAAAAGCCAGCTTTCGATTATACGCTTTTAGCCGCTTTTGTGAAATCGCCGGCGATCTCCTGATTTGTGTCGGAAGATCGCCGGTGAAAAGTTTCTATTATAATTTGGATTGCCTCCTATCTCATGACTTTTTAATTTTCTCAGGAGTCTCTCATGATGAACTTTATCAAAAGCTTTCTGAAAATTTAGATACACTACATCTCACCTTTATCCACATGTTTATTCATGCCTTCAAAGAAGTTAATGAGGCAAGTCTTCCCTTGGCTAAATACATGCTGACTCTGTCCCATTAAACCATATTTGTCTATGTGTTCTGTAATTTTATTCTTTATAATAGCTTCCACTATTTTGTCTGGCACTAAAGTCAGGCTTACCGGTCTGTAATTTCCCGGATCTCCCCTGGAACCCTTTTTAAAAATTGGCGTTACATTAGCTACCCTCCTGTCTTCAGGTACTACGGACAATTTTAACAAAAGGTTACAGATCACTAACAGCAGATCAGCAATTTCATGTCTGAGTTGTTTCAGTACCCTCAGGTACATGCCATCTGGTCCAGGTGATTTACTACTTTTTAATTTGTCCGTTTGGTTCAGTCTGTCTTCCAGGTTCACTGAGATTTCTTTCAGTTCCTCCGCATCATCACCCTTGAAAACCATTTTTGATACAGGTAGATCTTTTACATCTTCTTCCGTAAAGACCAAAGCAAAGAATTAATTCAGTCTCTCCGCTATAGCCTTGTCCTCCCTGAGTGCTCCTTTCGCTCCTTGATGATGATGCCCCTGTACAAGTCGTTGGTGAGGCCCGATTTGGAGTATTGTGTTCAGTTTTGGAGGCCTTATCTTTCTAAGGATGTAAAAATACTTGATGCGGTTCAGACAAAACCATCAAAAATAGTAGGGGGTTTACTTAGCAAGACGTATGTGGAGAGACTTGCTGACTTAAATATGTATACCCTGGAGGAAAGGAGAAACAGGGGTGATATGATACAGACATTCAAGTATTTGAAAGGTATTAATTTGCAAACAAACCTTTTCCAGAGACAGGATGGTGGTAGCACTAGAGGGCATGAATTGAAATTGAAAGGGGGCAGACTCAGGAATAATGTCAGGAAGTATTTTTTTTCACTGAGAGGGTGGCAGATGCCTGGAATGCCCTCCCACAGGAGGCGGTGGAGATGAAAACGGTAACGGAATTCAAAACTGCGTGGGACAAACACAAAGGAATCCTGTTTAGAAGGATCGGATCCAAAGAAGCTTAGGGAAGATTAGGTAGGAAACCCAGTGCTGGCCTGACCTCTATGGTCTGTGCTCTGATGGAGGCTGAATTAGATTTGGATGGGCTAGAGTGGAGCTTTTAGAACAAGGCCATGGGCAGACATCTACAGTCTATGCCCTAAAAATGACAAGGATAAATCAAGAATAGGTATACATACCATATGTAATGAGTTTATCTTATTGGGCAGACTGGATGGACTGTACAGGTGTTTCTCTGCCAACATCTACTATGTTACTATGTTATGTAACAGTCCCGTGGATTCCCTCACAGGCTTTCTGCTTCTAATGTAACTGAAAAAGTTTAGTACGAGTTTTGGCCTCTGTGACAAGTTTCTCTTCTATTCTCTTTTAGCCTTCTTTATCAATGCGTTGCATCTAACTTGCCAGTGCTTATGTTGCTTCTTATTTTCTTCATTCAGATCTTTTTTCCATTTCTGAAGAATGTTTTTTTTTTGGCTCTAATAGCGTCTTTCACTTCACATTTTAGCCATGCTGGCTGTTGTTTGCTCTTCTTTCCACTTATGTTAATATGTGGAATACATGTGGTCTGGACTTCCAAAATGTTTTACGTCCATGCCTGATTTAAAGTCCTAACCTTTGTGACCGATCATTTTAGCTTCTTTTTAACCATTTTCCTAATTTTATCATAGTCACCCTTTTGAAAATAAAGTGCTGTTACAAGTAGATTTCCTTAGTGACTTCACTCCATATATCTGCTCAAATTTGATCATGTTATGATCACTGTTTCCCAGCAGATCAAACTCCGTTACCTCTTGTACTGTACCCTACATTCCACTAAGGACTAGATTTAAAATGGTTCCCTCACTTGTTGGTTCCTAGACCAGTTGCGCTTACGTACCTTTACAGACTGTATCAATGCACCTGTGTCTTCTAACAGCACCAAGAGTGCTTATATACCTTTACAGAGTGCAGCAACTCAACTTTGCTCTAACGGCACCCGGCACGGGTCCATGTTTCAGCAGATGCAACCGCCTGCTTCAGGGGTCATTCATCTGGTGCTACTGAATAAAGGATTTTTGCATATCATCTCCCAGACTTTGAATCAGTTTGTCACCCTCTGCTCTCGTGTTTACTCCTTTGACGTTCCGTAGAGGGTTGCTCCTGTTTTCTGTCCTTTGGTACTCTAAGCTTCTACACCTCTTATTTAGTTTAAGTCTTTTTTTATTGATGACAAAATAGTACAAGCATAACAATACAAAATCTGCAAAGTCAGTAGTCCTCAAGAAATTTCACATGTTCTCCCTCACTCTTCCAACCCCCCTCAGCCCAAACCCCAATCCAACCCATATAACAAGGATACACAAAGCCCAAACAACCCCTTCAACCCCCCCCCCCCCGCATCCCCTCCTACATGCAATAGACCACTGCCTACAGGTACAGGTAAATGTTGCAACACGAATGGTATGCAGGGAAGCACAGCACAAAGACAGTACAATACTAACACTCTCCTGCTTCCCAAAAGACCGAAGAGCAAATAGTATGGTTTAATAGTCAAGCCATGAGGTAAGCAGAAGCGCAAACCAGAGGAAATGGAGAGCGGCTTGTGTAGTCATAGCCTCTACACCTCTTGTTTATAAAATGCAGATCTGCACTGCAGTTCCACCCATCCTGTACCCCTGCAATGCACATGTGTAGTCTGTTTAAAAGTACATGCTCAGCATGCAGTTTTGTGAGTCATTTTCCATAAGGAAACCACGCCTTACACACAGAAAGCACTTGATAAAGTTACCTGCACATAGTGCTGATAGCATGTGTGAGGGCATGAGAAAGTGTTACTCTCTCTGTGTGACGCTGGCAGCACAGGGGCTTCTTACCAGGCATTATGGACTAGATTCTATATATCACGCCTAAAAAATTGGCACCAAAATGAAATATGTATAGGCATATTCTATAAAGTATGCCTAAATTTAGGCGTACTTTATAGAAGAAATCTAAATTTCTGCATAGTTTATAGAATACACCTGAGTGCCCAGCCATGCGACTAAATTTAGTCCTGGGCAGTTATGCCAAGTAAAACTTGGTGTAAATGCCGATGCCGAAATTAGGCGCAGACTGAGTGTATTCTGTAACCACGTGCCTATAGATTTTAGAAATGCCCACGACCTTCCCATTCCACGCCCATGGCCACACTCCCTTTTCAACTATGCAGCTTAGAATTTACGTGCATCACATTATAGAATACGTTTAGACACTTCTGCACGTAATTCTAATTAATGCCAATTAGTATAAATAATTGCTTGTTAAATGGCAATTATTGGTACTGATTGGCTTGTTAAATAATTAAGTTGTGTGCACAAATCCAGAATGCAACTAGTTTTGTGCACACCTCTTAAGTCACGCTATATAGAATCGGGGGGTATATGTACTCTGCATATCACTGATTTACAGACATTAAGGGTCATCACATTCATCATATATAAAATCTGTGATCTGAAATTTGGGGGCGTTGTTAGATTGAGATTTGAGATGCAACCACAGATAAATCGACTGCTTTTTTTCAGTTAAGGGTGTTGAGTAGATTGAAGGGAATAGTTCCTTCATGTGATTTCTGTACAATTTTGCAGAGCCTGATACTATCTTGATTAGATTATTCAATTCCCATTATTTGGGTTAAATTCATCTAAGATACAGGCTGTGCAAACTGTTCAGAATGCAGCAGCTTGTTTGCTTGTAGAACTGAAAGGGAATGGGACTTGATATACCGCCTTTCTGTTTTTGCAACTACATTCAAAGCAGTTTACATAATATATACAGGTACTTATTTGTACCTGGTGCAATGGAGGGTTAAGTGATTTGCCCAGAGCCACAAGGAGCTGTAGTGGGAATCAAACCCAGTACCCCAGGATCAAAGTTCGCTGCACTAACCACATGTTTCTCCCACATTGAAATGTTTGCACTGGCTACCTGTAAAATTCCGTATATGTTTAAAAATTTTAACTTTGATACATCAATGTGTATATAGTAATATTCAACAATATTTCTTGAATTGTATGAATATGTACGAACGACGGCGTGATTTGTGGTGTGTGTCAATGCAACAGTTAGTTGTTTCATCATGTCATTTTGCAGAAGTACGGAATTATACTATTTCAATAGTTGGAGGGAAGTTATGGAACCTTTTGCCAGGTTATTTAAGACTTTGTGCTGATCACAAACAGTTTAAGAAATTGCTGAAAACTTTTTATTTTGTAAAAGCTTTTATTGATGGATGGGACTGAGTTTATTTCTTTGGCAGTTTCCCATGTTTTGCTCTGTTTTTGTTTTTTTTATATTGAATGAGATTTATGATTTTATGTGATTGTTCTGTTTGTTGTGTTTATTTTTCCCTTAATGTTATGATTGTTTCGTATTGTAACCCGCTTTGACTCTAAAGCGGGATATAAATTTTTGAAAATAAATAAATAAAGTGATTTAACAGGGCCCAACTACATCATTCTGGTCGGCCCAGGAGCTAATGTTCAGTGGCACTTTAACTGAACAATGCTGCTAAATATCTGCTCTGAGTGCTGCAGTGCCAGGCAGTCCAGCGTCAAAGTTGGAAGTTATGTAGACACCAGTGACATTCCATGTCAGCACCCACTTAGCTAACCGGGCATGGACTGCATAAGTAATGGCCCTAACTATGCCCGGATAGCACTGAATATCAGCCCCACACAGATATTCAGTGGCGGTGTCAGCGCTGAAGATCTGGGTGTAATTTAGCCACTGGGGTCAGAGCATTAGGAAATACTGGCTGTCATTGGCCAAATATCGACAAGTATATTTATACAGTTCTAACAAGATGCTGTGCTAGCAAATGTGACCAGGACAGTCCTTTCTCCCATGAGCTTACACCGGTGGTCTTTATTGCAAAAAAAGTGGACACAGAGAGGTGTAATGGTGACAAGGACAGTCTCTTCCCACATGAGCTTACTTGTGTTGGGAGAGGGTTGTATTCAGTCAGTCTCTCTCAGGTCTTTGCCAGCATTGTTTTGGGCTGTGATATCTTGGGTGAGTGTTAGGGCTCCATCTTTTGCCATTCTTATAGTTCCTCATCACACTCAAGTCACCCTCTCTCCTCACTGTTTTCCTCCTGCACCGCCCATCCGTACCTGATACATTCTCTCCTTTATTTCATGTTGTTCTTCTCCCTTTTGGTCTCTAATACACTGTTTTCTTTTTTCTTTGCCTTTCCAGCTCTCTCTGGGCCTTCCGTCCTCTTTACATTCTCAGCAGCAGGAGGGAGCCTGATGTCGCTGCTCTTACTTTGATAACATCACTCCTGCTGTACCGATATAGTATACGTCCTTCTCCACACTCTCTCCTCCTGCTCTGCTGATGTCATTGCTGACATAATGCCTCGTGCTCTGCTGATGTCACAGGTCCTGCTCTGCTCTCACTCCTCTTGTTCTGTTGATGTCATCGCTGCTGTTCTGATGATGTCACTCCTCCTGCTCTGCTGATGTCATTGCTGCTATTCTCATGACATCACTCCTCCTGCTCTGCTGATGTCATCGCTCCTCCTTCTCCACTGATGTTATGGCTTCTGTTGTGATGATATCACTTCCCATCGTGCTGGCCACAAGATGCATAGCTCCAGCCACAGAGGGGTAAGATTTTGTATTAGTTTATAGACATGCATCAGAGCTAGAGATTCACTCTATCTGTAATCCTGTTAAATATATTTATATTATTTACTGGGGCCCACACAGCCTGATTCTGTTTTTTGGTGGCTAGAGGCTTATTTCATTATAGAAGGTACTCTGAAGTTCTTACAGCCCAGATTGTAGGGGACAGGTCTTAGGCGGTCCTTGCTCTGCCTGTGGGTTGTGATAGTCCAGGGTCATTTTGAGAGGAATGACAGACAGACTCATTCCTTTTGCCTTTTCTGCATGTAGATGCTGAAGGAGAGATGGGTACTCTCTGTCCCAGGTATAAGTCACCATGTTGTCCATTCTAAACAATGAACAATGTTCAGACAGAGTCATACACTGGGTCAGTGTTTGTCTGAAAGTTAGCTTTGTTATGTGGGTAATTTAACTCTGCCTGCACTAGTGAAGGGTAAGCGTATTCTTTCACTACTACTACTACTTAACATTTCTAAAGCGCTACTAGGGTTACGCAGCGCTGTACAGTTTAACAAAGAAGGACAGTCCCTGCTCAAAACAGCTTACAATCTAAGGACAAAATGTACAGACAATCAAATTGGGCAGTCTAGATTTCCTGAAGAGAGATATAATGGTTAGGTGCCGAAGGTGACATTGAAGAGGTGGGCTTTCAGCAGGGATTTGAAGATGGGCAGGGAGGGGGCTTGGCTTATGGGCTCGGGAAGTTTATTCCAAGCATAGGGAGAGGCGAGGCAGAAAGGGCGGAGCCTGGAGTTGGCGGTGGTGGAGAAGGGTACTGAAAGGAAGGATTTGTCTTGAGAGCGGAGGTTATGGGTAGGAGCATAAGGGGAGATAAGGGTAGAGAGGTAATGAGGGGCTGCAGATTGAGTGCATTTGTAGGTTAGTAGGAGAAGCTTGAATTGTATGCGGTACCTGATCGGAAGCCAGTGAAGTGACTTGAGGAGAGGGGAGATATGAGCATATCGGTCCAGGCGGAAGATAAGACGTACAGCAGAGTTCTGAACGGATTGAAGGGGGATAGATGGCTGAGTGGGAGGCCAGTGAGGAGTAGGTTGCAGTAGTCAAGGCGAGAGGTAATGAGAGAGTGGACGAGAGTTCGGGTGGTATGCTCAGAGAGGAAAGGGTGAATTTTGCTGATGTTATAGAGAAAGAAGCGACAGGTCTTGGCTATCTGCTGGATATGCGTGGAGAAGGAAAATTTCACCTGGAAAATGTATTCTGGAACAAGCAACTGCGTTATTTGGGTAGATAGTATACTTTATCCCAGGAGAAATATGTGCATATCTCTGAAAATTTGTTAAAGCAGTTAGCTTAGCAGGGTTTAAAAGAGGGTAGTATAATTTCCTAAAAGAAAATCCATAAGCCATTATTAAGATGGACGGGAAAATCACTACTTATTTCTAGGATGAGCAGCATAAAATCTGTTTTATTCTTCTGGGATCTTCCAGGTACTTGTGACCTGGATTGGCAACTGTTGGAAACAGGAGACTGGGCTTGATGGACATTCAGTCTGTCCCAGTATGGCAACACTTATGTTCTTAAGCAGTCACCTAGTCGAGGAGGCAGGGTTTCTTGCAAGGCAGAGGTGTAACGAGGTGTTTGGGATCTTGCCAGGTACTTGGACCTGTATTGGCCACTATTGTAAACAGCATACTGGGCTTGAGTATGTCAACGATTATGTTCTTTTTAAATATAAATATAATGCTGAATCAGTATATTCGTAGTATATATGCTGAGAGAGTGTGTAGTGCTATGGAAGGTATATAATGCAGGGAGCATTTGTGATATTAAATAAAATGCTGAGAGTGTGCGTAACAGTGTATCAGGTATTACAGGGACCGTGTGTGGTTTTATATGTATTAAACTAGATTCTATATATCACACCTAAATATTTGGTGCAAGCATGAAATTTGCTTATGCTTATTCTATAAAGTACACCTCAATTTAGGCATACTTTATAGAATAAGCCTAAAGTTCCGTGAGGTTTATAGAAAATGCTGAGTACCCATACTTACGACAAAATTTAGTCATGGGCAGTTATGCCAAGTAAAACCTGGTTTAAATGCTGATGCCTAAAATAGGCACAGACCAGGTGTATTCTATAACAACGCACATAGATTCTAGAAACCCCCACAACCTGCATTCTACGCCTATGGCCACACCCCATTTTCAACTATATGTCTTAGAATATATGCACAGCACATTATAGTTCTGTGTGTAAATTCTAATTAATGGCAATTAGTGTTAATAATTGCTTGTGTAACCCAGGTCGCACCCATGCGTCAGCTCCAGCCCCAGGCCACAAAACAGATCTCATTTCAGTCCCACATTCAGGCCAATCTCCCCCCACTCATCAGTTCCAACACACATGCAGTCGAGCTTGGGAGTGGGTCTATGGTCCGGAATAGCAACCCAGGGATTTGGGAGACACTTTTCCAGTTCTGGGGTTCCACTCATTTCTTCAGTCCAGGAGCCACACGACACTCTGAAGGGTTTACTAGCAAAATAACTTTTCTGTATTGGGAGCAGACCCCCTTAGTCTGACCCTCCTCCAGTGGTGACCCCACTCTGAATCCACCCTGGTGCTAAGACGAGCTCTCCCTAGCTCTGGTCCCCTGCTCCCAGGTTGGACCTTCCTCTACTCACCCGTAGCACACGCCACTCCTGGTTGCCACTTTATGCAGCCGCAACCAGCCTCTTTACAGCCAGAGAATCTCTCTGCTTTCCAGGATTCCCCTTTCCCTCCTCCAAGTCAATGGCAGGGGACAATGCAGACAGCTTAAAACTGCAGGCAACCGAAGACCCTTTCCCACTCTTCTTTTCCCTTTTTATATCCTCCTAAACTCTTTCCGTCACTCTACAGAACAGGCCACTATATCCAAACATGCTCCCCATGGGTTGGGCTTCCTCCCACACTGGGACCTCCCACTCACTCCCCCAATGACTCTCAGGGGAATTATCTTCTATAGTAATACCTATCTGATAGGGGATTACATTTTTTAATTGTCAATTATTAGCGCTGATTGGCTTGTTAACCAATTAGTTATGCATATTGTTATGGAATTCGCTTCAATTTTCTTGCAGAAATCTGGGCGCGATATATAGGATCCGGGGGGGGGGGGGGTTGGGGGGAATTCTATAAATAGCGTTGAAAAATGGGTACAAGGAAAAATCAGCAGTAAGTGCTATTCTGTAAAGTGTGTTCACTCTGCATAAAATCAGGACTTTTTTTGAGGGGATACTTGGGGGTACTGAGTACCGGCACCTTTTCCATTGTCTGCTAAAATTGACCCATGGACCCCAAAGTTTAATGAAAGAGCTTAGGCTCTACACACCAATTCTGCCTTGTCATAGATTCTGTGACTGGTTGTAGGGGTTCTGGCTACTGTGGGATGAGTCCCTCATTGATAACCCCACCCTTGAAGGGTTGCCCAGCATTTGAGTACTGGCACCTTTTTTGAAAGAATAAACACACTGCATAGAATAGTGCATAGCGCCGATTCCCACGCCTCTCTTTGGGTGCCAGACTTATGCCTGCTGAAACCTGGTGTAAATGATGGTGCCGAAATTAGGCGCGCTTATCCAGTATTCTGTAACTATGCATGTAACTTTTTGGAATGCCCTAATATGCCCATCCCATGGCGACGCCCCCTTTTGGGATACATGTTATGGGAGTTAGGCACCCTGCCTTATACAGTAGCACACAGTCAGATGTATGTGCAAATTTTAATCAACGCCAGTTAACATCAGTAATTGGTTGTTAGCACCCAATTATTGATGATTAGGAGCTCATTAACCAATTTATGTGTGCTCAAATTTGAGCACCATATATAGAATCCAGGGGATACAGCATACAGTAAGAGCATATGTGGCACTGCATCAGGTATCTCTTTCTGTATTTCACACACACCCTTGCTTGGTTTGCAGCTTGTCATGCCGCAAGGGCTTGGGTGCTTCAGTCATGCTGACAGCTGTGCCATTGGTAAGTAAACTACTGCCAGGGTCTCCCAAGCTGGGCAGGATTCAATAAAGGGTAAGGAACTAGAGGCATCATGGTTGTGAGATGGATTGCAAAGATGCAAATACCATAGAATATCCACACAAATTTCATTGACTACATCAATGGGGGGGGGGGGGGGGGGGCTACAAAATTAGTAAGCGGTCTTGAACACAAAAAATATAGGGATAGGCTTATGAACCTCAACATGTATACACTGGAAGAGAGGAGGGAGAGAGGAGATATGATATAGCGTTTAAATATCTGAAGGGCATTCATGTACAGGAAGTGAGCCTTTTTCAACTGAAGGAAAACTCTGGAACGAGGGGACATACGATGAAGTTAAGAGGGAATAGGCTTAGGAGTAATATTTCACAGAAAGGGTGGTGGAGCACTGTGTCAGAATTTAAGAAGGCATGGGTAAGCACGTGGGATCGCTTAGGAAAAGGAAGAGTTATGGGTTTCAGACGATGGGCAGACTGGATGGGCCATTTGGCCTTTAGCTGCCATTGTGTTTTTGTGTTTCTATCAAGGCATTTTGACTGTGTAAATCATGGAAAAACCTCTCTGGGTCACATTTAAGAAGTTCCGAGAAAAGAGGATATTTCTCTGGTAAGTGAACGCTATTTTGTGCTTTGGGAGTTAAAGATTGGGGTTTAAAGGGGGAATTGAAGGTTAGTGTTAGGCAAAATAAAAATATAAAAAGCTAATTTTATCAACTAATCTCCATAGTCTTTTCCACTTAGTTTTAAAAACTTTCTACCACAGCATTAACAGATAGAATCTAGCAGGCACTGCAGGATCTAGTTTAAAAAATTTTTTTTTTTAGGGTGGGAGGGGGTTGGTGACCACTTGGGGAGTACGGGGAGGTCATCCCCGATTCCCTCCGGTGGTCATCTGGTCAGTTTGGGCACCTTTTTGAGGCTTGGTTGTGAAAAAAAATGGACCAAGTAAAATCGACCAAATGCTCGTCAGGGACACCCTTTTTTTTCCATTATCGGCCGAGGACACCCATGTGTTAAGCATGCCCCAGTCCCGCTTTCGCTATGCTTCCGACATGCTCCCGTGAACTTTGGTTGTCCCCGCGACGGACTGCAGTTGAGGATGCCCAAAATCGGCTTTCGATTATGCCGATTTGTGCGACCCTGAGAGAAGGACGCCCATCTCCCAATTTGTGTCAGAAGATGGGCGCCCTTCTCTTTCGAAAATGCCCCTGATAGTAAAAACTTTTTAGGTATATTAAAAGCAGGAAGCCGGCAAAAGAATCAGTTGGACCGCTAGATGACCGAGGAGTAAAAGGGACAATCAGGGAAGACAAAGCCGTAGCGGAGAGATTAAATGAATTCTTTGCTTTGGTCTTCACCGAGAAAGATTTGGGTGGGATACTGGTGCCAGAAATGGTATTCGAAGCTGACGAGTCGGAGAAACTTAATGAATTCTCTGTAAACCTAGAGGATATAATGGGGCAGTTCTACAAACTGAAGAGTAGCAAATCTCCTTGACCAGATGGTATTCATCCCAGAGTACTGATAGAACTGAAAAATGAGCCTCTTGGATTGGTACTCTAAATATTCCAAGCGTCTGAAAGTAAAATTTCTTTCTCTTAAAGTAGTTTGGGCCACAAGTTCCAATTTTTGAGTTCTTTCACCAAGTAATTTCACTTCAGAAGCTTGTTGTGTACTAATCTGTGTCTGAGTAAGAGCAGTCTCAGATAAAGCCTTAATTACATGAGTATTTGTAGTTATCAAAGTTTGTAAGGAAGATTGCATAGCAAAGGTCAAGTCCCAGAGTGACTCCATTGTCACTACAGCTGGCTTTTCCATTTTCCCCAAAGAAAAATCAGGAAGAGGGGTTTTAACAGCCTGTTCCAATGTACTCAGTATCTGTGAAGAAAATGCAGGTGTAAATGTCGCCAATGGATCCTCAGGTCTGCTTGCATTTGACTTTCCCTTCATCATAGGCAAATTCCCCCTCTGTTCGCTCTGTTCCCCATTCATTGGATGAGCTCCAGGACTTACCTCCGAATCTCCTCTTCCTGGTTGGGGAGGAGCCGCACGTTCGACGGGGCTCAGGGAGACCCCGTCTACACTGTTAGCACTCGCCGAGACGCGTGCTTCGACTGCGGGGGTAGAAGCCGTCCTGGGACCAGACAAAACTCCAAACTGTTCCAAAGTCATCTGTTGGAGCTGGTAAGGCCCGGTAGGGGTGGAGGGAATCTCCCTAACTTTGCCTCTTCGCTTCCCCATTTCGGCGGAGGAAGAGGAACCCTCAGCAACAGCGTTTGCCTCAGAAACAGAGCACGTCTGGTGCTGTGTCTCAGACCGCGGCCTTCTTGGGATCTCTAATGTTAGCTTTTCTTCCCTTCTAAAGGTAAGGTGAGGATTTTGGGGGTACTAGGCCACCAAGGCTGGTGGAAGTAGGGTTGTATTGGGGGGGGGGGGGGGGGGGGGTCAGGGCCCTGGAAGTCCACTGGACCTCCAGTCCCTCCATATTCAGGGGATGGGGGGGGGGGGGGGGAGAAGGCCACTGGGTCACCAGGAATCTTGTCTGGGTGGTTAGTCCCGAAGATCATCAGGGCTTTAATTCCCTGAGCTGTTCTGGTGCTAATTTTTCAGCACTGTTCGGAACAGCATGGGGAATTTAATCATCAGCCCCATAGTGCACAAACCAAAAGAAGCATGGCCATGGGAGGTCCATGGGTGGATCAGGGGTGTTCCTAAAATTTGCGTGTAGAATGAATGAATACTGGGGATGTTCACCAGGAATTATACCTACTTTCAGCAGCCTTAAGTCCTGGCACCTAAATATGGACACAAAAATCGGCACTCAATGGTAATCTGTAATGGGCATCCATCTTTGAGTACTCGTTATAGAATAGCATTGAGCACCATTTTTTTCCCGCACCCAATTTTGGGCAACATTTCTTGAATTTGGCCCACTATGTTTTGTGTGTGTGATTCAGGTCAGGTATTCTCTTAGGATTTGATTCAATAAATTATGCCGAAAAATCGGTGCGGAAAAAAATTATGCATCGAGCGCTATTCTATAAAGAGTATCCGCACTTTATGGAATAGTGCCAGTGCCTAATCCGCACCTAACATAAGGTGCCTGCGTTTACGCCTGCTGAAACCAGTGCAAATGCCGGCGCCTATATTAGGGGCGGATTTGGCATATTCTATAAAAATGCACATATAGGAACGCCGTAAGATGTCCCCTTGGAATTACACACTATAGGAGTTATGCACACATCGCCTTCAAAATCTGCACCCTGGTTCACAAAATCATCTACAGAGAAGCCCCGAGTTACATGACAGACTTGATTGACTTACCAATTAGAAACACATCTGAATCAACACGATCTTATCTAAATCTGCACTACCCAAGCTGCAAAGGACTTAAATACAAAACAACTTACGCATCTAGTTTTTCCTACATAAGCACCACAACTGTGGAACACATTACCAAAAGCCTTGAAAATGACGTAAGACCACCTAAACTTCCGGAAATCACTAAAAACCAACTTGTTTAAAAAGGCATACCCTACCGATTCAATTTAAATGCCTAATCTCTGCAACATAACCAAACTTAAGCACGTAATGGACATAACACAACTCTTCCGTTCTCCGATTCCCTAATGTGGCTGTGCCACATGAACTTGATCTTACCACAACATCACCCTGTATTTGTTCACACCGGAGCCTGCAAAGGCCTCTCCGGTACTATGTAAGTCACATTGAGCCTACAAATAGGTGGGAAAATGTGGGATACAAATGTAACAAATAAAATAAAAAATAAAAAAATAAAAATACAGTTCATGTATAAATCCCAATTAAGGCCAATTAATACCAACAATTGGTTGTTAGCAGCCAATTATTGGTGCTGAATGACTCATTAGTTGTGTGTGCAAATTGGCTATGTGCATTGATTTGCGTGCACAACTTTAGTCACCATATATAGGATCCGGGGTTTCTTTGCAGGGATCTCTAGCAGTGCAGCTTGTTCTGATTTCAGATCTGTGTCTCCCAGCAGGAGGTGTTTTGGTACTCTACAGAAAAGGCATCAACATTTCAAAGTGATTAGGAGTGTTAAACATGATAGAAATGAGTTCTCCCTTGCAGGGGCGTAGCCAGACCTCGACGGGAGGGGGGTCCAGAGCCCGAGGTGAGGGGGGAACATTTTAGCCCACCCCCCCGGTGCCACCGACCCCCCTCCCCGGCACTGCCAACTTTCACCCCCTCCCGCCGCTGCCGCAACCCTCTTGACTCCCCCTTCCCGCCGCCAACCCTCTCTTGCCGCGAACCTTTGCTGGCGGGGGACCCCAACCTCCGCCAGCCGAAGTCCTCTCCTCGGCCGCGCAGTGTTGCTTGCTGAATGATCTGATCAAGTTTCTGTTTGTGCGTCTGACATCCTGTAAAGGTACGCGACGGCAGCGGGGGAGGGTTGGCGGTGGGAAGGGGGGTCGAGAGGGTCGCGGCAGGGGGTCCAGGGCCAAATCTATGGGGGCCCAGGCCCCCGTGGCCCCATAGTAGCTACGCCCCTGCTCCTTGGGCATAAATGAAGGAAATTGCTTAATGTTGGGGGTGTTCAGCATTCACAGATTTGTCTCCTGTGCTCTAGGGCTTATGGAGTGTTTGCATTGCCTGTTTTTGACAGGCAGGGCTATTGCTGTTTGGGTTCTGGGTGTTAATGTTGATTTGGCAGGACAGGTTTGCTGTACCTGTTGTGTTGAGTGTGGTTTTTTTTTCCAGGGGTTTGTGTAGTGGAAGGAGTTTGTTCCTGTTGTTTACTGTATTCTCTTTTTTATTTTGAATAATAAATAGAAATAAAGCAAAACATAGAAAAGAAAATAAGATGATACTTTTTATTATTGGACTAACTTAATACATTTTTCAATTAGCTTTCAAAGATAACCCTTCTTCTTCAGATCAGAAATGAGAAAATATTGACAAATATCAGAATAAGTGAAATACAAAAACATTCCAATGACAGTCTCACAGGAAGAGGGAGTGGTAGGTTAGGTGAGAAACAGGGAGAGTTGGGTGGGTAAGAGACAGGGAGAATTGGATGGGTGAGAGACCGGGAGCTGGGTAGGGTGAGAGACAGGGAGAGATGGATGGCTAATAAGGGAGTGACAAAGCAGTATAATTTTATGGTTTATAGTGGAATAGATAGCCAAAATCTTTGCTAAGTCCTGTCTGGTGCGTGTCAAAATATTTCATCATTTTGATTTCAAAGGTCTTACGTTCCTGGATTGTCTTAAAATTTCCTTTTAGGATTCTCACTATAATATCACTGATGCAGTATTCTGGTTTTGTAAAGTGCTGTCCCATAGAGGTGGCATCCTGGTTGGCAGTGTGATATTTAATATGATGTCTGTGTAAATTGATTCTCGTCTTTATTATCTGGCTCACCCCTCCAATATATTATCCTTCTTCACACTTTTTGCATTGAATGATACATACCACATTTGAAAATGAGCATGTGAAAGATCCCCTTGTGCTGTGACTATAAAATCCTGTGAAATGTGTTGGCACAGTTTGCAGCTTGGTATATTGCAGGGACGTGTGCCTTTCTCTTTTTGAGCTTGTATTGGGAGCTTGTGTTTCACTAATTTGTGATTCAAATGAGGTATTTTGAGTAGTAGGTTGATGTAAGCTAATTTTGATCTGCATCAGTTATTGACTCTGTGTGTGTGTGTGTGTGTGTGTGTGTGTTTGATGGGGGCGGGGGTGGAGTATCATTCGTATATAAAGGGGACAATTTTCAGCTGGCAAAGTGACCAGGTTAATGTCAGTACTGATATTTAGCGTAATCTATACAGTTAGTGCTGCTGTCTGTAAAGGTGGAGGCGTTGAATATCTGAATAGCGCAGTTACCACATCGGCACTATCCATTTGGCTTAGTGGTGCTATTCAGTGGGCCTAAACTAAACACAGTGGGTAAGTTCAATACAGCGAGGCATCAAAAAACTGGGTGCTAAGCGTATATTCTGTAACGGCAGAGTTTTGTGCCAGATCTGTTCTAGAAGACTATCATAAATCCACAGTTATGTGCCAAACTTTAGACAAAGTGCTGCACGCATCAACCTTCTCTTATATGAGCACACAATTCTGGAACAAACTACCACGAAATCTGAAAACGATCCACGAATTAACCGAATTCCGCAAACTACTAAAGACCCATCTTTTTGAAAAAAAATATCGAAAGGATCAAAACACATGAAGTCCACACACACTGTTAGCAATGCATCAATACATCCTCTTCCGTACTTCTATCCCCCGCAATCTTACACGCTTAAACATAATCTACAGGTAAAAAACAGAAAATATTATACACGAACGATCTCTTACTATTGCTCTGCTGCCCAATCAGGATCCGGTGTTCTTCTATCGTTTTGTTGTTCTTTGCCATTGTTTTATTCTCTTTAACGATACAGGGACTTGTTTTAATTTAACGCCCCATAATGTAACCATAATTATGTTGTAACAGATTGTACTTCCATCAATACAATGTATTGTAAGCCACAATGAACCCGCAAATAGGTGGGAAAATGTGGGATACAAATGCAACAAATAAAATAAACTAAACTTTAGACGTGACCACTTATGCCACGTCTATGGTTGGGCGAATAAATGAGAGTGTCCTACATTACTAAGGCAGATTAATTTTTCTGAGATGACTTTATTGGGAGGGATAATGTTACATGTGTTGCTAACGTAATACTGGTAGATAGAGAATAAAATAATAGAAGGAGATAAGTTACAAAGTAACAGTTACAGCAGGAAGTTAAATGGTTCCGATTAGTCCCAAATCCTGTGACAAAGCTGCTGTTTGGGGTGAGGAAATATGATCATGCTACTCCACTTCTGCTGGCCCAGAACTTGTTGCGAGTTCCGTATAACTTTTAAAATATTGACGTTGATGTGTAAAATTCACCAGACTAACTCCCCACTTTTCCTGACGCAGTTTGTGACGCGATATATGCACGCTCGATCCCTTCGATCCAGCCACACCAGTTGATAGCACAGGAGCCAACTTTTCAAACATTTGGGAGTGCTAAATCCAACAGATATTACCCCTCCCTGGACGTAGTCAAGGAATTTGTTAAATATCTGGCTCCTATGGAGAGCCTTCCATGTGGATTCTTTGGGCCCTGTTTACTAAGCTGCGCGGCAGGCACACTAACGTATTTAGCGAGCGCTAAAAATTACTGCACGCTAAAACTAGAGACACTCGTAGGAATATACGGGTGCGTCTAGCCTTAGCGCATCTTAGTAAACAGGGCCCTTAGACTGGTGTTTTGGTTATATTATGGCCCTGGCAGTTTGATTGGAAATGGACTGGTTGGGGTTTAGACAATTGTTTTGATTTTGTGTATCGATTGTACTCCGCTCTGATGATTTTCCCTAAGTGGTTTAGCAAATAAATACAGTGTTTTTTCTAGCGAAAAAGGTGCCGGTACTCAAATGCCAGGCCACCCTTCAGGGGTGGGGTGGTCACTGATGGACCCACCCCACAATAGCCAGGCCCCCTGAAACTCATCACAGAATCTATGACAAGGTAGAATTGGTGTGTAGAGATTGAGCTCTTTCATTAAAACTTGGGTCAATGTTAGCAGACAATGGAAAAGGTGCCAGTACTCAGTACCTACCCCCTCAAAAAAAAGCCCCAAATAAATATAACCTGAACTGAAAATAAAGTTCTGTACAGAGAAGTCTGTAAGAAGGATCATTCCTGGACTTTGCATTCTCTGGTCTGCCGCAGGTTATCAGAGGAATTCCTTCCCTGGGCCTGTGAGCTGGCAGTGTTATCAGAGGGAGGACTGAATTCTCCTCTCCGCCCTCCCCATCCTGTGATGCACAGGCTGTGGCAGGCTCTTGGGATGTCAGGTATGCAGGTGAGGCAATGAGGTGAGCACAGGAACACGGAAAGGGGAGACCCCGGAAGCTCACGTCAGGTAGAAGGGTGGAGAGAGCCAGGAGCCAGCACTGTCACGGCTTAGGTGTTCATGAGGGAACAGAGTCTGTGGAGGCCAGGCGAGGGTCGCAACAGGAGGTCACGCTTGGGGTACATGCAGAGAGCCAGACCCCTCCAGGTAAACTTCCAGTGCAGGGACGATGGGAGGTGCGATCCGGAGGCTGAGAAACTCTCCTGACAGTTTGTACTTTGTGGGATTCAGGGAGAACTGAAATGGGTTTGTGTCACTGATGTATTCCAGCTGTTCCTTGTCAGTGGGAAAAGACCTGGTAAATTGGGGGCTTTTTTTTATAGGAAAAGCTCGCACTTTACAGAAAAGGCAGTAACTTAGTCTGAATCGCCTGTGCTCGTGATAAGGTTCTGACCTGCTTTCTGTTCTCTTGTGTGTCTTCTGTTTCCCCAACATGGCAACCTGTGTGTGTTACTCTGCTGCAAAATACAGTGTGCTGAACAATCACACACACACACACACAATCACACTCACTCTCTCTCTCTCTCTACCCCTCCCATGAGCACACCTGGTGTCAGGGGCAGACCTTGGAGTGAAAGTAGCACAGGGTGTGTCCAGTAAGAGCTCCCTGAGCTTCAGGAAATGGTGGAAAGTTCATTGAAACCAGATAAGTAAAGAACTGGTTAGGTAGGTTCTCAGTCAAAAGAGAGCAAAGACCTGCAGGGCTAACCCAGAAAAGGTAATTTGTGGGGCGGGGGCAGCAGAGATGGCTCAGGGTATTGGGGGTGGGGCAGATATTGTACTCAGAGCAGCAGAGAAAGCACCTGCTTGTGTATTTTGGTTAATCCGCCATGGTTGCAACTATTTTGGGCATTCTCAACTCCTGTTTCCCAGCTGTGGCAGAATCCCTCACAAGCAAAGAACACATAGATGCCAGCCGAAAATCAAATCGTGACATGTGCTTCCAGATTATTGGCCATAAAATCACCAATCTCTGAAACTTTAAATTGTTCCTCTCAAAACACATATTTTTCTCATATGTCTCTTAGTATGCTCCACAGTGCAGGGACTGTATATTATATATCTCTCTGCAGCATGTGCTTAAATCTTTTAGTGCGTAAACTTGTGGTGTGGTAACACATGGAAAAGTGAGCTGGAAAATCTTGTATGGATTGGGAAGTCCTGATATCCCAGAGTGGCTAAAGGGTGGGCAATTCAGATGTTGGGAAGTAAGACCAATGCTGGGCAGACTTCTAGGGTCTGGGTTCCGTAAATGTCAAAAACCAGATCAGGATCAAGGCTGGAGTGGACTTCACTGGTAACTCCAGTAGTTCGGAAGTAGGACCGGTGCCAGGCAGACTTCTACAGTCTCTGCCCCAAATGGCTGGGAGAGACAGGAGGGGGGCAGGGGGAACAATATTCTCCAGGGCTCGGCCTCCAAGGGGGACTCAGCGCCGGAAAGGCTTCCAGTGGCAGGCATACGGTTCTGCTCCCTCAGTCTCTTTCTTGCTTCTGTGTCCCGGGACCCGGGTTATTGCATTAATGCAGCTCTGCCACCACAGGACCTTCTTTCTGCTTCTTCCCACCTCCTTTGTGAAGTACTTCCTGTTTCTGCATAGGCGGGAGGGGACACGGCAGGAAGAAGGATCACAGCAGAGCTGTGTTAACACGATAACCTGGGTCCCGTCACACAGGAGCAGGAGAGAGACAGACTAAGAGAGAGAGCAGACGCAGTAAGTGACTGGAGGGGATAGCAGCGGTGGCGGCGGCCCTGGGGAGAGATAAGTATACCCAGTGTGTTTCTTCTAGCAAAAAAGGTGCCGGTACTCAAATGCCAGGCCACCCTTCAGGGGTGGGGTGATCACTGAGGGACTCACCCCACAAATAGCCAGGCCCCCTGCAACCAGTCACAGAATCTATGACAAGGCAGAATTGGTGTGTAGAGCCGGAGCTCTTTCAATAAAACTTGGGGTTCATGGGTCAATTTTAGCAGACAATGAAAAAGGTACCGGTACTCAGTACCCACAAGTACCCCCTCAAAAAAAGCCCTGAGTATACCAGTGTTTAATCATGAAGAAGTGAAACCTGTGCCGAGTGCCATATTGAACTCTGGCCACCTTGTTGGGCAGACTGGATGGACTGTGCAGGTCTTTATCTGCCAACATTTACTGTGTTACTATGCTTGTGACATGGGGCAGGGTTGTTTAACCTGACCTGGTGGTCCTCCTGTTACAAGAAATGGGAAGAGGAGGGGAACGTGGTACGGGCGGTTAGCTTGACGGAGTTTAAAAAGGGGTTAGATAGATTCCTAAAGGACAAGTCCATAGACTGCTATTAAATGGACTTGGAAAAATTCCGCATTTTTAGGTATAACTTGTCTGGAATGTTTTTACGTTTGGGGAGCGTGCCAGGTGCCCTTGACCTGGATTGGCCACTGTCGGTGACAGGATGCTGGGCTAGATGGACCTTTGGTCTTTCCCAGTATGGCACTACTTATGTACTTATGTACTTATGTAATCGCTTTGTTCTTCTGATTTACAGCTTGTACCACTTACCATGTGCTTCCCACTGAAGGCAGGATTTCCAAGGGTGAACAACCAAGGCATAATCAATATAATATAGTAACATAGTTTCAATAAATACGAAAAATAGAGGTAGCAAACTAATGAATAATTCAAAACAGGAAAAAAATAGTTTGATAATTAGAAGTATGATATAAGTTGTATGAGGCTGTTCAAAATCACCATAAACAAATGAGGCCTCAGATCCGCCACAACAGTCCACATTACCTCACAATTGAGTCCCACAGTTCTTATAATTTGGCCTCAAACACTAGGAGTATGAAAAAAAGAGAGCAATAAAAAAAATCTCCCACTGGAGAAAACATTGCTGTCTAAAAAACCAGAGAAAAGATAGCCAAAGTCACTCAAGTTGTATCATACCCCCAAAACTAATCCCAAAAATGTTCCAGACATAAAAAATATATATAGTCGTTAACAATCACAAAAAACTAGTTGCTTAGCTTAAAGCGGAGGAGGAGCTCCAACCACCGACGTTCCCAACTTCAACCGGCAAATGGTCTGCTTTCTTCAGCTCTTCCAGGGTTCCAGCAGCTCAACAGCAACTGCAACGGCTATAACAACTAACATAGTAAATGATGGCAGATAAAGATCCGCACAGTCTATTCAGTCTGCCCAGCAAGGCAGCCAGAGCCATACCTACCGCTCCGATCAAGTTACTCTCCTTCATGACCAAATGTTGGCATCACAACCAGGGCAGTTGGCAATTTGCCACAGTGTAAAGCATATATAGGCAGTTAAATTAGATACAATTTTAGAAGAGTGGTTTTATAATTTGGGGATTAAATATTCAGCCAGTGGCGTTTTTCACAGATATTCAATGCCAGGCTATGTCCGGGCTTCATCATTGAATATCTGTTTTTTTGTGGATCTGGCTCTTTCAGTAATTCATCCTTCTGGAATAGTGGCTGTAGATCTTTTATGATTCTTGTCAGTTTTTCCAGCTCTGGATTGCATGTCACTACAAGGGCCACTCTCTCTGTGGTTTTCTTTTCATTGTACTGCAATAGATTTTCCCTAGGTGTTTTGAGGGAAGAGGCAATCTTCTTGGAGATCATTTTGGGGTTGTACACTTTTTGTTTGATGAATTCAGTCAGGATTTTGAGGTGTTTATCTCTGTCTCTTGGGTCAGAGCAGATACGATGGTATCGTGTGGTTTGGCTGTGTATAATGGGCTTTTTTGCATGTGTTGGGTGGAAGCTGGAGTTGTGGAGGTAGCTGCATATGTGAATTGGTTTCCTGTGTATAAATGTCTGAATATAGCCAATGTTGATAAAAACTATGGTGTCTAGAAAATTCACTGCTTCTGTGAATTAGTCAATTTGGAATTTGATTGAAGGATGGCATGCATTAAAAGAACTGTGAAATTTTTATGATTTCAACTGAAGGATGAGATGCTGAAAGAATGTCATCAAGATATTGGTAATATTTAAATGGATTAGTCTGTAGATTTGGAGAATTCAGTTCTGCCCTGAAAAGGTTGGCATGTGGTGGTGCCATCCTGGTGCAATAGCAGTGTTCATGATTTCAACTTCTTCTACTAACTATAAATGTACTCACTCTGCTGCTCCCCAGTATCTCTCCACACTCGTCCTTCCCTACACCCCTTCCCGTGCACTCCGCTCCATGGATAAATCCTTCTTATCTGTTCCCAGTGGTGTGCTGGTAAATGTTTAACAACAGGCTCTCTCCCCGGTCCCCCTCTGCGCCCCCCGTACCCCTCTGTGCCCCCCCCCCAAATTGCAGAGCTGACTATAGCCGGGGAGAGAGCCTGGGGGGGGGGGGGGGGCGGGTGGCAATGCATTATCCAGGAAAAAAAATTAAATGATCCCAGGTTCCAATCTAATTCTTGTTTAATGTGGGATAAAATGCCTAAATAAGTAAATAAATATAAACTTTTAATGTTGAGCACCTGATTCTCAAAGTGAACATATTCCAAACACTATAATGAAAATAAAATGATTTTTTTTTCTACCTTTGTTGTCTGGTGACTGTTCTTCTGATCATGCTGGCCCAGTATCCGATTCTGCTGCTATCTGTCCTCTTAACTCCGTTTCCAGGGCTTCCTTTCCATTTATTTCTTTCCATTTCTCCTTTCTTCTTCATTTCGGGTACTCAGCTTCTGCCTATTTTCTTCATCCATGTGCAGTTTTTCTCCTCTCTTCCTTTTCCCTCATCTCATCTCCTTCCTCACTCTTCTCTCCCCTCCATCCATGTCCAGCATTTCTTCTCTCTCCCCTCTTCTCCCCTGCCCTGCATGCACCCATGTCCAGCAGTGACCCTCCTCCCCCCTGCCCTCCATCCACCCATGCCCAGCAGTGACCCTTCTTTCCCCTGTCCTCCATCCACCCATGTCCAGCAGTGACCCTAATCTCCCCTGCCCTCCATCCACACATGCCCAGCAGTGACCCTCCTCTCCCCTGCCCTCCATCCACCCATGCCCAGCAGTGACCCTTCTTTCCCCTGTCCTCCATCCACCCATGCCCAGCAGTGACCCTCCTCTCCCCTGCCCTCCATCCACCCATGCCCAGCAGTGACCCTCCTCTCCCCTGCCCTCCATCCACCCATGCCCAGGGACTCCCTTCTCTCCCCTGACACCCCTCCCGCGTTGTTCACCGGCGACTTCTCCTCCCTCCCTCCGGATCCGTCCCTCACCGACCTGACTCTTCTAATTCTTCGGTGGGGCAGGCAGTCTTGCCTGCCCGCTACCAGCGCTGACTCTCCCCTGCCGGTTCGCGCTTCAAAATGTCCGCCGAGACTTCAGTAGAAGTCTCACGAGGCCGCCTCTGGAAATCTCGGCAGCGATTTTTAAAGGGCAAACCGGCAGGGGAGAGTCAGCGCTGGTAGCGGGCAGGCAAGACTGCCTGCCCCGCCGAAGAATTAGAAGAGTCAGGTGAGGGACTGGATTGGGCGGGCGGGAGGAGAGCCGGCTCGCAGTGGGAAACAACCGGCTCGCAAGTCGGTACAAAATGTAACAACCGGCTCTTGTGAGCCAGTGCGAGCCGGCTCCAGCACACCACTGTCTGTTCCCTTCTCCACTACTGCCAACTCCAGACTTCGCGCCTTCTGTCTCGCTGCACCCTACGCATGGAATAAACTTCCTGAGCCCCTACGTCTTGCCCCATCCTTGGCCACCTTTAAATCTAGACTGAAAGCCCACCTCTTTAACATTGCTTTTGACTCGTAACCACTTGTAACCACTCGCCTCCACCTACCCTCCTCTCTTCCTTCCCGTACACATTAATTGATTTGATTTGCTTACTTTATTTTTTGTCTATTAGATTGTAAGCTCTTTGAGCAGGGACTGTCTTTCATCTATGTTTGTGCAGCGCTGCGTACGCCTTGTAGCACTATAGAAATGCTAAATAGTAGTAGTAGTATTTCAAGTTGAAATGGAAGTACTGTCTTTCTTCTATGTTTGTGCAGCGCTGCGTACGCCTTGTAGCGCTATAGAAATTTCTAAATAGTAGTAGTAGTTGTGGTTTGGAATGAATTCGATTAATATTGTAATGGTTTCAAGTGTGTATTGGAGGGTCAGGGTAGATGATTTTAGGAATTTATCATATGCAGCTATGCCATCTGCATGGGGAATGTTGCTATGTAGTGATTCTACGTCCATTGTGACCAGAAGAGCACCCGGTGTAGCAGCTTGATGTAAGTCTGTGGTGTCTTGTATGAAGCTGTTTGCCTTGTGTACTAAGGGTTTAAAGATAGATAGATTCATTCTTGTATCCCACTATTTTCCAAAAACAGGTTTCAGTTCAAAGTGGCTTACAATTTACAGTTAGGTGAAGTTACAGTAGTGTTTGTCAGTTAGAAAGTATTGTAGAACATCTGCAGTTTATGTGGTTAGTTGTAAAATTTTGAAAAGGTAGGTCTTCAGTCTTTTCTGAACTGAAGATAATTGGTGATGCTTCCTGTGGCCTTGGGTATTGAGTTCCACCATTTGGAGCCCAGGTAGCTGAATCCGGCCATGTAGATGATTTTGTAAATTATGTTTCTTCAGTTGGGTAGGTGGAGAAGTAGGTAGCTTCTGGTTTCTGGGCATATATTCAGCAGACAGTCCAAATAGTATTTTGTAGATGAGGGTGCTAATTTTGAAGAATAGTACATCTCCCGCTGAACAACATGTTCGCTAAACTGGCTGGAACCGGTCTAAAAAGTATGTTGCTGGCCCGGTAGGCTTTGTGCATCGGGCCCTTAGAGAACTTTGCTTCCTTCACCCATGAAGACCCTTTACTTTTTCCTTTCCAAAATAGCTTTAACTTTTATGTCCTCGCAGGGGCTACCCTCACCTGCATAGTGAAAAACCACCTGGTCAAACCTTCAAAAACTCATATCAAAATTCTAAATTTCATTCAGGACTCACTGTCATCCAGTAGAGCTCACAAAACAGAGTTACTCACAGAGTCTCCCACCATTCACTGCCCAAATAACCAGGCCACATTGTGTTGTGCCAGGTGTAATGTTTGTAATAAAGTAGACCTCTTGTTGGAGAATTTTTGTGCTACAGGCGTTACAGGGTAAAAATAAAAGATACATTATCTTATGTTTATGTTTATTTAAACTTGATACACCACCTTTACTATCAAAACAGATCAAAGTGGTTTACAGTAGCCCAGTGTACCTGAATGTAACTCACTTTGAGCTACTACTGAAAAAGGTGTGGGCCAAAATCCAAATAAATAAATAAAACAAGCAGGAAATTCAGCAAAGAGCTACAAATTTAGATAGGACAGAAACTACAATCGTATGCAGTAAAACAAAGAGATATAGGAAAAAAAGATACCACTTCAGGCAACAGTCGTGCTGTTCTCCAGCTTTACTTCTCTTGAATTGCGAAAAGGTCCAAACATACTGCTACATAAATCTTTCCTCCTGGCGAGGAAATCTATTTTGGTTTGTTGGCGATCCTTTGATGCTCCCTCTATCACTGTTTGGTGTGATAAACTTTATCTCTTGATAAAAACGGAATGCCTCAACGCAAATAGGGGATCTTTCCGTGCGTGGAGACATTTTTCAGCAAATTTGATCATCAGTATGGGATAGGTTACCACACAGAGCACGTAGTTACCCCTTGAACTTATGACTTGGTGATTGATCCCTGGGATGGGGGTGGGTTTTCGGGGGAGGGGGCTTGTACGGCATAGGCGACTTGGCTGAGATCGCCATGAAGGAACCACATGTGCAATCTCAAGCCTACCAGACTACACAACAGTCGGGGGGGGGGGAGGGTAGAGGGAGCTTAAGCAAGGGGAGGGGAGAGGTAATGAACAGGGAGGGGGATATTACATGAAAAATTATCACAAGGTGTGTATGATATGTGTAGCGCAAATGGATTATTGTGCTGCTGTTTCATATCTATTTCTGCTTGTTGAATTTTGTGGTTTGCAATAAAGATGAATATTTTTTTTTTTAAAAAGAGAGAGCTATAGGAGACAAAGAATAAGTAGAAAGCCAGGTATGCAGATGGCTAGTCCAACCACCCAATCCTACCTCAAAGGTCTTCTGAAAATAAAGAGTCTTAAATGTATTATTAATTCCACATATATTGCCAAATTCTATAAAAGTTGCTAAAATTGTGCACAATTTAATTGAATAACAAGCTAATTAGCACCAATAGTTAGCTTGTTAGCAATCAATTATTGGCACTAATTAGATTTATTTGTAATATACATGCGTAAATTTAGGGACGGGATTTGTGCCTACATTTTACACGCAAGTTCAAAAAGGCTGTGTGGAACAGGGTTGTTCCTAAAATTAATGTGCATAGTTAGAGAATAAGGGGGAACATGCTTAATTTAAGCGCAAAGATTTGCACCATGTCTCAATACAAATGGTCACACCTAAAGTTAGGCATGATTCCCGGGCGTAAGTGCTATTCTATAAACCGCGCCTAACTTTAAGTATGGCTTATAGAATAGCTCCTTTTTCAGCACCATATATAGAATTCACCTCATAATGTGAGTGGGAGATCATTGCAGAGCGATGGGGCAAGAAAAGAGAAGGCACTGTGCCTTGTAGATTCCAGTTGGTCCTCATTAATTGATCTTAAGATCTGTGTTGGAACATAAATCAAATCACTTTTGCTAAATAAGTGGGAGTCCTTTGTTGTAAAGCCCTGAATGCTAGATATTGACAACCAGTGCAGATGAAATAATAGTGGGGTAACAGAATCAAACTTAAGGGCTCAATGCAAAAATTGATCTACAGTATTTTGAACTGTCTGCAACAGGGTCGCCGAGAGGGGGAATGGGGGAGGGCAAGATTGCCCGGGCCCAGCCTCCAAGGGGCCCCCGGCGCCAGGGTCTGTCTCTCTCCTGCTCCTGTGTGTCATCCTAGCGCTGGTCCCCCCACTTGCAGGCCGGGAAAGAGCAGATGCAGGAAGGTAGAGGGGCAGGGGCCAAAGTTAGGGGGGTGTCAAGGGGTGGCAGCTGTGGTCTGATTGGGGGGGGGGGGGCAGCACTGGTGGCCGCCCTGCCCCGGGCCTGTCTCTCGGCAAACATTTTAAGAGGGAGTTATTAAGGTGGGCTACTGTTAACTCTGTGGTAAAATAACCCATCTTAATGGTAGCCCACGTTGATTACTTCCCCCCTTAATGACAAAAGGGAAATTCCAGCATAAACAGTGTTGCAATAGTTTGCTTATTTATTTAATTAACAAATTTCTTACCTGGACGATCTCAGCATTCTCAGTGGGTTGCAAAATTGACATGCATAAGCAAAATTAATACATACAAAACACCATGGTGACGGAATTCAAAAAGATATGGGATGAACAGAAAGGATCTCTTATTTGAAAATGGATGGTATTAAAAAAAAAACCCCAAAACTTAAACAACTGCATGTTTTCGGATTTGTCAAATGGCACTTAAGTGGTAACTCCAGCTGTGAAGAACTAAGGCTGGTGCCGGGCAAACTTGTAGGGTCTGTGTCCTGTATATGGTAATCTGGTTTAGGATAGCCTGGAAAGGGCTTCGACAGCAACTTCAGCAGCTGGAATGTAAGGACAGGGTTGGGCAGACTATGTCCCAGAAATGCCAAAGAAAGACCATGATCAAGTATTTTAGAAAAGTCTTCTTTACTTTGAAAAGATTAAGAAGAATTAGGTATTGTTTTCAGGGCCGTGCTAACACGGTAAGCGAGGTAAGCATGGCAGGGGGGCGCTTCCCTCTGGGGGGCGCCGCCGCACCATGCTCACCTCGCTCGCCCTCCCGCAACATCCCTTTTCTATTTTTTTCTTTTTAAATTTACCTCCATGGTGGCGGTTCCGGTAGCGCAGCGTCAGGGAAGGAGGCGGCGCTCCCGACGTCTCTAGCCTTCCCTTCGCTGTGTTCCGCCTTCTTCTGACGTCAAGGATGACGTCAGAAGAAGGCGGAACACAGCGAAGGGAAGGCTAGACGTCGGGAGCGCCGCCTCCTTCCCTGACGCTGCGCTGCCGGAACCGCCACAGAGGTAAATTTAAAAAGAAAAGGGATGTTGGGGGGAGAGAAGAGGGCGGGCAGTTGAACAATGGGAGCGGGAGGGCAGGGGAGAGACGAGAGCATGGATGCGAGGGGGGGGTCATGGAAGGGACAGAGGGGAATTGCTGGAAAAGGATGAATGGAGGGGGCAGGGGACAAAGGAGCATGGATGGGCATGGATTGGGAGGGCAGGGCTCAGGGAGAGAGGGGAATTGCTGGATAGGGATGAATGGAGGGGGCAGGGGACAGAGGAGCATGGATGGGCATGGATTGGGAGGGCAGGGCTCAGGGAGAGAGGGGAATTGCTGGAAAGGGATGAATGGAGGGGGCAGGGGACAGAGGAGCATGGATGGGCATGGATTGGGAGGGCAGGGCTCAGGGAGAGAGGGGAATGGCTGGAAAGGGATGAATGGAGGGGGCAGGGGACAGAGGAGCATGGATGGGCATGGATTGGGAGGGCAGGGCTCAGGGAGAGAGGGGAATTGCTGGAAAGGGATGAATGGAGGGGGCAGGGGACAGAGGAGCATGGATGGGCATGGATTGGGAGGGCAGGGCTCAGGGAGAGAGGAGAAATTGCTGGACATAGAGGGGAGGGAAGAGAGATGAAGGAGATGAAATGAGGGAAAAGGAAGAGAGGAGAAAAGCTGCACATGGATGAAGAAAATAGGCAGAAGCTGAGGACCAGAAATGAAGAAGAAAGGAGGAAAGGAAAGAAATAAATGGAAAGGAAGCCCTGGAAACGGAGTTAAGAGGACAGATAGCAGCAGAATCAGATACTGGGCCAGCATGATCAGAAAAAGAAAGTCACCAGACAACAAAGGTAGAAAAAAAATCATTTTATTTTCATTTTAGTGTTTGGAATATGTCCACTTTGAGAATTTACATCTGCTATCTTATTTTGCAATGTATAGCAATTTGTTTCTAAGGATATTTCTGACAATCCCTGTCAGTGTGGCAAGTGGTGAGCAATCATTTTCACGGGGGGGGGGGGGGGGGGGGCGCCGCCGCCGCCGCCGCCAACTGATAGTCTGCAGGGGGGGCGCCAGAGACCCTAGGCACGGCCCTGATTGTTTTGAACCTTTACAGTTTAGATTAATTGTTCAAGCCTTAATCTTGAGTTAACTAGATTACTGCAATGTTTTGTATATTGGTTGCACACAATTAATTTTGAAGAAGCTACAAACCCTGCAGAATGTAGCAATTTGCGTAGTTTATTCTGCTAAACAAATTTGATAATGTTACTCCTTTGTTGATCAAGGCCCATTGGCTTCTTGTTCAAGCTAGGGTGTATTTTAAGGCTTGCACGCACATACTTAAAATGTTATATGGTCTTGCTTCAGAGTATATGTTGTTACTGTTCACTATTCCCTGTCGGGATACTAGTATGCTACTACGGAATCTTTTATTTTTACATCTTTCCTCTTTTAGATCTGGGAGATATAAAATAATTTTTCAATCTTCTTTCTCCTTCACAGGAATCAAATTTTGGAATGATATTCCATTAATTCCTAGACTGATGGTCTTTTATGATTTAGAAACGTATTAAAAACTTGGTTATTTAAGAAGTTCCTGTATTGATAACTTAATTTTCTTTCGGACAGTCTTCCTATTAGTGTCTCACAACTGAATAGTAATTTTTAAGGTTTTTTTTAGAGATGTATTAATAACGTGATTATTTGTAAGTGTCTTATTAATTGGATTGTATACTTCCTAGGTGTGGCTGGTTTTTCTTTAAGATATGTAAACTACATAGAACTGATATGGTAATGCAGTATAAAAGTAGGTTTTTTTTTTAATTTTACATAAGAACATAAGTGCTGCCATACTGGGACAGACCAAAGGTCCATCAAACCCAGCATCCTGTTTCCAACAGTGGCCAATCCAGGTTACTAGTACCTGGCAAGATCCTAAAACAGTACAATACATTTTATGTTGCTTATCCTAGAAATAAGCAGTGGATTTTTCCCAAATCCATCTTAATTATGGCTTATTGACTTTTCTTTTAGGAAGCAGTCCAAACCTTTTTTAAACCCCGCAAAGCGAACTGCTTTTACTACATTCTCTGGCAACGAATTCCAAAGTTTAATTACATGTTGAGTGAAGAAATATTTTCTCTGATTTGTTTTAAATTTACTACTTTGTAGCTTCATTGGGTGTCCCCTAGTCCTAGTACTTTTGGAAAGAGTAAACAAGCTATTCACGTCTATCCGTTCAACTCCACTCATTATTTTATAGACCTCTATCATATTTTCCCTCAGCTGTCTTTTCTCCAAGCTGAAGAGCCCTATCCGCTTTAGCCTTTCCTCATAGGGAAGTCGTTCCATCCCCTTTATCATTTTCGTCGCCCTTCTCTTTACCTTTTCTAATTCCTTTCTATCTTTTTTCAGATGTGGTGACCAGAATTGAACACAGTATTCGAGGTGCGGTCGCACCATGGAGCCATACAAAGACATTGTAGTCCTCATTTTTGTTTTCCATTCCTTTCCTAGTAATACCTAGCATTTAGTTTAGTTTAGTTAGTTTAGTACATTCACTGTTGTTTTAATCATGAATTGATAATGAGTGTGACTATTGGGCAGACTGGATGGAACGGTCATTTACTTTGTTACTCTGTTACCACAACATAAAAATTTTAGATCAATAATCTAAAATCCACTGTCATCATGTTACCATAGGACTCTACTGATCATCAATTTTCTAACCTTCAAATGCCTGGAAGAACACTACTGTCTTTAGCTCTGTCTTAAATTTCTCCATATTATGGATAGATCTCAGTTTCAAAGGCAGCGTATTCCACAATTTAGGTCCTACAATATAGAAAACAGAGGACCAATATTCTTAAAACAGAATAGTATGAAAGGAAGGTACATCTAACAGGATCTTTTCTGCTGATGACAGTGCTTTAGAAAGCTGATAAAGATGTAAACGAGCAGAAATGATAGTTGATAATCTCATTGTTCAATAGTTTGAAAACCAAAAGGAAAATTTTAAATTTTATTCTTTGCTCCAGAGGAAACTAGTGTAAATTCATTAACACCAGATATATGGGAAAGACGAGATGTACCTGTCAACACTTGAGCTGTTGCTCTCTGTGCCACCTGCAGTGCTGTTATGTAGCATTTTGGTGTGCCTATCAATTGACCATTACAATAGTCAAAGTATGGAATTATTGTACTCTGCCCTACCAACCTAAAATTTTGATAGATCAGGTAATCTTTTAGTTGTCTTTAATCACTTTTAATCCGGCAAAGAGCAGAGTCTAAATCTCGAATCTTATCAACAATCTAGCTGTGAAATCAAAAAATGAGTTATGATCAATGTGCTCACTCTTTAATGAAGAATATTTCTTGCTTTGGGTCCAGACATTCATATTGTCACACCTGGACTATCGTAATGCCTTGTGTGGGGGTTTATCTACACAGTCACGATCTAGACTCGTTATTGCAGAATACGGCTGCTCAATTAATTTGCAAATCTCATAAATATGATTGAGTGATACTTTTACTGATTTATTTGCATTGGTTACATACTCAGGCGAGAATGGTGTTTAAAGTGGAGTGCTTGGTATGTAAGATATTTGAAGGCTGAAGTCTTGACAGCTTTATTTGTTTACCGACGTTTTCTAACTGTAAGGTTAAAGAATAATTTAATTTTGCAATTTCCATCTGTACAAGGTTTAGTTTATAGGAATGTAGTGGGTAATCCTATGGCTTCTCACGCACCTGTAATCTGGAGCGGCCTACCTACAGATCATCTCAACAATCTCACGCTGGGGTTTACTAAGCCAGTAGCGCGGCTGGCTGTGCACTAGTGCCGACACAGCCTGTTCACTTTGAATGGGCTGTGATGGCAATGCTGCGCAGAAGCCGCTAGCGCAGCTTAGTAAACAGACCCCTTCGTTTTTTCTCACTATTTGCAACTCTTTTTTTATTTGGAAAGCTCTTTTTCTAAAGTATGTTTATTTGTAGCTATTGTTGAATTCTGTTAGCTGAGATATTTGTATTCCCCAGTGTTCTGTTCTAGATTCTTCTGTGTAATCCACTTTGGGCCCACATGGTCTTTCTGGTTTCTTCCGTTCTTTTGTTTTTTTCTCGGAATATAAATGTATACATTGTATTGATAGACCTACCGCTACCATGCTACTGAAATCCAGTTTTGAGATAATGATGGCCTGGATTATTGTGGCTAAATCCTGTGTGGCAGAAATAGATGAAGTTATGTAATCAAACAACAGAACGCTGCTTTTGTTACTCAGGGCCTGATGCACAGAATTCCGCCACTGTAGGGAACAGCGCTGGAAAACACTGGCTGAACACTGAGTCGCAATTACTGACCAATGCTCAATACAAGCAACATGCAAATTATATGTATGCTGTTAGTGTTCAGCATTGGTCAATAAAGGGGTCCAAGCATTCCTGGAATATGGCCACAAGAGCTGTGCAGTAGGCATAGTTCTTCTGCGTATGTCCAGTGAGCTGGAGCCCTCCTGATCCCTGCAACCAAAACAAATCCCTGGTGGTCCACTGGACCCTCTCCTGACTATCCCCCACACCTAAATAGATCCCTGGTGGACCCCCCTGACCCCTCAAAATTGCCTGGTGGTCCAGTGAGCCTACCAACCCGATCTGGCGGGCCCCAGGCCAGACCAGGTCCAACCTCCTAGTCGCCACAAAAACCCTGGTGGTCTAGTGGAATTCTCCCCCCCCCCCCGACTCCTCCACATACTTTCTGTTGGAGGAACACCTACTCCCTCATGCCTCTGGGACTGCCCACCTCAAAATGGCAGCACCCCACACCTGCCCAGTGCATCCTGGGATTCATTGGGAGAGGTCTAAGTGCCTCCTTCCAGGTGTGCAGGCCGGGGCCTTGGGTTGGGGTCTCATTAGATGGCCAAGGAGTTTTTTGGGGTCTTAGGGGGCCAGGGGTCCAATAGGCCACCAGCTTTTTTTGTAACATTAGGTGGAGGGGGTCAGGAGAGAGCCAGAGCATTTTTTTTAATGTCAACTTTCCCATCAGTGCCCGAGCCAATCACTGACAGGAAAATTGACATTCTGCGCTAAATCGCAGATTACTGCTGTGATTTAATGCAGCAGTAATTTGCATGCTCATTAGTTTTGGGCATACAGCGACTATTTTTTTTGTTACACTAAGTTTGCGGTAGAGTGAGGACTCTACTGCGAACATTTGAACATCAGATCCTGAGATCCTAGCGACGCAGTCGTTAATCTCAGACTGTACTTGTCTGTCTCTCTTTGACATCATCTGTGTATAGGTAATAATGAACCTCTTCCACCCCAAAAGATGACACAAAGTTCCCATAAGACTTTTCACATCCCACAAGGCAAGTGCTACCTTAAGAGTGGTAAAGACCCATTGCCAAAACTGAAGCCTTTCTGAAAGCAAGTAGGCAAATCATGGAAGAGCCCCCCTCTCACTCTATGCTATGCACAACCGATCAAACAATATTCCAAGATGAACTGTGTTGAAGGTGGTTGATAGCTCAAGAAAAGCAACCAGAATAATCCTTCAATTCTCCAAGCCTATAAATAGCTCATCCAGAAATGAATCAATAATTTGGTGCTGTAATATTTTCTAAATCCTGACTGACATTTATTTATTTATCCAAAAAATCTGTAGTATTCAAAAACTCCACCAGCTAAAGAGCGATAACTTTCTTGTGTTTCCCATGAAGGGGAAGTATGAAACTGGGTGATAATTTTCATGTAGACTAGGGTCTGACTGTGGATTCTTTAAAAGCAAATGAATTAATCATAACAACCAAGCCATCTAAAGGCCTTCCTCTGCATGTCTTTACAGCCAGCTGGATACATATCAGATTGTGACCCTGAAGCCCTCAATGACTTGTTCAGTGCAGGGGCAGAAGGAAGACTGAATGCATCAGTCCTCCTGACCCTCAGTAGTCTTAATTCCATCTGACCAATGGCATACCAAAGTGGGTGGACACAAAATTTTCTCTGCCCCACCCTATCCCCACCTCAAAATACTTTCTCTGAAGGTGGCCTGAACTCCCTTTTACCAAGCTTGGCAGGCAGCAGCAACATCCCCAATCCGCTGATGCCGGCATCCCACGCATGTTTAGTTGTCGGTGGCTCAAGGATGCTGTTGTCGTGGCTACCCCCCTGCATCTAACAGAGAGATTTTCGTTATTTTTCAAGTGGGGCCAGTTTGTCAAAAAAAGTTCAGTATGAGAATCAAGATCATCGCTGGACAAAATGGCAGACATCCTGTCAACCTTCACCATCCTGTCACCACCCCCATCCCTTTCAAGCTGGTTCTTCCCTCCCCTCCTCCAGTTTTAATCTCCCCCTGCACTTTGTCTGGAGGCTTGTTTGTGGTGACTCAAATGATGATATGAACAGTTATTCTGTTTTCTTCCAGCATCATGGAGTTTGCATGCCAACAACAATTTAGAGGAAAAGATGGGGGGAGATTGTGTGTTTTTTGGGCTGGATTGGGCTGGAAAAAAAATTTCCACCTGGCAACCCTGATTGTAGTATTTTGGAGGAGTGAACTGGGCTGTGTGACTGAACCTTGCTGTTGAAATGTACATAATTATTTGTAATGTTATCATAGAGAGGCGTGAACTGAGCGGAGGAGATATGAGTCATGGTACAGGCAGAGACGAGTTTACACAGGCGCCAGCCACGGCCTCTGTATGGCTGCGGGGGAAGCAGGAACAGGAGGAAAACAACTGAACAGTTGTTCTTGGAACCTAAAATGCAGTTTTGCTGTAAGTTTTGGAGGAGGTAAAGCACACCATGCCTTGTCCCCATGCATTCTAGTAATTCTAATATCATTTCTCCAAAGAACCTGAACAGAGCCTGTGAGCTATGCTTGGGGGGGGACTTCTCCAGGTGACTCCATTCATCATCTCAGTGTGCAGAAACCTGAGCCTCTGCTATGGGAGAAGACTATCCCAAACTGCTTTTTTCAGTCCCAGCCAAGAGACGCAGCATCGCACTAAGCAAGGACTTAGAAACGGCAGGCCTGGACTAACTTTCTGGAAACAGTTGGGTCATTAAAAGCTAGATGGTCGGGGTTTCGAAAATATCATAGTACAGAGAAGGGAAGGGAAAGGGAAGGGAAATGGGACTTGATATACCGCCTTTCTGTGGTATTTTGCAACTACATTCAAAGCGGTTTACATATATACAGGTACTTATTTTGTACCTGGGGCAATGGAGGGTTAAGTGACTTGCCCACAGTCTCAAGGAGCTGCAGTGGGAATCGAACCCAGTTCCCCAGGATCAAAGTCCGCTGCACTAACCGCTTTGATTGATGATATTCAGTGTAGTTGGGACAGAGGAAGTGATGTGCTTCTAATTTTCTTGAATCTGACTGCAGCTTTTGCTACATTTAATCATCAGCAATTGTTGCAGGTGGGGATTGGTGGTCTGGCTTTGTCCTGGATTTCTTTTTTTGTCTGATAGAATGCAACCGGTGTATTGGAACAGCCTTTCCTTTTAAACTTGTCTTCTTACAACGTGGATTGAGTGTTGTCTCCCTTATACAGTATCTGGTTCCTGTAATGAGTAAATATGTAGTTTCAGGTCATCTGTACGCTGATATGTTCAGCTTTGGGTAGCGGTGGGTGAGATCAAGATGAGGTTTTATTATCCATGAACCAGCGCTTGCGTGAGATCATTGATTGGTTTTAGTTACCTGATGCTAGGGGCCACCTTGGGGGTCAGTGCTCAAAAAAAAGATCTGGGTGTCGTTGTAGATAATACATCTTCTGCTCAGTGTGCGGCGGTGGCCAAAAAAAAAGCAAACAGGATGCTAGGAATTATTGGAAAGGGATGGTGAATAAGACCGAAAATACTATAATTTGTGGACAGATACAGGAGCAGATTTCAGCTCCATTTACATCCTGCAAGGTCATCTTGGTGTCCAGTTGAATTTCTTCTCTTCCAGCCACTAGAGGTTCTGCCTACACCAAGGAGTCAACATACAGCCTGAAGCCCATCCTAACAACATAGCTACGGACCATTTTTGAACTCTCTTATTCTTTCCCTATTTTCTTCTTTGCCTGTTTCTTCCATTCTATCTGATTTGATTGTGATTGTATCACCTCTGATCTGAAACATTGTAAGCCACTTTGAGCCTGCAAAACTGGGGGAAAAGTGGGGTATAAATGTACGATAAATAAATAAATAAAATAAAATAATGCCCTAGTATCGCTCCATGGTGCTTACGCACCTTGAGTATTGCATTCAGTTCTGGTTGCCATATCTCAAAAAAGATATGGTGGAATTAGAAAAGGTTCAAAGAAGAGCGACGAAAATGGTAAAGGGGATGGAACTCCTCTCATATGAGGAAAGGCTAAAGAGGTTAGGGCTCTTCTTGGAAAAGAGATGGTTGAGGGGAGATAGGATTGAGGTCTACAAAATCCTGAGTGTTGCAGAACAAGTAGAAGTAAGTCAATTTTTTACTTGTTCCAAAAGTACAAAGACTAGGGGACACTTGAAAAAGATACATGGAAATACTTAAAAAAAAAAAATAGGAGGAAATATTTTTTCACTCAACAATTTTTTCACTCTTTGCCGGAGGATGTGATGACAGTGGGTGGTGACAGTGGTTAGTGTATCTGGGTTTAAAAAAGGTTTGGACAAATTCCTGGAGGAAAAGTCCATAGTCTGCTATTGAGACAGACATAGGGAAGCAACTGCTTGCCCTGAGATTTGTAATAGAGTGTTACCACGATTTTGGTTTCTGCCAGGTACTTGTGAGCTGGCTTGGTCACTGTTTGGAAAACAGGATACTGGTCTAGATGGACCATTGGTCTGACCCCGTATGGTTACTCTTATGTTCTTATGAATCTGAATAAAATTCATTATATGTGGTTTACTAGAAAGAATAGGATCATGAAATGGTCCTTGTTATCGATGGGCTGCTATCAGCAGAGAAATCAGTTGTTTGGAATTTAGGGATTCTTATTGATAAAGACTTGTTATTTAATGACCAAATTTCATTGCAATGTGAGTAGCGTCCATATACTTACATTTCCTTTGGTGACTACGTGCTTTACTAGATCGAAAAGATTTAGATGTCTTACTTCATGCATTTGTCTTTTTTTCAGAATTGTAATTCAATTTGCAGTGGCATTACAAAGTATCAATTACTCTGATTTACAGTTAATTTAAAATACAACCACTAAAATATTGATAAGAAAGATGCAAGATCATTGCTGAATTAATTGGTTGCTAGTTGAATAATGAATTTAAAACTCTTTCATTTTTAATACTTTATTGGGAGAGGGCCCTGTGTATCTAAAGGAAGTATTAAATCTTATGTACCTAGTAGAAAGCGGGAATTATTAGAAATACCAAGCAACTGTTTTACAGCCTTTAGAGTTGTAGGCTCATTCTTATGGACTTACTGTCCCTTTTGAGATAAGAAAACTTGCATCTTTTTCTAAATTTAAGAAATATTTGAAAACATGATTGTATCAGAAGGTTTTTAATTAATGTTTTGCAAAGAGGGAATGATTGGATAGATTGATTGGAAAATTGGGAGGTTGGGTCAGTGGCGTTCCTAGGCTGGCTGACACCCGGGGCGGATCGCCGATGCGACCCCCCCTCCAGGCGAAATTACACCCCCCCCCCAGGGTGCATTTTTACCTGCTGGGGGGGGGGGGGTGCCGCGCGCCTGTTGATCCGAGTCCGCTCGTTCCCTCCCTGCTGCTCCCTCTGCCCCGGAACAGGAAGTAACCTGTTCCACGCAGAGGGAGCAGCAGGGAGGGAACGAGCGGACTCGGAGCCAACAGGCGTGCGGCACCCCCCCAGCGGTGTGTACTCGGGGCACACCGCCCCCACCTTGGTACGCCACTGGGTTGGGTTATTATAGGGCTCAGTTTTGAAAAAGAAAATCATCCAAAAAGTGGAACAAAGCAGCAGATGGACTTTTTCCTTGCAAAAACATTCAAATCGCTATTTTCTGAACACATTTTAAAGATGTTTTCTTTGCAGTTCGTCTGCAGCACATCCAAATCACAAGGGGGCAAGTCAGGGGCATGTTGGGGGGTGGGATTTGGGTGTTCCCACAACTGATTTTTTTTCTGCCATAATGGAACAAAGCAAAAATGTCCAGGGCTAAAAGTTGGACACTTTGGTCTGGACCTGTTTCAATCAAGACTAACCCCTCCCCCAATAATCAGCCGCCTAAATTATCCCACAATATTCAGTGCCGGGCCATGTCTGGCTGAATATCGGGTCGGGGCCACATAAGCGTAAAATTTTTTTTTAAAATTGAAATCCCCCTGAGCCCCCGATGCTTTCCATCCCTTCCTCTCCCCCTTCCAACCCATGTCCACAAGCCACTTCCCCTGCAAATGCCTTCCACCCCCCCAACTCCCCCCCCCCCCCGGAGTCCATGCAGGGCTCCCTCGGGCCTACCTTAATCCCTGATGGTCCAGTAGAGCTCGTTGGGGGCAGGAGCAGAGCCCCCCCGCTCATGCCCCTTTTGGCACCTTTGCAAAATGGCTGCCACAACCTCTCGTGGCAGATGGGTTGGGGTGGGGATGGGTGGCATTTGCAGGGGGGAGTAGCTTGTGGACGTGGGTTGAGAGGAGGAGAGGGAGGGGATGTGACACATTGGGGGAGAGGGACTTCAGTTTAAAAAAAACTTATGCAGGTCCCAGCCCATTATTCAGCTGACGCCCGCATACCAGGGGCGTATCTGCGTGGGGCCACAGGGGCCTGGGCCCCCGCAGATTTCGCCCTGGACCCCCCTACTGCCGCCGTGGGTACCTTTGCTGGTGGGGGACCCCAACCCCCACCAGCCGAGGTCCGCTTCTTCCTGCCGCTGCGAGGTTTTTTAAGTTCTTCATCGGGATTCGTCCTCCGTCACTCTGTGCTGCTGTTCAAAGAAGCTGCTAGCTGAATGCAGTTTCGGACTGAGTCTGACGTCGCTGCTGCACGTTGTACGTGCAGGACGTCAGACTCATGTACAACGTGCAGCAGCGACGTCAGACTCAGTCCGAAACTGCATTCAGCTAGCAGCTTCTTTGAACAGCAGCACAGAGTGACGGAGGACGAATCCCGATGAAGAACTTAAAAAACCTCACAGCGGCAGGAGGAAGCGGACCTCGGCTGGTGGGGGTTGGGGTCCCCCACCAGCAAAGGTACCCACGGCGGCGGGGGGGGGGGGGGTCGGAAATGGCGGCGGCTGGGGGGGGCTATAATGTGCCCCCTCACTCTGGCTTCGGCCCCTGCTACCGCCGACTTTCAGATACGCCCCTGCCGCATACGTTTAAGCGGGTGAATTTAGGACAGCTTTTGAGCTGTCCTAAATTCACCCGCTTAAACGTATGCGGGCGTCAGCTGAATATTGCCAGCACCCACATAAGCCCCAGCTTCTCCCCAACATACCCATGACTGGCCCACTTTTTTTTGGGCCAATCAGAGGCGATATTCAGCGGCACTGCCTGGTTTAGTGCCGCTGAATATCGGCGGTTAGGTGGTGACAGGCGATTTAAGCGGGTCAGAGCCTCTCTAGCCCATATAAATTGCTCTGAATATTGGCCTCTAAGTCATAAAAAGTTGCCCTAAATGACTAGATTACCGCTGGAGGGATTAAGGCATGACCCCCTTACTCCCCCAGTGGTCACTGACACCCTTCCACCCCCTATAGATGTAAATGAAACAGTACATTCCAGCCTCTATGACAGCCTCGGATGTTATGGCCAGTCCTATTAGAGCAGCAAGCAGGTCCCTGGAGTAGCCTGTGCACTGTAGAGATGGAGACCCAGGCCCGTATCTCACGCTGTTATACTTGTGGTGGAAAGTGTGAGCCATCCAGAACCCACCAGAAACCTACTGTACCCACATATAGGTGACATCTGCAGCCATAAGGGCTATTGTAGTGGTATATAGTTGGGTACAGTAAGTTTTGGTGGGCTTTGGAGGACTCACCATACAATATAAGGAGGTAGTGGGATGAGTATCTGGAACCTTTTATGTGAAGTTCACTGCAGTACCTCCTGGGGTGCCCCACTGCTCTGCTGGGATGTCTGTGTGGCCAGTCTATTAAGAGTGCTGCCCCCCCATACATCCCAATGGCATGTTTTTGTGCGTTTTCACTTGGAGTCACAAAAGAAATAAGCATTAAGCACACAATGTTTAAAATCATCTAGGAAATGGCCATTTTCTAAACAAAAAGGTAGACCTTTTCAGACGTTTTCAGCAAAACATCCAAAGTTGAATTTAGGCGTCAAATCAAAAATGCACCTCTATGTGAAAAGTGTATTGATTATCCTATATAATAATTCTCACCTTCAACGTTCTGAGGCTGCCTGGGACCGTGGCTCCGGCCAGAGGTGATGGAGTAGATAATAGTGACGTCAGGGAGAGGGGAGGAGCCACGATGCAGGGAGCAGCGAATCGGATGTGGCGAGTGTCCAATGGGAGGGGGAGGAGTAGGGAAACTACTCCTCCCTCTGCCTAGGAATCCAATCCAGGGAGTTCCACGCACAACAAAACAAAACCGCTGATTCTTTTCACAGCCGGTTAATGTCTCTTGCTCCGCAGTGCCTCCAAGGCTCCATGGCCAGCAGGAGCTTCTCCCCGGTGTCCCGGGCCCTGGTCCCGGTCTTTTGTCGCCTGCAGTCTTCCGTTGCTTCCCAGCCGCGGCGCTCAACCAACTCGGAGCCCGTACCTGGGCCGCTGAAGCGGTGCTCACTGCGGACAAAAGTGGAGCACATGCAGCGGCCACAGGACTTGACTCGAAGCCCTTCCTCCACTCTCTCCCCTGAGGTCACCATCCACTTCTGAGACCCCCGAGAAGCCTATCGGAGTAAAAACGCCTGGGAGCTGCTCCGGAGCCTGATGGTCTTACGCCTGTGCTGCGACGATGCGCTGGTGGAGCGGAACCAGCAGGTGAGTCCTGGAGGAGGAGGAGTACGGACATGGGGGTACATAGGAGACAACTTTAAAAGACTGAAGGAAGCAAAAGTGGTACACGGGGGGGGGGGGGGGGGGGGAGCGGGGAGTTGTGAACGAATTAAACAAATGAAAATTTGGCAGAGGAAGACAATCTGAATGCCCGGGTTCATTGGATAGGAGAGATTTAAAAGAATGAAGGAAGTGAAAGTGTTACATTTTGGGGGAGGGGTGAGCAGGAAAGTGGTGGGGTATCCGGATACTGGGCATTAGGGCCACGGGGGTAGATAGAGTTTTAAAAGACTTAAGGAAGCCAAAGTGTGGGAAGGAGGAGGAAAAGGAGGGGAAGAAAGAAGGAGGAGGAAAGGGGGTGAGGGGTGTAAGGAACAGGGGAGGGGGGCCCTGCCGCACACTATCATTCTCACACACACACTGTCACACAGACAGTCTCCCTCTATGTCACACACCCGCACATTCACTCTGGCTCTCTCTCTCACACAGTCACACTCACACACACTTTCTCAAATATACATACTCCCAGGAAAACCTTGCTAGTGCCTGTTTCATTTGTTCCAGAAACGGGCCTTTTTTTACTAGTTTTATTATAATTCGCTTTGAGCTATTTGGTGAAGCAAGAAATCACATTTTGTAAAGTAAAGTGATGCTGTCATGGGCTGATTTGCAGAGGGACTTCAACAGAAGAGGTACAGTCTTTACCTTGAGTGTACCGGGGCCTTGTAATTGTTCTAGCCTTGTAAAAACAAATTAGAAATGTTACATTCTTGATAGAGAGATGTCAAAGGCAGAAATCCTACAGGGTGTGGCTCTTTTCCAGAAGGCTGCCCTTCCTTCTTCCTGATTATAGATCATCTGGCCCTTTCCAGATCAACAGAGCAGGTGGTGTCTGTGCTGTCTGAGTGCTGGGCCCTGACAGTTTGAATGCAACCATTTGTTGAGTGCATGCATGTGAGACACTAATCAGGAAATTTTATTTAAAAACTTGGAGCTGGGATGACCTGGCCCAGCCTTGCCCAAAGTTGGCAAAAAAGGAAACTGTTTAATTTATTGCAAAACGTTTGTGTAGGTGAGAGCAGCATACGAGCCGGACACACAGTGGGAGGGTGGCTGGGACTGAACGGCACTCCTCACACCACTTCCAACAACAGCGTGATGGCCAGCGAAAGTGGAGCACCGGGGTCCAGAGGATGCCTGAGACAAGTCCAGCAGATCTGTGGCTGTGGGTAGCAGCTCTGTGTATTACAGTAGAAAAGGGGAATGAGCGCAGGAAATAGGGAAAGGGATTATTTAATAAAAAGGATTAAAGTTAGAAAAAGGAGAGGTCATCAGTTATTCACTGTGTATCCTGGTGACCCCTGACCATACTGTGTACCCTGTACTAACACTGACCGGTAACTCCCCCTGAGATTTATCCTGCAGTAACACTGACCGGTGACTCCCCCTCAGATTTACCCTGCGCCAACACTGACCAGTTACTCTGCCTGAGATTTACCCTGTACTAATACTGACCAATGACTCTCCCTGAGATTTATCGTGCACTAACTGACCAGTGACTCTCCCTGAGATTTATCCTCGTTAACAATGGCTGGTGACTCCTCCTGCGATTTACTCTGTACTCACCACAGCCTCCCCCCCCCCCCCCCCCCCCGGAGATATTAAAAAATATAGAGATTTTTTCACCTACCCCACATCAAAATCTCTCCTCCTCCATGGCGTCCCAGCATCTGCCCGCTCATCACTGAACCACGTCCCTCCCAGCGCCTCGCCTGCAGTGATTCAATTATTGATGCCTGCGCCGGCCCTGCAGGCTTCCATCAGCTGGGTCCTGCCAGAAAGGAAATGAAGAAAGCGAGGGTGGGACCTGGCCGATGAAAGCCTGCAGGGCTGGCGCAGGCAGCAATAATTGAATCACTGCAAGTGCCGAGATCGCCTGTAAGGTACATCAGGGAGGAATGGGGTTCAGCGAGGGGTAGGCAGATGCTGGGACGCCACAGAGGAGGAGAGATGTTGATGTGGGGAGCCGCTGCTGGGTAGGCCTGAGCCAAGAATGGGTAGGCCTGTGCCCACCCAAGCCCACCCGTAGCTACACCACTGTCCAGAACTAACACTGACCGTTTACTCCTCCTGAATAGGGGTGGACTGACAGTGCTCTTGGCCCCCGGGTAGTAAGAGTCATTGGGCCACCTCAGGCACTACCTGCGCCTCCCATCCACACAGTACCGGTGCCCCCCCCCCCCCCCCCCCCACACACACAGTAGTGCTCCCTCCCCAGGCTTACCTTGAAGGATCCTGGTGGTCTAGTGTTCTCCTCAGGGGCAGGAAAGATCCCCACTCTTTCCTGTCCACTGCTGCTGCTGTGCCTGACACCGCTGTGCTTTCAAAATGGCTGCCAAGACTTCCTGTGGTAGTATCGGGGGTCTTGGCAGTCTCAGGAGAGTGCCACAGGGAAGTCTCAGCAGCCATTTTGAAAATGCAGCGGTGCCAGGCAGAGTAGTGGCAGCAGACAGGAAAGAGTGTGGATCTTTTCTACCCCTGAAGAGGCCACTAGACCTCCAGGACCCTTTAAAGTGGGACCTGGGAGGAGGGGAAGAGAGCCTCAGGGCACTGGTATGGTCAGTCTGTCCCGTGGCTGACATTTATCTTGCATTAACTCTGACCTGTGACTCTCCCTGAGATTTATCCTGCATAACACTGAGATTTACCCTGTAATAACACTGACCAATAACTCCTACTGAGATTTACCCTGTACTAACACTGACCGGTGACTCTCCCTGAGATTTACACTGCACTGACACTGACCAGTGATTCCCTCTTCAATTTGTTCAGGGTTGTCTGATATTGGAGACACTAGTGCCTCTAGTTTTCTTGCTCAGTGGAAGGCTGGTGATTTGAATAGGCCTTCATAGCCCCCTTTCCCAGCCCCTCTCTGAGTCACATGATGTTTTGTGGTTGTGGCCTGTGGAATGCAGGTCTGGATGCCAGGTGGCAGCTGGCCAGCTTATCTTCTTTCACATAGTTCAGGGAGTCAGTCAGCTGTTAGTGTTTGTGCCTCTCTGCATCCATGTAGGCACCTGCATGCGCGCGCATGTGTGTGTGTGTGTCTAGCTCTATTGGGTGATCCACACCTTAGGCACTGAGTAAGTTCACCATTTGTATAGTGGGGTGCTGTACAGAAATCTTGTGCTTTCAGTGGGACTCTTTATCTGTAGGCTTCAGGATGGATAGCCTTGAGACCTGCATTTGGGCTGAATGGTAGACTAAGCAACACCTCTGGATCTGCCCACTGCTTGAAGAAAAACCCTGCACAGTATGGATATCGCCAGGGACAACATATGCACTTTTGAGTTTGTGGCAATAGAAGGAAATTGGACTGTAATAAATGAATATGAGTAGCATAAGAATGGGACTACAGGAAGTGACAATCCATAGGGCAGATATTTGGCTGTGATCGATGCTATGGCTACTGGGAGTCTTGGAAAACAGATTAGAAGGCTCCAGTTGTGTTTAATAAGGTGACATTGTGGATTCTGTGATACTGGGAGCCCATTTGTGAAATAATGCACCCCTGTGGTCTTGTGCTAAGGAGTGCCCAAATGTGTAATAAGGAGTCACTGTGGGGGGGGGGGGGGGGGGGGGGGGGGTCAGTATTCAGCCACACAGAAAATGTTTAATTTGAGATGTCTAACTTAGACAGTTTCAAATCATATGTATATTCACTGGTGCTAACCATTTAGGTAACATCCGCATTAGGCGTTTCAAGTTATACTGTTTACACAAATAGCCAGGGATGCAATATTCTCTCACACCGAGGAGGTGTCTCTGGGGCCTTCTGCCCAGGAGAGGGGTTAGAACAGCCATTTTAATTGGATAATCAATTATCAGATATATACAGAGCTCACTGCTGTTTATCCCCCCCTCAACCTCCACATACCTGAACAGGTGAGGGTCTCCAACCCCACCAGCAGAAGTTCTACTCCCACCTGCAGCCGCTGCCACCTCCGAGCCGGGCCTTCCCCCCAGTGCATGCTCAGTTTCACAAAAACTGAGCATGCATGGGCAGGGGGAGCCCTGGTGTGGCGGCAGCGGTGATCATGAGTGGAGAAGCACTTCTGCTGCTAGGGCACAGGGACTCCCGCCAGCCAGGGGCTCAAACACAAATTGATGGAGGGCCCCAAGGCCCCCATAGCTATGCCTCTGTTTAAAACTAGAACCAGGGGGAAAGTCAACAGTCAGGAGCATATGGTTCAGAGTGAGGTATCTATGAGAGTATGAGGCTATAGTGAGCCTGATGTTTTGGTATTGCTTTAAGTGACGTGATAAGGTTCCTGGGGGGGGCGGGGTTGCAGCCTACCCCAGAGTGCAGTGGAGAGTGGAGTGAGGTGGGTTCTGTATTGAATGTGATGGATGGATGAATGGCTGGATTATTGTCTGTTTGTGGTAACAAAAACATATAAGTGAGGAAGGAACTGTGAGTGATGTGGCATGGGAGGGATATGGGGGAAGGGGGACGTTATCAAGTTCCAGGTGCAGCAGAAGACTTGCTTAGAAGGGGTTCGTTCAGCTGAAAGGTCTCCGGAGAACTTGTGAAATGGAATATGCATGAAAATTATGGCCATCCCAAAGTCTATGGTTGATCTGAAACTAATATTTTTGAATGTAGACAGGATACATTTTCTTGTAAAACACAAAAATGTGTAACTTTCTGAAAAAGATAGGGATTGACATAACAATTTTTCAGTAAACACATTTGAGTGCCTCAGAGCATAAAAGGTTAAAGAAGGATTGGGAAGGTGAATTGGGCTATTCAGCATATAATAGCAGGCAAAGGTAGGTAGTGATCCTCATAAGCTGACTATCCTACTTGTGATGCACAAGCAGTTACAAGACCCGGAGGGCACATTTGTGTTACTGGTGGGTACAATTGCAGACAGTATGTGCTACTCTGTAATGTATACAGTCATTCATTTTTCTGGCCAAGCTGATAACTTTTAACAAATACCAGATGATTGTGGGATGTGGTGTGGACTGTAACATCACTGTGAACCCCTTGGTCAATTGTAAATCCCAAAGACACTACAAAAAAGTAAAAATGAAGGAGAGAACTTTCTAATCCCAAAGGGCTATGATTATTGGGTGCATATAGAGCACTTTCACCCTCTATTCAAATGTCCATAAGGTCTAAACTAGACTGAACAATGTCCTAATAATCAGATATCTTGTTTTTCAGCATAAAATGAGGCCATTATTGAAGTTTCCACAATGTTGTATCAACTACACAGGGGGAAATAATGGCATTAAAGTTGGATAAGGCACCAGGACCTGATGGTTGAGGCCCAGAGTTTATATTTATTTTTATTTATTTATAGCCTGCCTTTATCCAAGGTGGATAACAACTCAACATGCATAATCTAAAATACAGCAAAAAACAGATTACTCAAAAACACAGTAATGTCAGTTCATCACAAGTCCGGCGGCATCAATATTAGAAAACATCATAAATCAATAAGATGGTTCAACAGATGATATTTCAACATCTGTTTAAAAGATGTGGTATTCGGCTGCGATTTCAAAGATAAAGGTAACGTATTCCATGCTTACAGTCCAGCCACAGAAACAGTACCAGTTATAGTAATTTGTAGGCACAAGCATTCTATAAAATAATGACAGACCTTGTAGCTGACCCCTTAAAATAAAGTGTAGAGAAGTTCTTGAAATATAGGTGCTTGGGAAAGAACAAAATCGTGCAGACAAACCTGGTCCTGGAGGCACCCCAGCCAATTTCCACAATGAATATTCATGAGAGAGATTTGCATATACTGCCACCATTGCATGCACATTTCTCTCATGAATATTCATTGTGGGTATAGTGAAAACCTGACCGGCTGGGGTGCTGCCTCCAGGACCAGATTTGGGAACCACTGTATGATAGTGTTACTGAAACCTGGAGAGGAACCAGATCTAAGAGAGAAAAAAACTTTGCGACCAGGCAGGCTTCATGATAGCTCATGGGAAATTTTTGCTTAGTCAGGGTCAATGTTCTATTGTTATTCAATTCGATCTGCTGAGCACTTTTGATTATTAATGTTAGATAGTGTTGGGATGCAGGGTGCTGTGTTAAATTGATTTAAAGGTTATTTGACCACTCAGTACAGAGTAAAAATGCAGGGGATTTTGTCCAATTGGGCTCACTTCTGTTTAATGTATTGTTACAACCTTTAGGGACTGCTCTTGATAGATTAAAGATATGATTCTTTATCTATGCAGATGATATCATGGTGCCAGTACCTAAAGATAATGTTGCTATGTTAAGAGGTGTTAAGCAATGTTTAGAGTTTAGAGAACACTGGGCTCTGAGTTTTTCGGTTAAAGCTTAACCAAGAGAAAACAAAGTTTTTGTGGTTAGACTCAGCCAAGGATATTCCTGGTAAAGAGATTTTTTTCTGCTGGAAGTAAGAAGTTCACTTTTGAGCTCTCCTTGCATATTCTTGGGGTAGAGGTGGATAAATGACAGTGGTCTTAGATTTTTTTTCTGTTTTAACATCATCATTTATTCTATTTTTATTGGATGTACTTAATTTCTTGATGTAAGTCGCATTGAACTCTGTATGGGAATAATAGCAACTAAGACAGTAAAAAATTATTTTCTGCTGTTAAGGAAATGGAGATCTATTCGAAAGTATTTTGAGATATCAACTTTTCGTCTTGTTGTGTAATCACTACTATTGTCAAGGATAGACTATTGCAATGTTGTTTATGTGGGTTGTACAAATATGATTATCAAAAAGTTATAAATGATTAAAAAATTTAGCGATTAGGGTTATACACTTTTTACATAAGAATAGCCATACTGGGTCAGACCAATGGTCTATGTAGCCCAATATTCTGCTTCTACCAGTGGCCATTTCAGGTCACAAGTACCTGACAGAATCCCAAATAGTAGCAATATTCCATGCTAGCAATCCCAGGGCAAGCAGTGGCTTCCCCGTGTCTGTCTCAATAGCAGACTATGAACTTCTCCAAGAACGTGTCCAAACATTTTAAAACCCAGATACGCTAACCTTATCAGCAGCAAGTTCCATTTGAGTGAAACAATTTTTCCTTCTATTTGTTTTAATAGTATTTCCATGTAACTTCATTGAGGGGCCCTTTTTCTAAGCCGCAGTAAAAGCGGCAGCAGCGGCTGTTTTTGCTGCGCTCTGAGGCTGAAAAAAGAAATGGTCGTGCAGTAAAATTGCACTTACTGCCTGGCCATGTGGTAATGGTTGGGGGGAGCACTTACTGCCACCCGTTGAGGTGGCGGTAAGGGCTCCCACACTAACCCTGTAGTACAGTTCAAGCTTCTCCTATTGACCTTCAAATGCACTCAATCTGCAGCCCCCCACTACCTATCTGCGCTCCTCTCCCCGTATGTTCTCACTCGTAACCTCCGCTCTCAGGACAAATCACTCCTATCTGTACCCTTCTCTACCACCGCTAACTCCAGACTCCGCCCCTTCTGCCTCGCATCACCTTATGCCTGGAACAGACTTCCCGAGCCCATACGCCATGCGCCCTCCCTGCCCATCTTCAAGTCCTTACTCAAAGCCCATCTCTTCTCCCTTGCCTTTGGCGCCTAACCACCTTCCCCATTCATGTTACCTTCACTGACTACATAGTTTGTAACCTCTAGATTGTAAGCTATTTAGTTATAACCTTTAGATTGTAAGCTACCTACACTGACTACATAGTTTGTAACCTTTAGATTGTAAGCTCTCCTGAGCAGAGACTGTCCTTCCTCATGTGAAACTTGTACAGCGCTGCGTAACCCTGGCAGCGCTATAGAAATGCTAAGTAGTAGTAGTAGTAGTAGTAATCAGCCAGCGATTACCACCGGATAACTCCATGTGGGAATATTTTTCAAATATTTCTGCTAGCACCGGAAATGCCACACGCTGGGGGTGAAACTACCGCTGGCACCTGTATTGGGCGAATGGTAGTTCCGGATTGCTATACAGTAAGCCCATGGTGGGCTTCCTTTGGTTTTGTAAAAGGGCCCCTTAGTGTCCCCTGGTCTTTGTAAGAGTAACAAATCGATTTACTTCTACTGGTTCTACACCACTCAGGATTACTCCTCATCTTCATAAGCTTCATTGGTTACCTGTGGTTGCAAGAGCTCAGTTTAAATTATGTACTTTGATTTTTTAAGTCTTTATGGAAATACTCCGCTTTTACACAAACAGCTATTACGGAAACAGCTGGTATTAAGTTTTTCCTTGGTGAAACTGGTTAGAACTCTTAGATTATCTTCTTCAATCTGGAACTCTCTCCCTTCTTTAGTTTGTTCTTTAAAAGATTATTTAATATTTCTTAAGAAGCTTAAAACCTTCTTTTTAAAGAAATATGTGGGATGGTTTTATTTTAGAGGATATGGTGTTTTTTTATTGGTATTCCCAGAGGTAGTGTTCTGGCTTTTTGTTATTGTAATTCATATGGAACCAAGTAGGTTTTGCAGAATATAAATTCGAAATGTAATGTAATTGTATCGCCCCTGTCCTGGACGCTTCTAGGTTTAGGGTCCGACCTGGTTAGAGTCTCCTGAGGGCAGTCTCTATTGGACCCTTACCTGCCTAGTGCTCAGTGCCTCCCCCAGGAACCAAAAAAGAAATCAAGTTGAAAACTGTAGAGAATAAGGCTGGCTGTTAGATTAACCAGGCTTGGGAGACACTTATATTGTCTCAAGTCCAATAAACATGCTGGAGTCGGCAGCTGTCCCAAAGGCTGTGCTTCTCTCAATTTCACAGGTCCAGACCCCCCATGGTCTGTCCTTCCTCCAGGGTAACTTTTACTTTGGATCTACCCTGGTCCTAGGATGGGCACTCCCTGGCTCCGATCCCACGCTCCCAGGCTGGGCCTCTCCTCTGTCCACCCATAGCTCTCCTCCTTCACAGTTGCCGCTTTGCTGCCAACTCCCCTTTACAGCCAGTTTTTTTTTTATTTCTCTCAAAGGTCAGTGGTAGCTGACCATCAGACAACCAAAGACCTCCTCTAAGGGCAAATACTCCTCTTTATCTCCTTCCCCCTGTCACTGTCAGTCCCAGGGCTCTGTCTCTCTGCATTTTATTTCAAAACTACTCTCCTTGGGCTTTCTACTACCCAGGGACTCTCTAGGGAACTTACTCTTCTAGTAACCCCCAACCTAACAGGGGATTACATAATGAAGGGACAGCAGACGTTAGCAAGTTAATCGTAATGGCAGCTCTACAGAGTGCCATCAAGGTACAGGAGAAGTCAGTGCTTCTCAATTTGGTTGGCCAGGAGACCTTTGATAAGATAATCTGAGAGCACCTGTTCTGGGTTCTGCTGCAGTTTGGTATAGAGGGGAATTTTTTTTCTTTGTTTGTTGTTACAAATTAGTGTACGCTATTGTGTTTTGTTGAAAGCAAAACAACAGTGAAACAAGCTGCATGATGTCACAACTAGTTATGGCTGATTATTATCAGAAGAGCCAGCTGGGTATAGTTCAAGAGATGGCCAGATAGAGAGGGGAATGCTAAAATTAGTTTTAGTTGTTGTGATTGTAATTATATTACGAAGCCAAAGAACAGCAGAAGTGTCCCCCTAACAATGGTCCACAACACAGCATCAAAAACGAGAAGAAGAGGACAGACCAGTGTGGTTCTAAAAACAGGTGGTTTATTGAAAAAAAAAACAATAAAATGACTTGACGCAGTTCTGCGTTTCGGTGTCACATGTGCCTGCTTCAGGAGTCAAATAAATTATTTCAGCCATGACAAAATTCAAACGTGAGAAAATAGGATTTGTGAAGAGGAGGAGCAGCAGAAGACTTGAAATCTTAAATGATTCCTTTCTGTATTTACAGAGGAAGGGGAAAGTGATGTTCGTAAGAAGGAAAGAGCTTTGGTAAACCTGAAATAATTCCAAACTAAATTTCAGAGGAAGAGGTGCTTGTGTTGGATAAGGTTCCTGTGTTAGTCTGTACCAAAAGAGTCAAGGAAAGTACTGACTGCACCTCACAGAGATCTGTTCACTATGTCCTTGAAGACAAGGGAGGAGGTTCTGAGGGACGGGAAGGGAGGAGATGTATTCCTAGTTCACAAAAGTGAGGAGAAGCTCCGCTATTAAAAAAAAATGCCTGTGTGATACTGGGGAAAAAATTGTGCAACACTGTGAAAGAAACAGATTACATGACACCAGATAAGATGGTTCAACAACATTGCAAATAATTTCAGATGAAGGCCAGCTGATCCTGCTCAGTGACTTTCCTTTCTGATTCTCTACCACTTTGAGTAAATGAATAGCTTCAGTGCTAAAAAGTGTGAAATCCTGTATTTAGGATGTAAAAATCCAATAACTCCATATAAGTAAGAAGGACAAGAACTTGAAACTGTCAAACAGTAATATGATCTAGGAATCATCACATCAGATGACAGAAAGCTTTACGCTCTCTGACAGAAGTAAAATGATCATTAAGCAGGAAAATGATATGTTAATATTATTCTAAGATTGGATACCCACATTTCACACAAGCCCAGATGCTCAAAACTCCAGCAGTGTTGAATTAGTCCGGAGAAACAACTCTGGAAAAGCGCAGAACAATGCCCTAATTTTCAATGCTAATGAGATGCAATATAGGCACACTGATAGTGTTGAGCTTTAGGAGAAGATGGTACCTGCTGCATGTGCTCAAGAGTTGTGTGTTAAGCACAGCTCTTGAGTGCATGTCCAGAAAACCAGAGGGGGGAGGAGGAAAGGAGGAGAAATAAGCGTTGGGTGCCCACCATTCCCGTGCAACAACCCATGGTAAGGAAGAGGGTGGGAGGGAGAGTGACTCGACCCAGGCCCAGAACCCAGCAGGCAGAGTTCTTTCCAGGCACTGGCAGCCCCTCCGCCGCCCCCTGCCTTCGCCTCTCTCTTCCTGGCTACTTCGAGTACTGAAGTCATAATTTCTGCTTTGAACTTTCATGTGGAAGTGGAAGAATGGCCTAATGGTTAGTGCAGCAGGCTACGGACCTGGGAAACTGGGTTCAATTCCCACTGCTGCCTGACGGTCGGCATTGGGTTGAGATCTTGAGGAATCAGGTTCAATTCCCTCTGCAGCTCTGAGTGACCCTGGGCAAGTCACTTACCCCTCCATTGTCCCAGGTACAATATGAGGGGCATAATTGAAAGGGGCGCCCAAGTTTTCCTGAGGACGTCCTCGCAGGACATCCCGGCGAAGGGGCGTATTATTGAAACAAGATGGGTTTCCATCTTTCATTTTGATAATATGGTCGGGGATGCCCAAATCACGAAATTTAGGTCGACCTTAGAGATGGTCGTCCTTAGAGATGGTCGTCCCCGATTTTCGGCGAAAATGGAAACCGAGGACGCCCATCTCAGAAATGACCAAATCCAAGCCATTTGGTCGTGGGAGGAGCCAGCATTCGTAGTGCACTGGTCCCCCTCACATGCCAGGACACCAAACCCTAAGGGGCACTGCAGTGGACTTTACAAATTGCTCTCAGGTGCATAGCTCCCTTACCTTGTGTGCTGAGCCCCCCAAACCCCACTCCCCACAATTGTACACCACTACCATAGCCCTAAGGGGTGAAGGAGGGTACCTACATGTGGGTACAGTGGGTTTGTGGTGGGTTTTCAAGGGCTCACATTTACCACCATAAGTGTAATGGGTAGGGGGGGATGGGTCTGGGTCCGCCTGCCTGAAGTGCACTGCACCCACTAAAACTGCTCCAGGGACCTGCATACTGCTGTCATGGAGCTGGGTATGACATTTGAGACTGGCATAGAGGCTGACAAAAAATATTTTAAAAGGTTTTTTTTTGAGGGTGGGAGGGGGTTGGTGACCACTGTGGGAGTAAGGGGAGGTCATCCCCGATTCCATCCGGTGGTCATCTGGTCAGTTCGGGCACCTTTTTGAGGCTTGGTCATAACAAAAATGGACCAAGTAAAGTCGCCCAAGTGCTCGTCAGGGACGCCGTTCTTTTTTCCTTTATTGGTTGAGGACGGCCATGTGTTAGGCATGCCCCAGTCCTGCCTTCGCTACCCTTCCGACACATCCCCGTGAACTTTCGTTGTCCCCATGACAGAAAGCAGTTGAGGACTCCCCAAATCGGCTTTCAATTATACTGATTTGAGCGACCCTGAGAGAAGGACGCCCATCTCCCGATTTGTGTTGAAAGATAGGCGCCCTTCTCTTTTGAAAATAAGCCTGTATATAACAGATTGTGAACGCATTAGGGACAGTGCAAAGTACCTGTAATAGAAATTGTAAACTGCATAGTTGCCTCAGGGATCACTTGCAGTATATATCAAGTGCTGAAATATATAAGTGTTTCTTTATGAGGCTTGCATGTTGGAGTTCAGACTATGAAGGGAGCCCCCCCCCTCTTCGAGATGCAAGAACTTGGCCGCCAGCAACATTCGTCTCCATCCTTCCTCTCACGGCTCAGCACAATTCTAACCGTGGCGTAGGGTTGATGGTGGAAAGAGTACCTTTGTTTCGTGTGCTGTCTGCTGAGCATTGAGGAGGAATAGGGATCAACCTCATCAGCACGCATTTGCATGCTCATTGCGCTGTGAGCCAATGAGCTCATTGGCTCTCAGCATTCGGCGTTAGCAAATACGGGCACTAGTCCAGTGCTAATGGCCTCTAGCGCCTGCATTTGCTTCTGAGTATCAGGGCCACAGTGTGTACAGTAGATAATATTGTACAAAATCATACTGTAAGTCTTCTAGCAACAGAAAAATACCTGTTGAAACCTGAATGGAATTCACCTGGAATGACTGCTGAAAAGACATGAGCTCAGTTTTAAAAAATATACAAAATTATCAGATACATAAAACAAATGTATATAACCCAAGTCAAATGCCCCCCCCCCCCCCCCCCCCCCCATCATTTGCAACTTCTACCTCCCTCCTCTTGGGTACTAGTAAGAGCCCACCTTGAGTCCTGTGCCCTCTTCTGAGGGCCCCACTTCCATACTGACATGGGAAAGGTCATTTTCAAAAGCCTTTTACCCAAGCAGGATGTCAGAGAGGCGGGCTGTAAGAGAGAAGGGGCCAGGGCTGGTGGCAGGGCAGCGTATAGGAACTGCTGCCACCTGACTTTTAGAAAGCAATAAAAGAATGTAAATTTGGGAAAAAGGGGTTGGGGAAGGAAGGGCGGGAGGGGGGCAATGCCAGAGTGCAGCCGGTGTGTGAGGGGGATGCCGCTCCAGAAGAGTGCCGCCTGAGGCCCTGCCTCATTTGGCCTAATGGTAGGGCTGCCACTGTTCTCAATCATCGTAATACAGGTAACTGTGGCTGAGGTAATCACATGGTGATCATTTACAGGATTCAAAAGAAGCATATCGTCAGCATAAGAATAGAATTTTATATCCAAAGAGAAAAACCCAAATCAAAAGAAGACATATATATGTTAAATAATTTGGGTGAATGTGGGGGAGCCCTGTGGCACCTTGCAAGGAGGTGACCAACTAAAGATACGTGAGTGGTTGACCAATGCACGTTGGTGACATGTGAAAGAGGACAAGGCATTCCTTAGGAGTGTTTAAGTCAAGGAGGGATAATAAGTGTACCTGAATTGCATTTTCAACAAAATCTTACCTGAAACAAAGTTGGTGCCAATGTCTGCACAGATTTCAAAGGGAAAGTTTGACAGCAAGCAAAATACACTCCTGGATTTGGGGCAATATGGTCAGTTTGAAAATTGTCACTGGAGAGGGTGGAAGCAGTTCAGAGGAAGGTTCCTAAACTGATAGGCATGGAAGACAAACCCTACTCATAGAGATAAAGATTCAGACACTGAAAATGTACTCAGTGGAGGAAAGAGAGGAGACAACAGATACAGTCAAATATCTGAAAGATTTTAGATTCCCCCTTGGTGGAATTTATCACAGGTAAAAGACCAACAGCCACTATTTGAGGAGGATGAACTACTGAAAGTGATATTCCCAGCCCCACCAGTGCTGGCCTTCCGAGAGCCACCTAACTTAAAACACAAACTAGTGAAAAGCAAGCTCCAGATAGAAGCTCAAAAAGAAAAGAATGGCAATATATCTAGCTGCAAACTGTGCCAACACATCTCACAGGATCCCACAGTCATCTCCATGGGAAAAACATTTAGCATGCTCATCTTCAAATGTGGTATGTATGATTCAGTGTAAAAAGTGTGAAGAAGGTGCTATATTGGAGAAACAAACCAGATGATAAAGACAAGATTTAATCTACATATTTATAGACATCATATGAAACATGACAAATGCCAACCAGGATGCCACCTCTGTGGGACAGCACTTTACAAAACAAGAACACTGCATCAATGATCTTATGGTGAGAATACTAAAAGGAAACTTTAAGACAATCCCAGAAGGTAAGACCTTTGAAGTCAAAATGACACCCACTAGACAGGACTAAAGAAAGATCTGGGCTTTCTATCTGACTATAAACCATAAAATTATACTGTTTTGTCACTCTCTTATCAGCCATCCATCTCTCCCTAATTCTCACCCAGCCAGCTCTCCGTTTCTCACCTAACCTACCCCTCCCTCTTCCTGTGAGACTGTCATTGGAATGCTTTTGTGTTTCACTTATATATTCTAATATTTGTCAACATTTGCTTATTTCCGATCTGAAGAAGAAGGGTTACCTTCAAAAGCTAATCAAAAAATGTATTAAGTTAGGCCAATAAAAAAGTATCATCTTTTTTTTGTTTGTTTTGTTTTATTTCTATTTATTACCTTTAAAAGTAGACTAACACAGCTTACCACATTACTTTACCACAGGTAAGGAATTTCTGGGGCAAGCGTAGCTCCTTCCCAAGGTAAATGCCTTCTGGTCCACTGATCAGTCAGTTATATTTGGAAGTGGGCCTCAGATGATCTTTTTTAATAGGGTAACTCTCTTCATTGTGCCATGGTCATACTGTGAGAATGAGTAACAGAAATGCACACATTGGAGGGCCTACAGCCTCTTTTATTTCCCATATGATGAAAAAGACACCACAGTCCATGGGTAACAGAACAAACAGCGAATGCTGATTCTTCTAAACTGAACCTTCCTGGCAAAACTGTACAGGTGGTACTGAAAGCTCCTGTCAGGTTCGCTCTCTCGTTGTTCAGCGCTGAATTGTTCACATGCACTGAGCCAGTAAAAACCCACAGTACTGATTCTTTCAGGATACTATATTGAGACCCCAGGCTGGAGGATCTAACTGGGCCTGATCTTTATTCATTTCCTTAGAGTTTACACCCACTCTGCAGGGAGCTGGGTGTTCCAGCAGCTTGTCACACCTAGTGCCCTGACTGTCCTGCCCAGGGTTATACTGCCACCTGTTGGAGTATGCTGGCTGCACATCTGGCTAGACCAGTAGTTCTCAACCAGTGTGTCCTCAAGAGGTGTGCCACAAAGAATTTGTTGTAGACAGCAAGCCTGTTGTTTCCTTTACTATCATCAGTGCCTGCAAGCTGGAAAGACCAGCAATCTTGAGAATTGGGTTCTTGAAATCCTATTAAAAAAAAGTCCATAAACCATTATTAAAATGGACTCAGGAAAATCCAATCTGGGATAAGCAACATAAATGTATTGTACTGTTTTGGGATTTTGCCAGGTACTTGTGACCTGGATTGTCTACTGTTGGAAACAGTATACTGGGCTTGATGGACCTTTGGTCTGTCCTAGTATGGCAACAGTGGCCTAGTGGTTAGGGTGGTGGACTTTGGTCCTGGGGAACTGAGTTCAATTCCCACTTCAGGCACAGGCAGCTCCTTGTGACTCTGGGCAAGTCACTTAACCCTCCATTGCCCCATGTAAGCCGCATTGAGCCTGCCATGAGTGGGAAAGCGCAGGGTACAAATGTAACAAAAATAAAATAGATACTATTGGAGATTCTACATGGAATGTTGCTACTATTGGAGATTCTACATGGAATGTTGCTATTCCACTAGCAACATTCCATGTAGAAGCCTGCGCGGCCACATTGGTGATCTGCAAGGGCCGACTTCTACATGGAATGTTGCAACATTCCATGTAGAATCTCAAATAGTAGCAACAGTGGAGGAGTGGCCTAGTGGTTAGGGTGGTGGACTTTGGTCCTGGGGAACTGAGTTCAATTCCCACTTCAGGCACAGGCAGCTCCTTGTGACTCTGGGCAAGTCACTTAACCCTCCATTGCCCCATGTAAGCCGCATTGAGCCTGCCATGAGTGGGAAAGCGCAGGGTACAAATGTAACAAAAAATAAATGTACTTATGACTTAAAAAAAAAAAAATTAAAGAAACAGAGAGGGAGGATATCAGAGCGCACAGCTGTCCCAAGTCCAAACCTTCCTATGTATATTTTAGTCAGGCTATTAGAATTGTGGATGGCGTAAGCGGTTAAGGTTTTTTGTTAACCTCGGGAGAAAGCTGAATGCTGAAACGCCATCGGAATTTGGTAGGCGTCGGGTATGTGAAATGAAGCCAGCGCTGCATACTTTCAAATCAGCTTCTTTTTCTTTATTTTATTCTTATGGAGTGGATTTTTATAGAATTAAAATTGAACTTGGAATGTTGCAATAAAGTATTTTTTGACAAGGTGGAGGTGGGAGTGACAAATGATTGAAATATATATAGGAAGGTTTGGACTTGGACAACTGTGTACTTTGAGAGGACCTTTGACCTATATTCATTCAACTGATGTCCTCCCTCTCTGTTTCTATAAGATGCTTTTTTTTAAAAAAAGAAGTCACAAGACAACATATTTTAAGATCAGCTACCTTTCCACCTATTCTCTTTTTTTTTTCTAAATACCACCCAAGCAGTCCCTGCAGCGTAGGGGGCCAGTGACCTCTGTACTGAGTGGATGGAGGCAGAGCAGAACAACTTATGCCTAACAGCATAAGCACATCATTTCCTATGGCTGGGGCCAAATCTCACAATAAGAACCACATTTGCTCTTTCGCATTGCAATGGCAGCACTGGGAGTGTAAATTCGGTGTTTGCTGTGCTCACCACCAGCCAGTCACAGAGGCATAAGTTTTTATGAAGCAATGGGCAGGGTGGGTAGGCAGGGGAAACGTTCGCACTGCCACTATGGCGGAACCCCAAGCTTGGGGTCCCAGTATTTGAACTTATATCACTATCAGTCAGCCATATCTGCTGTCGTACTCACCCCTTTTTTTTTATCTGCAGGTCCCATCCCTTTCCCCAGTTGGTGCTAACCAATGGCTCGTCGGTCCCAGAGCTCCTCCCAGGGGGACAACCCCCTGGACCCGAACTATCTGCCACCCCACTACAAGGAGTACTACCGGGTGGCCATCGACATGTTGGCCGAGGAGGGCGTGGAGAGCTACAATCGCTTTTTGACTGAGGAGGGCTTCCCCGATTTCCTGTGCACAACCGAAGTGGACCACATCAGCCAGCGCTTGCATCGACCACATGGTGCCATACAAGACAGCTGCTCACAAGAGAATTCCTACAGTACAGAGCTGGATGCCGATGGCTCCTCTGGCACTTACTGGCCCATGCACTCGGACACAGCCGCCCCCGAGCTGGACTTGGGCTGGCCAATGATCCTTGGCTTTCAGGGGACCGAGGTGACGACGTTGATTCACCCACCACCCCCCGACAATCCTAGCATAAAAGAGGAGGTCCGGAGGATGATCCGCTCAGCTCAGCAGGTAGGAGGAGCTGGGTCTGCCTGTGTACACAGTATCGAGCAGTTATTATTATCTATAAAGATCCTCCAATATACACAGCAGTGATTATTATTTATAAAGCTCCACCAGTGTACACAACACTGTAGTCAGAGTTTTATTATTATTTGTAAAGCGCCACCAGTGTACACAGCACTGTACAGTCACAGAGCAGTAATTATAATGCTCCACCAGTTTGCACAACAATGTACACTCAGTTTTCTTATTATTATTTATAAAGCATCACCAGTGTACAAAGCACCGTACAGTCATAGGGCGGTGATTATTATTTATAAAGTCCTGTTAGTGTACACAGCACTGTACAGTCAAAGTGCAGTAATTATTATTTATAAAGATCCTTCAGTGTACACAGCACTATACAGTCACACAGGGGCATAGCTACGTGGGACCACGGGGGCATGGGCCCCCACAGATTACGCCCTGGCCCCCCTCTACATTTGACCCCTCCCCGCCACCGCATCAGGTACCTTGTTTGCTGGCGGGGGTCCCCAATCCCCGCCAGCCGAAGAGTCTTCTTTAGCGCTGGTCGACTCCAGCGCCTTCGTTGTGTGATCATCTGTTTCTGACGCCTTATGTCCTGCACCATGCATTTAGCCCCGTGCAGGACATAAGGCGTCAGAAACAGATGATCACACAACAAAGGCGTCGGAGTCGACTGGCGCTGAAGAAGACTCTTCGGCTGGCAGGGATTGGGGACCCCCGCCAGCAAACAAGGTACCTGACGCGGGGGGGGGGTTCCAAAGTGGTGGGGGGGTCGGCGGCTAAACTGTGCCCCCCCCACCTTGGGCTCTGGCCCCCCCTCCCGCCGAGGTCTGGCTACACCCCTGCAGTCACAGAATAGTGATTATTATTTATAATGGTTTATCAGTGTACACAGCACTGTACAGTCACAGAGCAGTGATTATTAAAGCTCCATCAGTGTACAGAGCACTGTGTAGTCACAGAGCAGTGATTACTATTTATAATGGTCTATCAGTGTATACAGTACTATACATTCGCAGGGCAGTAATAATTTATAATGCTCATCAGTGTATACAGTACTGCACAGTTAAAGAGAAGTGATTATTATTTATAAAGCTCCTTCATTGTACACATCATTGTAAATAATAATCACCACTCTTTGACTGTACATAAGTATTGCCATACTGGGAAGGACCAAAGGTCCATCGAGCCCAGCATCCTGTTTCTAACAGTGGCCAATCCAGGTCACAAATACCCGGCAAGATCCCAAAAATGTAGAAAACATTTTATACTGCTTATCCCAGAAATAGTGGATTTTCCCGAAGTTCATTTAATAACGGTCTATGGACTTTTCCTTTAGGAAGCCGGCCAAACCTTTTTTAAACTCCACTAAGCTAACCGCCTTTACCACATTCTCTGGCAACGAATTCCACAGTTTAATTACACGTTGAGTGAAGAAAAATTTCCTCAGATTTGTTTTAAATTTACTACATTGTAGCTTCATCGCATGCCCCCTAGTCCTAGTATTTTTGGAAAGTGTAAACAGATGCTTCACATCTACCCGTTCAACTCCATTCATTATTTTATAGACCTCTATCATATATTTTCTCAGCCGCCTTTTCTCCAAGCTGAAGAGCCCTAGCCGCTTTAGCCTTTCCTCATAGGGAAGTCGTCCCATCCCCTTTATCATTTTTGTCGCCCTTCTCTGCACCTTTTCTAATTGCACTATATCTTTTTTGAGATGCAGCAACCAGAATTGAACACAATATTCGAGGTGCGGTCGCACCATGGAGCGATACAAAGGCATTATAACATCCTCATTTTTGTTTTCCATTCCTTTCTTAATAATACCTAACATTCTATTTGCTTTCTTAGCCGCAGCAGCATACTGAGCAGAAGGTTTCAACGTATCATCAACGACAACACCTAGATCCCTTTCTTGGTCGGTGACTCCTAACGTGGAACCTTGCATGACGTAGCTATAATTCGGGTTCCTCTTTCCCACATGCATCACTTTGCACTTGCGCACATTAAATGTCATCTGCCATTTAGACGCCCAGTCTCCCAGTCTCAATGATGTGTACAATGATGGAGCTTTATAAATAATAACTCGCCCATCTATATTCAGAACTGTTTCTTAATACCTGCTGTATACTATTACTTTGTTTTATTATCATCATGCTGACCAAGATCCTGCAATACTAAATGTTTATTTACTAACATTTTTCCACTACTCATGATGTATTGTAAGCCACTTTGAGCCTGCAAAGAGGTGGGATAAGGTGGGATACAAATGCAACAAACAAACAAATAAATAATTAAATAAATAATCACTGCCCTGTGACTGAACAGTACTGTGTACACTGATGGAATTGCATGTGTAAACAGCGCTGTAGAGTCTCAGGACAGTGATTACAATTTATACAGCAGTGTGAGTATGTGCAGTAGTACTCCGTAGCATAGAGGAGAACTTTTAAAAATTATGGAAGTGCTGTATGCAACAGTCTACCCTTCCCTGAACACAGTGAAGGAGCTTGCAAAATTTTGGGGGTGAGCCACACCCAGCACACCCTCAGAGCTAGCAGCTGTGCTGTGCAGTTACAGATGGGTGTTTTTATAGTGTGCTGTGGAGAGAACTGACTTGCTTTGAGGTGTTGTGGACTGTGGTGAAATGAGGCTTCAGAGATAACCTTACAGACACAACGGTGGTCTGTGTCTCTTTTCTAGGTTATTGCTATTGTGATGGACATTTTCACAGATGTGGACATACTGAGTGAGCTGCTGAATGCCGCTTCCCGCAGGGTCCCTGTCTACATCCTACTGGATGAGATGAACGCCCACCACTTTCTAGACATGGCTGCCAAGTGCAGGGTAAACCTGAACTATGTGGAGGTGAGTGGTGGGGGGCTTGTGCTGGGTGGACAGAGACACTGCCATATCTCGTTTTTGCCATTCAGAGCCAGATGCACAAAGGTCCCGTTAAAGATCCATCTGCGTTTCCAAATCGGTAAAAATTTACCAATTTAGAAACACAGAGGGATTCACAAAGAAAATCAAATGCAAATGAGCTGCTCGTTGCTTTTGCGACCCTGCTCATTTGCATGCGATATGGGGGAAGCAAGTCATTGAGCTGAGCATGCGCAGAACAGTCAATTGCTATGCATGGCTGCTCTGCACATGCTACAGACGGCTCTCATACTCGCAGACAAGCTGCGTGTATGATAGCGTAGATTTACCCTTTTTTTTTTTGGGCAAACACAAAAGCGCTTTTTTTGGGTTGGGCATACCTGTATTGCAGCTTCCTGCCTCCCGCTGCTGGGAAAAAGTGGCAAAAACCTCTCTGCTGCTCTCCGCTCTTCTTTGAGGAATCAGCAGCATCAGGGCTTGGTTACACCCCTAGCTGTTCCTGCTGCTTCCTTCTATTGGCTGGCTGACATCCTAGAACGCCCATCTCCCTGAAGATGGACTCTCATTGGCTGGCTGCTGTCCCAACTCCTCCTCCCTGTAAGACTTCCCTGATGACATCATTTTAGAGCTGTGAACTGATTGGATCCGAACTTCCTGGTGTCCCCCCTCTAGTAATGAGTGGGTGGGACATCCCAGGCTGATGCTGTCCAATCGGTTTATACATTGAAATCCTCGGCTCAAGGATGGAGTACCAGACAGGATCATTATACCTCTGTATAGGTCCTTGGTGCGTCCGCCTCTTGAACACTATCTCCCAAATTCTATATATGTCGCCTTAAGTTGTACTTGCTAATTTGGCCGCATGGCTAAATTGCACGCACAACTTAATTGGTTAACATGCCAATTGGTGTGAATAATTGGTACTTAACAACTAATTAATGGCACTAATTGGTTTTAATTAGAATGTACGTGCACAACTATCGGCATATTCTACCATGCGGTACATGTAAATTCTAATGCGCAAAGCTGAAAAGGGGGTGTGGCTATGGGCGCGGAAAGCGAATGCTACATACCTGTAGAAGGTATTCTCCGAGGACAGCAGGCTGATTGTTCTCACTGATGGGTGACGTCCACGGCAGCCCCTCCAATCGGAATCTTCACTAGCAAAGTCCTTTGCTAGCCCTCGCGCGCCCGCGCGCACCGCGCATGCGCGGCCGTCTTCCCGCCCGAAACCGGCTCGAGCCGGCCAGTGCAGTATGTAGCAAGACAATACAAGGGAAGACACAACTCCAAAGGGGAGGCGGGCGGGTTTGTGAGAACAATCAGCCTGCTGTCCTCGGAGAATACCTTCTACAGGTATGTAGCATTCGCTTTCTCCGAGGACAAGCAGGCTGCTTGTTCTCACTGATGGGGTATCCCTAGCCCCCAGGCTCACTCAAAACAACAACAATGGTCAATTGGGCCTCGCAACGGCGAGGACATAACTGAGATTGACCTAAAAAATTTACCAACTAACTGAGAGTGTAGCCTGGAACAGAACAAACAGGGCCCTCGGGGGGTGGAGTTGGATCCTAAAGCCCAAACAGGTTCTGAAGAACTGACTGCCCGAACCGACTGTCGCGTCGGGTATCCTGCTGCAGGCAGTAATGAGATGTGAATGTGTGGACAGATGACCACGTCGCAGCTTTGCAAATTTCTTCAATGGAGGCTGACTTCAAGTGGGCTACCGACGCAGCCATGGCTCTAACATTATGAGCCGTGACATGACCCTCAAGAGCCAGCCCCGCCTGGGCGTAAGTGAAGGAAATGCAATCTGCTAGCCAATTGGATATGGTGCGTTTCCCCACAGCCGCTCCCCTCCTATTGGGATCAAAAGAAACAAACAATTGGGCGGACTGTCTGTTGGGCTGTGTCCGCTCCAGGTAGAAGGCCAATGCTCTCTTGCAGTCCAATGTGTGCAGCTGACGTTCAGCAGGGCAGGAATGAGGACGGGGAAAGAATGTTGGCAAGACAATTGACTGGTTCAGATGGAACTCCGACACGACCTTTGGCAAGAACTTAGGGTGAGTGCGGAGGACTACTCTGTTATGATGAAATTTGGTGTAAGGGGCCTGGGCTACCAGGGCCTGAAGCTCACTGACCCTACGAGCTGAAGTAACTGCCACCAAGAAAATGACCTTCCAGGTCAAGTACTTCAGATGGCAGGAGTTCAGTGGCTCAAAAGGAGGTTTCATCAGCTGGGTGAGAACGACATTGAGATCCCATGACACTGTAGGAGGCTTGATAGGGGGCTTTGACAACAGCAAACCTCTCATGAAGCGAACAACTAAAGGCTGTCCTGAGATCGGCTTACCTTCCACACGGTAATGGTATGCACTAATAGCACTAAGGTGAACCCTTACAGAGTTGGTCTTAAGACCAGACTCAGACAAGTGCAGAAGGTATTCAAGCAGGGTCTGTGTAGGACAAGAGCAAGGATCTAAGGCCTTGCTGTCACACCAGACGGCAAACCTCCTCCATAAAAAGAAGTAACTCCTCTTAGTGGAATCTTTCCTGGAAGCAAGCAAGATGCGGGAGACACCCTCTGACAGACCCAAAGAGGCAAAGTCTACGCTCTCAACATCCAGGCCGTGAGAGCCAGGGACCGGAGGCTGGGATGCAGAAGAGCCCCTTCGTCCTGCGTGATGAGGGTCGGAAAACACTCCAATCTCCACGGTTCTTCGGAGGATAACTCCAGAAGAAGAGGGAACCAGATCTGACGCGGCCAAAAAGGAGCAATCAGAATCATGGTGCCTCGGTCTTGCTTGAGTTTCAACAAAGTCTTCCCCACCAGAGGAATGGGAGGATAAGCATACAGCAGGCCCTCCCCCCAATGCAGGAGGAAGGCATCCGATGCCAGTCTGCCGGGGGCCTGAAGCCTGGAACAGAATTGAGGGACTTTGTGGTTGGCTCGAGATGCGAAGAGATCCACCAAGGGGGTGCCCCACGCTTGGAAGATCTGGCGCACCACTCGGGAATTGAGCGACCACTCGTGAGGTTGCATAATCCTGCTCAACCTGTCGGCCAGACTGTTGTTTACGCCTGCCAGATATGTGGCTTGGAGCACCATGCCGTGCCGGCGAGCCCAGAGCCACATGCTGACGGCTTCCTGACACAGGGGCCGAGATCCGGTGCCCCCCTGCTTGTTGACGTAGTACATGGCAACCTGGTTGTCTGTCTGAATTTGGATAATTTGGTGGGACAGCCGATCTCTGAAAGCCTTCAGAGCGTTCCAGATCGCTCGCAACTCCAGAAGATTGATCTGTAGATCGCGTTCCTGGAGGGACCAGCTTCCTTGGGTGTGAAGCCCATCGACATGAGCTCCCCATCCCAGGAGAGACGCATCCGTTGTCAGCACTTTTTGTGGCTGAGGAATTTGGAAAGGACGTCCCAGAGTCAAATTGGACCAAATCGTCCACCAATACAGGGATTTGAGAAAACTCGTGGACAGGTGGATCACGTCTTCTAGATCCCCAGCAGCCTGAAACCACTGAGAAGCTAGGGTCCATTGAGCAGATCTCATGTGAAGGCGGGCCATGGGAGTCACATGAACTGTGGAGGCCATGTGGCCCAGCAATCTCAACATCTGCCGAGCTGTGATCTGCTGGGACGCTCGCACCCGCGAGACGAGGGACAACAAGTTGTTGGCTCTCGCCTCTGGGAGATAGGCGCGAGCCGTCCGAGAATCCAGCAGAGCTCCTATGAATTCGAGTCTCTGTGCTGGGAGAAGATGGGACTTTGGGTAATTTATCACAAACCCCAGTAGCTCCAGGAGGCGAATAGTCATCTGCATGGACTGCAGGGCTCCTGCCTCGGACGTGTTCTTCACCAGCCAATCGTCGAGATATGGGAACACGTGCACCCCCAGCCTGCGAAGTGCTGCTGCTACTACAGCTAAGCACTTTGTGAACACCCTGGGCGCAGAGGCGAGCCCAAAGGGTAGCACACAGTACTGGAAGTGGCGTGTGCCCAACTGAAATCGCAGATACTGTCTGTGAGCTGGCAGTATCGGGATGTGTGTGTAGGCATCCTTCAAGTCCAGAGAGCATAGCCAATCGTTTTCCTGAATCATGGGAAGAAGGGTGCCCAGGGAAAGCATCCTGAACTTTTCTTTGACCAGATATTTGTTCAGGGCCCTTAGGTCTAGGATGGGACGCATCCCCCCTGTTTTCTTTTCCACAAGGAAGTACCTGGAATAGAATCCCAGCCCTTCTTGCCCGGATGGCACGGGCTCGACCGCATTGGCGCTGAGAAGGGCGGAGAGTTCCTCTGCAAGTACCTGCTTGTGCTGGAAGCTGTAAGACTGAGCTCCCGGTGGACAATTTGGAGGTTTTGAGGCCAAATTGAGGGTGTATCCTTGCCGGACTATTTGGAGAACCCACTGATCGGAGGTTATGAGAGGCCACCTTTGGTGAAAAGCTTTCAACCTCCCCCCTACCGGCAGGTCGCCCGGCACTGACACTTGGATGTCGGCTATGCTCTGCTGGAGCCAGTCAAAAGCTCGCCCCTTGCTTTTGCTGGGGAGCCGAGGGGCCTGGCTGAGGCGCACGCTGCTGACGAGAGCGAGCGCGCTGGGGCTTAGCCTGGGCCGCAGGCTGTCGAGAAGGAGGATTGTACCTACGCTTACCAGAAGAGTAGGGAACAGTCTTCCTTCCCCCGAAAAATCTTCTACCTGCAGAGGTAGATGCTGAAGGCTGCCGGCGGGAGAACTTGTCGAATGCGGTGTCCCGCTGGTGGAGAGACTCTACCACCTGTTCGACTTTCTCTCCAAAAATGTTGTCCGCACGGCAAGGCGAGTCCGCAATCCGCTGCTGGAGTCTATTCTCCAGGTCGGCGGCACACAGCCATGAGAGCCTGCGCATCACCACACCTTGGGCAGCGGCCCTGGATGCAACATCAAAGTTGTCATACACCCCTCTGGCCAGGAATTTTCTGCACGCCTTCAGCTGCCTGACCACCTCCTGAAAAGGCTTGGCCTGCTCGGGGGGAAGAGCATCAACCAAGCCCGCCAACTGCCGCACATTGTTCCGCATGTGTATGCTCGTGTAGAGCTGGTAAGACTGGATTTTGGCCACGAGCATAGAGGAATGGTAGGCCTTCCTCCCAAAGGAGTCTAAGGTTCTAGAGTCCTTGCCCGGGGGCGCCGAAGCATGCTCCCTAGAACTCTTAGCCTTCTTTAGGGCCAGATCCACAACTCCAGAATCATGAGGCAACTGGGTGCGCATCAGATCTGGGTCCCCATGGATCCGGTACTGGGACTCGATCTTCTTGGGGATGTGGGGATTAGTTAGAGGTTTTGTCCAGTTCGCAAGCAATGTCTTTTTGAGGACATGGTGCAAGGGAACAGTGGACGCTTCCTTAGGTGGAGAAGGATAGTCCAGGAGCTCAAACATTTCAGCCCTGGGCTCGTCCTCTACAACCACCGGGAAGGGGATGGCCGTAGACATCTCCCGGACAAAGGAAGCGAAAGACAGACTCTCAGGAGGAGAAAGCTGTCTTTCAGGAGAGGGAGTGGGATCAGAAGGAAGACCCTCAGACTCCTCGTCAGAGAAATATCTGGGGTCTTCCTCTTCCTCCCACGAGGCCTCACCCTCGGTGTCAGACACAAGTTCACGAACCTGTGTCTGCAACCTCGCCCGGCTCGACTCAGTGGAGCCACGTCCACGATGGGGGCGTCGAGAGGTAGACTCCCTCGCCCGCATCGGCGAAGCTCCCTCCGCCGACGTAGTCGGGGAGCCCTCCTGGGAGGTGGCCGCAGTCGGCACCGCACGCGGTACCGACGTCGGGGACCTCACCCCGGGCGATGGGCCAGCCGGCGCCACGCTCGACGGTACCGGAGGCGCAAGCACCGCCGGTACCGGAGGGGTAGGGCGCAACAGCTCTCCCAGAATCTCTGGGAGAACGGCCCGGAGGCTCTTGTTCAGAGCGGCTGCAGAGAAAGGCAAAGAGGTCGATGCAGGCGTCGACGTCAGAACCTGTTCCGGGCGAGGAGGCTGTTCCGGGCTGTCCAGAGTGGAGCGCATCGACACCTCCTGAACAGAGGGTGAGCGGTCCTCTCGGTGCCGATGCCTGCTGGGTGCCGACTCCCTCGGCGACCCAGAGCTCTCGGTGCCGACTCGGGGAGGCGACCGGTGTCGATGCTTCTTCGATTTCTTCCGAAGCACGTCACCGGAGCTCCCCGGCACCGACGAGGAGGACTTAGAATCCAGCCGTCGCTTCCTCGGGGCCGAGGCCGAAGGAGGTCGGTCTCGGGGGGGCTGTACCGCAGGAGCCCTCAGGGTAGGAGGAGACCCACCCGAAGGCTCACCGCCACCAGCAGGGGAATGGACAGCCCTCACCTGCACTCCCGACGATGCACCACCGTCCGACGACATCAGCAGATGAGGTCCCGGTACCACCGACGTCGATGCAGCTATCCGATGTCTCGGCGCCGATGCAGAGGCCCGATGCCTCGATGCACTCGATGCAGGGGCGGCCGAGGAAGATGGTCTGGACGCTGACGACGTCGATGCACTCGAAGATCCCGGTGCCGATGCCGACGAAGAGCCCGAGAACAACACGTTCCACTGGGCTAATCTCGCTACCTGAGTCCGCCTTTGAAGCAGGGAACACAGACTACAGTTCTGAGGGCGGTGCTCGGCCCCCAGACACTGAAGACACGACGAGTGTCGATCAGTGAGCGAGATAACCCGGGCGCACTGGGTGCACTTCTTGAAGCCGCTGGAAGGCTTCGATGTCATGGGCGGAAAAATCACGCCGGCGAAATCAAAATCCGAAATGACGGGAAAAAAAAAGCACCAAAAATTTTAAGGGAGAAAATCTCAACCGAGGCCGAAAGAGGCCTACCCCGACGACGAAAGAAAACTTATCGGGGCAAAAAGCTGGAAGTACGGGAAGGGTTAACACGAAACCCGGGGGGGGGGGGGTTTCCGGAGCACTTCCGACACTTTTAAAGACTTTTCCGAAGAAAAAACACGTCAAAAAAAAACTTTGGACGCGCGAGGTCGACTTTCCGGGGCTCGACATGACGAATACACGACCGTACCGAGTGCGGACAAAAGAAGACTGGCCGGCTCGAGCCGGTTTCGGGCGGGAAGACGGCCGCGCATGCGCGGTGCGCGCGGGCGCGCGAGGGCTAGCAAAGGACTTTGCTAGTGAAGATTCCGATTGGAGGGGCTGCCGTGGACGTCACCCATCAGTGAGAACAAGCAGCCTGCTTGTCCTCGGAGAATGGACAGGTTGTGGATCTTTCAAAAAACTATGCGTACTATTATGGATTATTCCCGATCTGGTATTTAGGCCTGGTTTTAGATGGCCTAAATGGGTGCACCTAAATTTTAGTCACAAGAACAGCATGTGAGTGTATTCTATAAACTACCCCTAACTTTAGGGGTAGTTTGTAGAATCACACTAAGCATGTGGTTTTTAGGCGCCATTTATAGAATTTGGCTGTATGTGCATTTCTGGTCGTCCCATCTCAGAAAAAGGATATAGTGCGACTGAAAAAAGTTCAGAGAAGGGTGAGAAAAATGCGAAATGTGCTAAAACACCACTCTTAAGAACAGAGGCTATACAGTTGAGGGCTCTTCTTGGAGAAAATTTGACTAAGCCGGGGATATGATAGAAGTGGCTGGTAGATCTTGAACTATTCTTTCCTTTTCTATTCTAAGCTGTGTGATTTTTCTGTCCTATTTTGATATTGGCATTCCTTTCTTCTTTTATTTTATTGTACACCGCCTTAATTGTTTGTGAAAGGCGATATATCAACTCTGCAATAAACAAACATTGTGGACAATATGTTAAAATGTTCTACTCAGTGTGTGGCAGTGGTCAAAAAAAGGAAATAGAGTGTTAAGAAATACTAGGGGATAGGACTTGATATAGCACCTTTCTGTGGTTACAATCAAAGTGGTTTACATATTACATACAGGTATTTATTTTGTACCTGGGGCAATAGTGGGTCAAATGACTTGCCTAGAGTCACAAGGAGCTCCAGTGGGAAATGAACCCAGTTCCTCAGGTTCTCAGGCCACTGCACTAACTACTAAACTACTCCACTTCACTAAGAAAGGAATAGAGAATAAATGTTTCTGTATCACTCCATGGTGAGATGGCACTTTGAGTATTGTGTGCAATTCTGGTTGCTGCATCTCAAAAAGGATATAGTGGAACAGATGGGCTAGGTGGACCCTTGGTCTGACCTAGTAGGGCAGCTGTTATGTTCTTGTGTGTTCTTATCTTCACTCTGGGTTGTAAACCATCTGGTCTAGGTGATTTGCCATTATTTAGTCTGTTTGCCCTCTTTGAGGTTTGTTTCAGTCCTCTGAATCATCACCACTGAACGCTTTTTCTGGAATGGGTGTCTCCCTTGTATCTTCCTCAGTAAAGACTGAAACAAATAATTCATTTAGTCTCTCCGCTATGACCTTGTACTCCTTTGTTAATTAGGAATACATCTTGGGGATCATTCCTCTGCTTGATTTGTACCTTTTCTTCCCCTACTTTTTTCTTTTTTGCATGTCCACTTTTATTGTCAGCTTAGCTTTATTGTTCTTGCTTTTTATGTCTTGTCAGTTTCCCCTGTATATTTTAATGACCTTGTAAACAGCTTAGACTTTTGCTTTATTTGTGGTATATCAAATAAATTGGACTTGGTCTTGGACTTCGACTTTTACTGAGTGACTGCAAAAAGAAAGTTTTGCAAGTGTGTAGGGAATGCTGTATCTGGAGAAGAGAGAAAGTGCAATCTCTGAGGACTTTTGTACTCATAAGGGAATTTAGAGTTGAAGCACATGGGAGACAGATACCCGCCTGCTTATTGTTTCAGGTTTGGGAAAAGACCTCAAGCCTACTGAATCTAAATAATGAATAAGCACCTCTATCTGAGCCCATACAGGGTAAAAACTGAGTCTAATATTTCCAAAATACCACATTGAATCACTTAGGACTAGATTCTTTATATGGTGCCCCAAAAAATCGGCACTGAAAAAAGCACTATTCTATAAGCGTTGCTTAAAATTAGGCACGGTTTATAGAATAGCACTTATGCCTGCGAATCGTGCCTAACTGAAATGTAGTGTGAATGTACACACCCTACATTAGGCACATAGCCCCCTTATTCTGTAACAACTCGCTTTAATTTTAGGAACGTTCCGCCCATGACTCTCCCATTTCTGCGCCCCCTTTTTCAAATCACACATAAAATTTAGGCCCAATTTACGTATGTAAAGTTCATTAAATTTAATTAGTGCCAATAATTGGTTAAAAAGCCAATTATTGGCACTAATTAGCTTGTTATTTATTTAAATTGCATGCGCACATTGGGCACAGCCAAGTTTTGGTGACTTTTTCAGAATTAGGAGTTTAGTACCCCACCACCTCAGATATTTTTCTGTAATCATATTTCTGTATATAATCTCTGACCATCTTTAAATTTTCTGCTATCTTGTAGTTTTTCAGGGTGCGGACTGTTGCGGGTTCCACCTATTTTTGCCGAACAGGGTCATCGTTCAAAGGGAACCTCATGGAGAAATTTCTACTGGTTGATTGCACCATGGTACTCAGCGGGAATTACAGGTAACAGTTGGCATCTGTACTCTTCTCCCTCCTATACCAGGTTATACAAGTATGTATGTATACCGCGCAGGATGCACACACACACCCTAGCCAGGGGCTGCCCAACCATTAGGCCACCTGAGGCAGGGGCCTCAGGCGGCACTCTTCCGGGAGTGGCATCTCTCTCTTCCTTCCTCCACCCTGTTCTCCAAGTTTATCTTCTTTTTCCATTTTTCAAAAGCCGGTGGCGCCAGTGATTCCCATACGCTGCCCTGCTGCCGGCAGCCGCCTCTTCTCTTTAGTGCGGCCTGCCTCTCTGATGTAACTCCTCAGAGATGGCCACAGTAGAGAAGAGGCCAGTGCCGACAGCAGGGCAGCGTATGGGAATCACTGGCGCCACCGGCTTTTGAAAGATGGAGAAAGCAGGTAAACTCAGGGAATGGGGTGGAGAAAGGAAGGGGGGAGGTGCCAGAACTTGCCCCCCAGAGGGGTGGGGGGGAGAGGTGGCATCTCAGCCCTGCCTCAGGCAACATCTTGCCTTAGGTGATCCCTGACCCTATCTTATACCTAAAGTCATTTTTTGACAGGGCACCTATGTGAACAGTCCAGAAATGTGCCTATCATATGAAAGCAAAACAGACTTTTACAATAATCCCTGATAACACACAAACCCTCTCACACAAAGAAGGTGCCAGTGCGTCACGTACTCAATGATATTCAGTGCCAGCACCTGCCTAACTCTCTTATGCAGCCCTGGCTGAATATCAGCCGGGCCAACATAAGCTCCAATGCCCAGTCTGCCACATTTAGCCCCCAATATTCTTGGCCCCGCGCAGAGTATTGTGAGTTAATTTAACTAGTGACAGTAAGCTTTTTTAAAAAGATGTTGACTGTCGCTGGCTGAATATCGTGGGGGGATGGGGGGGACGACGACACATGGACTAAATACAGGACAGAGCAGGGCTCTACACTCCCCTCCTCTCCCCACACCACCCTGATATCTTTAATATCACTATATACGGGACAGAGCCCGGCTCTACTGTCCTTTCCCCTCCCCTCCTCCCTCATATCTTTAATATTATTATATACAGGACAGAGCTGGGATCTGCACCCTCCCTTTTCCTCCTCTCTCATATCTTTAATATCACTATGTACAGGACAGAGCTGAGCTCTGCTGTCCCCTCCCCTCTCCAAAGCTAATGTCTTTACTGTCAGGATATAATTAAAGTAGGCGCAACAGATCCTACGTTGCAGATCACCATGATGCTTAGAAATTGTGCTTTAGCTCCTGCAGTTTTTATGTCTTGCCATAGCTGTCCTGACCTAGTTTGTGCTCTGCACTGTTCAAACTCACTGACAGCTATACAATACAGGCTCTAATTGTGAGACTACTGTAGGAATATGTGCATCATAGGCTCACACCCATTGGAGCTGTGTTGCTGAAGCTCCTGCTAGCACTTCACAATGGCCAGTGAAGGACTTGATTTAAGACAAAGAATGAGACAGCATCCTTCTTAAACTGGGCCCTCCCCTCCCTCCCCTGCTTTTTAACTTAAGCAACAGGTGGGGGCAACCTGGTGGGGGGCAGGAGAGGGACAGAGTTAAAGAGAACTTGCTACTGCTGGCATAAACTTTCAGGCTGATCCTATTTCCAAAGATAATTTTCCATGATCTTTGTTCCTTCTTCAGACTGGCAGAAGCAGTGCGATGCTGCCATCTGCTGGTAAGATTATAGCTGCAGACGCTTCTGGTCTCTGGCAGGTACAGAGCTGTTGGAGCTCCCCCTGGTGGCCATGGTCCACCTTGAATCCAGCTCTCTGGCGATAGATTTTTGCTGTCAGATAAACCTGCAGGTTAAGAAAAGCACAACCACAGTACAGCCCGTACAGAGACACCCACTGGAGACGTAAAGGTTGTCTGGGTTCTCTGCTTTGGTGAGCTGCTTCTGTCTGTAGTGAGATTCAGCTTGGGAGAGCAGATCACATAGGCAATAGCATAATGCGTGGAACAGCATTGCACACAGTCGCCTGGGCTGTTAATAAAATTGTTTTGGTTATACACATGTAAAAAAGTGTACATTTTGAGCTGGCACAATCAGCAGAGTAAGTTATCCACAGTACCAATGCTTAGTTTAATTTAGAGGTAGGTGGCGCTGAATACACGTGACCAGGCTGGCACTACCCCTTATTAGCAGGTAAAAGTCTCACCACAGCCACAGGTAGACTGCGTCCTACCCAGGCCTTGGTTACAGCCGGACTCCCCAAATTCGCAGAGTTTCTGGCTCCTCAAATGGCTGATGCAATGTGACAGCTTACTGTCTGTGAATCCAATCCACTGGTTTCGCCACTACAGAAACCCCCCTTCCCCTTTAATTGCAGTGGGTCACCTGGCAGGGGACTATAGATAGCTCAGACCTCAGGCAACCAAGGACAAATCTTTTCCCCCTGAGCTTCCCTTTTATTACCTCTGAGCTCCTCCCAGGTCATCCAGTCAATCCCCTAATGACTTGCTGCCCAGGGCTCACTAGCGTAAATCCTAAACAAACCAAGGGTTACACATGCCTCAACAAATCAAAAAGAAATAGTGGAAAAAAGGTTAGATTTTCACCTGTGTTTCCAATAAAGCTTACAGTTTACTCTTCATCAACCCAATGGGAAGAATATCAGAGATAGTAAATCAGGACTTAATTATGGGTTATTAGAAACAGAGAAACATGACTGCAGATAAAAGTCAAATGGCCTATCCAGTCTGCCCATCCACAGCAACCACTATCTCCTCCTTTTCCTAAGAGATCCCATGTGCCTGTCCCATGCTTAAAGAGCCTATTCTTGCTGGCATGGAGCTTCTGGGCAATCCTACCTTGTAGGTCAGACCTGCCCACCCTGGGTTTGGGGAGGGGGGTGGCAGGAGGGAAGGAGGGGGGCATTGTTGGGAGCGGGAGGGGACTCAGGGGAATTTTTACCCAAAACTTTGTAAAAGGATATGCAGCGGCCAGCCCGATATTCAGTGGCGGGACCCAGCATATCTAAGTGGCCTAATTTAGGACAGCTTAGTTATTCATATTGTCACGGAATGCCTAGCACCCGCCTGGGGCTAACCATGCTGCTGCCTGGTGGGTCTGTTCCCAACACTGCTCAGACCCGCCTGCACCTGGGCATGTCTCCCACCCACAAGTTATTTCCCCGGTGGTTTCTAAGGACATTGGGGCCACAATCCCAGGGGTTCCACAGTTTCTATAAAGCATCCACAGACCATAACACATACCCCCAGGATTCTTAGTCCAGAACAGCAGAGTCAATAAACTAATAAGGTTTATTGTCAGAAATTGAACAGTGAATGGTAAGAAGAATGGTGAAAATTAGCAACAATAACAGGTAAATCAAACAGGTATCAATATTAAAACTAAACATTTGTTTACTACCTGAGTAGTACCTGGGGAGTTCAGGAAATATAGCTGCTCACAGGGCCTCAGTGAAGAGATCTTTCTCTCTCCTCTCCCTATTTGAGACTAAAGATTACCTCATAACTAGGCAGGAAAAAAACTGTCACTTCTGTAACAGCTTTACAAGACAAAGACAGTTACCATCTGCTGGCCAAACAAGGAAAATGCACTTCATGAAATAATAACGTGCACAGGCTTGGAAACCCACTGTTTTGCCACACATATAGGTAGGTGGTGCTGAATATGTAACCAGTCTGGCACGTTCCCCTGACAGTGCCTCTCCTTCCCTCTTGCCCCCCTCCCTAAGCCCACAGAGACCATAATTCAGTAGTATTCAGCCAGTGTAATGACCAGTTTATGTGTTTAACCTAATCCAGATATTTAGCACTGCTATTCACATAAGCAATGGCGCTGAACACCCGGATACTGTAGCCACTGCACTACGCTGGATAACTTAATAGCCTGTTCTCATTCCACTCCAAGCCTGGCCCCTTACTATACAGCTAGTATTGACTTATTAATATCAAGTTATTCAATGGATTTTCAACCTGAAGCAATCCATATAAGGGACAAACATCCACAATAAGCCAATTGTGCATTCACGTGAATATCAGCCTGCTTGTTTCTACAGTTACAATACCAAAGATCATCCTGTATGCAGCACACTGAGCAATCATAGGGGATCCTCTCTTAACCTGTTTCTCTTTTTTCTTTCTTGCAGCTTTATGTGGTCCTTCGAAAAGATCCACCGTAGCATGGCTCACATCTTCCAAGGGGAGCTAGTGGCTAGCTTTGATGAGGAATTCCGGATTCTCTTTGCCCAGTCAGATCCCCTCATTCCTGCACAGAATGCCCTGGTGAAGATGGACAACCCATATACGATAGCCCCTTATGGTGGCGTCCGTCCATTCTTCCAAAGAAAGCTCCACATGATGTTCCCCAGGGATGACAGTTCCCAGAATTCCTTCAACTCCTATGACAGGACAGATCCAGAAAAGGTGTTTCTTCAGAGCTTCCGGCGTGATGATATTCTTCGGCACACACTGGAAGGGTCTGGAATGCGGGTGTTTGCTAAGAAGGTGGCACAGCAGATGGAAATGGAGAGAACCCAAATGGAGCAGAACAGAGCTTTGATGTTCAGCAAGCAGTTGGAAATGGAGGCCTTCAAACGGCACAGTTTTGCAGAGGGCACATATGAAAACTACATGGCCTCCAAGCAGTACAGCAAACAGATGCTTGTGAACAATGATGATTACAGATTCCAGGCTAGCCACTTTCAGAAGGAGCACACCTTCCAGACTGAGCGTACTTTTGGTGCCAACCGGCCACAAGGGCTGTTTGAGCGAATCCGAGCTGGCCGCCAAGGCTTCCAGGAATTGGAGGAATTTGGAAATGATTCTAGATATCCCCCAGATACTCTGCCCATTGAATCCAACTACCAACAAGAGGGCTATCCCCTGAGACTGGATTATGTTCCCTCTGGTTCTTCCCGGGAAGTGAGATATGGATCAGACCAGATAAACCTAACAGGAGATGGGATACTAGGACAGAGGTCTCAGAAGAGGCAAAACATTGGTCAGAAGTTCATATGTCAGACCTCCCCAACTCAAAAGCAGAGCTTGGAGCAAAGACTATTTTTACAAGACCAAGACACAGACAAGAAACCTCAGGATAATAAGCAGGGTCTCCGCAACTGGAGGATCTCATCCTACCTGAGTGCCTACCAATCAGACCAAGGAGAAGAAGGTCTCCCGATTTCCATGGAATCGGAAACCTGTGATGATGTCCTGGTTCCTGTGGAAAAATCAGTGGACCCCAGTGAATCCCTGCTGAAGAATTCCAATGATCTAATCCCTTCTTACAAACCTACAGGGCTATTTAACAGCTCACCTTTGGCTACGGAACGATTCAAAGAGACTGCAGGCACTGATAAAGACAGTGAATCAAGTGCCTTGCTGAAACATGATTCCTTCCGGTCTAGGATCAATCCTATGATTCAGAGGAGCTCAAGACTAAGATCCTCGCTGATCTTCAGCAACTCCAAAGTGGAGCAGCACAACTCAGTGGGTGACACATTCCAGCTGTTCCAGAAGGAGCAGGCCACCAGTGAGGTGACTAGTGAGAATGATAGTGGGAGAACCTCCTCTACTAAAATGGCTGATCTCCTGGAGAAGTATAAGACTGTAGGTAAAGATTCAGAGACCACTGCCATGAGCCACACTAAAGCTGTCTCCAGCTTCCTACAGGAAGACTCTCAAGACATTCAGAAAAAGAGTACTGAAACTTTAACATTCAAAGCCCTGGAGTCCAAGGTGCTAGACACAAAGGAATCATTCACTCGGACACTCTTGAATAGTCAATACAGTACATCTACTGTAAGCTCACAGTTTGAGGAACTCATGAATCAGTCTACTCAGGGAACTATCAGTAGCAAGGTGGAAAAGGTAGAAACTCAATTCCAGATCAGAGAGGCCAGCAACCTTCTTCCAAATGCCACTAAATCATCTCTTCTAGAGACCACTAAACTAGCTCTCCCACAACCACAAGAAAGCCAGATTTCTATTGGAGGAAACTCAGATTCACTGACCAAGAAGCCAAACTCTGCCTTAGTTTTTGGGAATGCTCTGGAAAGCATGTCCAGGAACCCAGAGCCATCAATCCTTTCAACCAAGACAGATGCTGAGGGTTCAACCAAGTCAGACCAGCCCACCATGGAGTTTTTCCGGAAGGGTTCCTTAAAATTGAAGCAACTTCTGAACACAAAAGTAGAGAAGAAGGCAGAGGAGGAAGCTGTCCAGGACAGTGCCAAGATTGAGAAGCAGAATGCGACTCTAAGATGGCAGTCCAAAGGAGATGTTCATGAGGTCACTTCTATGACAAACAGTGAGGAGATGAGCCACAAAACTGCCCCAGCTTCCAAGACCACTCAGCCCTCTCACAGCAGGCTAAGTTCCTCTACATCCAATGTCATCTACAGCAGCAACCTCCGGGATGATACCAAAGTCATCTTGGAACAAATCTCTGCCAACAGCCAAAAGAACCGGGCCGAGCTCATTAAGCAGGCTCAGCAAGTGACATCCACCAATGACCTAGAGAGCAAAGGGGAAGAGGCACCTGAGCAGGGCCTGATCCCTAGATCAGAAAGCTTTACCATTCGAAATCGCTTCATGAAGCCTCCTCAGACCTCTGCGGAGGACAGGGAGACTCTTCTGAAGAAGATGGAGAGTATGCGTAAGGAGAAACGGGTCTACAGCCGGTTTGAGGTTTTCTGCAAGAAAGATGAGCAGCCAAATCAAGGAGATGCAGAAGGAGACCTGGATGCCAAAGATAGGAAGCTAGGCAAAATAGTACCCAAACTCCTGGGGTCTTTCAAAACCAAGAAGTAATGAATCCTGAGACTTGTATGGTGCTGGAGCAGGCCGGGGTTCTTCCTATTGAAAAGGAAAGAGAGTGCTTGTGTTTATCATCCTTCAGTGCTCCAAGCTTAAGACACTGCTTAGGAATCCAAGTTTATAAGAGACGTTGTTTGCTGGGACTTTCATGGTAATTTAATTGCCCATAAGAAACAAAATACAGTACAGTTCACAGCCTAGGTCTTGGGGTCCTGGGTACAGTGGGAATATTCCTAGTTATGGCTTTCAGAAAGGTAAACAATGCTGGATATATGGTCTCTTCCACGGTTGACCTACTCTGCTTTATCACATAAGCCGCTGTATTTTATTTCTCTTCATCCCCCCCCCCCCCCCCCCCCCCCCACTCACACACATACCTGATAATTTTCCTTAGATGCTTTCAGAAACATTTAAATAGGCACAGTTGGTTGGGTTACGGACTTTTCTGAAAGTTCAAGGCCTTGAGTTGCTAACAGACACCTCTAAAAGTCTCTGTAAGGCCCCAGTGATAGAGGGGGGCCATGGATTGTCACAGAGCATCCCAGCATGCAAGCTGTCCTGAGGGATGCAGCTCTGCAGGCCACAGGCTCAGCTGTAAAGTGCAGTGGAGGCTCTTGGCAGTACCGTGGGATTGGTCTACACAGGTACCTCACTGATAAACATGCCTCAGCTGCAGAGTACAGAGCAAGCAAGTGTAAAGATGGGACTAAAATGAAACACATGAGAGTTTTTATAAAGATGATTTTTATGGAAGCCTTATGCTTATGGATTTATAATGATTATGTTCTAGCCATGGCTACCAGAAAGTTCCATGTCACTAACCTAAGCCAAGAGCCAGTGCTTGGATTACTCAGGTGCATGCAGGGAGATGCAGCCCTATTTTGAAAACAGAGTTACATCTCTAGCCATAAAAAGATAAAACGTAAAGCCTGGATCAGCCTGTCCTCTAGCATGGAGTTCTTTGGTAACCCTGACCTCAGATCTGTGGCTCAGCTGTCTTCCACAGTCAAACACAGTACTATCTCTGTGACATGGCTGTCTTTCCCTCTATCACTGTGGGTGCCTGTCTGCCAAGGAGGGGGTAGCACTGCCTTTGTGGCATGCTTGTTCTAGTGCTATATCCATTCCATGAACTTCCTTTTCTGTAATAGGGTTGTCTTCAGCTGGGGGGAAGAGTGCAGGCATTCTGTAGTGCTGGGAGCAGTGCTACTTCCTTGGCACAGCTGTTTTCCCCTGGGGGAGGAAAGCTATCTCTGAGGTACAGTCATTCTTCCTGAGAGGAAGCAGCGCTACTTCTGTGGCACAGCTGTCTTAGTACTGTATCTGTGGCTCAGCTACCCCACCTTACCATAAGCAGTACTCCAAAGGGCTAGGAAGTGAAGCAGAGGAACTGGGCAAGGAATTGCGTGACAGAAGAGGAAGACAATTGTGTTCTGTTGTTGTTTTTATTAATGATAAGTTTTAAAGGGCAACAGCCAAAACCAGTCCTAGTTTTACAATGTTACGGGCTCCTATTACACATCTGATTACTACTGAGCTGGAGGCTCTGATCCACCATCAGTACCACACAGCCCTGGCCAGTGTTTCTGCACTTCAGATTGAAGCTACAGAGATCTGGCCGCTGTCCACAAGGGGGCACCAGTTCTGGTGTTTAAGTTTGTGTAACTGCCACATCTGAGCTGGACAGTAAACACATACGTGTTTGCAGATTTTCAGCTCCTGTTTCCTCAGCCTTAAGAGTGGGCCCTGCAATGGTACGTGGGGCAGATCTTTGGCCAGTTTTCTGCTGATAGCTGTGCAAAGCGAACTACAATCTATACAAACATTATGATGTAAGAGAAAAGTGGGTTACAAAAACAGCAATAAAGCAAAATGTGTGTTTTCAAATTCAGTTTGAAGTCCCCTAGGAGTAAAGGGGATTCGTGGATTTGATATACCGCCTTTCTGTGCTACAAGCAAAACACTTTACATTTATTACATGCAGTCTCACTCACTGCCAACCCACTCAAAGGAGGGGGCCTGGGCGGGATCCAGGTTTTCCCAACTCCCTTCTTCAGGCAGAACATCAGAAATCCCCAACCCCCCCCCCCCCCCCCCCCCCCCCCGTTTATAAAGCCACGCGCTAATTCCGACTCAGCCTATTCACTTTGAATGGGCTGTGTCAGCATTGCCGCACGGCTTAGTAAACGGGGGCAGATGTTTTGGTGAACTGACAATCCAGGAACAGCTGAAGCATTCGTTAAGATCTGCAGTCACTGGACAATCAGACTGGCTCAGAGGGTCTCCAAATGCTGCGGTTCATCAGAAATAGGTTGAGCCAGACTCAGTTTTATCCTTGGTGCATCTCTAGGGTTGCCATGTGATCCAGCCGAACTGTAACAAACTGATCCAGTCCATGTTTTGTCCTATTGTGTGCATGGAAATGCAGTTCTCTGATACCTCCATACAACAGGCAACACCAAGACTGGGTCAGCCTGTGTGGGCTGATTATAGTTTGGGTCAGGGGTGAGGAGGGAAGTGGAATTAGCTGTTTACTTTCAGAACTCAGCTCTCACTGTTTCCCATACCAGTCTTGGGATCTCTCTCCCACCTCAGCTCTCTTTCGTGCCAGAAACCAAGAGACAGCAGTATCAGTATTAGGCATGCCATATCAGATCAGCTTGAACAGGCTGGTTTTGCCCCAAGGCCTTTAGGGAAATATACTTCTGCTTTACCTGTGCCTGGATTAGCCTATTTGGCTTGACTTAGTGAGGTGGCAGCTCTTGGCAGTATCAATAGCAGGATGTAAGTGATCAGAAGGCCATGCACCCATCATGTGAACTGACAGGCCCTACAGGAAACCATGTGAGGGAGTGGGCACACCGCTGAGCTTACACCCTGCTATTGCTGAGCTAGGAAGAGCTGAAGCAGGGGAGGGGAAGAGTGTCTTCAGGATCTGAGCAGGGGAAGGATGGGTGATGGGAGACCCAGGATTGGGCTGGTAGGGTAGAGTGAAGGTGAAGCCAGGGATAGTTGGTGGGGAGTCTGGTGGTTGGTAGCTTGCTAGCCTTCCTTCAGTAGGCTGAGAGCCAGTGCATCCACTTGGCGGAAGCTGAGAGAATTTTCACATTTTATTGTAAGTTTTCACTAAAAAAATTGTAATGAAAAAGAGCATCAGAAGAGTCAAGAGGAAGTGGCTACAGCCAATGACTTTCATATTTATAAAAAGCTGTATTCTGACTGGCTGCAGCCTGTAGCCAATTGGAAAGCAAAACAGAGATGCAAGAAGTGAGGTATTAGCACATGGCAGCAGTGTTCTGATTGGTTAAGGCACTCTGTAAAAGCTCATAAGCAGTAACATGGAAAAGTAATCTTGAGCTTTGCAGATAGTTACCACTGGGCAGGCAGAAAAGGAGTGGCAGAGCAGCTCTCCAGATAGGGTCAGTGTTGTGTTTCTTCAGGAACAGAAACACCAATACAGTTTCAAGAAAGAGCAGTCCCAGGGTGGACCGCTATTCCTGCATGTGCCTGAATTATCAGCTTCTGCCTGTGGACAGGACATTTTGCCACAAACTGCCCCGTTATTGGCTCCTGCACAAGCAGCCAAGGATATGAGGTCAGAGCTGCCAAGGGGGTCCTGATTTTTGAGAGAGATTTTAGTACATGCCCCAGCCCCGCCTGACTCTGCCTTGGCCCTGCCTACTCTACCTCATGGCTCCACCCCCCTGGCATACCTCAATCACACAGCCATTGCAGAAAAAATATTTTATTTACACCACTGACAGCAGGGATGGGTAAGAAGGAGTTTTTCAGTTCACTCTATACCCCCTATCCAGCATCTATTCCCCCCCAAGGGCATAATCCCCCCCCCCCCCCTTTGAGCTTAAGACCACTCCAAAATTGTGGCACTAGTTGAATCGCTGGTGGAGGTGCCCAAGCCCTGCTAGCTGAAGAGGTCCACAGCATGAGCCCCCTACTGTGTTATTTGAGCAATGCAGCAGTTGGCAGCATGCTTCAGCCGCTGATGCTGGCCCTCCCGCATATACTCAATTCAGGCACTTAAAAATGGAAAATAAGATAATGCCTTTTTATTGTTCTAGCCTAATAACTTTTTCAATTAGCTTTCAGAGGCCAAACCCTCTTGGCTCAGGTCAGGACAACATACTGCTGTTATGGTATCCTCTTCTGACCTGAGGAAGGAAGTGTTGGCTAGTCAAAAATATATTAAAATTAGTCCAATATAAAGGTGTCATCTTATTTTCTATTTTGTGTTTTATTTGTATTTATTAACCTTTATTAACATAACTACCACATTACTTTATCCTAAATTAATAAAATTATTTTCTGTACCTTTGTTGCCTGGCCATTTACGTTTTCCAATTGTATTGGTCCCATTCTCTTGTTTTTGCTTTCCTTCGTCTTCTCTTAATTCTCTTGCCAGGGTTTCCTGTGCATTTGTCATTTTTCTCCCTCCTGTTTCAGTTTTCTTTAATTTATTTTTCTGCCTCTCTGTCCAAATTTAATTCATTCTTACTATCCAGTCTTTAATTTCCCTTTTTTTAATTTCATCAACCTATGGCTTTTCATCTTTCCCTCACCCTTGTTCTCCCCTATGCCCTTTCATCTCCACTTTCGCTAACTTTATCTTCTCCCCCTTTCCATCCAGCATGTTCTCTGTTTCTCTCCCCATCCTTCCAGTGTCTCCCCCTTTTTCTGCATCCTTCCACCCAGTGTCTCCTATCCAGTGTCTTCCCTATTTCTCTACCTACCCTTTCATCCAGCATTTTCTCTCCCTACCCTTCCATCTAGGGTCTTCCCTCTTTCTCTCCCCATCCTTCCACCAGTCTGTCTTCTTTCTCTCCCCATCCTTCCACCCAACATCTGTTCTCTCTCTCGATCCTTCCATCCAGTGCCTCCCTCTCCTCTTCCTTCCATCCAGTCTCTCTCTCTATCCTTTTCAAGTCAGCATTTCCCCTCTCTCCATCCTTCCAGTGTCTCCCCGTTTTCTCTCTGCATCCTTCCATCCAGCGTCTCCCCTCTTTCTCTTCCTACTGTTCCATCCAGTGTCTTCCCTCTTTCTAGCCCCATCCTTCCAGTGTCTCCCCCCCTCTCTCTGCATCCTTTCATCTAGCATCTTTTCTGTTTCTCTCCCTAACCTAAGAGAGAGTAATCCACCTAAGTGGATGAACACAAACTCCCACGTAAAAATAACAGTACAGAAAAAAGAGAGTGGGAAATGGACCAATGACTCCAGGACAACGGGAAATGAAATGCCAAGGAACCACTTTATTGGCATTTCATTTCCCGTTGTCCTGGAGTCATTGGTCCATTTCCCACTCTCTTTTTTCTGTACTCTCTCCCTAACCTTCCATCTCTGCCCACTTTCTCTCTCTACCCTTCCATCCAGCGTCTTCCTTCTGCATCCTCCCATCCTGCATCTCCCCTCTTTCTTCCCCCATCCTTCCACCATCTTCCCTCTTTCTCTCCCTCCTTCCATCCAGCACGTTCCCTCTTTCTCCATCCTTCCAGTCATGGTCTCCCCCTATCTCCCCATCCTTTGAAGTGGAGGAGTAGCCTAGGGGTTAGTGCAGTGGGCTTTGATCCTGGGGTACTGAGTTCAATTCCCACTGCAGCTCCTTGTGATGCTGGGCAAGTCACTTAACCCTCCATTGCCCCTGGTACAAAATAAGTACCTGAATATATGTAAACCACTTTGAGTGTTGTTGCAAAAACCTCAGAAAGGTGGTATATCAAGTCCCATTTCCCTTTTCTCTCCAGCCCTTTGCCATCCAGTGTGTTCCCCACTTCATGTCCCCATCTTTCCACTCATAATCTTTCGCTCTCTCTCTCTACCCCTCTTCTATCCAGTGTCCCCACTCTTCTATCATTTTTCCTACCCGATCTCCATTCAGCATCTCCTGCCTCTCCATGCCCCCCATCTCCGACCCAGTATATTCTGTTTTCTAGCCACTGCTGCTTCTATCAATGAGCAGCAGCGGCTCCGGCAAAACAACAAATAGCAAGTGCGGGTCCACAGCCTTCAGGCACGTGCTGTAGGCTCTACTGGTCCTCTGCCCCAGAACAGGAAGTTGATGTCAGCGGGGGCAGAGGACTGGCAGAGCTGACAGCGCATGCCTGAAGGCTGCAACTCTGCGCTTGCTTCCTGTTATTTTGCCGCTGCTGCTGCTTATTGGGAGAAGCAGCAGCGGTGCGGTGGTAGCAGTTTATCTCAGCGGGAGAATTTCCCATTTTGGCGGGAGTGTGGGAGATGACTCACTGAATGCGGGAGACTTGGCAGGTCTGTGAGGTGTGGCTGGACCAGGCTGCCTCATTACCCTCAGGGGCCCATTGGATCATGGCCATTCTTGGTCCTGTTTTATAACTACTGACAGATGAGAAGTCATCACACTGGGCTTTAAATAAAACTTGTACTATATTTTTAGGATGGGATGTAACAAACAGTGGGGCATTGGCACAACTTAAATCTCTTGTTTAATAAGATTTTAAGACTGTATTTAGGCGTTTTTAAAGAATCTTCTGTTAATAAAAGTTTCTACCTTGGGCTCCTTGTTCTTTTGCATGGCTGTGTATGAATGAAAATAGATTTAACTACTCGACTGTCAAACTCCAAGCTCCAGGTGAGTTACACGGTGTCCGGGAAAACACAGGACCACTTACATAGTTTCAAAATACTTTGTAATTGTTTAAGCATTCAGTATTACCTTTGAACACAAATTTTGAACTAAAAAACCCCATTATACTAATGTATTCTCAAAGTGTCCTCCTTCAACCTTGACTCATTCACGGTGTTCAATGCCTCTGAGCTGTTCACTCAATGAATTCTGGGGTTTCATTAATTAAGAGTGCAACTGTTTTGCGAGCTCGATGCACTGGAGCTCCATCCTGTTGAAAAATAGAGTACTCAGAAATGTGTCAAATTTCAGGCAGAAGTTTCTGCTGCAGTAGGATGTTTTTGGGTTATTTGAAAAAATGTTGGGGGTCCCTTTTTTCCCGGACATCGTGTATATTCAGGTACATGGAGATTTTCCTGCCCCAGAAGAGGTAGGGTTTAAACCACGCTGAATTGACCATCCGGCAGTCTTCAGTGGCACTTAAGCGGGAAGTGCTGACGAATATTGCCTGTGTCCACCCAGGCCATGTCCAGTTAGTTCTGGGTGGGGGGGGGGGGGGGGGGGGGGTCATTGGGTAGAACCACTTTGAAAACCATTTGATGAACAGTTCTACAATCCTCCAAAGCAGGGTTGAGCAAAACAGGGAAACCCTGTGGGGATTTGATTGTTCTCCAGGTGAAGTTGGAGGCTTTCAAACAGATAAACCATGCTGAGTTGTCAGTTAGTGGAGGAGTGGCCTAGTGGTTAGGGTGGTGGACTTTGGTCCTGAGGAACTGAGTTCGATTCCCGGCACAGGCAGCTCCTTGTGACTCTGGGCAAGTCACTTAACCCTCCATTGCCTGCCATGAGTGGGAAAGTGCGGGGTACAAATGTAACAAAAAAATAAATGATTTTTGAAGATAACATATTTTTGGCAATTGTATGTAGAAATAATACAGAAGAAAGTTTTTATGAATGTGGCTATTTTTGCCTGATTATATTCACAGAATATTCAGCCTGTTGCGGTGAGTTGATATATATGACACATTATAAAAAGGAAAGCAGATTGTTTTTATGACCAGTGATTGAAAGCCCATGTAAGTTCACGTTTGGTACATAATAATAGAAAAGAAAAAAGTGAAGAAAAAGACCTTAGTCAAAAGGAGCTTTTCTTTTCTTGTTAAATATGGACTAAATTATCTCTCCCTGCAAGAGGTATTAATGTATTCTCTCTTTTGTTTTTGGTACTTATTTACTAACCCCAAATTCTATAAATGATGCCTAGTGGTGAAGGCGGTTAGCTTAGCAGAGTTTAAAAAGGGGTTGGACGGTTTCCTAAAGGACAAGTCCATAAACCAGTACTAAATGGACTTGGGAAAAATCCACAATTCCAGGAATAACATGTATAGAATGTTTGTACATTTGGGAAGCTTGCCAGGTGCCTTTGGCCTGGATTGGCCGCTGTCGTGGACAGGATGCTGGGCTCGATGGACCCTTGGTCTTTTCCCAGTGTGGCATTACTTATGTACTTATGTAGTTATTGAAGAGAGTCCATTTTGAATGTAACACAATTGGTACTTAATTGGAGATAGGGACCCATAATTGTCATTAACAAGCACTAATTGGCAGATGTGTGCACGATTGCTGTAGGCCCTTATTCTTTAGACAGAACGCCTAACTTCTGTTAGGCACAACTGCAAAAGGAGCATTAAAGCGGGAGGGGAATGGACATGACAGGGCATTGCGACTATTCCTGTACACACTTCGTAGAATATTTGCATTTACAATACAATAGAATTTGATGTTTCTAACCCGCAATAGCCTCAAAGAAGTTCAATGCAGTGTAAGAGACCGGTGATACCTGCAAAAGTTTACAATTACAGAAAATAAAAGAAAAATTAACAATTATCCAACAAGAGGTTACCAACAATAGCACATGCATATAGCAAATACTCATATCACAAACTTACCAAATAATAGGTGTTTATACGCCCAACTGCTGCATTTAGGTGGCTCCTTTTACGCCAGCCGTAAGTGGTCACACCTAAAGTTTGGCATGTAACTGTGGACTTAGCTAGTATTCTCTCACAGATTTGTTGTGCAATGCTACTGTTGTAGATGACCAACTTAGGGATAAATTCAATATAGGCCATTAAAAGCTAGGTGCCAATAAACTGACCACTAAATGCATAACTCGCATTAATTAGGCCCTTGGTTTGTAGCTGAGGCAGTGGAGGGTGAAGTGATATACCCAAAATGACAAGGGGTGTCACCAGGATTTGAATCCTGGCCTACCTGATGTAGGCTGTACGTGTGAGTGTGTTTGTGCATTTCTCTCAGGCTAGAATGTTTTCCAAAGCACACTCAGCTGAGAAACACACACAAAGAGATTAGTTTTCTCCTTTGCGTGACAGGAATGAACTTCACTCTGTCTTGGAGATAACCTCAAGCTCTCAGATTTACTTCTGATTCTTCAGCTTTCTGAAAATGCCCAACACCGTGATTGGTGGAGAGCTAAACCAGTATCTTAACATGGGAGACTCAAAACTCTTGGGCACTTACAAATGAAGAAGTGGCTGAATCAGGAGTACTGCCCAAGCAATGTCTGTTTTGTTTATTTGCATTAAAGAAGGGGTTAGAACAGCTACTGTATTGTGGAAATGATGACTGGTGAAAAGACAATGCAGACTTTGGGGGGTTAGAGAGAGACAAGGATCAGATTTGATTGTCAGGTTTAAGGCAAAATGAAGATTGTCTCTTATACATGATGGGATGGGGAGCAACCATTCTCACTGCAGGATGCAGATAGTCGCCCTGGGTTTTATCAAGGTTATTAAGAGAAATGATAATCCCGAGTCCAGTTTGTTATCACTTACAGTTAGCTGGCAAAAGTGACTCTCTAGAATCCCTTTAGCTGTAGTTGAACACACAGGTGCTCCTGCAGAAATGATAAGTACGTCAATCCTTCAGCCTTAAGATGTTCCTGGACAACAAGGGATTGTGACCAGGATGCCTTGCTGGTTTTCATAGAGTAGCTCAGATTCCCCTTTTTTCTGTGATTAGAAGGAACACAGAGGGGCCCCAACCCTCATTCATCATCAGCAACTTTATAGGTTCTGTCTCTTACAGGTTCTGTACTTCAATATTGCACTGTCTCCCACAGCAGTAACTAGTTAGGCATACAGTAACAGGTTCTACATCGGGCCTCTGACTTTCTATCTAGGGAGAGCCTTCAAGCCAAGCCCTATCAAGGTAGGTCTCAGAAACATTAAGCCTAAGACATTGCTGTCCCTGTTATACAGTCAAAGGAGAAATCTGCCAGCAGAGCCTTGCACTTTAGGAGCAGACTGCCATAGTGCACTGTCACTTTAAACAACTTTAAAGCAGTGCCCCCACCGCACATGCGCAGGTTCTTTCCCACCTGATGCTTGAGCACGGGACCAGCAGTCTTGTGTTTTCCAGGGAACAGAGAGATTGGTTTTCTAATCTCTCCTCAGCACATCAACCTCTCGTTTTTGGTGCCTTCCCTTTTCGGGATATTTTTTTTGTCATATTTTCTTTTTCTCATGGTTAAATTTAACCCAAATAATTTTTTTTTCTAATTTTTTCAATTTTTTCATTTTTCAGCCTTAGGGCCCTCTGAGGCCTTTTTAGGAGCATTGACCATTTTCAGTGTGAAATTCACTCAAGCTCCCTGGACTATTGAGCTTTTTGACCTTGCGTTGGCCATTTCTCCCTTAATGTCAAAGAGGGTGCCAAGTGGCTTTAAATACAGATACCATTAAAACTCTCAAGACCACAGCCCTCTACAGCTTCTTCTTCTAGAAGATTTTTGGGAGGAGTTAGGCATTCTAATTACTACACCTCTAAGCGTCATTATACTCCTATTGCTCCTCCTCATCCCAGCGCTCCTGCATCCCAGCGCTCGTGCCCATGACAGCAGTGGGGACAGAAGTCACAAGCCCCTCAGCCTAAACAGCAATCCAGTTCTTGACTCCTCCTAGAGAGCATTGCCACCGTCCAGTTGTCTGTGCCAAACAACCTACTGGTGAGATGCTTGAAGACTGCAGTACACCCAATAGAGTAATTAGCATTGACGCTGCATAGCATAGCAGTAAAATCAAATAAAAGTTTATCAAATCAGTATTTTCATCATCAAAACTGTAAACATAGTTAAAATAAAGAACCAATGACATTCCAGTAGCCATTTATCGTGGGCCAAGGAGGGTGAGCCTTTGGGCCGCGGCCAAATTGACACTGCCTAACTAACCCGGAGGCTAGGTGGGCTCTGGTGAAAAGCAAGTCATGCTCAGGCTAGGACCAGAACTATAAGTGTAGAGGTTCACCAGCAGAGTAGGAGTACTGTAACTGAGGCCACAGCAGGTGAGCAAGTCCAAACAATCCCAGAGGTCAGGGCAGGCAGACACAGGAACAGGCTAGAGGTCAGTAGGTGGCTCTTATAAGAGCCCTTGGGTAGAGGAAACCAACAGGATGACCCACTGAAGCAAGGCAGGCACCGACAGGCAGGACTCTGGAACTAGGCAAGGCAGGAACAAGGACAGATATAGCAACTCACACCAGGCAAAAGCTAGGAGACCAGTTGCAAAGGCACTGGTAGAGAGTCAGAAACTTCCTTATATATATCACTAGATAGGAACTCACGGCAGGCGGGAAGGCACCCGTGCATGCACAGTGGAGCATGCCTCGCACTCCACAAAGCTCTTATTTAGCTTTTGTAAATGCTGGACCAGGTGCCACAGATCAGCGTCACCCACTTGTGAGAATTATAAGCCTGTTTGTCCTGGGGGAATGCTAATTACAGCCAATTATCACCAATAACTTGTGGCTGTTAACTAGAAGCTAATTATTAAATTAAGTTACACATGTTAACTGGCACTATTCTATAACTTACACTTGCAACTCTGCAGCTATGCTAAAATTGTGCACACAAGTTTATAGGATTAAGGGAGAGTATGCATAGCCCTGAAGCTTCACCTAGGGCCTCAGAGTCTTGATCTAGTGACGTCTCTTACCAACTAAACTTTTATTTTCTCATTCGTTATTTCTTTACCTTTTAAGTTCCAATGACAGGTCCAGATCTAGATCCTCTTCCATTTCCAGACTGACCTCAGAATCGACAAAGGAACGGGAGCCTCCATTCGGGAGCGAGGAAATGGACCTGAACTGAGGAAAAATCCCCTTCCTGCAGGGAGAAAGAACAAAAGCTCAGAGCCGCAAGAAAAGAGACGAAATCGCCATTCTATTCTGGCTGACCAACAACAGAAAACGAAACCTGGAACCAGATACAGCTACCCTTCTCCCGCAACTCTTTTATCACCCTGCGTTGATTGACTGCACACGCAGTACTGCCCAGGAAAACAAAAAGAAAGCGTTTGACGCATTCTTGGCTCGATTGGTTGAGTCCAAGGAGGTTAACAAGAGACGGCATGACGTCAAAAAGCTGAACTGAAGCCAATTAAATTAATCTCCCTTTCCCTCTCCTCAGCGCAGCTTTTTGACGTCATGTCATCCTCTCAAGTGATATCATCAGTTAGCGCCCTCTTGCAGGACTATAAAAGGAAGTGCTGAGTTCCAGGATATAGAATAGATTCTTCTGGCATGGAATGCTGCTGGAGACCATGGAGTGGCGACTATATTAAAATGAGGAAAATGGTTAAAAAAAAAGTTAAAAGGATCAGCTGCAAAGGTTAGGACATTAAATCACGAATAATGGACAATATTCAAAAATAACCTCTCTGCTGGATAGTTTAAGTCGCAGACGGAGGAATGCACCCTAAGGGGAGGAACCTTGGAAGTGTGGATGGCTGAACCTGCCTGAGGCTTGCTGCAAGTATTTGAATTTGTTTGAATGACAATAGAAGCTGGACTTTGACTCAAGCCAGACTCAAGTGGGTGGATACCAGGTGTTCAAGGGCTGGCATCTGAAAGGGTGGGGGGTCCCCTTAGTCTCAGGACATTTGCTGAGGTGAGGGCATAGGACCTTTGAGTTAAAAGACTGTACTAAATAAATGAACTTTATTCAAGTGAAGGGGTTTTCCTTAAAAAAAGCTGTGCTTTGGGAATAAACTTTATTAAGGCTCATGAGGGAAAGGGAAATGGGACTTGATATACTGTCTTTCTGAGGGTTTTTTTGCAACTACATTCAAAGTGGTTTACATATATTCAGGTACTTATTTTGTACCAGGGGCAATGGAGGGTTAAGTGACTTGCCCAGAGTCACAAGGCACTGCAGTAGGAATTGAACTCAGTTCCCCAGGCTCAAAGTCCACTGCATTAACCACTAGGCTACTCCTCCACTCCATGAGGATATCTTGGGCTGCTGAAGGAGCTCTATCCAAGCACAAAGGACTGTATTGAACTCTGTGGGAGACAAACGCCTAAGGACCTGAATGCCGGACATAATAGGGCTTTGTTGGACACCTTTTGTAGAGTGGAGGCTCTGAGCCTTATTTGAACTGAGTTGTTAAATGCTATGATGCCTGAGGAAAGGCCTATCTTGGAAATAAGAGAGTTTTGTGTTCATTAACTATTATGGTTTCAAGCTATTATTAAAAGTTCCTGTATAAAGCCGGGGAGGAGTTGTGTCCTTGGATTGGCAAGTTGGCAGACTACCTGGACACCACGGCGGGTAGTGACACAGAGCAGGGACAGTGGAAAGACAAATACCCCCTGTGGAAGCTTGACACCCTAGGTGAACCTTTAGACATACTCCCCCCCCCCCCCATCATCAAGAGGTGACTTGAGGCCTCCTCCCCAATTTCCAGCATCTCCATTTCCCTTCCTTACTATTCCATAGTCAAGCGTCATCCTCCCTATGTCCTCCCAATGGTGTCTAGCATCTCTCTCCTTCCCTACCTCCCTTCTGCCCAGTCTCCAGTATCTCTTTTCTTCCATCCCCTTGTGGTTTTCAGCATCTGTATCCTTCCCTACCTCCTTTCCCCCATCTCCATCATCTCTCTCCTTCCCTGCCCCCTCCATGGTCTCCAGCATCTCCGTCCTTCCCCCTCCCCCATGGTCTCCAGTATCTCTTTTTTTCTCTACTATTCTCTCTCTACTTGGTCACCAGCATATCTCTCCCCATTCTCCCGTGGTGTCTAGCATCACTCTTCTTCCTTCCTTCCTTCCTTCCTTATCTCCCCTCCACCTCCCTGTGAGGTGTTCAGCATCTTAATTTCCTTTCTCCAGGGTAGTGACACAACAGTCAGCATCTATAGAAGATGCATAGTGGCTAGCACCAGTCTTTGAACATCCATGCATGCTCAAGGCCATCTGGCTTCTGCCCCCTCCATACCTCCCCTGCACCAGTTTTGATGCATCTTCTATAGATGCTGAAAGTTGGGTTGCTGAGGAGAGGAGGAGGGGAGGTAGATACTGAATAACTTGGAGTGGTGGGAAGGAGAGAGGTGTTGGAGACCGTGCCAGTGCTGCTTCCTAAACTGTGTCGCCCTAGGCGATATGCCAGCCCTGAGTTCCCATCACGCTGCAAGTTAAGTGAAGGTAGCATCTGGCAGGAAAATTTTGGTGGAACCAGAGCCTATATGGCCCCCTTCCTTCGTTCTGATGCCTATGTTCCATTGGCTCCCATTTGAGCTGACTACCATTTCAAGGCCAGCATTTTAGCTCCTACAACTTTCTAGAAAAAACTTCTGAGCACAAGAGGGATTCCCCCTGCTGCTTGAGCTGCTGTTCTTCAGTTTACAAAGTACCACAGCTACAAATGAATTATCTGGAGTGAAAACAACCTACCAGGAGGCAGGTGGAACGTGAGACTCATTGCACTGCTGTAATCAGAGAACACCACCTACAGGTAAGCACATGCAGTTTGAACTTGGGCACCTCAGCTATAAGGTTCTCCATGCCTGGTTGTCAAAGTTAACTTAAGCACCACTGATGGATGGAGACAAAAACCAAAGGAGGTCCTTCATACAGGCAGAGGTTGTTAAGTCATGCTCATTTTTTCCTTCCTTATAACTCACTGACAAGACAGACAGGCTGGGAAAACAGCAGAAATAGGTCCCTAGGAGGGAGGGAATTTGGGAGTTCAGCTCTAATCTGCAAAACAGATTTTGTAGGATGGACAGACTGAACCTAGAAACCCCAGATGAAAGTGATTGCCATATGGAACTCTCTCCATGCATTCAGCATTCAAATCATAAGAACAGCTATACTGGGTCAGACCAATGGTCCATCTAGCCCAGTATCCTGCTTCCAGCAGTGGCCAATCCAGGTCACAAGTACCTGGCAGAAACCCAAATAGTAGCAACATTCCATGCTACCAACCCAGGGCAAGCAGTGGCTTCCCCATGTCTATCTCAAAACAGACTATGGACTTTTCCTCCAGGAACATGTCCAAACCTTTTTTAAACCCAGATGCACTAAGCACTGTTACTACGTCCTCCAGCAAAAAGTTCTAGAGCTTAACTATTCGTTGAGTGAAAATACATTTCCTCCTATTTGTTTTAAAAATATTTCCATGTAACTTCCTTGAGTGTCCCCTAGTCTTTGTACTTTTGGAACGAGTAAAAAATCAATTCACTTCTACTCGTTCTACACCGCTCAGGATTTTGTAGACCTATCTCCCCTCATCCATCTCTTTTCCAAGCTGAAGAGCCCTAACCTTGTTAACCTTTCTTCATATGAAAGGAGTTCCATCCCCTTTATCATTTTGGTCTCTGCTGAGGAAGTCGACCTTTAAAAATGCACCCAGCTCTGTGTTTTTTTCTGATCTCAACTGGTGACACAAAGACCACGCACTGTAACTGGGGAGCAGCTTGCAGCTCTTGTTATCGGGATCCTGGAAAAGTCTGACATGCCAGGGCATTACTTTGAAATTAGAAGAAATTGTCAATGCTGCTTATTGGGCTACCAAGCTAGATGCATTTGCTGCAGATTCATACACGGATGCCCTACACCTACTTTTGGGTAAGGAGAAAGGTTAAAATCTGCAGTACAAGTCTGTACATGTTGGAAATCCAGCATAGGATCAGCCTACCTATCAGGACAGTGTCCCATGGTAGCACATTTGGGTTCTCTGGGGCTCCCTTGGATTTTCATTGCAGTAGTACAATAAACAGAAGCCAAGTGTTAACCTGACAGCTTTTTGACAACTGTTACTATATTGTTTTGTAGTGACCTGGAGCAGGGGTAACACCCCAGCTTGAGAGTGTGATAGATTGTCAAAATGGTTTACATCTCCACCCTCACAGCAAACACAACTCATAAATCCCCATTCCTTATGTCAGCAGAGATCACATTTTCCATGCTCTGTGTGTGTGTGTGTGTGTGATTCTGACAAACAAAGCCCTCTTCAAATAAAAAATGGATAAGCTTTGGAGTTTCTAATTCTGGTTTCATTTAAATCAATGTTACCTGTGGACTGCTACCATTCCTCTTCTCCATATTTATACAAATCTGTTTTAAACAAACAGATCCCATTAGACAATGTAATGACATATGTCACTCCCCTTATTCAACCCTCCCCCCCCCCACAAAAAAAAGTCTATGAATTATTCTGTACGATGTGCAAATGAGAATCCATTTTATTCCGAGGGGCACAAACCACATTGATTTTGATATTTGTTGGAAAATTTCACTAGTATCTTGAGTAAAGTAGTGGGTTAGCTGTTTTTGTTTTGTTTCTATTTATTAACTTTAAAAGTAGACTAAGAGAAGAAACGAAGATGATTTCTTTTTTTATTGAACTAACAATACAGTTTTTGATTAGCTTTTGAAGGTAATACCTTCTTCATTTGAATGATTTTATATTTTGCTTAAACCTCAAGCAAGTAAAAAACTAAGATACACATCAAAATGACTAAGTAATGGAACGTACATCCCATAACAAAGGTACTCCATTGTGAAAACATTATAACCCTGAAACTCCAACCCCACGCCTCTCCCCCTCATCCTCCCCAGCCCATCCAAGCCCCCAGCTCTGCACTGAGTTCTGGAACAAGCAAAATGACTTTGTGTATGTGAGGGGGTTTGTAAAACACTGCCCCTCACCCTTAGGAAACGTCCCTCTGGGCCACCTTAAGAACAGTCCCGATAGCCTGGGCCACCTTAAGAGCACTGGTCCCACCCTGGAGGAAGTGAGCCAGGAGGGGCAGAACCTATACCAGTGAGTATAAAAGACAGGGCCAGACTGAGGTTAAGGAAGAACAGAAGCCTCAGTCTATGCCCTGACTGAATATGTCTAGCTACTATGACCTGGCTGAGGTAAGCCAACCTTGTGCTTTTGTTAAGTTTTACTGAGGTCTGGCTGAAGCCAGACCTGGACCTCTGAAGAAAAACAAGAACTATAGGCTGTGATTGGGACATGGCAACCCTGGCAGTCAGAACTTGTGTTAGACCTCCTGCTAGAGGCCTGTGTAATAACTGTGTTTTCTAAATCGCAGAGGTTTACCCACACTATGTCTTGGGCCCTATGAAGGAACAGGCCCGGGGAGTTCTTTAAATAAATACTTATTTTGTGTTCATCCCTTTTGTCCGGCTGTGTTATTTCTCCGGCCCACTCCCAACCCTTGCTCAGAGTCTCACAGTGTACGGCAAGGAGAATAATATCAAACATCAACAATTTAAGATTCTTCTCCTCACAGGTGGGGTGAGTATGTCCCAAAAGGGCTCCCAAAGTGACTGAAACTTTCAGCCAGCAGGAGAAGACAAATCTGAGACTTTACGGCGCTCCATGGTGAGCAAGAAATCATGAGGATCAGTCACTAATGTTCCATAGGTGCATCTTTAGAAAGCCAGAGTCAAAATAACCTTCAGCACCATTAAAGCTGTCCATTTCAAGAAAGATTTGGCTCCTTTCTTCAAAGGCCTGGGTTTTGGAATATTGCCGAACAAGAAACCAGGTGTCACACTGTAACTGACCAAATGTTAGAATCAGAAATCAGTAACCGCTGCCAAAATGATTGCGCCACTGCACACTTTCAAAACATATGTCTGAGCGAGGCATCCGAAACACCACATTTCAGGCATACATGAAAAAGTTTTTAAAAGATGAGCCCTTCATGAAGACATATATATATATATATATATATATATATATATATATATCATTACAGAATAAATTTGTACTGCATCTCCCAGAAAGACACATGATCCATTAGGGAGCGGATGCCTTTGATGCCAGCAACAAGTGATCCCTCCGTCACCTGCATCCTCAAGTTCATTGACCAATTCCTTTTCAATTTCTCAAAGTTAATGGAGGGTGAATATTCCTTACGACATATTTTATTTAATGGGATTTATTAACCACCTTTATGAAGAGATTCACCCAAGGCAGTGTATAGTAGGTACAGTTTAACATCAAACTTACAATTTTGTTAACAACATAACAATACTAAAAATGTACAAGTATGTACAAGATGTTGATGATGGAAAGGTAATGGGAACTTGAGCTGCGAACCCAAGGTGAAAGCAGTTGTAAGCAGTTCAGGAGTGTCCAAAGTAAGGTGAGTCACCTCTAAGGAGGCCACATAATATCTGAGCTGCAGATAGGCGAACAAATCTTGCATTGCCGCAAAATATTTCATTTTGCAAGTAAAGAAGGCCTTTGTCTTCCCAAGCAATGAAGAGGGGCAAATCCACATCTGGTGGAAATGCACCATTATGTCTTATGGGCAACAGCGGAGTTATGGTAGTAGCAAAGGCAATGACATTTACGTATCCATTTCCAGGCCGATTAGACTGTTTTGAATAAAACAATCTTTAGCGATAGATGGGCAGAGTCTGCACGGTGGTAACAATTTAAATGACGCCCTTGCAAAAGGAACAATTCATAAATAAATGCATTTTTAAGAATTTCTTAAACTGGTGCAATCCACTGATCATCCGCAAATGTCCAGGTAATTTGTTCCAAAGGACAGGAGCTACCATAGAAATAACTGCAGTCTTACAGCTGATTTTACAAAGTGATACTACTGATTAGCAAGCGCTGAATGCGAAGAAGCTCATGGAAACTGAATAGACAGCATTCAGCGCTGTGAATCGGTAGTGCTGCTTTGTAAAAGGAGCCCCTAGTATCTGCATATTGTATCTGTGGCAGCTCATCAACAGAAAGCCTGTCTCAGATCTCAAGGAGCGGCATGCCACAAGGATCTGTACTGGGACCAGTGCTATTTAACAAATTTAACAAATGATCTGGAAATCAGAACGACAAGTGAAGTGATTGAATAGTTTTGTGTCATCTGCAAATTTAAAGTTCTCAAAACACATGCGGAGTGTGAAAAATTGCAGGAAGACCTTAGGAAACTGGAATTAAATTTACTGTCCTCCAGGAAGTTGGATTCAAGTAGAAGAGGAATTAAATGAGTTCATCGCTAATGCTTGTGTCAATAATGATAATATTTAATTGGTTGGAGACATTAATTTACTTCTAGAAGACACTAATAATCAGAATACAAAAAATGTTCTTGATTTTCTTGATATTTGGCAATTCTCACTTTTTAATGGTTTGTCCTCTGATACCAAAGGTCATCAATTAGATATATTAGCAACTAAATTTAACGATCCCACAAACTTTCTTATATCAGAATCACAGTGGTCTCCTATTCCATAGTCAGATCATAGTAGGCTAATATTCAAACTTAATTGGAAAGAAGTTATAAGTTGTCCCAATGTAGCCAATAAACTTAATACCTTTATTACTAGAGGGAAAATTGATCTAGTAAGCTTCTGGTCTAAAGATCAAATGACTAGCTTGCTCATCTCAGCTCCTTCCACAGACTTTATACAACTATGGAATGATACATGTCATGAAGTACTAGATGAGCTGGCTCCACTAAAAGTAAAAACTAGATGTCCCGTTCCGGGCCCTTACCTGGCGGTCCGCGGACAGGAGCGGGAGCCAGGGCGCCCATGGGATCCGGGAGGGCGGTGATAGTCTGCCTGGGGGATCCGGCGTTGCCGCCGGCCGCTCCGAGGCCGGCGATCCACAGAGGCAAGCGCCGGTCTCGAAGAAGGAGAACCGCCGGCCAAGATGGCGGCGCCGGCGTTTTCGTTCTCCTCGCTGGAGCGGGGCCGGCGAGGTAGCTCCGCCTACTTGCGCCGGATTGGCGCACCCCCCTGAGAGACTCCGCCCGCTGGGCGGGAGAGCCAATCCAGGCCCTTAGGTCTGCCTGGGCGAAGGGGATTGGTCTCAGCTGGCATTAGCGAAGGAACGAGCGGGGGATTTAAACGGAGCCATGGAAAGAGTCCAGTGCTTCCGTTTCGTGTTCAGAAGCCTATCTCCTTTGAAGACTGTGTTTGTTCCTCGTGCCAGCTAGCCGTCCTGCTAGCTATCTCCTTTGAAGACTGTGTTTGTTCCTCGTGCCAGCTAGCCGTCCTGCTAGCTATTTCCTTTGAAGACTGTGTTTGTTCCTCGTGCCAGTTAGCCGTCCTGCTAGCTATCTCCTTTGAAGACTGTGTTTGTTCCTCGTGCCAGCTAGCCGTCCTGCTAGCTATCTCCTTTGAAGACTGTGTTTGTTCCTCGTATCAGCTAGCCGTCCTGCTAGCTACTTCCTGTGAGGACTGTGTTGGTTCCTAGTGCTCAGCTGGCAGTGGCTAAGCCACCTCCCTCAGACTGTGTTTGTTCCCAGTGCTCAGCCAGCCGCCCGGCTAAGCCCTTCCCCAAGAACTGTGTACTCACATCCAGACAGGCCAGCCGTCACCCCGCGGTTCCAGCAGTCCTGCTGGCCGCCCGCAGCTGAGGGCTCAACCCTCGGTGAACGGCGGTCGCCGCGGGTGAAGATTCGGGGTGCTCGGCTGTTTCCTGGGGCCTTGTGGGGCTCGGGGAGACTTGAGAGCTCACCAACACCAGAGCGACAACAGAGGCGCGACAGAAAACGGAAGCCATGAGCTCGCCGACGCAACCTGATCTACGGGACCTGGCCAAGGTTCTCCAGCAGCAACAGGAACAGCTTAATGCCCTGTCTGGGGCACTCCAGAACGTATGCTCTCAACTTTCCACGCTTCAGGTACAGAACCAGGCCGCTGCGGCTCCCCGTGTGGGAGGGTTCCGTATGGGACCTCGGTTCCCTGAACCAGCATGATACGATGGAACCCCTGGAGGTTGTCGGGGGTTCCTTAACCAGTGTAACCTGGCCTTCCGGATGCAACCGGAGGCATTTGCTTCGGACCAAAGTAAGGTGGGCTACATTATGGGCCTGTGCGTAGGGAAGGCCCAGGACTGGGTGGCCCCCCTGAACGAACAACAGGACCCTATTTTGGATGATTATAGTGAATTTCATCGCCGGTTCCGGATGGTGTTCGACCTTCCGGGGAGACCCTCCTCCGTGGCGTCGGAGCTGCTCCGGATTCATCAGGGAGAGGGCACGGTGGCCGATTATGCCATCCGGTTTCGAACCTTAGCCACGGAGCTGCGTTGGAATCCGGAGTCCTTGATGGCCATTTTTATGGAAGGCTTACAAGAACGAATCAAGGACGAATTGGCGGGACGGGAGATTCCCGGACAATTGGATGCCCTCATCTCGCTCTGTATACGAGTAGACACCCGATTCCAGGAGCGAGCCAGAGCCCGGGCGGAGCGGCAGAAGTGGGCACGAGGGACCCCCCGGACGGGCAAAGGGCCGTCCCCTCGCCAGGGGAACCGGGACTCCACGGAGCCCGGGGAAGAGCCGATGGTGATGGGCCGTCAACGGTTGACCCCCTCCGAAAGACAGCAACGACAGTCGAACGGACTGTGCTTCTATTGTGGCAAGGCTGGACATTTCCTCCGGACTTGTTCCGTCCGGCCGGGAAATGCGCTCCCCAAGGCACCCTGAGGGGAGGGTTCTTGGGGCACTCCGCTCCCCTACCGGACTCCCTGATCATCCTACCAGTAACATTACGGTGGCAGGAGGCCACGATCCAGACCCGGGCCCTGGTGGACTCGGGGTCAGGGGGCAACTTTATTGGACTCGAACTGCTGCAGAAAATGGGCTGGCCCACGCTCCCGCGGAGGCCGGTGCTGCGAATAACCTCCATCCAAGGGACCACCCTTCCCCAGCCGGTCACGGAGATCACCCCCGTGTTGGGATTGCAGGTGGGGGAGGATCATCGGGAGGAGGCCGAGTTCTTAGTGTTATCCCGGACCATTCACCCAGTGGTCCTGGGACTGCCGTGGTTACGGTACCACAACCCGGTTATCGACTGGGCCGGGGGAAGAATTCAAGCCTGGGGTAATTCCTGTCAGGAGACCTGTTGTAAGGGTCGGGCTGGCAGCTGTCCGGCCTTAAATATGTTGCCCAACGAGGGACAGGGTGAACTGGGCTCGCTGCCTATGGATTATAGAGACTTTGCAGACGTGTTTAATCCTAAGGAAGCGGAGGTGCTACCGCCTCATAGGTCTTTTGACTGTGCCATTAATCTGAAGACGGATACGGTACCCCCACGGGGCCGACTGTACAAACTGTCCCGAGGAGAGTCCAAGGTGATGCAAGAATACATCCGTGAGAACCTGCGAAAAGGGTTCATTCAGCCTTCTACATCCCCAGCCGGGGCAGGGTTCTTTTTCGTTACCAAGAAGGATGGGTCCCTGAGACCTTGTATTGACTATCGGGGATTAAATGCCATCACCGTGAAAGATCGGTTTCCTCTACCGCTCATTCCCGAGCTCTTTGACAGGCTGCAAGGAGCTCAGATGTTCACTAAATTGGATTTGCGGGGGGCCTACAATTTAGTGCGAATCCGGTCAGGGGACGAATGGAAAACGGCTTTCAACACCCACGAGGGACATTTCGAATATCGGGTGATGCCGTTCGGCCTCTGCAATGCCCCTGCGGTGTTTCAACGTCTTATCAACGACGTGCTAGAGGATTTGCTAAACTCCACGGTGATTGTATATCTGGACGACATCCTGGTTTATTCTAAGGACCCCATGGAGCATCCGGGCCATGTTCGCGCGGTGCTGCACCGCTTACGACAAGCGCATCTATTTGCTAAGCTCAGTAAATGCGCCTTCCATCAGCGGTCCTTACCCTTTTTAGGGTATATCCTGCTTCCAGGGGGGTTACAGATGGAGCCAGACAAACTCCGGGCCATTCGAGAGTGGCCGCAACCGATGGGACTGAAGGCCCTACAACGATTCCTGGGCTTCGCTAATTACTATCGCCAGTTTATTCCCCAGTACTCTCGATTGACAGCACCGTTGACGGCGCTCACCCAAAAGAACGCGAGGGTCAGGGATTGGCCGCCAGAGGCGCAAGCGGCCTTTCGTCAGGTAAAAGAGGCTTTTGAATCAGCGTCAATTCTGCTGGCCCCCGATCCTGAGAAACCTTTTATTGTAGAGGTGGACGCGTCCGCCCTAGGGGCCGGGGCGGTCATTTCTCAAATCAACCCTGAGGGTCGGCGCCAGCCGTGCTCCTTCTTCTCACGTAAATTCTCCCCAGCCGAACGGAATTATACGGTAGGGGATAGAGAACTCTTGGCCCTGAAATTGGCATTGCAGGAGTGGAGACACTTGCTGGAGGGAGCGGAACACCGGTTTACGGTCATCACTGACCATAAGAATCTCCTATACCTCCAAGAGGCTCAGCGGCTGAATCCTCGACAGGCTCGGTGGTCATTATTCTTTGCCAGGTTTCATTTTCAATTAGTGTTCCGGGCGGCGTCCCAGAACACTCCGGCAGACTCACTCTCTCGGGCATTTGAGGTCCCGGAAGAGACCAAGGAGACTCATCCGATGTTAGATCTCGCTTGCCTCAGTGCGGCTACAGGGGACGTCGCACCGATCCAGAAGTTCGTGGCGGCCGCCGATCGGAGAAAGGTCATGCACTGGGGACACTCGTCTAGATGGGCCGGGCACTTCGGGTATCAAAAGACTCTCCGATTCATCACAAGACATTATCAATGGCCACAGATGAGACGAGATATTCTCCAGTTTGTTACCTCGTGCCCGGTGTGTGCACGGACCAAGTCAGTAGGAGGACCTCCCGTGGGAGACCTACAACCACTACCCGTACCGACCAATCCCTGGTCGGAGGTATCCATGGATTTCATCACTGACTTACCTCGTTCCCAGGGTCATACCGTGATCTGGGTTGTGGTAGACCGGTTCTCAAAGATGGCCCACTTTGTCCCATTCTCGAGCCTTCCTTCGGCAGCCTCTCTAGCCCAGGCCTTCATTCATCACATTTTTCGACTACATGGGCTGCCCAGTCGGATCATCAGTGATCGAGGACCCCAATTTACCTCACGCTTCTGGAGAGCCTTGTGCACGGCCTTGGGAGTAGAGACCCATTTTTCATCCGCCTACCATCCTCAAACCAACGGCATGGTTGAGAGGATTAACCAGACACTGAAGGGATTCTTGCGAGCTTTTGTTAACCAACGACAAGATAACTGGGTTTCTCTACTTCCCTGGGCCGAGTTCGCTTATAACCAAAGTGACCACTCATCCTCAGGACAGTCCCCGTTCTTCCTGGTATACGGACGACATCCTCGGCTTCCAGGGCCGTTCCCTTCTACCGCAGTAACACCGGCGGGGGACCAAGTCGTGGCCGACCTACAGAAGGTCTGGGAGATGGCTAGGGAACAATTACAGAAGACCCTGACCAGGGATAAGATCTTTGCCGACCGCCATCGGCGGCCCGCCCCAGTGCTCCAACCAGGACAGAAGGTATGGTTGAGCACGAAGCATCTGAGGTTCCGAGTGCCTTCCCGAAAACTGGGACCTCGATATGCGGGACCATTTGCGATTCAAGAACGAGTTGGGCCAGTAACGTATCGGTTGCGGTTACCCGGTACCCTACGAGTGCACAACGCCTTCCATGTCTCGTTATTGAAGAGGTTCCGGGGGTCCGGGTGGCACCCGCACCCATCCCAAGAAGAAGATCTCCAGGTGGCCCCGGATCCGGAGTATGAGGTAGGAGAGATTCTTGATTCTAAGTGGCGGCGGGGAAAACTGTATTATTTGCTATCATGGAAATCGTTTGGTCCCGAAGACAACTCCTGGGAACCCGTAGCTAATGTACATGCTCCAGAATTGGTCAAAGCCTTCCACGCCCGGTATCCGTCCAAGCCCGGGCCCCGGGAAAAGGGGTCATCCGGGGAGGATACTGTCCCATTCCGGGCCCTTACCTGGCGGTCCGCGGACAGGAGCGGGAGCCAGGGCGCCCATGGGACCCGGGAGGGCGGTGATAGTCTGCCTGGGGGATCCGGCGTTGCCGCCGGCCGCTCCGAGGCCGGCGATCCACAGAGGCAAGCGCCGGTCTCGAAGAAGGAGAACTGCCGGCCAAGATGGCGGCGCCGGCGTTTTCGTTCTCCTCGCTGGAGCGGGGCCGGCGAGGTAGCTCCGCCTACTTGCGCCGGATTGGCGCACCCCCCTGAGAGACTCCGCCCGCTGGGCGGGAGAGCCAATCCAGGCCCTTAGGTCTGCCTGGGCGAAGGGGATTGGTCTCAGCTGGCATTAGCGAAGGAACGAGCGGGGGATTTAAACGGAGCCATGAAAAGAGTCCAGTGCTTCCGTTTCGTGTTCAGAAGCCTATCTCCTTTGAAGACTGTGTTTGTTCCTCGTGCCAGCTAGCCGTCCTGCTAGCTATCTCCTTTGAAGACTGTGTTTGTTCCTCGTGCCAGCTAGCCGTCCTGCTAGCTATTTCCTTTGAAGACTGTGTTTGTTCCTCGTGCCAGTTAGCCGTCCTGCTAGCTATCTCCTTTGAAGACTGTGTTTGTTCCTCGTGCCAGCTAGCCGTCCTGCTAGCTATCTCCTTTGAAGACTGTGTTTGTTCCTCGTATCAGCTAGCCGTCCTGCTAGCTACTTCCTGTGAGGACTGTGTTGGTTCCTAGTGCTCAGCTGGCAGTGGCTAAGCCACCTCCCTCAGACTGTGTTTGTTCCCAGTGCTCAGCCAGCCGCCCGGCTAAGCCCTTCCCCAAGAACTGTGTACTCACATCCAGACAGGCCAGCCGTCACCCCGCGGTTTCAACAGTCCTGCTGGCCGCCCGCAGCTGAGGGCTCAACCCTCGGTGAACGGCGGTCGCCACGGGTGAAGATTCGGGGTGCTCGGCTGTTTCCTGGGGCCTTGTGGGGCTCGGGGAGACTTGAGAGCTCACCAACACCAGAGCGACGACAGAGGCGCGACACTAGACCCAATAAAAAATTATCTCCCTGGTTTAATGATTCTCTTTTAGAAATGAAGCGTAAGTGCAGACGGCAAGAGTCTGGGCTAAAACTAGAACCATGGACCAATGGATTCTTTGGAAAAAGATCTTAAAAGAATACAGTGCAATCCGTTTAATTGCAAGGGTCTGGGACCAAAGAAATACATGCAGTTAACCGGAGCGTGCACTTAACCGTTGTGACTCAAAGAAGCTTGACATCTGATAAACATATGTAAAGTACTGTTTATTATACGTACAGTATGCAGTCTCTGGTAACTGACATTATACAGTCTCCATTAACTGACGTTAGGCTTACTTGAAGTAATCAGTCATAGTCCTCTGTACACTATTGTGTCTGTGAGTTCCATAGATTATGTCTGCCAGACGGTAAAAACTGTCATAGCACTGACATCCAGTGGCCTCCAGATAGGTTCGCACAGTGTTCAGACTCTCCAGCGCTCTTGCAAAAGTGACAGGAGGTTGTTGAATTTCATCAGCGTGTGCTTGCTGCTCATTTCATCATCTGTTTCATCATCAGCCGTTGCCTGCGTGTAGGCGCATATCTCGACATCAGCTGTTTGTAGCTGTCGTCAGCTGTTTGTAGATCGTAATCAACAGCTACCTAGTGATGAAACTCCTCTTTAGTAACACCGGCTGGGATGTCAATAGCCTGTTCATCTGACGCATTTGCAACAGCTGCATCTGTTTCGTCCCTCTCCACATCCTTAACAAAGCTTGCCCGCTTGTAGCAGTTCACAATGGTTGTCTGTGTAACATGATTCCAGGTTTCTTTCTGCATATGTAGGGAATCCAACAGTGATAGATTACGGGCCAGTTCAACAGCACGTTTATCCTTGCCAGTCTAGTCATCCATATCGCTAATCAGACGACGTAGCACAAGAGCCCGATAATGTTTTTTGAAATTGGCTATTTTGCCCTGATCCATAGGTTGGATTAGAGAGGTAGACCACCTTGACGTTAGACAGCCTGACATCATCACTGTGTGCAGCACAATTATCACAAAGCAACAAAGTCTGACGCTTTTGTGCCCACATTCTAGTGTCTAACTTCTTTAGCCACTGCTTCCAAATTTCCCCAGTCATCCATGAATTTGCGTTAGCCTCGTATGACACAGGAAGTCGCTTAACATTCTTGAAGCAACGGGGCTGTTTGCTCTTTCCAGTGACAAGTGGTTCCAACTTCTCACTCCCATCCATATTGCAGCAAAGGAGGATCGTCAGTTGGTCCTTTGACGTTTTACTTCCTGTAGTTTCAGCTTGTTTGAATGCAAGTGTTCCATCAGGAATCGCTCGCCAGTACAGACCGTTTCGTCAGCATTGAAAATGTCATGAGGTGCAAACTCGTTCAAGATGGTAGGAAGAACTGAAACAACCCAATTTTCAGCACCAAAGTCATCAGCGTCTTGTTTTTCACTATGCTGTTTCTTGAATTTTATGTTGTTCCTCTCCTTCCATCTTTCCAACCATCCAACAGTGGCTTTGAATTCAGTTAGTCCAAGACTTTCAGCTAGCTGATTAGCTTTCTCCATAAGCAGTGGACCACTGACAGGAAACTGTCTGCTCCTGACTTGAGAAAACCACCGAAGAAGAGCATCTTCTACAACCTCAGCTTTTCCCGCCCGTTTCCATTTCTGGTGTGGATTTGTATTGTTTTGCCAGTCTTCCAGAAGCTGATCTTTCTGCTTCAAGATACGTGAAATTTGATTGGGATTGACACCATATTCTTTAGCAATAGATGCTTGACTTTGTTTTCTAATTTTTTAAGAACTTCTATTCGTTCAGCCAGTGTTAAAGTCTTACAGTTGCACGATGACGACGATGACGACGACTCTAGTGTACACTCTTAACAACTTTCTTTCGCTTATTCTTCCTGTGGCAGTTAGCCAATGAGTTTTCAAATTTATCACCTCTTTGTCACGTGCCAATCGGCTTCCATATTCCATGCGTGCGCTTATGTGGAGTCTGTCCTGCAAAGGAGCAGTCTTAAACCATGCATATAAGCGAATCTTGCACTTATCAGTGGTGCGCTAAGCCGAAGTTTGTCCCCATAGAAATTGATGGTGCCAAAAACGGGACTGAAGTACGGCATGCAGTTAAACAGAGCATGCGCTTATCCAATGTGCACTTAAATGGAGTGCACTGTATTTATAATTAAGGCTAAAACTACTTATTAGTTTATAGGTGAAATAAGTCAACCCTAGGAAATTATTTTCTTTGGTTAACAACTTATTTAACACCTCAATCTGTTTCTGTGGAATCCCTCAAGGATCTCCCCTCTCACCTACCATCTTTAACCTAATGATGACACCCTTAGCCAAGTTACTATCCAATCAAACCCTCAACCCATACATATACGCAGATGACATCACGATATACATCCCGTTCAAACATGACTTAAAGGAAATCACCAACGACATCAACCAAGGATTCCAAATCATTCACTCATGGGCAGATGCATTTTGGTTGAAGCTTAATGCAGAAAAAACACAGTGTTTTATACTGACATTGCAACATAATACAAGCAAATTCACCACAATAACCACACCAAACCTTTCCCTTCCCGTCTCAGACACCCTGAAAATTCTTGGAGTTACCATAGATCAAAATCTTACACTAGAAAATCATGTAAAGAACACAACCAAGAAGAGGTTCTATTCAATGTGGAAGCTCAAAAGAGTAAAACCTTTCTTCCCAAAGACCATATTCCGCAACCTGTTCCAGTCTATGGTGCTGAGTCACCTAGACCACTGCAATGCACTCTACGCTGGCTGTAAAGAGCAAATCATTAAGAAACTTCAAACAGCTCAGAACACTGCCGCTAGACTCATATTTGGGAAAGCAAAGTATGAAAGCGCAAAACCCTTAAGAGAAAAACTACACTGGCTTCCACTCAAAGAACGTATCGCGTTCAAGGTATGCACTCTAGTTCATAAAATCATTCACGGAGAAGCCCCTCCATACATGTCAGACCTGGTCGACCTACCACTCAGTAACACGAAAAGATCATCCCGCACATTCCTCAATCTTCACTTCCCCAACTGTAAAGGATGGTGGTGAATGGAATTCGCTCGGAGGAGGGAAAGGTGAGTAGTGGAGTGTCTCAAGGATCGGTGCTGGGGCCAATTCTGTTCAATATATTTGTGAGTGACATTGCCGAAGGGTTAGAAGGTAAAGTTTGCCTATTTGCGAATGATACTAAGATCTGTAACAGAGTGGACACCCGGGAGGGAGTGGAAAACATGAAAAAGGATCTGAGGAAGCTAGAAAAATGGTCTAAGGTTTGGCAATTAAAATTCAATGCGAAGAAATGCAACGTGATGCACTTAGGGAATAGAAATCCACGGGAGACATATGTGTTAGGCTGTGAGAGTCTGATAGGTACGGACGGGGAGAGGGATCTTGGGGTGATAGTATCTGAGGATTTGAAGGCGACGAAACAGTGTGACAAGGCGGTGGCCATAGCTAGAAGGTTGTTAAACTGTATAGAGAGAGGTGTGACCAGCAGAAGAAAGGGGGTGTTGATGCCTCTGTATAAGTCATTGGTGAGGCCCCACCTGGAGTATTGCGTTCAGTTTTAGAGGCCGTATCTTGCTAAGGATGAAAAAGAATTGAAGCGGTGCAAAGAAAAGCTACGAGAATGGTATGAGATTTGCGTTACAAGACATATGAGGAGAGACTTGCTGACCTTACTCTGGAGGAAAGGAGAAACGGCTGATATGATGCAGACGTTCAAATATTTGAAAGGTATTAATCTGCAAATGAATCTTTTCCAGAGAAGCGAAGGCGGTAGAACGAGAGGACATGAAATGAGATTGAAGGGGGGCAGACTCAAGAAAAATGTCAGGAAGTATTTTTTCACGGAGAGAGTAGTGGATGCTTGGAATGCCCTCCTGCGGGAGGTGGTGGAAATGAAAACAGTAACGGAATTCAAACATGCGTGGGATAAACATAAAGGAATCCTGTTCAGAAGGAATAGATCCTCTGGAGCTTAGCCGAGATTGGGTGGCAGAGCCGGTGGTGGGAGGCGGGACTGGTGGTTGGGAGGCGGGGATAGTGCTGGGCAGACTTATACGGTCTGTGCCAGAGCCGGTGGTGGGAGGCGGGGCTGGTGGTTGGGAGGCGGGGATAGTGCTGGGCAGACTTGTATGGTCTGTGCCCTGAGGAGGACAGGTACGGATCGAGGTAGGGTATACACAGAAAGTAGCACATATGAGTTTGTCTTGTTGGGCATACTGGATGGACTGTGCAAGTCTTTTTCTTTTTTCTTCTACTATGTTACCACGTTACTATGTTACTATGTTACTATGTAACACATGCGTCCAGCTTTTCCTATCTAGGCACACAGATATGGAACGCATTGCCACTTAACCTAAAAACAATTTATGAACTAACTAACTTTCATAAATCCCTGAAGACCTACCTGTTCAACACAGCATACCACAATGAGTAACAACTATAATCGCAACACATCGCTACTGTACTTTATACTCTGAACTGATCTCTTCCAAGATTTGTTTGCATAACTGTTTAATTCTATTGTCCTTTCTATTTTTTTTTTCAATGTAATACCAATCTGTATTCTTTTTCACTCTGGAATGGTGAATGCCAAAACGGAGTATTGTAAGCCACATTGAGCCTGCAAATAGGTGGGAAAATGTGGGATACAAATGCAACAAATAAATAAATAAAAATTAATGAATCCCTGCCTTCAGCAGATCGATTGGCAAACTACTTTGAACAGAAAATAATTAAAATCAGACTGGAACTATATAGCTCCCCCTCTTCAACTGAGCATTTCCTGAGTCAACATGATCAGTCATCCTCTTGCTTGGATGCTGACAGAATTTGGTCTGCATTTCATTCTTTTTCAGTGGATCAAGTCAGACAGTTATTATGCAAATATGCCAAATCACAATGTCTGCTTGACATTTGTCCCAACTATCTGCTTAGGTCAGACCCCACACTGTTTTTTTGATTATTTACACTCCTATCTTACTTTATTGTTATCCCTGGGTCTGTTTCCTCTAAGAAGTGGCAATATTACCCTGACTTCTATCCTTAAAAATTCCCAAACAAGCTAAAGCATTGTTTCCAATTACAGACCTGCAGCCTCAATCCCTTTATTTGTCAAGGTCATGGAAGGACTGGTCTCACAACAGAATATCTCCAACTCTGTTCCATTCTGCATAAATTGCAATCTGGATTTAGACCTCCTCACAAAAGTATTCCAATTCGATATGTCTAGCGCAGGGGTAGGCAACTCCGGTCCTCGAGAGCCGCAGGCAGGTCAGGTTTTCAGGATATCCACAATGAATATGCAGGAGATAGATTTGCAAGCACTGCCTCCATGGTATGTAAATTTATCTCAGGCATATTCATTGTGGATATCCTGAAAACCTGACCTGCCTGTGGCTCTCGAGGACCGGAGTTGCCTACCCCTGGTCTAGTGCATTCGATACTGTCAGCCGCAATATTCTCAACCATTATGGTATTTGTGGTGCTGTCCATGATTGGTTCTCAGGATATTTGAAATCTAGATCTTACCAATGAACACTCAAGCCTTCCATAGTGTACAATAAATTGTGAAAAGTGTCTAATGTTCAATTAATCTTCATATCAGCTAAGACTGAACAACCGACCACTGGGATACTATTATCATAAAGATTAGAGTCTGTTCTCAGTGACTAGTTTGTATGGCACAAGGATTATGAAGATTAGACACTTTTCATAATTTATTGTACACTAAGGAAGGCTTGAGTGTCCATTGTTTATGGCACAAGTGTTATGAAGATTGATTGAACATTAGATATTTTTCACAGTATGGAGGTTTTTGACCTATGATTACTGTTTTAACTGTGTGCGTATTAGTTCACTGATTCAGTGATCTACCTTTCACGTCTTTTGCCACAGTTTTATGAGGTCTTTTTCCTCCTTCAATCTAAAACACAACAAAAGAAAGGGGAGTGTTTTAATTTTGATTCACTGTTATATTGAGGTTGATCTATATTACATGGAACTAAGAAATACAATAAGATAGGGGATCTGAATTGCATAGAATCAAGTAGCTTGAAGAGGGATAGGGGAGAAATGAGGCAGGGGGAATATGAAGGACAGGGAAAGGGCAGTGGGGGGGGGGGGGGGGGGGGAGGAATCTATTAGCGGAAGCTAATGCCGGATTGTGACCAGGCAAGAGATGGAAGGGACATTACTGAGTATTAAAGCAGCAGCTTGGGCAGTTTTGAATATTACCACTTTCTTCCCATATTTGAGCACAAAACTTTAGCATTGGAATTATTCAGATTAAGGACCAGTGTGGCCACAGCCCAAACATCTAACCGCAGGGGTCCTCTGTCAGAAAGACCTGTTACATGAGTGCCAGCATTTTCCCTAGGGCATTCATGGGGCGATGCAGAAAGAACAAGGGTTGGAGCAGGTTGTAAGTATCAAGGAATGCAGAAAGGACTTGTGCGTGTGTGTGACCCAGCCACAAACAATATGAAAATGTATGCTGATAAGGTAATTCAGGTATTCCGTGGTATCCCACCCACTTTTAATGTGTGCACAATGGGAGAATTTTTCCATGAGGGTCCTGGGTAGCACAAAAGGTTTGTTGGGAGGATTTCTTATCAATTTTTCATATTTATGTGCTAGCTTTGTCTTGTTATGCAAGCAGAAGAAAGCTTGTGCAAGTTTTAAAGGCAAATGCTAAGTAACAAACGTGCGTTTGTCCAATGAAAGCAAAGTGAAAGCATACATTGGCGCCTGTTCTGCACCTAAATATGAGCCTTTCAAAAATTTCAAGTGCAAACAAATTGTGCAAGGCCAAATTTAGACACAGAAAAACAAGCACCAATTGTGCTGACACTTTTGTTTTTGGTTTAGACGAGCACAAGAAGCCACATTTAATGCAAAACCTTATGCGCACATTTCTGGCATACTTCCCCCACATTAGCCGCGGAGATACCTAATGGGGGACTAGAGCTGCAGAAGCCGCTGAGAACCGAGGCCCAGGAATTTCCTGTGACCTCAGGGAAAAATTCGGAGGTTAATCTTGAGAAGATTTGGCTGATGTTAATTAAAATGGACTCAACCTTGCAGAAATCTTCAGGTGAAGTAAATGCTCTTTATGTTAAATTTGAAGATTTAAAAAATACAGTTGAGTTACAAATCTACAAAAAGATGTTAAACAATTTCAAGAGTTTAAAGCTGTTGTTGCTAAAGACAATATGGATATTCATAGAAAAATTGAGCAGATAGAAAATTTTAATAGACTATTGAATTTGCGTCTTCTGAACTTCCCTAAACTCCCAGGGACTAGTCCACTTGAATTATTTAAAAGATACTTAACAGAAAATTTAAAAATACCACTTGAAGCTATTCCTCCAATAAACAAGATTTTCTATCTACCTATTAGCCCCAAAGGGAAGGAGAAATAAAAAATGCACAAAATGTGAATCTTGATGTTAATAACATATCTGCTATATTGGAACAGTCTTTAGATAATGTAACAGAGCGGGCATCACTCTTAGTCTCCTTTGTTTTTGCACAAGATCTTAATTCTGTTTTGAGCAGTGGCGTTCCTAGGGGGGCAGACACCCGGGGTGGCGCCCCGCCCCCCGGGTGCAGCGGCCCCCCCCCCCCCGGCGAAAGACCCCCCCGCGAAAGAGCCCCCCCCACCCGGGTGCATGCCGCTGGGTGGGGGGGGGGGTGCCACAGCGCGCGCCTGCTGCAAGTTTATTAACTTTGCTTGTTCGCTGCAGCTCCCTCTGCCCCGGAACAGGAAGTAACCTGTTCCGGGGCAGAGGGAGCTGCAGCGAACGAGAGAAGATAGTGAACTCATGCAGCAGGCGCGTGCCGCGGCACCCCCCAGCGGCGTGCACCCGGGGCGGACCGCCCCCACCGCCCCCCCTTGGTACGCCACTGGTTTTGAGACTTTACTTCAAAAATGCAAATTCTCACTTTGGAGGTGAGAAAATGTGGATATACCCTGATGTAACAAAGATGACTCAACAGAAGAGAAAAGCCTTTTTGACTATGAAAACAAGGACGATGGAAGTGGGAGGAACTTTTTTTCTCACTTATCCCTGTAAATGTATTGTAAGGTTAGGTCAGACGAAATATGTTTTCTATCTTCCTGATCAGCTGAAATCTTTTCTGGAAATCTTTTCTGAAATAATAACTGTTAAAGGGGGGGACACGCAGCCTTGTTTTGTTATAACTGTTATTCCTTGTAATCTTCTCTAATTCATTATCGCCCCCAAGAGATTGTGGTCTAAAAAAGCAGAACAATATGTTATAAAGTGAAAAGCAATATTTTTCTTTCAGTGTAATTTTCTGATGAGAATATTTCTCTTAAATTTTAGTAATTTTCCTTTCTTTCTGTTATGTATTTGGCTGTATTGCAAATGACAAGTGTACTCTTGTTAAAAGTTTAAAATTAATAAACAAATTAATACTACGAAAATCAGGATCCTCTGTGTTTATCCCAGGCCCACTTAAGCTCATTGATCATTTAACTTCCATCATCCACTCCGGAAGGGTGTTTTACGCATCCACCACCCTTTCTATGGAAAAATATGAAGTCAGATTCTGAGATTCATGAGTAAAATTCAGAAATATCATGACATCTTGTCCTTCATTTCTGTAACATTCTGAGGCTGTGCATTTGTTTTCAGACAAATAAGAGCATTAGCAGTTCATATAACCTTTTCGTTTTTGGTACCAATAAAGTCTATTATTATTAGCATTTGTATAGCTCTACCAGACGCACACAGCGCTGAACACCTGACACAGAGAGACAGTCCCTGCTCAATAGAGTTTGCCAGTAAACATATGACCCTTAGAGGTGGAGGCTAGAGATTTGCAACTGAAGCTGTAGGAGTTACATAGTCATGGTAGAAGCCATTGAATAGTTATGTTCATGTTCTTTGTATCAGAAGGCAAGATGGCCCTGGAGCAGCCCACTGACCAGCACCTAGTCTCTAATCAAGGATACACCCTGTACTGACCCTATGGGCTCCTCCAGGGGGTCCATCTTGCCTTATGGTGCCTAGAGAATAACTTCACTGGCTTCTGCTTTGACTCTGCAGTTTCTGTGGCTTCATATATATGACTCCAGATTATGTTTCTGAAGTTCACATGTTTGAAACTGCCAGTCAGAGTGGACAGCCACCTTGGGAAAGGACAAGGAAGATACAAGTGTCTCTTGATCTACCATGTTTGACAAGCAGCCAAACCTCTTTTAGCCTCACTTCTTCCAATCCCATGGCTGATTATGTCATCATGATTCCAAGACTAGTACCATTTTCTCTCCACTTCTCTTTTGGGTTTCAGAGGATTTGGGAGAGATATTGGTGCCAGAAATGGTATTCAAAGCTGATGAGTCAGAGAACCAAATCTCTATAAACCTGGAAGATGTAATGGGGCAAATTGACAAATTGAAGAGTAGCAAATCACCTGGACCAGATGGTATTCATCCCAGAGTACTGATAGAATGGAAGAATGAATTTGCAGAGCTATTATTAGTAATATGTAATTTATCTTTAAAATTAAGCATGGTACCAGAAGATTGGAGGGTGGCCAATGTAACACTGATTTTTTAAAAAGGGTTCCAGAGGTGATCTGGGAAATTATAGACTGGTGAGTCTGACGTCGGTGTCGGGCAAAATGGTATAGACTATTAAAAAGAACAAAATTGCACAGCATATTCAAAAGTATGGATTAAAGAGACAAAGCCATGGATTTAGTGAAGGGAAATCTTGCCTCACCAATCTACTATATTTATTTGAAGAGGCGAACAAACATATGGATAAAAGTGAGCTGGTTGATATTGTATATCTGGATTTTCAAAAGCATTTGACAAAATACCTCATGAAAGACTCCAGAGGAAATTGAAGAGTCATGGAATAGAAGGTGGTGTTCCATTGTGGATTAAAAACTGGTTAAAAGATAGGAAACAGGGTAGGGTTAAATGTTCAGTATTTTTAACAGAGAAGGGTAGATAGTGGGGTTCTGTGCTGGGACTGCTGATTTTAACATATTTATCAATGATCTAGAGATGGGAGTAACTAGTGAGGTAATTAAATTTGCTGATGACAGTTATTCAAAGTTGTTAAATTGCAAGAGAATTATGAAAAATTACAAGAGGACCTTACGAGACTGGGAGACTGGGCATCCAAATGGCCGATGTTTAATGTGAGCACGTGCACAGTGATGCATGTGGGAAAGAAGAACCTGAACTATAGTTACATGAATCAGGGGAGATCACGTGATGCATTGAGAGCAACGGCGGCGTTTTGGCTGTGCTCCGGGGTCCCCTCTCCATAAGTACAGATCAGGCTGTTTGAAACCTCCTTTGGGGCACTACTGATACGGCGATCGGGTACATAAGTAGTGTATGGAAGCTTACCTGGTGCCGATGCCGCCTGGATCCGCAAAAAGAAGCGTTAAAGGGGAGAAAGGAAAGTCACCACCGGCTCCGGCGGTATCCAAGATGGCGGACACCTCGATCGAGGCACAACCGGAGTTCTCAACGAAACAGCTTGCCAAAATTACTAAAGCAGTGGAGGCGGCTCTGGAGCCCCGTTTCGAGTCCCTTGCGGGGCAGCTGGGCCAGATGGAAGCGCAGATTACTGAAACGGTGAGGCGGACAACAGAGCTAGAAAACCGCGTGTCGGAGGCGGAGGACACGTGGAACCAAAGCATGCCGGCGCTCAAAGCTCTGGAAGATAAAGTAAGAGCGCAAGGCGAAAAACTTGAAGATTTGGAGAGTAGGGCCCGCCGCTCCAATATAAGACTGGTGGGGATACCAGAGACAACCCCAGAAAAGAATTTGGGGGCCCTGCTTGAAACATGGTTGCAACAGGAATTCGCGCTCTCAGATAGTCGCGGGGCCTTTTGCATTGAACGGGCGCACCGCTTGGGCAGATTCCAAAAAGAGTCATCGAAACCAAGAGTGGTAATCGTGAAAATTCACAATTACATGCACAAGGAAGAAATAATGCAGGGATACAGAGCTAAAAGAGACTCTTTAAGATATAATGGAGCACCGATATTGATCTTCCCGGATTATCCAGCGGGCGTTCAGGAAAAAAGACGACGCTTTCACCCGGTGTGCTCGAAGTTAGTGGAGAAAAAGATCCGCTTCACACTAGCCTTTCCCGCAACCCTAAAGATCTATCAGGATGGCAAGTGGAACAACTTTGACTCCGACAAGGCGGCGATGGAATATATTAATAAACAACAGCTTGACCATAAAAGTGAGACTTGAGTGAGCCCAGGCGCAAAAGAGGACAAGGAGGTGGTAATCGTATAAGAGTGATAAATCTGGACTGTTTTGGGACTATGTCCGAGAGGGGAATTGATCTGTTTACACATTTCGATGTTATCTTGGTTTTCGAGGTATAATGCACAAGTAGAAGCAGGGGATGTGTGGATACTTTAATGGGGGAGGGGACCCTTTGCATTAGAGTGAATCTCAGCGATGTATGCAAAATCATCGCCAAGGGCAATGGGATGTTTGGGACAGGGAGGGGGGGTGGGGGGGGTTGAGGGGGTTGGGTTTAGGAAGGGGATAGAGGTACCTTGTGAGTCAGACCACAACATTCTTAGAGGGCATGGAATACAGCAAGGCTTGCTTACAGAGATCAGGGCCCATGTTGGCATCCGGGTGTGGGGGAGGGGCTGGGCTCCCATATCCGCAGAGTTGGTCTACGGGACGTCTGTGACAGATTACATACCTATAAGGGATTGTTTCCTACAGATTGATAACCTGGAATGTGGGGGGGATTTCCTCTCCCATAAAACGTAAGAAGGTCCTTACACACTTAAAGCGGCTTAATGCTGACATAGCTTGTCTACAAGAGACCAGATTGTCCGCTGCAGAACACGAAAAGCTCAAAAAGATGTGGGTGGGCCAAGTAGACTATGTATCTTTGGGCCACAGAAGAGGGGGGGTGGCAATTTTATATCGTAAACACTTAGTGTACTCATCAGAAATTGTGTTTAAAGATGAGGAGGGGCGTTATTTGATGGTCAGGTTGAACATTCAGGGCAAAGATCTGTACTTGTTGTCAGTATATGCTCCCACCCCCCAAACACCTGATTTTTTCCCTGAGCTGATGCGGGCTCTCCTCCCGTTTAGAGATCAAGAGATAATTCTTGCAGGGGACATGAATGCAATTATGGACAGTGAGGTAGATTGTACAGGGAGGAGGAACATGAGGGCTGACAATAATAGGGGGAAGGACTTGCTATCCTCTTTTGTGACATCTCTTGGGTTGATAGACACATGGAGAGCTCTACACCCAGAGGGCAAGGACTTCACACATAGATCCCGCGCACACGGGACTTGGGTACGCTTAGATTACATTTTTGTGTCAGCATCTTTGTTCCCGTGTGCTGTGAAGGCCTCCATAGAACAAATTATAATCTCTGACCACTCCCCGATGATGATTAACCTAGAACTTGGGGGGGGGATTTCCATAACGAAGCACTGGAGGTTCCCGGGCTACATGGTGAAGGATGTGGATTTCACTAGTTTTTTACAAAAAAAATGGGAGGAGTTCTCTCTCCACAACCAGCAACACAGGGAGGTTCCAGTCTTGTATTGGTGTACGGCAAAGGTAGTGATGAGGGGAGAAGTGATTTCCTACATGGCGGCCAGGAAGAAAAAGGTGGCCACTAGTATTATTAACCTGACAGCACAATTGAGAGATGCCAAACGTACATTCATTACCTCCCCTTCACAGACACATAGGGATAACTATGAAGCGCTGCAAGTAACCATAAACTCCTTAATACAAGAACAAACACAAAAGAATATTACCTATTACAAATTTAGACTACATAAATATGGAGACAGGCAGGGAGGTTTGCTGGCCAAGATGGTTAGCCCCCCGTTAGGAAATCGTACTATCACCGCACTGAGGGACTCGCAGGGGAACATCCATACCAAAACTAGTGAGATACTGGGACTGTTGCAAGAATATTTCAGAAACTTGTACACAGCGGGGGGCCCGGCCTCCACGGTGGACGTGGATGGGTTTCTGTCTGGATCGGGGCTGCCCAGGTTAGATGAAGGGACTCGAGCTACCTTGGAACACCCCCTTCAACTAAAAGAACTACAAAACGCTATCCGCAGTCTCAAACTGGGGTCGGCCCCGGGGATAGATGGATTCTCAGGGGAATTTTACAAAGCTTTACAGCTGCCCATAGTTGCACCCTTGATGGAGTACTATCAGGCGGTGATAGATGATGGGAAGCTCCCACAGCATGAAAATACGGCATTGATCACAATTTTACTTAAACAGGGTAAATCGGCGCTGGATCCAGATTCCTACCGTCCTATTTCTCTAATCAATGTAGACATTAAACTACTAGCAAAGATACTGGCCAATAGGTTAGCAGTGAATATCTCAGAGTTAATAAGCCCAGCTCAGGTGGGGTTCATTCCCAAGCGTCACTCGGTCCGACATGTACGGAGAGTTTTCTTAGCTATGGCCCTTTGCAATAGTCAAAAAGAACCTGGCATGCTAGTGAGCCTAGACGCAGCGAAGGCTTTTGATCATGTGGACTGGAGTTTTTTGTTCAGGGTGCTGGAGTGGATGGGGTTCCCAGAAGGATTCGTTCGCCCTATAAGAGCCTTATATGAAGGAGTAGGTGCACAGGTGACAGCAAATGGAGAGAGATCTGATTGGTTTCCGGTATGCAGGGGAACAAGGCAGGGTGCCCTCTGTCACCCTTCCTGTTTGACCTTTCCCTGGAGGCCTTGATACGGACATTGAATGGTGCCGATGGAATTAAGGGGGTGGACATTGCTGGCGAAGAAGTGAAAACTTTGGCTTATGCGGATGACATTCTGCTGGTCTTGCGGGAGCCACAGGCGTCTTTGCAATATGCCTTGGAAGTGGTGAGGAGATATGGGGCCCTATCGGGGTTTTCGCTGAACCTTCAGAAGTCATGCGCACTTGCTTTAGATGTAGGGCTACAACATACATGGCGGGGGAGCTTCCCACTACGCTGGGCAGACACAAAACTAAAATACTTGGGGATAATAATTCCGCGAGATCTGTCGACTCTCTACAAACTTAATATGGGCCCAATGATGGAAAGTATGAAATTAAAATTGACGTTGTGGCAGGCTCTCCCGCTCTCTCTGTGGGGGCGGATTGCACTCTTTAACATGCTCATGGCCCCGAGGTGGCTGTACCTTTTCCAACAGCTCTCGATGTTCTTAAAAGGGAAGGAAGAACGGGTATTAAATAGGCTGTTGCAAAAATTTCTCTGGCGGGGGAAACGTCCTAGATTGCCCCTATCAGTAGTCTTCACCCCTAAGGAACAGGGCGGGATGGGGCTTTTGAGTTTAAGGTACCTTTCGATTGCATGTGCTATGAGGCATGTTAACGACTGGTTTCGGGGAACGGCGGAGTTTTCCAACACGGTGGCGGAGACGACAATCTTCCCTGGGACACATTTTAGCTATCTCCTGCACACGGGTACTCGGTTACCGCCCTCAGCATACCACCGTCATCCCTTATTGTACTCTCTTAGAGCTACTTGGAGGTGGGTGTGTAGAAGGCACAATTTCAATGCTAGAGTCACTCCGCTGCTTTCCATATGTAACAATCCAGAGTTTCCTCCGGGGTTGGGTGCTAGTGTCTTTGGCAGGTGGAGGAGCAGAGGGGTTGTTTACTTGTCCCAGGTAATTAATGAAGAGGGACAACTTAAAACATTGACTGATCTCATGGAGGAGTTTGGCATTTCGGGCACACACTATTTTGCGCATGCACAACTAAAACACTATCCAGCTTATAATCGAACGAGAAAAACGCCCAAGTTCCGACCTAAATCGGGAGATGGGCGTTTATCTCACAAAAACGATTAAAGCGGTATAATCGAAAGCCGATTTTGGACGTTTTCAACTGCACTCCGTCGCGGATGCGGACAAAGTTGATGGGGGCGTGTCAGAGGTGTGGCGAAGGCGGAACTGGGGCGTGGTTATCTGCCGAACAGAGATGGGCGCATTTCACAGATAATGGGACAAAAGTATGCGTTTTTAGCTAGAATTTAGGGCACTTTTCCTGGACCCTGTTTTTTCACGAATAAGGCCCCAAAAAGTGCCCTAAATGACCAGATGACCACTGGAGGGAATCGGGGATGACCTCCCCTGACTCCCCCAGTGGTCATAAACCCCCTCCCACCACAAAAAATGATGTTTCACAACTTTTTATTTTGACCCTCAAATGTCATACCCACCTCCCTGGCAGCAGTATGCAGGTCCCTGGAGCAGTTGTTAGGGGGTGCAGTGGACTTCAGGCAGGTGGACCCAGGCCCATCCCCCCCCACCTGTTACAATTGTGCTGCTTAATGCTTAGTCGTCCAACCCCCCCCGAACCCACTGTACCCACATGTAGGTGCCCCCTTTCACTCCTTAGGGCTATAGTAATGGTGTAGACTTGTGGGCAGTGGGTTTTGAGGGGGATTTGGGGGGCTCTACACACAAGGGAAGGGTGCTATGCACCTGGGAGCTCTTTTACCTTTTGTTCTGTTTTTGTAAAAGTGCCCCCTAGGGTGCCTGGTTGGTGTCCTGGCAAGTTAGGGGGACCAGTGCACTACGACTCCTGGCCCCTCCCACGAACAAATGCCTTGGATTTATTCGTTTTTGAGCTGGGCGATTTCATTGTCCATTATCGCTGAAAAGCAAAAACGCCCAGCTCACAACTTGGCGAATAAAACATGGACGTCTTTGTTTCGAAAATACGCTTGGGTCCGCCCCTTCACGGACCCGATCTCGGAGATAAACGCCCATGGAGATAGGCGTTTCTGTTCGATTATGCCCCTCTATGTGTCCTCTCTCACATGGTCTGACCTCACAGAAGATGTAGTACTGTAGATATTCTTACAGAAAATTATTCGCTTGGGGCACAGGAGTCTGTCCCTTTGCGGTTTCATCTTCAGCAGCTAAAGGACTCTACCCAAGAAATAGATTATACACAGCTGGCTGCAAGCTGGTCAAGGGAACTGGGGTGTACGCTGACCCTGGAGAATTGTAAGAATTTTATTAGGGAAATTCACTTACAACATCTATCAGTACCACAGTGTGAAAAATTATACAGATTCCTATTGAGGACATATTTAGCACCAAAGAGAGTAGCTCATATAACGGAAGCTTGTGATGGGACCTGTATCAGGTGTGGGAGCGGGTCAGCCTCATTGGGACATATGTTTTGGCTCTGTCCTCTGGTGCAGCAATTCTGGGGGGATATTCTCCACACTCTGCACTCACAGTGGGGGTGCTCTTTAGTATGTGACCCTTTGATTCTATTTTATATCTACAAATTTACAGAGAGACCGCCACCTGGGTTTAAGGGATATGTAAAGCAATGTTGTTTGGGATTTTGACAATTCTGAAAACTTGGCGGTCGGACTTGAGACCACCAGTACCACTCTGGCGTGCCCTGATGATTCAACAAATGAAGCTTGATAGATGCAGGGTGCGGACACTGGACAGTGTGGAAGGGGAGGCGTTCCGTAAATTATGGGAACCTTTATGGCTGACCATGCCATCACGAGCGAGAAGCTATATTCTGAATATCTGACTGATTCACAAAGGGGGGGGGGGGAACATGGGGAGAGGGGGGGAGTCACTTGTTTAGGTTTGGGGGTTTTAAAGTTGGTTTGGATAATGGAAATTCAACATGGCTGTTATACGCTGAACTGTTTTATTTTGTGTTTGTGATGTAATATGCAGCATATGTTGTCAATAAAAATGATTATACATAGTTACATGAATCAAGGTTCCATATTAGGAGCCACCGAGCATGAAATGGATCTAGGTGTCATCGTTGATGAGACGTTGAAACTCTTTACTCAGTGTGCAGCAGCAGCTAAGAAAGCAAATAAAATGTTAGTTATTATTAGGAAAGGAATGGAAAACAAAAATGAGAATGTTATAATGCCTTTGTAAAGCACCATGGTGTGATCAACCCTCAAATACTGTGTGCAATTCTGGTCACCGCATCTCAAAAAAGATATAATGGAATTAGAACTCAATAAAGCTACAAAGTAGTAAATTTAAAACAAATTGGAGAAAGTATTTCTTCACGTAATGTGTAATTAAACGCTGGAATTTGTTGCCAGAGAATATGTTAAAAGCATTTAGCATAGCAGGGTTTAAAAGAAACATCCATAAGCCATTATTAAGATGAACTTGGAGAAAATCCATTGCTTATTTCTAGGATGAGCAGCATTAAATGTATTGTACTGTTTTGGGATCTTGCCAGGTACTTTTAACTTGGATTGGCCACTGTTGGAAACAGGATGCTGAGCTTGATGGATCTTCAATCTGTCCCAGTTTAGCAATGCTTATGTTCTTATGAGGAAAAAGGGGTAAAATATTGATCATCAAGCACTGAAAAATGCCTCCACGACTCCAGTTGTTTGCAGAATGCATTTACTACCAGAAGACTATCAGTACAGCAAAGTACTGGGCTAACTGGGCTATCATTAAAACAGTGGCATGCTCCATCATTTACATTATCACTCTTCACAGCTGGTTTCAGGAGATGATGTTGGACTTCCTCTTGGCTGTTTCTGTTACTTGATACTAGATTGGGGATTCTGTGCTGCATTCCATCTTTTGCACATGCTACAATCCTTTTATTCTAGAATCTATATTTGGGACTGGTCAATAGTAGCTCCTTGGTGACAGGAGAACAGTAAAGATGAAACTTCAGGCTGAATTCTGATCTTCCTGTCAATGCAAGAGTCCCAAGTCCTGATCTTTATGTCAGTGTAATAGAAAGTAGACTGTTGTCATCCAAATTATTCCAGGGAAACCTGTCTATGGAGACAGTTGAGCTCTTTAGAGGGGTGTATGAAGAAGTATTCATTTCAAGTTTATTAGAGACTTATATTTGCCCATCAAGGAATGTCTGAGCGGCTTATAATATACTGGGAGGAAGAACAGAGAGTAACAGAGAGTAAAAAGAGAAACGACAATAGAGCAAGGGGTAAGAGGGGATGAAATACAATATAAACAGGAAAGCAAAGAGGGAAGCACAAGAAGGGGGGGGGGGGGGGGTATTGTTTCCTCAAAGGCACCACCACTCATGGGGAGCATAGAAGATACAGATTAATTATAGGCATCTACAAATAGGAAAGTCTTCAGGCCAGTCTTAAAAGACTGCAGGGAAGGCAAGAATCATAAGTTGATTGGCACTCAATTCCAAAGAGTGGGGGCTTGTCTGGAGAATATGGATTGCTATGTGGTGATGTGCCTAATTTCACAAAATGTTGGAACGATTCCGAAACTGTGCACTGTGGTGCCCCAGGGTGCTGCAGTGAACTCACAGGGAAGCTGTGGCATAATTGTGGCACCCATGGAATGGCTGGCAGGGATGCCCAAGCCCCGCCAGCTGAAGCAGTCTGCTGCCCAAGTCCTGAGCTGTAGGCTGTCTGAGGAAGCCGGTGGCATATTCAGCCGCCAACACCAGCACTCCTAAGCATGCTCAAGTCATGTTGAACTGAGCATGTGCAGGAGTGCCAGCATCGACAGATGAAGCATGTCATCAACTTCCTAAGGCAGCATAGAGCTCAAGGCTTGGGCACTTGACTGCTTCAGCTGGCAGGGCTTGGACATCCCTGCCAGCCAAGGTAGGAATGGTATCAACAATGGCATAGATGGGTGGAAAGAGGAAGGGGAAGAAAACCTGAGAGGAAATGTGTGGCCTAGAGGTGCTGTGGAAAAATAAAACACAAAGAGGCTCATTTTCAAAGCACTTAGCCTCCCAAAGTTCCATAGAAACCTATGGAACTTAGCCTCCCAAAGTGCTTTGAAAATATGCCTCTTGGGTGCCATGAACCAAGTAGTTTAAAAACTACTGCTCTAAACTAACACTACTGGCCACTCCCCATGCCCAGAGGATACGAGATCTTCATGCTTATGTTGGTGCTGTTTTACCCCTTTCCTGGTGCCTTCGGGTCTTCCTGCCAATGTTAGTGCCACTTTACACCTTTTCAGTGTAGTGGGATTTTCACTTCACTGTTGGCGCTGCTTGGTTCTAAGTGAATCTCTGGCCCCTTTGTTGGACAGACTGGATGGACCATATGGATCTTTTTCTGCTGTCATTTACTGTCTTATGAATTGCCTCTCTCTCTCCGTTCTGAATCTTCCTATAAAGAATTTAGGAATGGCCTTAAGACGTATGTTTCCTCAGGCTTTTGATGACTAAAATAAATAGAAGGAAATATTTTTTCACTCAACGAACAGTTAAGCTCTGGAACTCTTTGCCAGAGGATGTGGTAACAGCTGTTAGCGTATCTGGGTTTAAAGGTTTGGACAAGTTCCTAGAGGAAAAGTCCATAGTCTGCAACTGCTTAGCCTGGGATTTGTAGCATTGGAATGTTGCCACAATTTGTGTTTCTGCCAGGTACTTGTGACCTGGCTTTGTCACTGCTGGAAGCAGGATAATGGAGTAGATGGACCATTGGTCTGACCCAGTATGGCTACTCTTATGTTCTTATGTAATTGGTGTCTCAGGGTTTATAGGATGGGCCATTGGCACCTTTGAAAAAGGAGGGAGAGGGAAAGGGGGGAAAGATAAAAAGATACAAGATAGATATTCCTGTTTAGCACTTGGCATTCCTCTTCTTTATTTGCAATTTACTATACTGCTTTTCGTAACAAACAGTGGCGTAGTCAGCCCTGACTTTTTGGGTGGGCCCAGAGCTAATATGGGTGGGCACTATGTATATGAGTAGTGTTTCTTGAGATCCTACAAAATAATGTCTTAGAATGCCTTTCTAAGTAGTCTGCCCAACAGCTGCCCTGCATCAACATAAACCACATACATACTTAATGGAAAAACAATATTTTTAAATATAGTTACATTATGTCATATCAAACTTGACCAGACATAAGTCTACTATAATGGCAAACATTTCTGTAGCCTAGTGTCAGCCCTGTCCTACCCCCTAGCCATCCCCCATGGCATTAAATATAATACTTTTTTTTAATGTCCTGGGCACTGCAAAGCCCACCTCCACCCAGAAAACCATCTATACTTGTTTTTTGTTTGTTTGTTTTAATTTTAACCCGGGCACTGCAGAGATCATCCCCACCCAAAACCCCACCAACATGAGAAATACACAACCTTTTTAAAATTTTAACCTGGGCAATATTAAAATTTATTGTTGGTGGGTTTCTGGGTAGGGATGGGCTCTTTATTGCCTAGGGCAAAAAAGGTATATTTAATGATTAAATATACCTGTTTGTGCTCTAGGCAGTGAACAGACTAGCCCCATCCTCACCCAGAAGCCCACCAGCAGCCAGTATTTTGATTACAAGAGCCCACTCCCACCCAGAAGCCCCCCACAAGAGTAATCAAAATTGCTGGCTGGTGGGCTTCTGGGTGGGGGTGGGCTCTTCACTGCCTAGAGTTAAAAAAATAAATATACCTTTTTTTGCCCTATGAGGAGTTCACCCCTACCCAGAAGCCCCCACCAGCCAGCATTTTGGTTACACTCTAAGTTTAAAAACATTAAAAATATATTTATTTAACCTGGGCAGCTGCTTGCTCTTGTTGGCAGGTGGTACAGCAGAGCACTGTGCTGGTTCCTGCCTGTGTGTTGTGTGAGGCCACAGGAAGGTGCTGCTGGGGGGGGGGGGGGGGGGGCGAATCGATCAACTGCGAATAAAGGCTGCTGCTGATCGCATCCAGCAAGGGCATCAGTCTCGGTCCAGCATCCGTGACTTGGCAGAGTGTGGAGATGAGGAGCCACGCTGCAACAGATCTGGAAGCCTTCCCATGGGGACTGCGTTTGGCGCCATCGTGTGCACTGCGGGGGGGGGGGAGGAAACTTAAGGTCATAGCGGCGTGGGCATGCTGCAGGCAGCGCTTGCGTCTTGCATCATGGGAGACTTCCACAATCCGGCGTATCTGGACCCAACCCGTGGCGCACTGCACTGGAAAAAAACCACAAAAACATTTAGGCAGGGAGGAGGACGAGGACTGGGAGAGCTGCCGGCTGCCATGGAAGAAAGGATGTGCACTTTGGTGCCTAAACTGGGTGGGCCTGGGCCCACCCAGGCCCACCTGTAGCTACGCCACTGCGCTGAGCAAAACAATGTACAGTCAAAAAATAATATACACAAACAGATCTGATTAATTTCTTAGACTGGATATTCAGAGAATTATATTTATGGTGTATTCTAGATATATCTGACAATCTTCTTTTGGAAAAAACAGATATAGGTTTAGGAACTCCAGTAGTTAGGAACGAAGGCTAGTGCCAGACAGACTTCTACAGTTTGTGTCCTGCAAATGGTAAAAGACAGGTGTAGATCGTCCGCATATTGTATAACACTTTACCTCATATGCTATGAGTGAGGGTGCTGTGCAGCTCCAGGGGGAGGGGAAGTTAATGTTGAAATTTGGTTTAAATCCTGGTTGACAAACAGTATTTAGCTTGCTAAAGTATTGCTATTTGACATCTCAAACACATATTGGCAGTTAAATGACGCTGTCAAGGAACAATGTTTATATAATACAGTACAATATAACTGAATTTATATTCCACTATATACCAACTGAAGATCAATGCGGATTACAATTTAAGTAAAAATTAGGCCATCACTAGGAAAATACAAAAAAGTATAATTGTACATAAACAAATCATAGCTAACTCAGTACAATAAACACCAAAGTTACATTAAGTAAATGAAAAAACAGATGAGCCTTATGAAAACATAAATGCGATTCTACCAATCTCAACTCCAAAGGAAGGGAGTTCCAACATTGCACTGAACAATAAACAAAACTAGAACTATGATAGGACTTATACTTCACATGCTTTACAGAAGGAAAGCAACAGACAACGCTCCTTAAATCTAAGAGAACGAACTGTTTCCATAGTAAATAACTTCACCGAATAATCTGGATCAAAACCATGGAATAATTTGTGGATAAGAGTACAGAGCTTAATTTTACACCGTGCTTCAATGGGAAGCCAATGGAGAGATCGTAGCAAAGGAGTGACATGATCAAACTTATGTCTTCCACAAATTAATTTTGTGGCTGTGTTCTGCAAAATTTGCAAACTTTTTAAAGATGACTGAACACCTGGTGTAAAGTGCATTACAGTAATCAAGCTGAGACAGCATCAGCGCCTGAACCACTACCTGAAAATGAGTTTTACCCATCAAACATTTAATGGGCTGGAGCTGCCTCAACCTGAAAAACTTTCGTAATTGCGAAATTTAAAGCTTCATAGTTAGATGAGGATCGAAAAGAATCCCTAATCCCTAATACCTTTAATGAAGATTCTAACAAGAAATCCGAACTCCAAATATTCAGAAATGAACAAGAAGGAACCTTAGTAGGGGAAGATAAACACAAAATCTGAGTTTTAGCAGTATTTAGTTTAAACTTATAATATGAAGCCCATTGCTCCATAATCTCTAAATAAATGACTTAACCTGCACAGAGTGGCGTATGTGGCTTTGACCACCTTGTTTGCCGTCATTTACTGATTTACTGTGCCTCGGATCTTGCAACCTGTAGATTAGAAACTACAGGTCAGTTAGCCTGACTGCAGCATGGAAAAGCTAATGGAGACTTTACTTAAGGAAAGGACGATGAACAACTACCCCTCGTTCTCGTTCATAAAAGGGGTTTATTATAACTTGATCTACTGCCCTCTGAGGATCCTTTCAAAGCAGTAAAATACACAGGAAGTAGAATGGACAGTCATCTTATGATAGGAAAGAGGAGTTGGCTACTGAGTGGTATTGCCCAGGACTGTCCACCATAAAAGCAGTGAGGCATCAACTACTATTGACTGCCAACACTCATTTCTAATGATGGACCTACCAGATCCTCTCCCTGCGCCTTTAATATTCTAGGATGTATCACATCTGGCCCTGTACTTTTGTGCACTTGCAGTTCTGCTTGTTCCAAACAAATCCTCTCTTCCACAAATAGTATTATATTGTATTTTCACTCCCGTATGTCAACACACTGGTCTTTCTCTAATCCTTTCTTTACAGAATGCTAAAGAGAAGTATTATATATTTCACTCCCATATGTCAACGGTCATTCTCTAATCCTTTCTTTGCACAATACTGAAAAGAAGTATTTGTTTAGTGTTTCTGCTTTTTGCTTGTCTGTCTGTTATCATTTACTGTTACTGTGAGAAAGACTTGATTGTTTCCTTCTCTCAGAATTACAATTCCACTTCTGCCCTTTCTCTTTTCATTGTCATACCTGAAAAATGTGCTCACCTTTGCTATCATTTCTTCCCCTCTCACCTTTCCAGGTTTTCTTCCTTTTTCCCAGATATTCTTCCCTCTGTTCCTGCTGTGATCCTTGAACTTCTTGATGCTAAGTTTTTTGCTCTTACTTTTTCAGATATCTTTATGGTAATCCAGACCAGTCTCTTTCTTATCTCGTTTCTACCTTCTTAATGAAGAATTGAAAGGTTTTAGTGTTGTCTGTTGTATGATGGAGATTGTGCAGAGCTGGGGGTGGGGGCTGGGATGGTATCTGTATGCAAATAGTTTAACAGTTATAACCTATACTGAAAGGTGATACATGTTTAACTGCTCTGATATTGTAATGGAGAATGATGGTATGGCAAGTGTTGAACTGTAGCCAGACCTGCTAATATGGGTTGGCCCAGAGTTAACCTGGATGGGCCCTTCCCACCCCACCTCCACCCCTATACATATATATATATATATATATATATATATATATATATATATATATATAAAACCTGGGTCTTACCCTTAGGCTAGTCTCAGTTCTGTCGGACCCTGGCTAACAGGGACAATTCCACCAGTTCACCCACACTCTACATCAGACTCACAGAAACAACATGCAGGACGTCAGAAGCAGAACGAAGCCTTCGCGGGAAGAAGAGGATGGGTCAGCACCTCTGCTACAGGTGTGGCTTGGCAGAATCCTCTCACCATGTGCCTTTGATACTCGATCAACCAGCAGGGGTCTTGCTCTCCCAGATCCTCCCAGGGTAAGTTGCCCGCTCACATTGTGGAGACATACCAGTGAAGAGCCCATGTCAAGCCATTAAAAGGGACAGAGACCACACTCAATCATCCACTTTATCTCATTTACTAAAGAGGAACACAAAAATTGTAAATCTACCTCTCCGCTACATTAAAGGGGCCAGGAACAAAACAATTGTAAGACCTCTTCCCCTATAAAATAACAGGGGCCAGGGTACAAAACAACTCTTCTCGTACACAAAAGGGGAAAAATGCACATCACAAAGCTTCTAATGGGGCGACTAACCCTAATGCTGCTAACCACCACGAATGCCCATGCTCTAACATATGGGCAAAACAGAATACCAATATTATGTAGTCTGAGGCACCACACAAGAATTGCTGCATCTTTACCCAGGCAGAGACCAAGCAGATGGGCAGGCCAATTTAAACAAAGGTCAAAGTACAGCAACGGCCAGAAAGGAGCCCCCAAAACCCAGAAATTCAAATGAACATCAAATAGTAAAAATTAGCACAGTCACTCCAAAGGAGGATAATTACCTGCCTATTGGATGAGGCGCCTTGTTCTATTTTGAAATTCCATTGGTTTACATCAATGCTAGATCAGCAGAAAACAAAACAGAAACAATAAAAGACTGGATACTGGATGAAGAACTTTGTCTGGTATTCCTAAATGAAACATGGATCCATGACAAAGAAGATTCAATTACATTAGATCTATGCCCATCAGACTATAAAATCTTGTACTGGACCAGAAAATGGAAAATAGGCAGAGGCATTGATATGATCTACAGATCCTTTTTCACAGTGGAAGCCATGGCAGAATCCATAACTACACAGCTGGAAATTGCCTCAATCAGAATTAGGGACAAAGCTCTACAAAACCAACTGAGCTGTAGCCTATTCTACGGGCCCCCAGGAAACTGGAAAACAGCCCAAACTTCAAGGAGTTCATCTCAAACACATGTGTAGACAACTCCAATGTCATGGTAACAGGAGATATCAACCTGCACCAAGAGGACCAGAGCACAGACAGCACCAAAGATTGCAAATCATTCCTTCAGCTATGGGACTTCCAACAACTTCCAGTTGACTCCCAACTCACACGAAAGGCCATGCCCTAGACCTACTAGCATACATATTCTCTCCCAACAAAGACTTCAAAATACAGAACCTGAGCTGCTCAGAAACACTTTGATCTCACCACTTCACGTTGCACATGACTCTCTACGGGAGAGAACATGGGACCCAGCCAACACCAGAGTGTTGAGGAAAGGTCAATGCAACATCATTCTGGATAACTATATATGAAAGTCAATGGTTACCAACAACTGATTCTGTAGCATTCCCTTCATAATGGGATGAAAGAAGCACTAAAAACAAAAAACGGACAAAGACACAAAACAGTCCAATGGTACAATGCATTGAGCCTGCCATGTGTGGGAAAGCGCGGGGTACAAATGTTGGGCAGACTGGATGGACCGTGCAGGTCTTTTTCTGCCGTCATCTACTATGTTACTATGTAAATGTAATAAATAAATAAATGAAGAACTGAAAGAGCTAAAAACCCAATGCAGATAACAAGAATGCTCATGGATGAAACACAAAAATGAAACAAATAAAACTGCTTGAAGGGAAGCATGAAATAGGTACAAGATTAAAATAAGACAGGCTAAAAGGAAGTTCTACAAAGAATAAGTAGTCCCAGACTATGGAGACACAAAGAAACTATACAAGCTTGTAAACAACCTACTAAACACCAAACCACTGATAACAGCGAACAATGATCCCCCATCAGCAGAGGAATTAGCCAAAGAAAGATTCTGAACTTAAGGAATGACACCAACTTTGAAAACCTCATAGACGAACTTGATCACCCACCAGAGGAATCTTCAGCAGACAGAACGTGGACGGTGTTTGCACTACCCACCAATGAGACAGGAGCTCAAGCTGTAAGAAAATTCTCCGCTTACTGCATGCTGGACACTTGCCCCAACCACATCATGAACACAGCTCCTGACCGATTCACAGACCAACTCAGATCTCACTTGAGCTTCATATTTTGGGAAGGCCGATTCCCAGTGGAAAAGGGTAACATATTACTCACATCAATTCAAAAGGATAACAAGAAAAGCATAAAGGACACCACGAACTACAGGCCAGTGGCATCCGTACCTCTAACGACTAAAGTAATGGAGGGCATAGCAGCCAACCAGCAATTACATGACCAAATTCTCTATACTACAAGAATCCCAATCAGGCTTCAGACCTCAGTACAGCACGGAAACAGCCAACTTCAGAGGTGAGGTCGCACCATGGAGTGATACAGAGACATTGTAGTATTCTTGGTCATATTTATCATCCCATTCCTAATAATTCCTAGCATCCTGTTTGCTATTTTGGCTGCTGCCACACAATGACACCTAGATCTTTTTCTTGGGTGCTGACCCCCAAGGTGGACCCTAGCACCAGCTAACTATGATTTGGATTACTCTTCCCAATGTGCATCGCATTTGTCTACAATAAATTTCATCTGCCATTTGGATGCCCGATCTTCTAATTTCCTAAGGTCTTGCTGTACTTTTTCAGACCACATGTGTTTTAACAACTTTGAATAGTTCTGTCATCTGCAAGTTTAATCACCTCACTTATTATGATTTCCAGATCATTTATAGATATGTTAAATAGCACCAGTCTCAGTACAGATCACTGTGGTACTCTACTATTCACCCGCCTCCATTGAGAGAAACGGCCGTTTAACCCTACCCTGTGTTTTCTGTCTAATAACCAGTTCCTAATCCACAACAGAACATTGCCTCCTATCTCATGACTCTCTAACTTTTCAGGAGTCTCTCATGAGGAACTTTGTCAAAAGTTTTCTGAAAATCTAGGTGCACTACATCAACCGGCTCAACTTTATCCTCGTTTATTCACGCCTTAAAAGAAATAAAGTAATTCTCTGCAAGTTAATTTTTCAATTCTATCAGTACTCTGGGATGCATAACATTCAGTCGAGGTGATTTGCTACTCTTTAGTTTGTCAAATTGCTCCATTACATCTTCCAGGTTTACAGAGATTTGTTTTAGTTTCTTTGATTCATCAGCATTGAATACCATTTCTGGCACTAGTATCTCTCCCACATCTTCCTCGGTGAAAACCAAAGCAAAGAATTTAATCTCTCTGCTATGGCCTTATCTTCCCTGAATGCCCCATTTACTCCTTGGTAATCTAGCAGTCCAATTGATTCTTTTACCAGCTGCTTGCTTCTAATATACCTAAAAATGTTTTTACTATGTGTTTTTGCCTCCAACGCTATCTTCTTTTCAAAGTCTGTGTTGGCTGGGGTTATTAGACTTTGATTTTTTTACATAGTAATGAGCTGCTTTAAATTCATTTGCATGTTTTGCATCTCATAACTACTGTATGAAACCCATGGTGACAAGCTTCGTTAGAGTCTTTAAGTGCGATATTCAGCACTTAGAGCTGATCTTTGTCTGGTGTAGCTTAGGTGGTTGATTTGTGTGCTTCCGTTTATCTGGTTAATTTAGGCAGTTAAGTGTCACTCCTGTCCCCGGACTGCTCACAAATTAGCTGGTTTTGGCCTAGGCAGATAGAAGGGATATTCAGCAGCACCATTTGGTTAAGTGTCACTGAATATCCCGGGATAGCACTGTACAAGCGATTTAAACGACTGGGAGCCTTTTCTGCTCAATTTGAATATCTATTCTGTAACGTCCAAATCTTTGAAAAAGCAAATACCAGCTCTGAAGTGCTATATCTGGTCATGGAATTATTTCTTGGTCTTGAATCTCATTTAGAAGAAATACAATTTTTAGCTCAAAAACATTTTTCAGATCTAAGATTCAGTTGATTCTTTGGATCAAGTGGATGGTCCACCTAGCACCCTTTTAAAGATTGTTTGAAAAGGATTTAAAGTATTTGCTGTGTGGGAGAATGGGGTTGGAGGGGGGGGAGGTCAGTAATTTTTTAAACCAGTCAGCTATGTGTGAAGGCCAAAATGTGCCTATTTTGAGATTCTGTCTGAAGATATGTAGGTGCATATGGTGCTCATTTTCAAAGCAGATGGATGTCTCAAAATGGCCAAAAAGTCCATCTGCCAAAAATGTCGAAGTCGCGATTGTCAAAAGGCAGAATTTGGACGTTTTACATTGCAGTTCATCCAAACAGCAAGTGGGCAATGTGGAGATGTTTTGGGTGGGACTAGGGCAGGCCAAAATTAGGAAATCTTTTAGCAATAATAGAACAGGAATAAACATCCAAGTCGAAAAAGGTGGCCATTTTTATCTAGACCTTTTTCAATCATGTCCAGGGTATAGAAAGGTGCCCCGTTTGAGCAGCTGACCACTGGAGGGATGAAGACAAGACCTCTTCTTAGTATCCTAGTGGCTACTGAACCTTCAACCCCCCCCCCAAGAAGTGAAAGTGACAGTGGATACCAGGCTGTATGACAGCTTCAGGTATGACGGCCATTCCTTTTTTTTTTTCAACTTTAAATATTTTATTGAGTTTTGTAATATAAAGCAAACAGTACAATGCAGTGCTAACAAGCTTACAAGTATACATTGGGCACTGGACCTGGGCCAGTTAAGTCATAAAATACATAGCTGCAAATGCTTCAAACTTTGACTCCATGTCCCCTTAAACTTTCTATTTTACACACTCTAAGGTTACTCCCCCTTCCCCCCCCCCTGCGCCTTTCCCCTTCACTCTCTCTTCCCCCCTCCCCCCCTCTACATAACAAGCTCAAATCATAACCAATAATTTCAAAATTTTTTCTAAGCAGTCTTGAAGTCGGGACCACTCCCTCTTGCACCATAACTCTCCATCTCTATGATGCGCTGTGAGGCGTTCCATAGCTATAAATTGTCCCAATCTACATTTCCAGTCCCCCATTGACGGGGGATCAGTAGTCCGCCATCTCCACGCTATAAGACATTTTGCTGCCGCTAGCCCCCAATCTGCACCTCTCCCAGGAGTCACTCTCATTATGCAATCCCAGCAAATACACCAATGGACTACACACCAGTGACTCCCCAATCATAGTTACTAAGGCTTTCATTACTGCATGCCTAGCTCCATCTCTACCTGTTTTTAAATTTATGTTGAAAGCTCACCTTTTCACTACTGCCTTTGGCCCCTAACCGTTAGTCATTTGCCCTCCTCCTTCCCTGTTCCTCTTTACCCTGTAATTCCCTTGCCCGTAATGTTTTGTCTGTCTGTTTTACTTAGATTGTAAGCTGAGCAGGGATTGTCTCTCTATGTCAAGTGTTCAGCGCTGCATGCGGCTGGTAGCGCTATACAAATGTTATTAGTAGTAGTAGTAGTAGAATGGGATCAGTCGAGGGCAGGTCCATCACAGGGGCGTATCTGGACTTCGCCGGTAGGGGGGGTCCAGAGCTGAGGTGAGGGGGCACATTTTAGCCCCCCCCCCGGCGACCCCGGTGCCGCCACCACTGCCAGGACCAGAACCACCTCCAACAACTGTCGCCCGCCCGCCCGACGACCCTCTCGACCCCCCGCCCGCTGTCGCTTACCTGTGCTGGCAGGGGACCCCAACCCCCGCCAGCCAAAGCCGTCGTCTTTTGTTCGTTTGTTTTCTTCTTTCTGAGTCTGACTCTGACGTCCTGCACGTACACAACATGCAGGACGTCAGAGACAAGTCAGACTCAGAAAGAAGAAAACGAACGGACGATGGCTTCGGCTGGCGGGGATTGGGGTCCCCCGCCAGGAAAGGTAGGCATCGACAGGTTGGCGGCAGGAGGGGGGGGTTGCGAGGGCTGTCAGTAGGGGGGTCCAGGGCCAAATCTATGGGGGCCCTGGCCCCCGTGGCCCCATTACAGATACGCCCCTGGTCCACCATCAAACATATAAACGGCGAGTGACCGTACTCGCCGCAAATGCGCAGTAGAGACCTTCTCTGCCCCGCCCCCACGTCAATACGTGATGACGGGGGGCGGAGCAGGCAGAGAAGAAGAACGAAGGCCGACGTCGGCAGCTCAGCAGAGCTCAGTGCTGCGTTCCCGGACCCTCGCTGTTTCAATAGCGGAGCGAGGGCCCGGCCGGGTGGAAGGTGGGTGGTGATGGCTCGGTGGTGGGGGCGCGAACTCGAAGGGGGAGGGGCAGCGGCGAACTCGGCGGTGGGGGCGGGCCTTTCAACCCCCCCTTCCTATAATAGCCCGTTTTTACGGGCTCAAAGTCTAGTATATGCATAAAGGAGCCTGTGTATGACCCACATCTCCAACAAAGGTCAGAAGCATTAGGGGACATGCGCTTAAGTCTCTCAAGGGTATAATACCACCTAGTAAGTACCTTATAAGCATTTTCCTGCACCAATGCACATGTTGTTGCCTTTTGGACCTCCCCGCAGATCACCTCCAACTCCCGGTCATTAAAGCAACAGTTTAGATCTGCTTCCCATGCTCCCTTAAAGCTGAAGAGATCATTAAAGCAACAGTTTAGATCTGCTTCCCATGCTCCCTTAAAGCTGAAGGGATCATTTCCCCTTAAGAATTTATACAGAACTGAGATGGGTCTGAGCACCCTCTGCAAGAAGACCCACAAAGTTTCCAAGCTCTCCTGCTCTTGTGGACCCTCTCCCTTCCACCCCATCGCTCTCACAAAATGTTGGATTTGTAGGTAGGGAGACCATACTTAGATCTCAACTCCTCAGAACTCTTAATTTTACCCCCCTGCAACATATCTCAAAAACTCGAAAGGCCTACCTGATCCCATCTCACAAATGTGGCATTATCTCTCCCCGCCCCAAACTTTGGTTCCCATCTCATAGCCGCCCTGGTGGACAACTTTTCTCCCTGACCCCAACTCTTCCGAAGGTTCCCCCACATACCCATAAGATGCCTAAGGAATGGATTATCTGTTCCCACCAGTGCCCCTCCCATTCCCTCAGTAGTCCACAGAAAAGTTTTCAAAGCCCTTTGGGAGCAGTATGCTTGTTCCACCTGGCTCGCTGGCTTTAACCTCCCCCGTTCTCAGTCCAAGACCATCTTGATTTGAACAGCCATATAGTGCCATTCTATCCTTAGCACCGCTCTGCCTCCCCTTTCTATCTCTCCCCATATCACCCGCCCAGCTAGTCGAGGGTGCTTGCCTCCCCATATAAACTGCAAAATATGGCGTTGCAGCTGCCAAAGCGTCTGTCTAGGAACCGCCACTGGTAAGGATTGACACAAAAACAGCAACCTGGGCATTACATTCATCTTTACCACCGCCATACGCCCCCACCAGGACAACCACAATCCTTTCCATCTAGAAAGTTCTGTCCTAATTTGTTCCACTATTTTGCCATAATTAAGTCTATACACGCTGCTCAGATCTCTAGGGATTTGAATCCCAGATATCGAATATGACTCTTGGCCCATTTAAAAGCAAATTTGCTTCTCATTCTAGTTTCTTCCCTCTGTGTTAGGGAGATCCCCAACAATTCACTTTTATCCATATTTACCCGCAATCCTGCATTTTTCTCAAATTCCCCAAGTATAGCCAACACTACGTCTAAAGTCCGCTCTGGCTCTGTCACATAAAGTAATAAGTGATCAGCAAACAGAGCTATTCTGTGTTCTCTCTTCCCCACCCTAATACCCTGAATATCAGGGTGATTATGTACCAATTCTGCCAAAGGTTCTATACTAATTGAAAAAAATGGGGTATAATGGCCATTAATATGGAGACAAGCCTTCGGAACTGTATACAAGGCTGCCACCCATGTACTAAAATTGTCTCCAATACCCATACGATTCATGACCTCTCTCAAAACCCCCTAATTCACCCTATCAAAAGCCTTTTCCGTGTCAATGGCCAACAATGCTGCCCCTGGTTGTTTCCTCTGAGCCTCCCACAACAAATGTAGAGTACGTCTAATATTGTCTCCCACCCGTCTTCCTGAAATAAACCCCGATTGGTCATCATGTATCAATTTCTGTAAGACCCTACGCAACCTATTGACCAGGACCTTGGCCAATATCTTCGCATCAACATTTAGCAATGAAATGGGTCTATAGGAACCACAAATTGTGGGATCTTTACCTGGTTTCGGCAACACCGAGATCCCTGCTTCCAACATAAACCTCGGCAATCCACTCCCATCCAACACTCCATTACCCAGCCGTGAGTCCCTAGCTCCCCTACAAAACATTTATAAAAACTGGCTGTATATCCATCTAGTCCGGCGGCTTTCCCATTCGGGAGATTCTTAATAAACCCCTTGCACTTCCCCCAATCGAATCGGTTCCCCCAATTGGGCATTTTCTGCATCACTCAGACAATTTAACTTTATCCGATGTAGATACCGACATAGCCCAATCTCTGAGGGTTCTTGTACAATTCTTGATAATATGTCACAAAGCTCCGAGCTATGTTGGTGTCAGTGTAACGCCAGCCTCCCTTTCCATCCCTCAGTTTTTGAATAAACGATTTGATTCGTCTGACCCGTAATAAACGGGCCAAGACAGCACTTGATTTGTTAGCAAATTCAAAATTCTGCTGTTTAAGCTTAGTTCTCATGTAATCAATGTCTACCATTTGCAATTGCTCTAACGCTCCCCTTACTATTTTAAGCTCCTCCCAAAGTTTTAATGTGGGTTACATTTATGTGCTTTTTCTAAATGGACCAGGTGGGTGCGCAACTCTAACGACTGCTGTCCGCGTTCTCTTTTTTTCTGCGCCCCCCATTTGATCAATACTCCTCTCACCACAGCTTTCATGGCATCCCATAGGACCTCTTCCTGAACCTCTCCATTATCATTAAAATGATAGAATTCTTGTATGGCCCCCTTAATCTCCTCCCTAATGTTTTCATCTCCTAGTAATGTATCATTTAGTTTCCATATACCGCCCTGTTTCCTATCCCCCAATCCTTTAAGCTTAATCCACATAGGAGCATGGTCTGAAACCTGGATTGCCTCTATATCAGCCGAATCCACCATTTACCAGCTATTTCGATGTACCCACAGACTATCTAAACGTGTGTATGACTGTGCCGCATGGGAGTAAAAAGTGTAATTCCTCTATGTCCCATGCAGCAGTCTCTAACAGTCTACCACCTCAAGCTCTTTCAAAAATTTCAGCAGCGCCTTACGTCTAGGGCCACCAGTTTGCCCTCCCCCCGAGGAGTGGTCCAATCGCGCATCTGGGGCAATGTTAAAATCTCCACCTACTACCAGCTGACCCTTAATGAACCCATGAATTTCCTCCATCAAGGTGTGAAAAAATTGCTTCTGACCCTCATTGGGTGCATATATGTTGATTAGCGTGATCTCCCTACCCTGGAACAACCCCCTTAGGCCTAGACATCTCCCACTAGAATCTCGAAACTCCTTCGTTATTACCAACCCACAGTTTTGTTGCACTAGTATTGCCACTCCCCCTACCCTCTTAGCTCTCCCTCCCTGGTGCACTACTACTTCTCTAAAAGGCTTTCGCCGCAGCAAATGGGTGTCTCTCGGTTGTAAGTGTGTTTCTCGTAGCATCGTCACGTCCCACTTCAATCTGCTCAGCTCTTTAAAAAACTCGACTACGTTTCCCTTGATTATTGAGCCCGTTTACATTCCAGGTCGCCACCACTAAAGTCTCACCCAACCCTCCCCCCTCCCCCTCCCTCTCCAGACCCCAAACCCCCCTGCTTAACAGTATCCCCTCCCCTACCCCGACCCGCCCTTCTCTTCCCCACCCCCTGTGCTGATCCCTGTTGCAGTAGATCAGCCACGGTCGAAGGAACTAACTCACTCTCCCAGAGGCTCAGACCGTTTGTAACTATATCTAATTCCAACTCATCAAACCACTTCCCTCCACCCTCGCAAGACCCCAGCATGCACACCAAACTTCACCCCACAATTTCAAACCCCCCATCAACATGCCCCACACCCCCCTCCTGCCCTATCCCCAACCAGCCTAGTCCCACACAAACCCAATACCTTCCCCCTTACCCGTCTCCATCTCCTTCTAGCCTCTAAAATAAGCCCCCTTTACAATAGTCATGCTTATCTGTAAAACGTCCATGTTCAAACAACACGTCCTGTGCTGTGTCTCAGTTTTCAATTCTCTCAGCTTAGTATTGCTCCACTTCACATGACAGACCAGGTCCTCACAAAGCCTGCTTGTCAGCCTGCTTCCCGCGCTCCACCACCTCCTGCCATGCTGAGTCCTTTCTAGGCGCCACAGACTCTCTCAATCCTTGTGTCTGCACCGGCAAATCCGGACACCCCATAGCCCGCAATGCTGACCACGCTTCTTCTGACGTGTTGACTCTGCGTGACTTCCCATCCACTGTAATCCACACTGCAAACGGGAAGAGCCATCTGTATTAGATCCCCTTTGAGCGCATGAAACCTGTGACTTCTCGAAGCGTTCCACGCTTCTGCAATGTGGTGTGCGCCAAGTCCTGGTAGATCCCAATCATATAATTTTTCCAGAGTATTTCTTTTTGCAACCGGGCCTGTTTCAAAATCTTTTCCTTGGTGGGCTAATCCAAAAAACATACAACAACATCCCTCGGGTTAGAATATCTCCGTTGCCCTGCTGCTCGATGCGCCCTTTGAATGCGTATATCCGGTTGTTGGGCCCCTTCTCCCGGAGCCAATATGTACTGGCACAGTTCACGTATTACAGCTTCACAGTTACTGAAAATGTCCAGCTCTGGGATACCTTTGAATCGCAAATTATTTCGACGTGACCTGTTTTCCAGGTCCTCCAATTGCTCCTTGAGCTGGTGCAGCTCCTCCTGGTCCGCAAATGCTTTCCCTCGAAGTTTTTCCACATCCGATTTGAGGGTCGTCATACCCTCCTCCATCTCGCCAATGCGGGACCCCAATTCATGTATTTCCACCCGTATATCTTTTAGGGTATTTTGCACATCTTTCCTGATCCCAGCAGAGTCCGCTTTTAAGTCCTGAAACCATCCCACCACATCGGATTTTGTGATATTTGTAGCGTTTTCCGTGCCTTCTGAGATTTTCTCCACTTCTGGGGTTGCCTGCAGGGGCGCCATTTTTCTTTCTCGCAGCCCCAGCCCCAATTTTTCTCCATTCATTTTTTCGCACCTCTCTGGTGTAAAATGGAACCGCGCCAAAGCATTTTTTGGCGGCATAACCTGGGATCGTCACTCTCCCACCCCTTCCGCGGTCAAATAGTCTGCTTGGATAATGAAATTTGCACAATTAAACATCAGCCCCAGCGGAGCTCTTTGATCAAGCAGCCATCTTGGATCGTGATGTCACTTCCTATTATTATGGCCATTCCTAATAGAGCAGCAAGCAAGTGTATGAGGTAGCCTAGTGGTCAGTGCAATAGATTTTGAACATCGGTACCCAGCTGTAACTCCCACTTTAACTCTTATTTCTGCACAAATATGTGAGCCCTGCTGAGACGTAGAAATACCTACTGTACCTGAATTTATAAGACACCTGCAAGCATGATGGCAACTGTAGTGGTGTACCTTTAGATAGAATAGGTTTTTCTGTTCTTGGAGGGCTCATCAAACATATAAATGGCGAGTGACTGTACTCACTCGCAAATGCGCAGTAGAGACTTCTCTGCCCCGTCCCCGCGTCAATACGTGATGACGGGGGCAGGACAGAGATGGAAACTGCGTGAAGCCGCCGTCGCTACCGTTCCCCCCAAGTTCGCCGCTACAGCTCCCCCCCCCCGAGGTCGCCGCCGCCCCCCTCCACCTGGCCCGAGCACTCTCTTCGGTATTGAACTTACATCGGCGAAACGCAGCACGCAGAACAGCTGAGCTCCCGTCGCCCTTTCTTCCCTGCCTGTGTCCCGCCCTCACCGACGTTATGTCACACGAGGGCGGGACACAGGCAGAGAAGGAAGGCCCACGGGAGCTCAGCTGATCTGCATGCTGCCTGCGTTTCGCCGATGTAAGTTCAATACCAAAGAGAGGGCCCGGGCCGGGTGCAGGGGTGGTGGCGGCGACTCCGGGGGGGGGGGGCAGCGGGGAGGGGGCCTTGCCAAAACCCCATACTAGCCCGTTTTAACGGGCTCAATGGCTAATAATAACATAAAGGAATTAAGGTGGGGTTTGTACCTGGGTCCTATTAAGTCCACTGCACTGACCACTAGGCTGCCCCTCTGCTCTGCAGGGATGTCTGTGTGGCCATTTTTGTACAAATTATGCTACACAGAGGTTTTTGTGCCTGCTTTTTTGGCGTTCATATTTTGGACGTTTTAGTTTGGAAAATGGCTGTTCATTTTGGATGTTTTCAGCGCAAGAACATCCTCCTCATGTATTTTTGATCAGGAAATCCCAACGTTTCTTCCCATTTGAAAATGGCTGTGAGATGGGTTTTTTTTAGGCTTTATGAGCAGGACGTCTCAATTCTGACTTGAACATTCTTTCAAAAATGCCCCTCCACATGTCTTCATACAATCCCTGCAGTAAACTTACAGCACCTGTGCCTAGACTGAATACACAGATATTTGCTCCTGCATGGGAGCAGACAAATATTAGCCTGTAAATTGTAATTCAGCCCACTCTTCACCCAAGCTCCGTCTCAGGGCACGTCTACATGTGGGTTACAAAAAAAGTACCTATGTTTGTGTCGCCGCACGCATTTTTATGCACATAATACCTGGGGGATATTAACAGAAAATTTCAAACCTTTGGGTAACTTCATAAATTAAAATTACCAATTAGACATGCTTAAACCAGGATTTTACAGGCAGAAATAGATCCACAGGGAGTGAGTTTAGAGAAGTAGAATGGTCTTATTTTTATTATCTTCAATTGGGGAGGTGGAGTGGGGGAATGAAAAATTGATTTAATGCTGTGACTGTACGCATGGTGTGTAAAGGAAAATATTACATAATCTTCTGTTGTTGGTCTTTGGCTTTGTGAATTAAGAGATTTAAATGTCAGCATCTCCTCCAGGGTGCATTGGTATATTGTCTGATGGGGTAGATGGCCACCAGCTCCACTGCCTTTTTCTGATCCCCTCTCTCCCTCCCGTCCTCTGTGTATTACTGTGGGATTTGTCTTTCAATGTATGTGTGTGTACAGTGATGGGAGGGGTGGGAAGACAGATGGATAAATATACAGGTCTTGCAGCCTCTGCCATCACACAGACCAGAAGCTGCAGCCGAGGCACTTGCTTGCATCTCAGTCCAGTCCAGGTGAGAGCTCATATGAGTGGAGGTGGTGAGTTATATGGGTCCCTAGGCTTCTCTAGTAATTCTGTTTCATTGTAGCTGTAATATCTGCCACTTTGTCCCTAGTGTTTTAGAGGGATACCTGTGTGTTTTCTACAATAGATGGTCTGTTGTAAAAGTTACTCTCCTAGGCATTCCCAAAAGCACAGTGGGGGCAGAATTGAAACTTGAAGTTTATACAATGCATCATAAATGCTGATGGTTACTAGCATATACACACACAAAGTTGCACCTGCCTCAAAACTCCCAAAACTCTCATTCATGCACCTTGTTCTGAAATTACCCTCGGCATCCTAAGTGAGCTCTCACCAGCTCCCTACAATGAGGCGCTCTCTTTTTCCTGTTCATTGTGCCTCTTCCTGTCTACCCCAGCTCTGGCTACCAGCTGGTCACACTCTTTTGTGACCTTAAGATCATCAGTCATGGTAACTTTTCTAAGGGCTTTCTCCTGCTCTCTCAGGTTTCTAAACTCCAAACATATGTTGCTGCTCTTTTTTTGTGTGTGTGCACACAGAACTTTAATTTCCAAGTATTTGACTACTCCTTAAACTTCCTTAGGTCACTTGTCATTCTGCTCACTAGTAATCTGCCCTGCTGAAGATCTTAGTACCACCTGCAAAACAGAGACCTTTCCTCAGTATCTCTCACAAAAATATTGAACAGAATTGAATCAGACCCACCCCTGAAACACTCCACTCATCACCTTTCTCTCCAAGACAATTCCTCCCACGGGCAGCTCACATTCTTTATGAGTTATTTGTTCAGTGTTTCATCTTTTCCTTATCACCCTGCAAATACCCCTCTCTTTACTTCTCACGATCATAATCCTATTTTTCTCTGATTTAATTATATTTGATGCAACTTGTTTGTTAAAGCCAGAATATCAAAGTAGATCACAATAATAATATAAACAATACAATACCACTATCATCATTACATCCTATAGTTCTTATGGACCGTTGGAGCCAGTGGTGGGAATCGTCCTTCTTGCCCAAGGTCCTTTCCTCTCCTAAGCCATGTGTACTGCACTTTGGATGTCCAGTCTAGTTTCAGATATCATCCAACCATCTTCTTTTCAGGCTTCCTCTTTTCCTTACTCCTTCGGCTCTTCCAAGCATAACCATTTTTATCAGTTTGTCATCTCCATTGTACAGATGTGTCCAAACATTGCCAATTTCCATGCTTTGATCTTGTCCATAACTGTTATTTTCCCATTCAAATCCTCTTGGATCTGTCTGTTGGATCTCTAACATTTTGTTGTTTTCCTGTAACACTTCATTTCAAACACCTTCAACTTCATGATACCCACTTCTTTCAGAGTCCAGGACTCACATACATATAGCAAGGTAGACATCACAAATATGTCCAGGATTCGCAGTTTGGTTATTGATTGTAATTGTTTATAAATTTCAGTAAAAAGCAGTATCTTCACTATTTATTTCCCCAGAATGGAGGTAATTTGATTCTTTCCTAACCTCTACAGATGAGGAGTTACATAGCTCTACAGCTGTGGTTAAAGTGATCTGCAACGGTTGATAATGTTAAAAACATTGTTAAAAACTTCACTGGCTCTTGGTGAAGGTTAGAATTAGGTTTAAAATCATTTTCTTAATATTTAAACATTTCTATCATATCCCCTCTCTTGTGGAATATCCCTGGCAATAATACAATACTTGTATTGTATTACTTGTATTATTGCCAGGGATATTCCACAAGGGAGGGGATATGATAGAAACATTTAAATACCCCTTTGGCATTAATGTACAGGAGGTGAGCCTCTTTCAAAAGAAGGAAAACTGGATTGAGAGGGTGTTCTGTCCCCATATTCATGGAGGCAGGTTATTTTTTATATGTATAACTTAGACATTGATATATCAGTGAAGTAGGTATGTGTTATCAACCTGAAAAGATTTTCTATAGAAAGCTTTCAGGTGTTTGCAGGATAGAGTATATAGTTACTCGTAGATCTTAATTCTTTAGGTAGAGAGTTCCAGTTCTTAGTAAAGAAGGAGAAGCTTGACGAGTACACTTATTTGTATCTTAATCCCAGGCAAAAGGGGAAGTGAACAACAAGATAATTGTGTGCTCCATTTATTTCATTTTACAGTGGGAGGTTTAGGTTGGCCTTGTATTCTGGATCTGATCGGGAGTCAGTGAAGTTTTTGAAGTAGTGGGTTGGCGCTTTCGTATCGCAATTTCCTGTAAATCAGTCTAGCGGTCGTGTTTTGGGCAGTTTGTAGACTAGTCAATAGTTGTTCCCTGCATCCTGCATACACTCCAATGCAGTAGTCCCATTTTTGTGATGCAACATCCTGTGTGTGGGACACAGCAGAGGAAAGGCCCTAGTGGGGCCGGCCAGAGGCAGCCTGTTCTCCCAGTGCTGCCTCTGCTGAAGACCCGCGACACACTTGGAGATCAGGATGGGGGTAGGGGGTGATAGAGAGGTGCTGCACCCATGCAGGGGCACAGAAAGGGAGGAATGCTGGACTTGCAAGGCTGGGGAAAGGTTCAACTACAGGTGGTCCCTATGACTGGGCAGCCCTGGGCATTTTGCTAGGCTCACTCAATGGTAGCTATGCTCCTGCGATGCATCCCATGATCCTCTACACACCTGTTTTAATAACATATTTACTTAGTAGGTTTGCATTCAAATGATAGGTAAGTGATAGCTGGAAAACCAGGCTGTGTCTTACTAGTCTGCCCTGCTGCACCTCCTGCTATTCCAGTACTGAGCCAGCCCCTCCCCCAATACAGCTCTGCCAATGCACCTCACTCCTGAAGTGCACTGATCTTCCATTACTGGGGGGGGGGGGGGGGGGGTTCTAGTGACTAGGGAGAATCTGCAGTGTAAACTCCCACAGAGCCGCATCTGTTTTACTGCACATGACACTAGCTGTAGACAGATAGGCCTATGGATTCCTATTCAGATTTGCTGCTAGTAATTCTTATACTTAGGACTGTGATCTGTAATGAGCTTGTGATGTGATGTGTTTCAGGTCTCAAGTCATTCTGTGCTCATTAAGATGCGCTTTCATCTCATCCTCTTGTTTGGGATCGGGGTCTTTGAAGGGATCCAGGCAGACCTGGACTGCAATCAGAATGGTGGTAAGGAATTGATACCTCATCACCATGGAGATATTTAATTTCTCTCAAGCATATTGTACAGGCTTTATTTCACTATGACCCGTTATTACACCCCCAGTAATAACCATCAACCTGTCCCCTCCTATCACTCCTCACCCTGTATCATCTACGCCCCCCATAATAACCATCATGCTGCCCCCTCCTGTCTTTCATTTCTTTGTGTCCCCTACACCTCCATTAATAATCATGACACCCCCCATCACCCCATTACTCTGCCTCCTCCACATTCCCACTAATAATCATCACCTTGCTCCCTCCTGTCACCCTGTTGGCAACTTCAGTACAAAGAAGTGGGGGAGCAGACACAGCAACTTCGTGTGGGTCAAGAAGACAGAGAGTTGCTCTAGTTTTGGGCATAGGGGGCAGAAGTGTTAGCTTTGGCTCATGTGGGTCAGAAATGGCAACAGATTTTGGGTCAGGAGAGAACGTGGTGAAGATGAGTGGTGGGGGGTGAGAAATTGGAGATAGAGGGGGAGGGTGATGGTTATTACTGGGGGTGTAAAGGATACTGGGGTGAGAAGTGATTGGAGAGGGAGGGGAGGTTGATGGTTATTACTGGGGGTGTAGAGGATACTGGGGTGAGATATGATTGGAGACGGAAGGGTGATGGTTATTACTTGGGGGTGTAGAGAACACAGGGTAAGGAGTGATAGGGTCAGGGTGATGGTTATTACTGGGGGTGTAGAGGGGATGTAGTAATGGTTATTACTGGGAGTGTTGAGGACACATGGTGAAGAATGATAGGAGGGTCAGGGTGATGGTTATAACTGGGGTGTAGAGGACACGGGATGAGAAATGATAGGAGGGGGTGAGGTGATAGTTATTACTGAGTGTGTAGAGGACACGAGGTGAGGAGTAATAGGAAGGGGCGGGGTGATGATTATTACTGGGGGTGTAGCAGATACAGAGTGAGAAGTGATAGAAGGAGACAGAGAAAGGTTTTATTTACTGGCAGTGTATAGAATCATGTTATCTGTTATCAAATGTTCTAAGTCTTTAGGAAGATGATTTCTATCTCCTACTCATGCCAAATTTAAATTTATATGCAATGCACAATGGAGGTGAATGGGGCTGGTGGGAGTGTTTGACTTGCAGAAAATGGTTGTTATAGAATTGAGTGATGCCGTGTGCACAGAAGTACAAATGCTGAGAAGGGAACTTGTACATTTTTGCGGACTGTGCTTAAGTATTCCTGGCAGGGTTGCAAGTATCTATGTACTTTATTCAAGCAGCTTGTAAAGTGAGCCAACAGTGGAGTGCAGCAAATTCACATGGACCGCACCCGTGGAGTTTGCTGTTGTCAGATTCAGGAAGGAAAAACGTACAGCTACATGAGTCAAAAACAAGCTGTTCTTCAACTATTGGTCTCAAAAGCCTTCCAAGTGTACAATGTGTAATTGAAAAAGAATATAGTTCTAACAAAAAAATATCACAACTTCTCAATGCCAACCCAACGAAGGCCAACTTTTTTTTTTCAACTGGCTGCTTCAGGGGTTTTACTTTAAACTTTAGAAATCGTACAGGCACAGTGGGGCCAATATTAAGACCACGGGGGGGGGGGGGGGGGGGGGGGGGTAGCTGGGCTGCCTCCTGCAGTCGGTGCTCAGCTCCGATTTTCAATGCCGGGTCGTTCCCAGTAACCAGTGTTGAATATCTATCTGTTTTAAATTTAACCGGCCAAGCCGATATTTAGCATTGGCTGGTTAAGTTTAAACCTGCCAAAGATATTCCAGCTATTTCGACGGCCTAATTTGGCTGCCAAACTTAGCCAGCGATGCATTGAATATCGGCGGATAGCAGGTTATATCACGCGATATCACTGGCCATGCGCTAAGTGCTAACTGGCAATATTCAGCGGGAGGTAGTCAGCAGTCTCCTACTGAATATCGCCAGATAGCCAGTTAAGTGCCATTTAATCAGCCAGGAGCCATTCCTGGCTGGGTAAATGGTTTTAAAAAGTGGGCAAAGTGTCTTTTTCTACAACAGCCTCTTGCACAATTACCCTGAAAGTAAGTAATGCCACATACTCGGTGGTTAAGCATCTCTGCAAGCCACACCCTTACCAACAAATAGGAGCGAGGAAACAAAAATAGAGGAAGCCAAAGCTGAATGATGTAAAAAAAAAATGTTGTTTATTGTTTCCAAAGTACTGAGAATGTACAATCAAAGGACTCGACATGGCTGTGTTTCGGCAGGTGAGCCTTCGTCAGGAGCCCAAACCATTCAATGTGAAATGCTGCAAGTTAGCTTATCGCCTGTGCCATCCTGCATTGTGTGATTTGATGTGAATTGTATTTCTTACCTTTGTGACTGCTATTTAGTGTACTTTTGTGTGTCAAGGGCACCTGATGAAACATGGCCTTGTCGAGTCCTTTGATTGTACACTTGCAGTACTTGGGAAACAATAAACAATATTTTTTACATCATTCAGCTTTGGCTTCCTCTATTTTTGTTTACTCACTCCTTTTTGTTGGTTTCTACAGGTTCATGAGGACTGCATTTTCTCCTTTTTTTGTTCTTTAGGCACACCCTTACCTCATGTTACCCCTCACCAGTTTGAGCAGTGATCAGAAGGGTGAAAGGCACCTAGGGACCCCAGAATATTCTACAGTTTTATCATTCTGACCCCCAAAATAACACAAATCTTGTTACATTTTCCATTTTGGTTTCAGATAACATAGCACTAACTGGAGTAGCTACGCAGAGCTCAGTAAAATTCAATGGGTCTCCTGGGCGGGCAATTAATGGAGATCAGAACGGCAATTACCATGAAAACTCCTGTTCCCACACTAGTCCTGAGAAAAGTCCCTGGTGGCAGCTGGACCTGCAGAAATCCTGGAAAATTGAAACTATTGTGGTGGCAAACCGAAAGGACTGCTGCCCAGAACGACTGATTGGGGCAGAGATCCGTGTTGGAAATAGCCCAGACCTCGATAATCCCTTGTAAGTCACTACTAAGGCTTTGTAGTTAGGTTTTAGCAGAATAAGAATTCAAATGCTTAACACAATAGCATAGATAATAAAGACAGAATACCCGAGGAAGAATCTCAACTGGGCTGACCAGGTAGGACAACTGTGTGTTATTATCATCCTGGGTGGAGCAGTCTATCAAATTCCCATACACAACCAACATCAGCTGCACTCCATTCTATACTCTGCCCCACTGCAGGTCTTCCAGCTGACCTCTGAACCTCTCTCCCACCTGTGCCCTCCACATCTCCAAAATCTGACACACTGCTAGCCTCCACCATTTCTACTAGTAGTGCATTTCGTGCTTTGTCATCTTCTTCTTTGGTTCTTACAAGACTGATATTTAATTCAGTTCCAAGGCTCCCTTGTAGGTCTTTTTACAAAGTCTGGAAAATACAAAGAGGCACAAAAAAAGCCAAATTTCAGGAAAAACACAGCTAGAAGAATCAACTAGTGGCAAACAAGGAAAATTTATTTCAAGAAGAAATTTTTAGTGAAGAGATGTGTTATATACTGTCCTACCATTCAGATGTTTTAGTCACCACCCAACACGTGTTGGCAGCTGGACTGCCTGCATCAGGGACACATTCAGTCCATTCGTACAAAGTATGGCGATAATCCATACAGCCACAAAATCAATGGGGAAGCTGCATATTTGGACAATGACCTCCTTAGTCTTGCCTGTTAGCCATAGTCACATATGCATCACTCCAGGAGTGAACTGAGAAATACAGAAGTGGGGACCTCATGCAGTTGCTTTCTAATTTAGCTCCTTAAATTAAGGGGATTAAGTTTGGTCATATATTCATTTATATGAACACAATCCGCCTGATATTTAAAACCATTTAACCAGCCAGGAACGGCTCCTGGCTGGTTAAATGGCACTTAGCCAGCTATCTGGCAGTATTTAACGGGCTATAGCCGGCTATCGCCTGCTGATTATTGCCGGTTAGCGCTTAGCCAGTTCTACTGCGCAACATAACCGTCTATCCGCCGATATTCAGCACATTGCTGGCTAGGTTTGGTGGCCAAATTAGGCCGTTGAAATAGCTGCAATATCTTTGACCAGTTTAAACTTAAACCGCCAGAGCTGAATATTGGTTTGGCCGGTTAAGTTTAAACCAACCAAGTAACACCCAGATATTTAATGCTGGTCACCAGAAATGGCCTGACATTAAATATCCGAGCTCAGCGCTGACTGCGGGAGGCAGCCTGGCTACCTCTCATGGTCTGAATATCGGCCCCACAGTATCCATTCACTGCTTTTTAAATAAAGATTTAGCTCAGGCCTTTTCATTGGTAGTTCAGGGTGTTACAATCAGACAATTTAAGGGCTACGTTTACTAACATGTGCTACTGTGTTACCATACATGAACATGCAATAACATTCATTATTTACCACAGGTTCCATTTTACAAAATGGGCCTATTTGCTTAAAATGTGCATTAACAGTGTTTGCACACGTGGCCTCCAGGGCCTGTTGTCCCTCACTGGCCGTGGATTAGTCTGTGTGGAGACTGGAATACATATTTCATGAGAGCTAGCATCATCTCTCTAAGTCTACCACCTGTGGTGTTCAGGATTCTGGGACAGGATCAGCTAGGACTGGGAGGCCATTGGTTTCTGAGCTCACTCACTCTGCGGCTTACTTCCACTCCCAAAAGCTCACAATTAAGTCCAGGGTTTGTTCTGAACTAAAAGTCTAAGTAGCTAAAATCAATATAAAGCAATCAATATGCAGATTACAAAATAGTAAAAATACAGTTCACCTTACTTCCCCCCTCTATCTTTGGGTGAAGGAATGATCCTGTTTTTCTTGTACTAGTATCCTTCCCTAAACTGAGAACTCCAAAGTTCTCCACCTTCTCTCCCTTTTACACTTTTTCAGGGGCACAGATCAATGACAGGCTGTAGATATTCCTTCCTCGAACCCTGGGCCCTCCTAGATCCAGTTTCTGGCAGATGTCCTGCATCTTCCCCTGGGACCTCCAGGATCCAACTCCTGGCAGATTCACCACCTTGAAATCCTCAAACACTATGTAACGAGGTAGTGGCCAAGGCCAGGAGGATACTTGGCTGCATTTTGAGGAGCATAACCAGCAGAAAAAAAAGAGATAATGCTCATGAACAAGTTATTGATGAGATCACAGCTAGAGCACTGCGTTCAGCTTTGGAAGTCAAGGACATAAAAAAGATTCAAAGCTGTTCAGAGGAAAGCACAACCAAAATGGTATGGGATATGTGCCGGAAGGCATATGAGAAGATGAGTTGAATATGTAACCCTAGAGGAGAGGAGCAACAGGGGAGTTATGATGGGGACATTTAATTTCAAGACAGAAGGAACAAAACAATCATTTGCAAAAATGGAGAGCCTAGAGAGCTAGAGGACATGAAATGAATTTGCAAGGAGAGAAACTTTAAAAGCACTATCTTAGTAAAATAGTATCATAGTGAATGTCAACACATAAAGACCTGCACAGTCCATCCAGTCTACCCAGCAAGGTGGCCAGAGTTGTATCTGGCACTCTGCATAGGTTTCAGTTCTTCGTGATTAAACACTGGTGAACTTAATCTCTCTCTCTGCCAATTTTGGGGCACAGACCATAGAAGCCTGCCTGGCACCAGTCCTACTTCCCAACTACTGGAGTTGCCATTGAAGCTCACTTCAGCCCTTGATCCTGATCTGATTTTGCCATTTATAGGACCCAGACTTTAGAAGTCTGCCCGGCATTGGTCTTACTTCCCAACCTCTGAAGCTGCCTCATAACTGGAATGAGCTTTAACTGGATTCCATCCTTTTTCTATCTAGTGTTCCTCTATGTTTATTCCACACATTCTTAATACTTTTTCATAGAGGTGGTGGATGCCTGGAATGCTCTTCTACACAAGTGGTGGGCTTGAAAACAGTGACATAATTCAAAAAGTTGTGGGATAAACACAGAGGTTCCCTATACAGTATAAAAATAGAGTATTTCCACTCACAGTAAAATTTAAAACAATGTTAACCCTTTAAAGAATACAAACAAAGAGGCATAAAGGAGTGTAGACTGCATGTCATCAAGTAGAACCCTAAAAAGACAAGGGGGGGGGGGGGGTTACCCGCATGAAGTGACAAGTACAACTATGGCTGCCTTTCTGGGCAGACCAGATGAGCCATGCTGGTCTTTATCTGTCATTTTATTCTATTACTGTGTTTATGTATACTACTGGGCCTCTTTGTCTTAGCTCCTGGGGCTCTCCTCTGAATTCTCTTCACTTCTCTCAGTAGCTTCCTTTTGCCCTTCCCTTAGTGTACGTAGGCAGTACTGATGTTGGCTTCTTTAGTCAACTTAGGAAGGGGCTCTGACATGCAGTGACCTAGCCCATCCTCATCACCACACACATGCTGGTACAATGGCTTAGCCAGCAAAAACTTCCTAACTCCTTAGTCAGCCACAGACAGAAAACTGCCTTTGGGCTTGGTATTTATACCATTCACTCTTCTCCTCAATATGAGATCTCCTTCTACCATTACCTCACTGTTACAGAGAGCCCTCCCAATTTCTAGAAAGGCTGGGTGGCATAAAAAGGTTGCATGCAATAACTAGTAGGACCATTAGAGGTCTGTACTCTCTAAACATGGTGGAGAACCTTAGAGGTCTGCATGCTTGCTAACTCAGTAGTGCATTTATGGGTTTATGGTTTAAGTAGCTTAATATACTGCCTTCTGTCCTCGCCACATAGTAACCCTAGCCTTTCCTATTAAAAGTAGGAAGTTTATAAAATAAAAATCAATGAAAAGGGAAGGAACTCCATTCAAATGACAGGAAAGGGAAGTAAGAAGGCAGAAAAGGCATGATAGAAGTCAAAGTAAATCATATGGGGTCCTTTTACTAAGGAGCGCTAATGATGAGGGTAGACTAAATGATAAGACACCCATAGAGAGGAGAAGAGAGGGTGCAGATGGGAGGTGAACCCTAATAATCTCAGTGGCCCCCCTCATTTCATTCATGGCAGCCCAAATATGGTGGTAACCAAATAGGTTTTTAAGGCAGCTTTAAATTTCTTACTCTATAGTTCAAGTCAAAGAGGAGCTGGGAAAGAATTCCAGAGGAGAGGGGCTGTACAGTAGAAAGCAGAGGAACATGAGAAACACTTCAGTAAATCTAGTCCTATGTCAAAGGTTAAAAACTTGCCCAGGGTCATAACGATCAACAGTAGAATTCGAACCCTGGTTTTCCTGGTTATCAGCCTGCTGCTCTAACCATTGGGTTACTCCACTCCTTTTGAACATAAACAATTTTTTAAAAATCTATTAAAAACAGGGTTTATTTTATATTTATAAAAATGTACAACTTCAAATCAAATCAATTTTGACGTGAAAAAAATTTCACAATCAAAAATATAGAAAAAAAAGGAGATGTTCCAATTTTACAAAAAAAGGAGTTCACCGTGTACAGCAAAAATTAAAGCAACACTTAGCTCGAATAGACTCCTTAGTCTTCAATCTTCAGTTTACTTTGCCAATCTTGAACGGAAAACTATAATCCAAAATTGGCTGCTGCACAGGCTAAATTCCTGACAAGGGCTCCTTTGTTTTGCTTTGCTACATCAGGAGGCTACTCCGAATTACTTAACACAGCCGTTAATAAAACAAATTGAAAAAAAGGCTATATTACAGCCGCCCAAGAAATGGGATTAGTGGACGGGAAAGATCTGCGTTTGGGTGTGCTAAACTCATTTACTAGCAGAGTTTAGTGAATAGGTCCCTAAGTTACGGTAGCTAGTCAGACATCAATATACATATATACCTTTTCTCACTAACCCCTGATTCTGAGCCCTCTCCTTCCTCTCAGCACCAGGGGCGTAGCCAGACAACAGATTTTGGGTGGGCCTAGGCAAGAATTGGGTGGGCACCAAGTGTTCTACCCCCTCCCCCCCCCAAAAAAAAAATTATCTCAGCTGGTGGGAAAACGCTTCTTTCCACCTTGGTAGCAGGCATGCACTGAAAATTGAGTATGCGCAGGTGCCGGTGTCATGGAGAGTAGTGTTTTCGTTACCATCAGGGGAAAATCTTCAGCTGGCGGAGCTTGGGATTCCCTCCAGTTACCACTAAACATGTGCTACTGTTGGGTGGGCCTGAGCCATAAATGGGTGGGCCTTGCCCACCCAAGCCCACCTGTGGCTACGCCACTGCTCAGCACAGCGCATGGCTGGTTCCATCTGTCTGCTGAGTGTGTCCCTCACGAACTCAGCCTCTAAGGCCTCTACAGTCTCTCAACAGGTTAAGGCTGGTTACATCTGTCTGCTGAGTGCATCGCTCTCTAATCTAGTTATTTATTATCCTGTTCTGCAATTTTCAGATGTGGCACAATCACTGATATTAGCCAGGGGCCTCTAATCAAGCTGTGCTGCAATGGGATGGAAGGTCGCTACGTCAGAGTGGTTATCCCTGACCGCACAGAGATGCTGACGCTGTGCGAGGTGGAGGTGTATCCTGTCACGGAGAAAGAGAACGATGACGCGTGTAAGTTACCAGATCCTCAGCCTCTGAATTCCTTCGCCATTCAGGTGCTAACTCTCTGAACAGTGGGTGGGTGTGTCATAGGTTCTCATCAAAAGAAATTCACAGCGAGTGCCAATGAGAGGGATATTCAGCAGCAGCATGATACACTACTTGTAGAATAATGTCATGTAAATCCATTTTTCATGCATGAATTTCAACTGCTCCTTCTCATTCTAGTTCCTTCCCTTTGCTTTACAAATGAACTCTCCTTAGTTAAAACCAGACACAGTTCTCAGTAGGGTAGCCAGAGTTTAATTTTTAGATGGGCCTGGAGGTGGACTGGGTGGGCACAGGCCTCGCATTTCCTCTCCACCCGCTACCACCCCCCCCCCCCCCCGTGACAGCCCCCTGTATATGGTCAGTTCTGGTCATTTTTACTGACCTGAAGCGCCGTTCTCTCTCCAGCACCGGCGATTCCCATAGCCAGCCTTCTGCCAGCGCGCGTCGTTGGAGCCCCTTCTTAGGCGCGTCCCGCCTACTCTGCAATTTCCTGTTTTCTGCAAAGGTGGGATGCAGGAAGTTGCAGAGTAGGCAGGACGTGCCTGAGAAGAGGCCCTGACGAGCGCGCTGGCAGAAGGCTGGCTATGGGATTCGCCGGTGCTGGAGGGAGAACGGCGTTTCAGGACAGTAAAAGTGAGCAGACCACACAGACGGGGAGAGCGGGCAGAAGAGGCTGGGCGGGCCTGGAGCAAAAGTGGCTGGGCCTGGGCTCGTCCAGGCCCACCCGTGGCTACGCCCCTGAGTTCTGTGTTTTGCTCTTGGCATCGTCAAGCGTTTAACATATAGATTCTTTCTCAATTCTTGAACACAAATCCGGGTGGGGGAGGGGGGAATGACTCCATCCAGTTACAGGAGCAATGAAAAATGGATTTACGTTGTTTAAGAAGATTGACATGTGAATGGAACACACAGTTGTAGGTGTTTGAACGCTGCCTGCGATGAAGGATCAGAGACTATTTGATTGGATTAAAGGTTAAAAAACAGTGAAAAGGTTATTGGACTTAAACCATGTAAAGAAGTATAAGGTTAAATGAATAATAGTGATATAGTGTAATACGACATTGGTCAGAACAATCAATCAATGCTTTAATTAACACGTGGCTTCATTGTACAAGTAGCTTATCACGCTGTTATTGGAGGAATATGCATATTGCATGTGAATAAAGAGTGAAGTGAGAAGATTAGTGTGTTATGTTGGGATGAGTGAGGTTTTAGATAGGTATGAAAGGCGAAACACAGAGAAGGAACCAGAACAAGAGAGCAGTTGGAATTTGTGCATGAAAAATTGATTTATGTGACATCATTGTACAAGTAGTGTATCACGCTGTTAGAAGTGAAATTGAAGGAATGTGCATATTTTTCACGTGGATAAAGAGTGAAATGAGAAGAGCAGTGTGTTAAGTTGGGATGAATGAGGTTTTAGATAGGTATGAAAAGCAAGTGATGGAATGAATGAGAATATTTTAGAGATATGTAATTGAAATAAAGAAGTTATTTGATATAAGCTATTTCTACTTGGAGTTTGTTAGTAATATTAAATACGAGAAAACAGAGAATTAGCAGCCTGTACATACAATTATGTGGAACTACACATTCCACTGGTTGAAACCAAAATAAGCTTTTCAGCATCTTTTTAAAGACCAAGACCAGCAGGGAAAAAACGACTCTACCATTACAAAAAAAATGATGTAATCAATTGTGACATAAGAAAGAATAAGCAGTGCATTTTCCCAAGTCCATATTAATAATGGCTTATGAACTTAGCAGGGTTTTAAAAAAGGTTTGGACACGTTCCTAAAATAAAACTGCTTTTTATCACATTCTCTGGCAATGAATTCCAGAGTTTTATTACAGAATGAGTGAAGAAATATTTTCTTTGATTTGTTCTAAATTTACTACTTAATAGTTTCATTGCGTGCCCCCTAGTCCTAGTATTTTTGGAAACAGTAAACAAGTGATTCATGTCTACCCATTCAATTCAATTCAAGTGAGGTCTTATATACTTGTCAGGGTTCAGTGCAATGTACAAGGATTAGGTTACAATAGACAGGGAGTATTGATAGGAAGACTGCCAAATTAGGAAAGCAGTGAAATGGTGAGAAAATTATGAGCAATGGACTGGGAGGTTATGGGGTGTGGTGCGATGATAATGGAATTAAGCATTAGGTTTAGGGAACATATGAGTTTTTAGTTTCTTTCGGAAGTTGAGGTAGTTGTTCTCTGTTCTAATTTTAATGGGTAGCGAGTTCAATAGAGAGGTTCCAAGTACTCCACTAGTCCACTCAGTATTTTATAGACCTCTTTCATATCTCCCCTCTGTCATCTCTTCTCCAAGATGAAGAGCCCTACCTGCTTTAGCCTTTCCTCATAAGGAAGTCCCACCCCCTTTATCATGTTCATTGCCCTTCTCTGTATCTTTTCTAATTCCACTATCCTGCTTATAATCGAACGAGAAAAACGCCCAAGTTCCGACCTAAATCGGGAGATGGACGTTTATCTCACAAAAATGAATAAAGCGGTATAATCGAAAGCCGATTTTTGGACGTTTTCAACTGCACTCCGTCGCGGATGCGGACAAAGTTGATGGGGGCGTGTCAGAGGTGTGGCGAAGGCAGAACTGGGGCGTGGTTATCTGCCGAACAAAGATGGGCGCATTTCACCGATAATGGGAAAAAAGTATGCGTTTTTAGCTAGAATTTAGGACACTTTTCCTGGACCCTGTTTTTTCACGAATAAGGCCCCAAAAAGTGCCCTAAATGACCAGATGACCACTGGAGGGAATCGGGGATGACCTCCCCTGACTCCCCCAGTGGTCACTAACCCCCTCCCACCACAAAAAAAATGATGTTTCACAACTTTTTATTTTCACCCTCAAATGTCATACCCAGCTCCCTGGCCGCAGTATGCCGGTCACTGGAGGAGTTGTTAGGGGGTGCAGTGGACTTCAGGCAGGTGGACCCAGGCCCATCCCCCCTACCTGTTACAATTGTGCTGCTTAATGCTTATTAGTCGTCCAACCCCCCCAAACCCACTGTACCCACATGTAGGTGCCCCCCTTCACCCCTTAGGGCTATAGTAATGGTGTAGACTTGTGGGCAGTGGGTTTTGAGGGGGATTTGGGGGGCTCAACACACAAGGGAAGGGTGCTATGCACCTGGGAGCTCTTTTACCTGTTTTTTTGGTTTTGTAAAAGTGCCCCCTAGGGTGCCCGGTTGATGTCCTGGCATGTGAGGGGGACCAGTGCACTACGAATCCTGGCCCCTCCCACGAATAAATGTCTTGGATTTATTCGTTTTTGAGCTGGGCGCTTTCATTTTCCATTATCGCTGAAAAACAAAAACGCCCAGCTCACACACTGTTGAATAAAACATGGGCGTCTATTTTTTCCCAAAATACGGTTCGGTCCACCCCTTCACGGACCCGTTCTCGGAGATAAACGCCCATGGAGATAGGCGTTTTCGTTCAATTATGCCCCTCTATATCTTTTTTGTTATGCAGTGACCAGAATTGCACACAGTATTTGAGGTGCAGTCACATCATAGAGCGAAAGAAAGACATTATAACGTTCTCATTTTTGTTTTCCATCCCTTTCCTAATAATACCTAACATTCTATTTGCTTTCTTCACCGCCACTGCTGCACACTGAGCAGAGGGTTTCAATGTATAATCAATGATGTCACTTAGATCCTCTTCCTGGGTGGTGACTCCTAATATGGAAACTTGCATCACGTAACTATGGTTTGGGTTCTTCTTTCCCGCATGCATCACTTTGCATTTGCTCACATTGCTCGTCATCTACCATTTGGATGCCTAATCTCCCAGTCCCATAAGGTTCTCTTGCAATTTTCACAATCCACTTGTGATGTACCAACTTTGAATATTTATTTATTTGCTTATTTTTCAAATTTCCAGCCTGTTTATAACTAAGCAGGTAACAGGTTACAAGAACTTTGTGCCATCAGAAAAATGTAATCAATTCATTCATTATCCCCATCTCTAGATCATTTATATAAATATGTTAAAAAGCAGAGATCCCAGAACAGATCCCTGGGGAACCCCAATATCTACCCTTCTCCATGGAGAATACTACCATTTAGGACTAAATTCTATAAATGGTGTCTAAAAAATAGGTTCTGACCCCCCCCCCCCCCCCCCCCCCCCCCCCCCCCCCCACTAAACATTATTCTATAAACGGTGCTTACAGTTAGGTGCTATTTATATAATAGCGCTTAGCACCGGGAACAGTGACTATATTTAGACACAACAATTTACATAAGAACATGAGTAGCCATACTGGGTCAGACCAATGGTCCATCTAGCCCAGTATCCTGTTTCCAACAGTGACCAAGCCAAGTCACAAGTACATGGCAGAAACCCAAATCGTGGCAACATTCCACGCTACCAATCCCAGGGCAAGCAGTTGCTTCCCCCATGTCTCTCTCAAATAGCAGACTATGGACTTTTCCTCCAGGAACTTGTCCAAACCTTTTTAAAACCCAGATACACTAACTGCTGTTACTACATCCTCTGGCAAAGAGTTCCAGAGCTTAACTATTTGTTGAGTGAAAAAATATTTCCTCCTATTTATTTTAAACATATTTCCACGTAATTTCCTTGAGTGTCCCCTAGTTTTTGTACTTTTGGAACGAGAAAAAAATCAATTTACTTCTGCACCACTCAGGATTTTGTAGACCTCAATCATATCTCCCCTCATCTGTCTCTTTTCCAAGCTGAAGAGCCCTAACCTCTTTAGCCTTCCCTCTTATGAGAGCAGTTCCATCCCCTCTACAGCAATGGAAAACCTTGGTGTAAATCCCTATGCATAAATTACGTGCGGATCTCCCTTATTCTATAACACGTGTAAATTAAAGGAATACCCCGAAGCGCCCCTGACTTACCTATTGTCCTGCCCCCTCTTTGGACCCATGTGGATCCTGTACCTAAATTTACATACATCAATTTGAATTAATTTCAACCAGCACCAATAATTGCTTAAGATCTGACTTATTGATGCTAATTTGCTCATTATTCAATTAAATTAGTCTGTTTTCTACCTTTAACAGTTTTTAATCCACAATAGGACACTGCCTCCTATCCCATGACTTTTCCTAATTTCCTCAGGAGTCTTTCATGAGATACTTTGTCAACAGAAACTATTCACCCTTCAAAGAATGTACCAGATTGGTGAAGCAAGATTTCCCTTGGCTAAATCCATGCCGGCTTTGTCCCCATTAATCCATTCCTATATATATGCTCAGCAATTTTGTTGTTTATAATAGTCTCTACCATTTTTCCCAGCATGAACATCAACCTTACTAGTCTATAATTTCATGGGTCACCTCTGGAACCCTTTTTAAAAATTGACATTACATTGGCCACCCTTCCAGTACCATAAATTACATAGAACTAAAACATGAACTTGCAGAGCTATTGTTAGTAATATCAGTATTCTGGGATGCATACCATCAAGTCCAAGTGGACTTGCCCCATTACATCTACAGAGATGTTTCAGTTCTATCATATATTAAATAAAAAATGTTTGAAATGAAAAAAGGAGAAATATAGTAAGATGAAGAGGTATAATGAAAGAAAGAGTAGAGTTTCAGCACAATTAATATACTAAAACTCAGAAATTGAAAAGTACCTCAATTAGACATGTCTCAGTTCACACATATGAGCCTGCTTCAGGGTTTTTCTTTGGTTTTGTTCTGTAGGTTGGTAGCAGAAGACGCCACGCAGAGGTTTATCAACAAAGTTTCTGAGAGCAACCAACAGCACAGTGGCAGAAATCATCCAGGAAAATCTAAGAAGAGGAAACTGTAGTCTGCAAATGATGCCAAGCAGTCCACAAAAAGCAGAATACATGGGCATTGCATATTCTAGAGTTGATTGGAATTACGTTCTCTTGTACTGGAAGATGTGTATTCTGCTTTTTGTGCACTGCTACAAATCATTCAGGAAATACAGTCATTGCTTGTAAACACAAAAGAATCCAAGACCGTTTCAAATTAAATTGATCCATGCTAATCACAAAGTATAATGAAATAAAATTTTGAGAAACAAGCATCATGAAATTGCTTTTTGTCTTTTGGTTCACATGACTGGTTGATACAAGCGTAATACATTTGGAAAGACTCAAATCAATACATCAAAGGGCTATATCAACGCAGGATATGTAAGTAGAAGGGAATTATAATAGTGCATCTAGGGATCATGGCAGAGAATGGAGAAGATGCTGGACATGGGAGGGGTAGGGAACAGAAGGTAGAGATGCTGGACATGGGAGGGGGGGATAGATTGACAGGGAAGAGAGATGCTTGACTAGGGAGAGGGAAGAGAGACAGTGAGGGCTGGTGTTGGCAGATGGTAGGGTGGGAGAAGGTGGCACCATGTTAGAAGAATGGTCTGATGCTGTAGCTAGGGACAAAGGTGGGGGCAAATGTTGGACCACAAAGAATGGGGGTGGGGAATAGAGACACAGATGGGAGAGGCTTGACCTCCTGGGTAGGAGGAACTAAAGAGATGTGCCTGGTATGCTGGACATGAGATAAGGGACTAGAAAGACAGGGAATGAATGCTGGACATGGAGCAGGGGACTAAGGAGACAGAGAGGGGATGCTGGATGGGGGGGAGAGAAAGAAAGGAGATGTTGGACCTGAGGAAGAGAGGAGATGCTGGGCATGGAGGGAAGAAAGGAGAGAAAAGAAATGGCTAATGGACAGGTGATGACCCTAGAAAGAGACTTGAAAACAAAGGAAAGCAGAAACCAACAGAATTAGAAAACTAAAACAACTAGAAAGGAAAAGTAGAAAAGAATTTTATTTTCTTTCTCTAGTGATTAATAACACTTCAAATAAACTCCAGAGTAAGAAATATATAATAACTAGTAAAAGAGGCCCGTTCCTGAGCAAATGAAACGGGCGCTAGCAAGGTTTTCGTCGGCAACACCCCCCCGCCAACCCCTTCGTTGTTGTGGCATTGCTCCGCCCTCAACGTCATCACATTTGACACGAGGGCGGGGCCCATAGCGATTTCCCCCCCCCCCGCCTCCCTGCCTCCCTCCCTCCCTGCCAACCCCTTGGTTGTTCTGCCATTGCTCCGCCCTCGAGGGCAGGGCCCGTAGCGATTTCCCCCCCCCCCCCCCCCGCCTCCCTGCCTCCCTCCCTGCCAACCCCTTCGTTATTCTGCCATTGCTCCTCCCTTGAGGGCAGGGCCCGGAGCGATTTTGGTGGCTTCACCACCACGAACCTTCGAACCTTTTTGAAGGAAGTCAGGGCTTGGCTTCACTGACGTTACTGTCTTCAGAACGTTGAGGGTGAGTTTTATATATATAGATAATATGTGCACACACAGTACAGTTCTTATATCATCTTTTCTGTTTTTTAAAAATCTTTTTTTCTAAAAAAGGGAGGAAAAAGACCTCAGTTGGCTGTGACTGTCTTACCTAACCAAAAAGCAGGTAAACCTGCAGTAAGGTAGACATTTATCATTCACAAACAGCTCACAGTTCTCTATCATTGGTTTTAAAAAGCCTCCATAATTTTTAATTCAAAATATAAACATGAATTCTTCTCAAATCTTCTCAACAAAGATAAATATGTACTTATACATACGAAAAACCACTTGACTGCAGGAGCAGTCCCAACGGTGACCCATTTCACTACATAGGCTTTATTTATTTATTGCACTTGTATCTCACATTTTCCCACCTGTTTGCAGGCTCAATGTGGCTTACAAAAACCTGTCATGGCATCACCATTTCAGGATACAGAGATACAATTGGTGTTACAGGATAACAATAATAACAGGCTAACAGTAGGTTTAATCAAGCAATTACAGAAAGAGGCAATCATAGTAGGGAGGGGTAGTAATGTGTTGTAGTTGGCTATGGATTCTTGTGGAAGGCTTTGGTGAAGAGATAAGTAGGAAAAACTTGATGCATGTGTTAATTTGTATTTTAATCCTTTGCAGCTGGGGAAGTGTAGATTAAGGAAAGTGCGGGCAGATCTTTTGGCATCTTCCTCAGGGGAATAAGCTCTCTGTCAGTGACATACAATACCCACCTGCCGACACCTTTGGGCAGACTATAACGCATTAAGGCCTTAATGAGCCAGTGACCTGGGCCAAAAACAGGACTTCTGTGCATGCGCAAGCCCATGATGTCACCACCGCATGGGCAATGACATCATGCTCATGCGTGGCAGGCGACTTGGCCCAGTCTAGAGCTTCCCCAGAGCTGAGGCTTTTCCTTCCTGGCCCCACCTGCGAAAATGAGCCTTCTACAGATCAGGAACAGGTCCATATGGCAATGCCCTTGGCAGGACCACAACAGGAGCCCACGCTCCTGGGACCCCGCCCCCCAGATGAAAACAAAAATCTATTTAACCACAGGTTACATTTGCTCAGACCAACTAAAAAAAATGTTGTTAATAAACAAACATTTTTTCCTAAATACATTACTCTTAACATTTTCATCTCCCTCCAATACAAGAAGTATGAAGATAACTTTGAACCTTTATAGAGAACAAATCAGGCTTATACTCAAACATGTATACATACAATTTCTCTTTGACCCAACAGTAAATCTGTTTCACATTTGCTATACAATGGTACAGCAGCATTTATTCTAAAATGTAGTTCTCTCCCAGAAACTGTGGCACTCTTCCTCTAGTCCCCCTCTGTGGGGGTATCTATCAGGCTCATTTTCGAAACAGAAGGACGCCCATCTTTTGACACAAATCGGAAGATGGGCGTCCTTCTCACAGGGTCGCCCAAATCGGCATAATCGAAAGCCGATTTTGAGCATCCTCAACTGCTTTCCGTCGCAGCCCGGGGACGACCAAAGTTCACGGGGGCATGTCGGAGGCGTGGCGAAGGCGGGACTTGGGCATGCCTAACACATGGGCATCCACAACCCATAATGGAAAAAAAGGGCGTCCCTGATGAGCATTTGGACAACTTTACCTGGTCCTGTTTTTCTTATGACCAATGCACAAAAAGGTGCCCAAACATTTAAGATACAATTTAAATCACATACAGATACCGACTGGTTTAAGACACTATACATAGCGATGTTTTAATGTATAAAGTGTGATATATGAGCCACTTTTTATGTCATTTAATCGTGTCTGAGAGCACGTTCATGAATGTATGCAATCCAAAGCCATTTTTTGGCTTTTGGTCAAGCATACTTTACTATAAATGCTGTGCATATCAAGTGAAGAAAAGGCTAGACGAATTTCATATTCCATATAAAAAGTTTATTTACAATTGTACTGGATACCTTTAATGAGGTATTCAGGAAGCATGTTCAGACAAAGCAGTCAGAATGCTTACTACTTCTTTGTTCCACCCTCCTTATATACTGTTTTATGAATAATCTTCTCTTTACATTACGTGCAGCCTGTATGCAAGCTATACCATACCATAAATCCTTAATTTAAAGCAGAACATATGCTACATCTGTTTCCCATTATTGCTCTTTTTTCTTTTCTTACAGACAGTCAGGCACCTTGCCCATACTTCAGCACATTCTTTCTCTCTCAAAACATGGGGGAGGTTGCATTAATCACTGTCAGCACTTCCTGCTGCTGTGAACTTTTCAACTCGTTCCACTTTATATTTCTTACAATCCTCCCTTGAGATCTGACCTGTCAGGTCTCATACTTTCTTATGTGCGTGCAAGTATTCTTTTGGGTCTGGTACTGGCTTCCTTTTGTCTGCGAGATTAGAAAATAGGACATTCATATACACACCTCTTCTAATCCACCCCCTCATTATTTATGGTATGCTATGCCTGCAAGCTCTGTCTTTCCATCATCTTTATCATACTTCTTTCAATATTTTCTTCTGACATATTAAAGTTTTGTTCATTCTTGATTTCAATTACCATTGTCATTTTAAAAGCATCCTGGCACATCTTTGCAAACATGCTAATACATGTTACACAGCATTAAACAGATTCAATTGTACTAGGGTACAAAATTTATATCTCTTGAGGTATATAATTTATAGGACAGTGAGCTTCATCAAAGGGGAATACACTGTCATTCATTCTTACTTTTCATTAGCTGATGTGGCATTAAAAATTACACAAATTAAAAGCATATTCCAAGGTTATTAACATTCATTGAATCAGTTGTTACATACCATTGAGTTAAAGTCTTATTGCAGCTTGTTTTATTGCCACATTTTTCTCTGGTGGCTGTGACATTTACAATCACTGTACTTCCTTCTATAGACCAATTACCTGTTACAACATTGTGCGTGTAATTGCACTTTATCGGGGGAATGTTTCCAGTTGTCATACTATTAATCAGACACCAAAATGATGTCTGTGGGTACTTGTCCATAAGCAAGGCTTGCTTATAAATAGTCTCATTTGTCCAATGAAGTTTCCATCATCCCTTACACAGGTATTATTGGGATAACAGACATGATGTTGAGGTTTATCATTGTAGTCCCAAACATCATAGCTGGCAAGGACAAGGATGATGTCAGTCTGTGTGCGCATATAATACAGTCAATTAAATTCAACATTTTTGCTGCCGTTACAAGCCTGTTCTCATACGTATTCATTGTCCATCCTATTGGAAAACTAAACAGCAACAACAACGCAATATCAATATGTTCAGGGACATGTTGTCTATCTATTCCTTGTCCACTTCAGTATTATTGATTCGTCGAATATCTGATAAATGTATCCAAGAAGTATGACCTTCCAGACGGGCAGCGGTCTGAGTAAGGGCCGTGATAGCAAAAGGTCCTACATACACAGGATCCTTCCATGTTTTATGTGTAAAGTTCTTTCGTAGTACTAGATCACCTACTTTAAAAGCACAAACATCATTAGTAGTCCCTGCCTGTGATGCTACATTTGTTCGGATCATATCACTCGTCAGGTTCAACATTGGTTGTAGCTTTTACCAGTACTGAGTTGTATTATCAGTACTTGCTGTCTGCATCGGGAAGAAATGACGTCCTGTCTGAATTTGGAATGGGGACAATTTAGTACGCCCATTAGGTTGGGCCCTTATTGTCATTAATGCTAATGGCAATACATCAAGCCATGTATATAATTTTCCCACCATTTCTTTATTGAGAGATTTTAGTAAGACTCTCAATTTTGTTTTTAAAATGCCATTGTAGCGCTCCACCAAACCATTGGAGGTGGGGCGATACACTGATACTTTTCTGTGTGTTAAACCCATAATCGTTTCCATTTCTTTCAAAACACTGTTATTGAAATGTGTCCCGTTATCAGAAATTATTCTAGACGGACACCCATGTCTTGGCATAATGTGAGTTACCAGGCATTGTATCACCTCATGTGCTGTCTCCCTTTTACATGGAAATGCTTCTATCCACCTTGAGAAAGCATCCACCCAAACTAACAAATATCTTTTTCCCTGCACTGGAACAATCATATCAGTAAAATCAATATACCATTCTTTTGCTGGGCCTTCTGGTATTGGAAGTGTCCCAGGCGATATTTTAGGACCTCTTTTAGGTATGTTAATATTACATACCATGCAATTCTGCACAACCTGTTGAATCAGGTTATCAATTTTTAAAGTCCAAAATCTTTGCTCAAATTGTTGTTTCATTGTTTCCTTATTCCAATGCATGGTTGCATGCCACTCAGTTAATACCTTAATCACCTGACTCATTGGCATACAAGGTAAGACTGTCTTTCTTCTGTGTTTGTACAGCGCTGCGTACACTTTGTAGCGCTCTAGAAATGTTAAATAGTAAATAGTAGTAGTAATCCTTCTTCTGCATTAAACCCAGTGCTTTTTTTGTAGAAAAAAAGGTGCCGGTACTCATTATGGGCGGGGTCACCACACATGGCTCCACCCCTATGATAGCCACACCCACATTAACCACACCCCCTATACCAGCCATGGCGCATATAAACAGACATCATTGAAAATATTATAGTACTATAGGAGAAAAAAAATAAAGTGATTTTTTTTCATTATAAATAATCTCTGTAAGCTCTTACAGCTCCAGTATACCCAGTGCAAAATAAGACAGCCAATGTAAATTCTCAAATTGGACATAATTACAAACACTAAAATGAAAATAAAATGATTTTTTTCTACCTTTGTTGTCTGGTGACTGTTTTTCTTTCCATATTGGTCCCAGTCTGTGATTCTGCTTTCTTTTCTTTTCGCTTAACTCTTCTGTGCCATTTGTCATTTTTGTCTCCTTTTTCTTTGCTTTCTTCAATATTTTTCAGGCTCTCTCTCTGTCCAGATTTAATTCATTCTTACTATCCATTCTTTAATTTCCTTCATCTACCTGTGGCTTTTCATCTTTTCCTCACCCTTGTTCTCCCCATGCCCCTTCCTCTTATTCTCCAGTCTTTCTCTATTCCCCTTTTCCATCCAGCAGCTCTGCTTTCTCTCCCCATCCTTCCAGTGTCTCCCCTATTTCTTTCTGCATTCTTCCATCCAGCATCTTCCCTCTCTCTCTCCCCATCCTTCCATCTGTTTTCCCTCTCTCTTTCCCCAATCCTTCCATCTGTTTTTCCCTCTCTCCCCAATCCTTCCATCTGTTTTTTCCCTCTCTCCCCATCCTTCCATCTGTATTTCCCTCTCTCCCCATCCTTCCATCTGTTGTTTTCCCTCTCTCCCCAATCCTTCCCTCTGTTGTTTTCCCTTTCTCTCTCTCCCCAATCCTTCCCTGTTTTCCCTCTCTCTCTATCCCCATCCTTCCATCTGTTTTCCCCTCTCTCCCCAATCCTTCCCTGTTTTCCCTCTCTCTCTATCCCCATCCTTCCATCTGTTTTCCCCTCTCTCCCCAATCCTTCCATCTGTTTTTCCCTCTCTCTCCCCATCCTTCCATCTGTTTTTCCCTCTCTCCCCAATCCTTCCCTCTGTTGTTTTCCCTCTTTCTCTCTCCCCAATCCTTCCCTCTGTTGTTTTCCCTCTTTCTCTCTCTCCCCAATCCTTCCCTGTTTTCCCTCTCTCTCTATCCCCATCCTTCCATCTGTTTTCCCCTCTCTCCCCAATCCTTCCCTGTTTTCCCTCTCTCTCTATCCCCATCCTTCCATCTGTTTTCCCCTCTCTCCCCAATCCTTCCATCTGTTTTTCCCTCTCTCTCCCCATCCTTCCATCTGTTTTTCCCTCTCTCCCAATCCTTCCCTCTGTTGTTTTCCCTCTTTCTCTCTCCCCAATCCTTCCCTCTGTTGTTTTCCCTCTTTCTCTCTCTCCCCAATCCTTCCCGCCTCTGTTGGATTCCCTCTCCCTGCCAAGTTTGGCGCGAACGGCGCGAAGACGCAACGCACGCGGCACCAGCCCCTATTTCCGGCCGCTGCTGCTTCTCCTGTTGTTGAGCAGCAGCGGCCGCTACACAAAGAAAAAGAAGATTAAAAAAAAATTGAAACCTGGCTGAAACGCGGCACCCCGGCACTGTAGACAGCCATTAGGCATTGGCTGTTGCCCCGCAACCGCTCCTCCTCTTGCCTTACGTCACTGCCCCTGGAGGAAGACCCCGGAGGAGCGCAGTGACGTAGAGGCAAGAGGAGGAGCGGCTGCGGGGCAACAGCCAATGCCTAATGGCTGTCTACAGTGCCAGGGTGCCGCGTTTCAGCCAGGTTTGAATTTTTTTAAAAATCTTTTTCTTTGTGTAGCGGCCGCTGCTGCTCAACAGGAGAAGCAGCAGCGGCCGGAAATGGGGGCTGGCACTGCGTGCGGGACATGGACTCACGGGGCGGGGGGAGCAAAAAAAAAAGGTGCCGGTACGCCGTACCGTTGCGTACCGGCACAAAAAAAGCACTGATTAAACCATTCACTTCCCAATTTCATACATCCTCTCTTCAACCATTTTTCACTTTCCTGTCCCTCTGGCTGCCACATTTCAATCTTATCTACATTCGTAAGTGGCCCTTCCTGTGTCTGTCTAGTATTATACAAAATCTTTTCACTTTGCTTAACCACCTCCGTTGCTGCTGCATCAGCCATTGCATTACCTTGTGCCTCAAAGGTTGGCCTTTCAGTGTGGGCCGGGGTCCACACAACTGCAGTTTTTCTACCTTCACGTTCCCTTCTTGCCAAAATTTCAAACAGCAATTTCCAATATGTGTAATGTTGTAGATTTTTACCTGCACTGGTTATCATCCCCCTACGCTGCCATTTTAATATATAATACTGTAGTGAACTTGCAACGTAACCACTATCAGTATACAGTGGTGGAAATAAGTATTTGATCCCTTGCTGATTTTGTAAGTTTGCCCACTGACAAAGACATGAGCAGCCCATAATTGAAGGGTAGGTTATTGGTAACAGTGAGAGATAGCACATCACAAATTAAATCCGGAAAATCACATTGTGGAAAGTATATGAATTTATTTGCATTCTGCAGAGGGAAATAAGTATTTGATCCCCCACCAACCAGTAAGAGATCTGGCCCCTACAGACCAGGTAGATGCTCCAAATCAACTCGTTACCTGCATGACAGACAGCTGTCGGCAATGGTCACCTGTATGAAAGACACCTGTCCACAGACTCAGTGAATCAGTCAGACTCTAACCTCTACAAAATGGCCAAGAGCAAGGAGCTGTCTAAGGATGTCAGGGACAAGATCATACACCTGCACAAGGCTGGAATGGGCTACAAAACCATCAGTAAGACGCTGGGCGAGAAGGAGACAACTGTTGGTGCCATAGTAAGAAAATGGAAGAAGTACAAAATGACTGTCAATCGACAAAGATCTGGGGCTCCACGCAAAATCTCACCTCGTGGGGTATCCTTGATCATGAGGAAGGTTAGAAATCAGCCTACAACTACAAGGGGGGAACTTGTCAATGATCTCAAGGCAGCTGGGACCACTGTCACCACGAAAACCATTGGTAACACATTACGACATAACGGATTGCAATCCTGCAGTGCCCGCAAGGTCCCCCTGCTCCGGAAGGCACATGTGATGGCCCGTCTGAAGTTTGCCAGTGAACACCTGGATGATGCCGAGAGTGATTGGGAGAAGGTGCTGTGGTCAGATGAGACAAAAATTGAGCTCTTTGGCATGAACTCAACTCGCCGTGTTTGGAGGAAGAGAAATGCTGCCTATGACCCAAAGAACACCGTCCCCACTGTCAAGCATGGAGGTGGAAATGTTATGTGTTGGGGGTGTTTCTCTGCTAAGGGCACAGGACTACTTCACCGCATCAATGGGAGAATGGATGGGGCCATGTACCGTACAATTCTGAGTGACAACCTCCTTCCCTCCGCCAGGGCCTTAAAAATGGGTCGTGGCTGGGTCTTCCAGCACGACAATGACCCAAAACATACAGCCAAGGCAACAAAGGAGTGGCTCAGGAAGAAGCACATTAGGGTCATGGAGTGGCCTAGCCAGTCACCAGACCTTAATCCCATTGAAAACTTATGGAGGGAGCTGAAGCTGCGAGTTGCCAAGCGACAGCCCAGAACTCTTAATGATTTAGAGATGATCTGCAAAGAGGAGTGGACCAAAATTCCTCCTGACATGTGTGCAAACCTCATCATCAACTACAGAAGACGTCTGACCGCTGTGCTTGCCAACAAGGGTTTTGCCACCAAGTATTAGGTCTTGTTTGCCAGAGGGATTAAATACTTATTTCCCTCTGCAGAATGCAAATAAATTCATATACTTTCCACAATGTGATTTTCCGGATTTAATTTGTGATGTGCTATCTCTCACTGTTACCAATAACCTACCCTTCAATTATGGGCTGCTCATGTCTTTGTCAGTGGGCAAACTTACAAAATCAGCAAGGGATCAAATACTTATTTCCACCACTGTATATAGTGACATTTTGAGTCATATCAGTGTGTTGTAAGGCCGTAATAACGGCCAAAAGTTCAGCATGCTGTGCAGTATGGTCAGGAGGGGTTTTATATTGTACTTGCATTATCTTTCTTAGATTCTCATCCACCTGCACGCAGGCAAAGCCTGCAACAGTCCTTTCACAAGCTCCATCTGTAAACCATATCAACCCATCAGATAAGGGTTCAAAAGTAAGACAGTGAAATGTAGGGATTTCTATAGTATCGATCTCACCCTCTTGATCGACAGGAAAAAGCAGATCTATCTTATTTCTCTGTTCTTTAGTTAATGGTATTATTCTTATATCTTGTCCTAAAAGTACTGCTTGATATTTTCCAAATCTAGTGGCTGTCAATGCCGTCTGGCTAGGGCTCAACAGCGTTTTAATCGTGTGGTTGGTATGTATTACAATAGGAACAAAAGGCATTTGTGCTCTCCATTTGCCTACTGCTGCCACAATAGCTGTCAATAACTTTGGTATTTCTTTCATTCCCTTTTCCACATGATTAAAAGAGCCTGATAAAAAAGCTACTGGTGTATTTACTTCATTATTTTGATTAATCATAGCTGCCCAACTGTTTCCCATGTCTTTTACCCACAAATGCACAGGTGATTGTATATCTATTACTGCCAAGGGTCCTGGGGATAACAGATCCCTCACAATCTTAGCCAGTACCATCTTATCCTGCTCTTCCAACACAATTAGTGTATTCTTTGGTGTGGCTGCGGGCAGTTTCAAATGTTTATAAAGTCTCATTACTTTTTGTGTATAATTTGGTATCCATTGTCTGCAATAATTTAACATTCCCAAAACAGCACGTAACTGGGTAACTGTTTGCGGTACCGGAGTCTCATTTAAAATAGATATAACTTCCGGTATAATGACCTTATGTTCTGCTGACACATTTTGTCCTAAAAAGGTGACAGTAGACTGAGCTACAACACATTTCTCCTTGTTACATTTATATCCTAACTCTCCTAATAACAAAAATAATTTTCTAGTCCATTCTAGGCATTCTGCTTCAGTCTCAGCAGACAATAGAATATCATCTACATAGACAAACAATGACACCGTGTCAGGCAAGTGACTCCTGAAATCCTTTAAATCCATCATTAGTTGTTTTGAGAATACCGATGGACTATCAGTAAAGCCTTGCGGCATCCTAGTCCACCGATATGCCTCATTCTGTACTATAAATGACGTCAAATCCCTAGACTCTGGATGAAGAGGTATTGAAAAGAATGCATTAGACAAGTCAATGACAGTATTGTACGCATATATATTCTGGGTATGCAAAAGTGTAGCAGGATTCGCACAAATCGGAAATTGATTTCTTGTAACCTCATTTAGCTCTCTTAAATCATGTACTATCCTTACATTGTTTTCCCCTTTCGGGACCGGAAACAATGGGGTATTGTACGGGGATACTGAAGGTTCAATAATACCACATTTCAATAATTTACCAATGTGTTCCAGGGTTTTGGATACCAACCTAGGTCGCATGGGGCAAGGGTCCTGCTTCGGCCCCTGTGCCCCTTCTATTAATTCTATCTTATGGGGTTTTGCATTTACGGCTAGTCCATATGGTGACTCACTTGTACTCCAAATATGTTGTGGTAATTCTTCCATAACCCTTACTTTATTTTCATTATTCAACTGTTGGACCATAGTGAGCAAACTTGGTATTTCTTTATTTCCAAAATCTAAACACAGTCCTAATTGAGACAACAAGTCTCTACCACACAAATTTACTGGGCAATCAGGTGCCACTAAGAAGGGTACCACAGCCTCCCTTGAACCGTGCGGTTGGCATTCCAAGCGCACCAGAGTCGGTTCCGTTAGCCTTTTTCTTTGTTCTATCCCCGTAAATCCCACTGTTGTTCTATACTGATTTGAAAGCTTAACTCCCTGTGGTTTTGCACATAACACAGAAGTACTCGCCCCTGTATCTATCAAAAATCTCACAGGAGTTCCATATTTTCCAATTGTCAATGTAATAAAGGGCTCCCTTGTGTCTAACCTGAAAATCATTCCCTCTTCCTGACACGGGCCTGCTTCCAGTCAATAGCATTGGTCTGGAATATTCTGCCAAGTTGGAAAGGCATTTACAGTGCCCAGTCTCTGTACTGCCGCTCCTGGTCCCTGTGATTGCGTCGCCGGCTGCTGTATTGCAGTCTGCGGTGCACTCGCAGGTATCCCTACTACTTGTGGCATTAATCCTTGCTGCGTCTGCATTTGTACTTGGGGCATTCCTGCATTCTGATAACATTCTGAAGCATAGTGACCAAATTGATTACAGCCCCAACATTGTACATGCGTCCTTCTATTAGGTGATGGTCCTGATCCTTGCATCCCTCGACCTCTACCCCTTCCTCTAACCATGCCTCGTCCCCTTGGTTGGTATGGCCGGCTATATCCCGGTTGTACATAGTAAATGACCTGTGGAGGTACAATTGTTTCCTGTTTTTTGTTTCTATCCTGTTCCTTGCTTTCCAAATCTTTTAACTGCATAGTCATTAACTTAGAAGTTAATTTAGCCTGTTCTTTCTGTGGGGTCTCTATCATTTTACGATGCACATTACTAAAATGCATCAACGTCTCTCTCATTTCTGGCCACGGCCTTGAGGACAGGGCAACGACAGCGTCCAAATTCCCACGCATATTATCAGGCAGTGTGGACATGAATAGGTGTAAAAATACTGCTACACCATGGTCCACATCCGCATCTTGCCCTGTTTGAGCCCTATACAAATTCATACATTTTGTCAAATGTGCCGAAAAATCAGTTTTAGGGTCCCATTTATTTGCTGTTATGGCCGAAAAATCAATCGGGGTTGGATACATCACATGCAGAGCTGCAGAAAGAGCAGCCTTACTATTCCCTGCGTATACATCCCCATCCACAGTATGTGATGGCAGGCGCTGATATCCACACTGCACTGCCAGTTGAGACATACTAATACCCGACGCTGCACACAGGGCTTTAAAATCTCCAATAGTCAATTGAGACCCTGCAGTTGCCTGTTCTATCCCATCTAACCACATACGAGCTCCTTTCACTATACTGGGAATTTTTGCAACTAAAGTTGTAACATCTACGGGGGTGTATGGTTTGTAATGGCGTACTCGATTGCCAGCTGCGTCTAAGCGCGTCATAACTGGCATGTGTAAAGCACTACTATCTAAAGCGCCGCAAATCTCCTGTTTATATTCCTCTTCCACCTCTTCTTCAGCCTGTTTTATTTTGTAAAACCAATTGTCCCAGTACTCCAGCCCTGCTTTAATAAAGTCCAGGCTTCCCGCCTTGGGGCAATATTTATTTATTACTTTTGTCAAATTCTGTACGTCCTCATGTGAGGTAGGTCCTCCCTTGTCACAGGGGAAAAGGAGGTTTTTAACTTCCAACAGGTTCTTAGTAACTCCCCACCATTCTTCCCCATATTTAGTTTTATCCAATCTCACAAGTTCTGCAGCTACATGGGTTTCCCTAAAAATTGCCTTTGACGGTCTGGGTGTCAATTTGAACAGGATTACCTTTGGTTTTGTTGCGGTCTCGGGACTAACCCGTAACCGTCCCTCAGCCTCAAATTATGTTGACAAATCATATTGTTCAGAGGTTATTAGAGATTTTAAATCACCTCTTTCACCTATTAGCCCTACACACAAAACTAGCTAGGACTGTGACTAATTCAAACCAGATGATCTCTTAAAACTGCAGAAATCTCACTTAAAAAGAAAGTTGAATTGAAAAGATATTCTACATAGAGAAATAGAACCTATTAATTAAACAGAATAACACATATTTTAAAATAAGCAGAGATCAGAATTCCCTATAAGACAAAGAACTTATTTAATAAAACTAATCTAAACAATCTTTTAACACTGCTTGCTTGCTATCCAGTATACGACCTTCTAACCTGTAGCCTAGACACCCGAGAAATCAAAACCAGATGGCATTCCTCAACCCCCAGGCTGAACCAAAGGCTGCTTTTTATAATTCTCCTGTTCTTGCTGTATTTTTTCTACATCTGCATGAAAAAGATCTGCTGCTACAGAAAATAAATTCCAAATTGTAAGATGTTTCTCTAAACTTTTCTTATTTTTATTTTCTTGTATGTATTTCAGGAGAGATAATAATTTTGGACGATCAAACGATCCATACTGAGACCAGTTTGCATCATATTTGACCCATTTCTCATGTATTTTTTCAATCTGTTTTTTTTCTAATGGGAATAATTCTATGACATGCTGCAAAGGGGTGCATTTTTTTGAACTATCTAAATCTAAATACAAAGCATATACAGGAGGCTTTTCTTTCTTATCGGCCCCTTTCCCTTCCATTTTATTCTGACTATTACAATTTCTCCTATAGAGCCACAACCTACAAAAATATACTAATGCACTTAAACAAAGAAAATATACAAAAAAGAAAACTACAAAACTAAACAAATATACCACTAATAAGTCCACAATGTAAGCTTACTCACGCGTCTTCTTATTTCTCTTTAGCAAGCTCAGGAGTCGTCACCCGTATGTCCACTTCAGTAGGTTGATCACTCCTACCTCCGTGGTGCACAGAAATCAGGCTTAAACAACGCTTGCTCTCAAAATCCAATCCTGTAAAAAACTTCGTTAACAACAAACACTTAATTTGTCATTCGTCTCGCCTTCTCTTTTCCGTGTGCGGCATAAATCTTCTCTCCTGGCTGGCTCGCCACTTTGAAGAAAAGGCTAGACGAATTTCATATTCCATATAAAAAGTTTATTTACAATTGTACTGGATACCTTTAATGAGGTATTCAGGAAGCATGTTCAGACAAAGCAGTCAGAATGCTTACTACTTCTTTGTTCCACCCTCCTTATATACTGTTTTATGAATAATCTTCTCTTTACATTACGTGCAGCCTGTATGCAAGCTATACCATACCATAAATCCTTAATTTAAAGCAGAACATATGCTACATCTGTTTCCCATTATTGCTCTTTTTTCTTTTCTTACAGACAGTCAGGCACCTTGCCCATACTTCAGCACATTCTTTCTCTCTCAAAACATGGGGGAGGTTGCATTAATCACTGTCAGCACTTCCTGCTGCTGTGAACTTTTCAACTCGTTCCACTTTATATTTCTTACACAAGATATCATTTTTTCTTGCTTTTGAAGTTTCTCCACTTAAATCTTATCGCAAGCTGTGTTGCTCACCTTACAACATGCTTTAAGTACTAAACTTTTCATGGTAGCAGTTAGTATCTTTTTAAGTGTTATTTGAAATTGGGGTTGCTATAAGGTTGAAACTGCCAACCGTACAGTTACACACATCTTTATATGTATTTTTATACATATATATACAACCACTAGTGTGTGTCAGTCCATTATATAGGTTTTTAAAGCCGCCTTTCCAGCTTTGGGTCAAGCAGATTTTATCAAATAGATCATGCTACAGTTTGTTGTTAAACGGCAGCCTTTTAAGTACATTTTTTATCCAGTTGTATGGTATATTAATTATAGTTTATCGTATGGTTTTGGCTTTTTGAAAAATTCTGCTTTTGCTCTTCCACAAGTTGTGAAGTTAAAAGATTAGACCTTAAATGGTATGTTTGGCTTAATAATATTCCTTTTCATTTGGCACATGCACTTAACACATGCATTGCACACACCTATAAATACCTCTGCAAATACTCTGCTCTCTCCTTTTTGTATGTTTCATGTTTCACAGAAATTGATTTCAATTCTCCCCTTTAGCACATATTTGTACGTAATTTATATACAAATGTGCATATTTCTCTTTTTTACTATTTCTTCAATCATTTTTCCTCACCTACATGTTTAACTTCACCCCATATAAATCAATACATATTTAATACATACCAATGTTTTTATAACACATATGTTTCTCTTTCTTTTTTTCATTTTTTGTGGTGTTGCTAAGTTAATATATATCCTTTTATTGTGTTCTGTGTTCATTTTTGTTATAGACACCTGAAGAAGGTTTTATGCCGAAACTCGGTCTATGTAGGGTCATCTGGGTCATCTTTGCATCACCTTGTAGATTATTGCTTGTGAACTTTAGCAAATAAAATTCCTGGAAGCACTTACTCATGTTTGCCTGTGTCTTTTTGGAAGTATTTTTATCTTCCACTCTTGTTGGTTGCTTGTTCCTCTCCAAGTGTTCCTGCTTGGCTCAAGGCCCCAAGGCTGAGCCCAACCCCAAAGTTAATGTAATTAAAAAAAAAAATCCCTGAGCAGAGATGGAGAGTGCTGGCATCTCGAGAGTGAGGCAGCAGTAATGACGTCTGTAGCTAGTGCAGGCTTGCAGTCAATAGAAGAAGAGATGCAGAGAGTGGGAACCCACCGCTGTATGAGGACAACTTGTATTAGCATCAATGTGTCTGGGGCCGGAACAGTTTGCTGGCTGCTTGGCAGAATATATGAGTCCAGCAGGCAGCAGCCAGCATCTTAGCCTCCCACCTCCCGAAGGAGTCCCGATTGACAGCTCCTTCTCCCGCAGCTGCTCCAGACTGGCCCATGAAGAAGGAATGTGTAGTTTAGTTCTTGCTTGGGTCTGTATTTAATGGGAATTCCTGCATTGTTCCATGCATTATGGTGTAAGAGAGGAAAGAAGTGGGTGAATAGTGAGGCTTAGCTCCTCTGGGTTTATTTTTCTTGCAGAGGTGTTTTCTTCTTTTGGATAAGTTTTTCTTTTCTTGAACTGTCTCATTAAAAATAGATTTTAACAATTTATTGACAAGTATACTTCCCCTTTTGACTTTGCAATTTTTCTTTTGTTTCCCCTCCCCCCTTTTTAAGTAGAGAGGTGTGGTAGCCGTGTTAGTCCACTCTTAAAGGTTATCAATAGAAATCAAACAAAATAAAACATGGAAAAGAAAATAAGATGATACCTTTTTTATTGGACATAACTTAATACATTTCTTGATTAGCTTTCGAAGGTTGCCCTTCTTCATCAGATCGGAAATAAGCAAATGTAGTAGCAGATAGTATATATAAGAGAAACATCAAAGCATTACTTTGACAGTCTGACAGAGTGGGAGGGTGGGGGTATGCATGGGGACATCAAAGCATTTCATTGATATTCTAACAGGATGGGTGTTGGTAGGTGAGAGGAGGATGATAAACAGAGAAATAAACAGAGAAATACAACTTTATGGTTTATAATGGGCTAGAAAACCCAGATCCTTATTAAGTCCTGTCTGTTGGGTGTCAAAATATTCAATCATTCTTACTTCAAAGGTCTTACGTTCCTGTATTGTTTTAAAATTACCTTTCAGTATTCTTACTGTGAAATCACTGGTGCAGTGTACTGGTCTTGTAAAGTGTTGGCCCACAGGGGTGGGGGCCTGACTGGCACCGGCTATTTTCATGTGATGTCTGTGCAGATTGAATCTCGTCTTAAGCATCTGGTCTCATAGGCGCCCCATATAAGAGGCTTGGGGAGGCTAAGTCTCCCCAGCCCAGCTGTGTGACCTTCCCCGCCCATGGGCATTGCCCCCCCCGAAACGTAGCCACTTTCCCTCCAGGCCTGAGGCCCGCCTGCTCACCCAACACAGACCCAGACCTACCAAGTTGGGAGACTCCTGCTTTGGCGGGTCATCTCCGCCAAAGCGGGAAAGTCTCATCTTCTCCTCTTCAGCGCGAGTTGCGTGACAAAACAAAAAATGTAAAGAAGCAAGAGCGGTCCGTAGCAGCCTTCAAGCATGGGTTGTCTGTACTGCAGCCGCTCCTCTCTCTGCCCCTGGAGGAGCAGGAAGTTGACATCGACTTCCTGCTCTGCTCCGGGGACAGAGAGGAGCGGTTGCAGTGCAGACAGCCCATGCTTGAAGGAAAGCTGCTACTGAACAGCCCCGTGCTTGTTCCAGCTGTTGGTCTGTTGCAGTTCTCGTGTGCGGGCCGGCCCCTGTCAGGTGATTATCTCTCCTGTGCAGTTCCTGCCCAACGCTCCTGGGGGCTCCAATGCGGTTGCAGCTGCATGGTGTCTCCCAGCTGATTCCTGCTTTGGGGGCGTGTAACGCGTGTTACCTTTTTTTTTTTGTCGGGGCGCTGCTGCTGAAGAGGAGAAGCAGCAGTGGCCAACAAATTAATACCTGGTGGAAGGGGGAGCGGGAGGCACTAGGCAGGTATGATGGGGAGAGAAGGAGGGGACATGGAGAAGGGCTGGAGTCCTGGAGAAAGGGAAAAGCTGCTGAAAATGAGGAGAAAGTGGGGGGGGGGGTGAAAGAGAGAAGACGCTGGAAGGAAGGGTAGGGAGAGAAACTAACAGCAGGAGAAACATTGAAGGATGGGGGAGAGAGAGGGGGGGCATGATGAATGGAAAAGGGTAGAGAGAGAGACACTGGATGGAAGGAAGGGGATAGAGAGAGAGAGAGACACTGGATGGAAGGATCGGGAGAGCGGGGGTAGACGTTGGATGGCAGGATCGGGAGAGGGGGTAGACAAATGGAAGGATATGGAGAGAAAAAGGGAAGAGGAAGACAGAAGGGAGGGGAGATAAAGAGGGAAAATGGATGGAAGGATCGGGAGAGAGGGGGGTAGACATTGGAAGGCAGGATCGGGAGAGGGGGTAGATGAATGGAAGGATATGGAGAGAAAGAGGGAAGAGGAAGACAGAAGGATGGGGAGATAAAGAGGGAAAATGGATGGAAGGATGAGGAGAGAGGGGGGTAGACGGGACAGGGGAGAGAAGAGAAGAGAAATCACTGGACATGTAGGGGAGGGCAGGGGAGAGAGGAGAATTACTAGATATGGAAGGATGGAGGGATCAGGGGAGAGAGGAGATTTGCTAGATGGACGGATGGAAGGACCAGGGGAGAGAGGAGATTTGCTAGATATGGATGGAGGGCAGGGGAGGGAGGAGAGTTGCTGGACACGGATGGATGGATGAATGGAGGGGAGGGCAGGGGAGAGAGAAGAGTTGCTGGACATGGATGGATGAATGGAGGGGAGGGGAGTGAGGAGAAATGCTGAATATGGATGGAGGGGGAAACTGCTGAATTTAAGGACTGGATCGGAACGCTTTGAGGGCAGATGCTGCAACTGGAGGAAGGATAGGGACAGGGTGCCACAGATGCTAGACAGAACGCATAAGGACACAGGAGGATGGTGGACATGGTGAGTGAAAGAATATCAAATGGAAAGAAGACACTATAAAACAGAAGACACTGGGACCAAAGCGAATAGAAAAACTAAATGCTCAGAAAACAAAGGTAGAAAAAAGTATTTTATTCAGAATGTATTAATTGGAATATGTCAGCTTTTGGAAATGTGCATCTGTGATATTTTGCGCGTAAGTTTCAATTTCTCTAGTATTGCTGCATGCCGAGTCTGACTTCTTGAGGTAGTTTTCCAGTTCAATATTTTGCCTTCATATCTTTTGATTTCTAGTTCCTTTTGTCATATCTGTTGTCATGTGTTTTTCATGTGTGATCAAGGTGCAGAATTCTGCTAGTGTGTACTATTTGCAGCCTTTTTGGTTTTGATTTTTTCACTAGGTAGTGTATTGGTGTTTTAGAGCCTGGTGTAATTACAGTGCTGCCTTTCCATGCATAAGATTGTAGCTCGTCCTGTCCTTGGAATTAGTGCTGTTATGGTTTGGTAAGTTTCTGAGTGTGTTTTTGCACAAGTTTGTGTATAGTGTTTTGCAGAGGAGAGATTGTGTGTTGGCCATACTAAGGTGACATCAACACTTTAAATTAATTTTAGTTTGTTTGTCATAACATCAGACATGGTTTTATAATATTTTGGAGGATCTGATGTTGAATTGTTAAAGGTATTAATTGTGACTATTTTACTTTTATTTATTTATTTTTCCTGTGTGTTGCCAGACAATTATGGATGTAAGCCCCGACCCCGGCACCACCCATAACCCTGCCCCCTTTAGCCTCCCCAAACAGTTGGGCCACTGACCGCCTAAACGGGATTCCAATATGTATTTTGTTTCCTGCAGAATTTTCAACCTATTTGATTCAAGGCCTTCCTTAACATACAATGCTACCCCTCCACCAATTCAATCCACCTTATCACTATGCTTTAATTTGTACCCTGGTATGACAGTGTCCCACTGGTTATCCTCCTTCCACCAAGTCTCAGAGATGACTAATATATCTAATTTTTAATTTAGTGCAATATATTCTATCTCTCCCATCTTATTTCTTAGGCTTCTGGCCAGTTGCCTAGCTAGGGGTCCCAGGGGGTGCAGTCACTCCCCCAAAAAACGGCGCCTATGCACATGCTTTGTTGTCTTCCCGCTTGCTTGCACCTGGTGCCACAACAAACAGGATGCGCTGGATTAACTGAAGAAGTGAGCAGCCCGCTGCCCGAGCCACCTGCACACCCAATATTACCACCAGGAAAGAAGCTGACTGATCTGGAACTGGTCCTGGCGCTGCAAAGTGCGTGGACAATGACCTCTCTCTCAGAGAGCTCTCTCGATGTAGGTTCTCCACTTCTCCTTCAAGCAGTGCAGCACTGTGGGGGCAGGGCTGCCCCAGGGACCTCCTCAGTCATGGCCTGCCGCCCACGGTGTGGTGCAGGCTGCAGCCCAGCTGTTCGGCCCTCGGCCTCGGTGAGCTCTTCCTCTATGACTGCTGGGCTGGCTGTGATGGGTAAGGGTCAGGGACTGTTCCACGGCACGTGCTGTTTGCTCTGTGTGAACTGGCTGGTGTTTTATGGGCCGGGGATGGAATTGGAAGGGTTCTGCCCCCATGACACTGGCTGTTGGGGCTTTTAAAATATCTCATGGCTGGGGGAGGGGGTAACAGAAAGAATACGATTGATGGACAGTCTTTTTAGCCCGTGCAGCAGGAAAATGAGGGGGGGGGGGGGGTAGTCCAGGGGGGTAACAGAATGCAATCGATCATGGACAGTCTTCTTGGGTCCGAGGTGGGGAGGTAAAGAATGCAATTGATCGTGGACAGTCTTCTTAGCCGATGCAGTAGGAAAACAAGGGGGGGCCGGGTCCGGGTGGGGAGAGAGACACACACACATCCCTCTTCAGGCTATAAAATAAAATAAATAAAAAATGGAAGGGGTGGGGAGGCACACATACAGTCACAGCCTACTTTTGCAGCCCATAAAATAAAAAAGGGGAGGCAGTGGACTGGAGAGAGAAGCGCACACACTCACACTCACAGCCTTCTTTTTTCCAGCCCATAAATTAAAAATAAAAAGAAAGGGGAGAGAGGGGTTGGGGGACTAGGTAGTGGTACAGCCTTTTTTTCAGCCCATTAAAAAAAAAGGGGAGGGGGTACGGGAGGTACACACACAGCCTTTTTTTCAGCCCATAAAATAAAAAATAAAAAAAGAAAGGGATGGGGAGGGGGAGGCACTTTTTTCAGCCCAAAAAATAAATTTTAAAAAGGGGACATGCTGGAAATAAAATACGCTGTGTGGTTCGGGGGGGGGGGGGCGCAGAGCAAGATGGTCAAGAGGGGTCATCAAGGGAAGCAAGAGTGAGATTTCAGAGGGGGGAAGGGAAGAAGGGAGACCCAGAGAGGGTGGGGGGCAGGGAAACAAGGGACATGTCAGACAAGGAGGTTGAAGAAAACAGGAGATGGTAGAAACAGCAGTTATAATCTCTGTATTTTGTGCTCATTTTTCTATGCTGTTCTATACAATTCAGATGGTGATATTTCAATGAGAATATCCTGTTTCTTGGTCTTAATTATTCATCTTAACTGTTGCTGTAATCTGCCTTTAGGAAGCCTGGCTGGTGTTATAAAGATGGAACGTAGTGAAATTAAATGGAAATAAAATTAAACTCTAATTTCATTGGGGCACATGGAATCACATCTGCATCTGATGTCTGTTTTGGTAGCCCTTTACTAGGTGAAAACATCTTTGCACAAATACAGGGGGAGTCTCTATATCCAACCCCTCCAAATGACACAATGATTTAAAATGTAGAACAAATTAGTACTCTAAACCGATGAAACCAATACTTCCTCTGTGTACATCCGTATGCTACACAAGCCTGCATGAGATTAAATAAAAATGCTACCGACAATAAAGAACAACAAGGATGTAGCAGCTCATAGGTTTGCTTGCTTTGTTTTGAATGTAGTAGATGACGGCTGAGCGGGGAAGGGAAACATAGACCAACTTAATTGGTTTCAACTTTTTGACATCATCCCGTCTCCTGTTTTCTTCAATCTTCCTGATTTCGGACTTGATAGGATAGGAGGAGGCAAGGGAAACAAGGAGAAGATACCAGACCTTGGGGGGGGGGGGGGGGCAAGGGGAGGAATGAGGAGATGCCTGATCCAGGGGGGGGGGGGGGAATGAGGGAAATACTGGACACATGTTGAAACTGCACCACCTTTCAATGGTGCCAAGTGCCAACCACCTCAGCATTTCAGTGTCAGTCACAAAGGAAAGCAAGTTCTGCAGGATTCTCAGTGGACCTACCTATTTGAAACTGATATTCCTGCAGCATTCTTGTAGGGGTGAGGCATTCTGACCTAAAACAAACAAACAAACAAAAAACACCTGGGCTGATGAGAAGAATAACAGAGGAAAGTGGGTGTCGATAGGGGTGGAAAGTGCCACCCCCCAAAATGTCTTGATACACCCCTTTGCCACCCAGTTTCAGTACATTATATACTTTGGAAGTAGGGAGAAGCAAAACAAGGTGCATTATATTACTCCCTGTCCTGCTCCCCTCCACCCCGTGCCAGTATTTCTCCTTCTTTCCCCTGGCCCTCGAGGTCCAGTATCTCTCTCGGTCTTCCCTCCTCCCCCTCAGCGGTCCTCCACTGTTCCTGCAGCTGCCAGCTTAGCAAGAAAAGCAGGCCTGTCGATAGAGAGGTAGTTTGCTGAGGCAAGTGACTATAACACTGTGACTGATCATTTTTCCAGGATGAGGCCTAGGAACAAAAGACTTTGTTAAAGTTTTTTTTACCGCATCCATTATAGCACCCCAAAGTTATAGGCATAGCACAGAATAAAATGTAGCATTGAATCTTGAACAGTACTTGGTCTGTCCAAGGAGACCAAATATGACCACCAAGAAATGCTCCCTTATACCGTTATGCTATCAGTTTATCTGGTTGATCAGACTGGATGGCCTGTACAAGTCTTTATCTGTTGTCATCTACTATGTTACTATGTTAGGGCCTGTGTCAAGCCTCTTAAGACTTGTTAACTGTAAAGTCTCAATATCTTGAAGTATAACCTTGGCACACCAGCACACACCTGAAGTCTCTTTATTTTCTGAAGTTTCCTTTATTGAATAAACACAGATAATTTACTCACAGTCAGATGTTCAGAAGTGTTGCCCCAGGGCACAGAGACTCCGTAATTCTAAGAATTATATCAGTGGTTGGATAGAAATCTGAAGAGAGGCAGCTTTATTGAAGAGGTGAGAAAATAGTTGAACAGGTAGAAGTAGCTCAGAGCTGGATGACTGGATAATGCAATATCTCATTAGGAAGATATATTCAAGGTAAAAAACCAAGTTCATTCCAAGGAGTTTAGCAGGAATAGAAGTTGCTTACCTGTAACGGTAGTTCTCCTTGGACAGATGATCTTGCAGCCACACAAGTGAAGTGACTCTCCCGTGACATCACTGACCCGGACTCATAGAAAGCATAAAAACTATAAAGTCATTTACATATGTGCTTGTGCAGGCTCCCTCTCCCCGATACAGTATAAATACCTAGTGACACCGCCCCCTTAACAGTTCAATGTAATAGCTGGCGGCAACTTCAGGGAGGGTTGGGAGGGATTGTGTGGCTGCAAGATCATCTGTCCAAGGAGAACTACCGTTACAGGTAAGCAACTTCTATTTCTCCCTGGACAGATTATATCTTGCAGCCACACAAGTGAAGACTCCCAAGCTATACAGGTAACAGATAAAGCATAAATACATGTAATTGAAAGAAAACTGGTACCTTTGCCAGGAGGAGGTGGTAGTTGACGCCTCATAGAACAGAAGACAACACGGCCTGTCCAAAACTTGCTTCAGCAGAGGAACAAGTATCGATGCAGTAATGCTTGGTAAAAGTGTGCATCATTGACCATGTTGCTGCTCTGCAGATGTCCTGCAAGGAAGTTCTTTGTAAATTAGCCATTGTGGCCGCCATGGCCCTGAGATTGTGGGCTGTAACATGAGGGATGTCTGAAGGATGAGATGATTGTGCCAAGTGGTAGCACAAAGCAATACACTTTGCAATCCACTGCGCTAAAGTCCCCTTTGTCACCGGTTGTGGATGCAGAGTAGACCGAAGAGAAAGAAATAACTGAGACGGTCTATCTGTAAATTTGGTTCTTTGGAGATAGATGGTAAGAGCTCTTAGACAGTCTAGAGCAGGGGTAGGCAACTCCAGTCCTCGAGAGCCGAAGGCAGGTCAGGTTTTCAGGATATCCACAATGAATATGCAGGAGATAGATTTGCATACCATGGAGGCAGTGCTTGCAAATCTATCTCCTGCATATTCATTGTGGATATCCTGAAAACCTGACCTGCCTGCGGCTCTCGAGGACCGGAGTTGCCTACCCCTGGTTAGAGTATGTAATTTTTTGTGCTCTTCCAAATCATGCGGAGGAGGATGAAAAGTTGGTAGCATGATGACTTGGTTTAAGTGATAAGGTGAGACAATCTTAGGCAGAAACTTCGGGTGAGTGCGAAGGATGGCCTTATCATGGAGTAACTGTGTATAAGGAGGATAGTAGACTAGAGCCTGAATCTCACCAATACGTCGCACTTAAGTCAGCGTGATCAAAAACAAAGTCTTCCATGTAAGATATTTGAGATCCGTGTTGTGAAGTGGTTCAAATGGCGAATTCATAAGTGCATTAAGCACTAAATTTAGGTCCCATGCTGGTGCTGGCGGACGAATGGGAGGGTACAAATGCATGATGCTTTTAAGAAAACACTTTGACTCTCATGCAACATCCTCTGTCAAATTGTCCAGGGGATCATGGAAGACTGAGAGGGCTGCCAAATGAAGTCTGACTGACATATATGATAACCCAGATTTTGTCAGATGGAGAAGATAGTCAAAGACACGGGATATGGAGACAGTATCCAGGGAGAGAGCAGAATGAGAACACCAAGTGGAAAACCGACTCCATTTTGCTCCATAAGACTTCAAGGAGCTAGCATAACTTGTAGGACACCCTGGGAAAAAATCATGTCCGAGTTGGCCCCAGCAGCTAAGCCATGAGACGGAGAGATGCAAGGTCTGGATGAAGAAGGCTGCTCTGATGTTGCATGATCAGGTCCGGTTCTAGAGGTAGTGGAAGTGGAGGCCATCATGTTAGGTTTAGCAGAAACATGAACCATGCCTGCCTTGGCCAATGTGGAGCTATCAGCAAGAGAGACGCCCCCTCCAACTTGACCTTCTGAAGTACCTTGAAAATGAGTGGAATCGAGGGGAAGGCGTAAAGAAGGCCTTCTGTCCAAGGAATCTGAAATGCGTCTTCCGCTACTCTGTTCGGACTGGGAAACTCTGAACAGAATTTTGGATATTTGGTGTTGAGAGGGGACGTGAACAGGTCGATGAGAGCTTGACCCCACCTGCTGAATAGATCGCGCGTAACAGTGCTCTTGAGTGACCACTTGTGGGGCTGCAGTCTTCTGCTGAGGGAATCCGCCAAGACATTCTGCACGCCCGGCGGGTAGGATGCTGAGATTGTGGATTGGAAAGTTAGAACCAGATGCCAGATCTGAAGAGCTTCCCTGCATAACTGTCGGGAGCCTGTGCCCCCTTGCTTGTTGATGTAGTACATCATTACCTGATTGTCTGTGCGGACTTGGATATGTTGCTGATAGAGGTAATTGCAAAATGCTTGAAGAGCTAACCTGATAACATGTAGCTCTAGGAGGTTGATGCTGCACCTGGCCTCCGCAGGGGTCCAAAGTGTCTTGTAAGATCTCAAGTGAGCTCCCCAGCCCTGTTTGGATGCATCGGTAGTTATGTAAATTGAAGGCAGTGTTGGTCGAAACAGCATGCCCTGAAGAAGATGTGGGGTGTGGGTCCACCATCGTAGAGAAACCTTTAGATTCAGAGAAAGCTGTATCCATGCTGAGAGAGGGTGAAGAGCTTGAATCCATTGGTCCCTTAGATGCCACTGTAAGGTTCGCATGTGCAATCTGGCTAGGAATACTACCGGTATGGCAGCCGCCATATGTCCCAAGAGCACTAATAATGCCCGGGCTGTAGTGTGTGACCATGGGGTCAGTTGAGAGATGAGCAACCGAATTTGCAAGGCTCTGCTGAGAGGCAAGTACGCCAGCATTCAAGGCATATGTAATACTGCTCTGATGAACTGGATGTGTTGGACTGGACGAAATTGAGACTTTGTGGAATTGATGAGGAATCCCAGAAGTTTTAGCAGAGAAGTATTCCTCCGTAGTGCGTGGATAGCTTCTTGTGCCGTGGGGGAGGAGATAAGCCAATCGTCCAGATAAGGAAAGATCGCTATTCTCTGCTGACGGAGATATGATATGATTGTGATGACACATTTTGTGAAGACTCTCGGTGCTGAGGAGAGGCCAAAGGGTAGAACTCGAACTGGTAATGGTGGGAATCCACTTGGAAATGGAGATACCTTCTGAAGGAACTGTGAATAGGAATGTGCAAGTATGCGTCCTGAAGATCTAGAGATACCATCCAGGCATGTTGGTCTAGCAATGGGAGAATCATCTGGAGAGTTGTCATTCTGAACTTTTCTTTTTTGAGATATTTGTTTAGGGGTCTTAAATCCAGAATAGAGCGTAGACCTCCATTCTTCTTTGGAATAAGAAAACACCTGGAGTAAAACCCCGTGTTTAATTGAGCCTCCTGCACTGGTTCGATTGCCCTGATCTGTAAGAGATGGAAAATTTCCTCCTGAACAACCAGGTGGTGAGAGGGAGGAATGGGAGAGATGACAACATGTGTGTGCGGCGGATGAGTTGCAAAATGAAGACGGTAGCCATGCTGAACAATGGAGAGGACCCACTTATCGGACGTAACAAGGGACCACTGTGGGGCAAAATGCTGAAGCCGGCCCCCCACTGGAAAATCTTCTGGGGTCTGGTCAAAAGGAAGGTAGGGGTTTCGGTGCCATAGTGTTTGCTGGCTTAGAAGTTCTCCGCTCTCTGAAAGATCTTTTAGATTGCTGAGACCTATTCATCTTATTATTGTTTTTGTAGTTAGAACTGTACCTATTAAAGGAGTATGTTTTGCAAGAATTATATCTCCTCTTTGATGAATTAAATGATGAGCATTGGAAAGGAGATCTGGATTGATTGAGATTGTCATCCTCCAAAGTATCCAAGGTTGTGAAATCTTGTTTGATATTATCTATAATGTCCTTGACTTTATCACCAAAGAGATTGTCTCCTGTACAAGGGGCATCCACTACCCTGTTATGTACATCTTCTCGAAGACCAGAAGCCTTCAACCAAGCCAGCCGTCTCGCCGAAATGCCCACTGCTGCCCCTCTCACTGACGTGTCATAGGAATCATGAGCCACTCTTATTAGATTGGTTGCACACTCATCCAGATTGTGAAGGGCCGGTCGCAGCTGCGTTTGTGCCGCAGACGGCAGGGAATCCACTACCTTCGACAAAGCCTCTAGGATGGTGAACTGGTAGTCAGTGTAGTGAAAAATATGAAGTCCTATGCGGGCATTTAGCATCGCATTTTGATACATCCTCTTTCCCAATAGGTCCATGAGCTTCATATCCTTGTAGCGAAGCGCCTGAAGTTTCTTTGATCTGGGATCAGGTTGGGAAGTTGATTGAATATCTAAAGTTGATGCCAGCTTGAGAAGGAATTTGGGGTATGAGACATCCTCAGGTTGAGAGGACTTTGATGGCTGCGGAGGAGAGGGATCAGAAAGGAAACCCGGTGTGTCCGTACCCTGGTCAGAATGATAATCCAGAGAGGAAGGTCTGGATTGTGTCTGGGGATGCAGGGGAGAGGATTCATAATTTGAAAACATTTCTGCTGCCATGGATGCTGAGGTAGATACTGATGAAGAACGCTTGCTGTGAGCAGTGCGTGACAATGGAGCTGCCGCTTCGAGTGGCAGCTGAGAATCCAAGGGCTGCTGGCTTTGATTTTTTAATAAAAAAATCCCTAAGCAACTGGAGAATGTCTTGATTGGAGTGAGACACTTGAAAGGCATGAGAAGGATCATCTGGAGGCATATCAGGCAGCAAAACTGATGGGTACTTAGGAGAGCTGGCATGGTGCATTACCTCTGGCAATTCTTGTGGAGAGAGAGATGGAATCGCCTTTGGAACAGAGTGAGGCTGTGCAGGAGAAGTTAAAGCAGAAAAATGCTGAGAGGAGGAGGAGCTGGATCGGTTCCTATGAGAGTGGGAGGAGCCATGTCGATGATGATGATGATGAGAGTGGGAGGAGCCAGCTCTATGATGAGAATGGGAGGAGCTATGTCGGTACCGATGAAAGGGAGAAGAGCTCCTTCGGTGCTTTGAATGATGGTGCCGATGATGATGAGGTGAGAGTTCAGTGCCAATCCGTGGATCCATGAGTATCTTCGCTCTCTTAGGAGGAGATTTAGCCTGCCCTGATGATCCAGGGGGCGTATAAGGAAGCTGAGTCTCGGCACCGACAACTGCATCAGTGATCTGTGGTGGCAGAGACTGAGGAGAGATAAACAGCTGTGGTGCAGGCTGTTGATTTGGAAGAGAAAAGACACTCACTAAGTTTTTTCCCTCTTCGGAGTGTTTCCTTTTGCTGGCAGATTTCTTACCCAGCTGATGGGAGATCGAGGGCTGAGGTAAGTCAGGAACCGCTCTCATTTTTAGTTCTCTGATCTTTCAGGTGCGGGGTAGCATGCTGGCACAGCTCTCGCAGCTAATATTTAAGTGTGCCTTGCCCAAGCAAAGGACACACTGGTTGTGTGGATCGGAAATAGACATCTTCCCGTTTCAAGCCCCACAGCGTTTGAAACCCTGTTTCTTTGGTGGCATGACAGGGAAGAAAATCGCTGCTAAGTTGAATTCTGTAAGAATGATTGAAAATTATAAGTAAGGAAGGAAAATAAAAGTAATTTAGAGAAAAAACTGCACGAGTAGATATACGAGAAACGCGGGTCTTAACCGTCAAGCGGAAAGAAAAAAACTGTTAAGGGGGTGGTGTCACTAGGTATTTATACTGTATCGGGGAGCGGGAGCCTGCACAAGCACATATGTAAATGACTTTATAGTTTTTATGCTTTCTATGAGTCTGGGTCAGTGACGTCATGGGAGAGTTACGTCACTTGTGTGGCTGCAAGATATCTGTCCAGGGAGAACAAGTGCTGTCTGAAGCAAGATGGAGAATGCCTCATGGAGAGAGAGAGAGAGAGGCCAAGAAGGGCTCACACAGGCCCAGGGAGGAGGGGGTAAAGAGACCAATGGGGACAGAGCTTGCCATCAGGTGGCAAGGGTGGTCCTAGAGGACAGCCCTCGATTAGAGGCAAAGGTCATACCTGGCTGACCTCTCAGGACAGAGATAGTAAGAATGACCAGGAAATGATAGCAGGTAGGCAATGGAGTCAAGCTTGGCTGAGAAAGAGAGGAGGTCTGGGCAGCAGCACAAACTAATAGTAACAGTTTTTATACAGACAGGCAAGTGTGGCTGCATTGCCTGTGAACTACATTACACACAATGCATTGCTCACGTATCGCTGCAGTGAGAATTGCAGCAATGAAAATCCTTAGAAGTGAGAATAACAGTAAAAGCATTAAACACATTTTAGGGTCACATTATAAGCTAGTGCAAGGCTGTCAGAGGACAGAACTGCCTGATATTCAGAAAACAAGAAATACTCCCAAGGTTATATCATTATGCTATTAGTTTATCTGGTTGATCAGACTGGATGGACTGTACAAATCTTTATCTGCTATCATCTAGAATGTTACTATGAGGGTCTTTTACGTAGGCGCGCTGGTGTTTTTAGCGTGCATTAAAAATAGGCGCTCGCTAAATGCTAAAGATGCCATTGTATTCCTATGTGTTTAACTACTGTCCCAAACATCCAACATTTATGAGTTTACCAATCCAGAACTCACACAATCTTCATATCTTCCAATCGACTTCATACATTTTATAACATCTTATTTGAAGTGTTTTTTTATTTTTTGAAGACACCGGGGATCATCAGACTACTCAACAGCATTTCCCATTTGGGCACAGTGTCCCATAGAATTATGGCGCTGTGTACATCCACATAGATCTACCCGATTATTTTCAATTTTTTTTCCAAAACTATTTCTCATGCAATATCCAGCATTCATATTCCAAAATGCATCTAACTTATAGCTATTCTCAACTATAAGTAGTAGTACTTAACTTTGGCAGCAATTCTCGAGTCAAACCTCTGCCAACTGAATTTTATGGGGGTTTCTACTGCCTCATGGGTCCCCTCTGGTAGGCTGGTCTGGCACCCGCCTACCGGAGAGATTTTCTAGAAGGCTGATCATGACCATCTGACTCTGTATTAATGTGGGAAGATAAGAGCACTTTCTAATACCCATTCCAACCCAAGGGATTAGTTACACCTTCAGATATTATATAAGAAAGAGAGAAAAAATAGGTTGCAAAGATATATGTCTATTCTTACCAGAGCAATACAAGGCGATTAGGAACACAAACAGGAGTGGAGGTCCAACTGGCAGCATCTCTGCATGGCACCTGGGAGTTCTCCAACCCCACCCAAATTTGCTGTTACTTTTATACCCTTCTGGCTGCATTCAAATCAATGGGTTTCCATAGACTTCAATATTAAAGTTGTTTACTTCAAACTTGCCTGACCACAAGATGCTCACCGGAAAAAGCCTCCTCCTCTATCTCAACTGTTACTTCCCTATTTTCTTGCACCTGGTAATATCTCAGAAAAACAAGTTTTTTTCTAACTCAGATACAGAAATAAGGGAATCCATCTTATAGCTGACAGGTTCCATTTTGATTTCAGTTTCCTTGACTATTCAATTTTAGGTCATTTAGGCCTCAATCTGGGCTAAAAGCTATGTCCTGCTTTTCCAGCAAGCTTCCAGCCATACTAGCCATTACATTGTTCACTTGGCCAGGGTTTCTATGTGGCCTGAGCTCTAAGGCTTGGCCTTCTACCATTCCGGTGGGGGCCCCTGGTTGTACCATATTTCTACACAACATGGCCAGGCTTTGTGATTCTTCATCAGGGTAGAGGTTTGCAATTCAATCTGTGCTCTTGCAAATATACAAAATTTTGGATGTTTGGGACAGTAGTTAAACACAATTTGTAGTGAGTCCCCACACCAGTACTGTCAGGTCTTGTCAATTTGAATGTATTCCTATGGGCATCTTTAGCGTTTAGCACATGCCTATTTTTAACATGTGCTAAAAACGCCAGCGCGCGTAAGTAAAAGACCCCCTCTGTTAGAGCAATGCTCCTAAGTCAGTCTGTTAAATTTGTGCCCTATTTTCAACCATACTTAGGAGTATAACTTTTCAGCTGAAAATTCATCTTAATGAATGAGCTTGAAAGTTATGCTAATAAATTTAGGCCTACCATTTGTTTGCCTTGATCAGTGGTTCTCAAGAGGTGGGAGGGGTGTCGTCAAAATAATCTGGTGTAAAAAGCAAGCTTGTGTTTCCTTTACAACCATCAGTGTCTGCAAGCTGGGAAGACGAGCAATCTTCAGAGTCAGGTTCTTGAAATCCCCATAACTGGTCCCTATTTCTGCTTCCCCATTACCCTCCAATAATAACTGCTGCCTCCAGCCCCAACTGATAATGTTGCAGATCTGCTATCCATAGATTCCGTTTACTATATAGTTTGAGTAGCATTTTTGCAGGGTTTTGTGATGCTTCACAGTATCTGGCAGTGTAGGGATTTTGTGTTGCTGTTACCGAGGGAAAGGATATCCATGCATTCTATCACAATTGTACCAAGGATAGACTGGTGAAAAGAAAACTAGGCAAAAGGAAAAATGGGAGGGGAGAGCAAGGCAATTGAAATACCCAGAGATGGGCATAACTCTCCGTACAGAGCATAAATCCTTTGAATATTGAGCTCATAATTGGGGCTCATATTGAGCTTTATGCTGGGGTTTCTGCATTTATTCCAGTTCAACTTTGTTTATTCAACTTTGGTTTTTCTCTCTGTTTTAAGAGGCATAATACAAAACTTGTAAAGTAATTAAAGTGTCTTAAGTTACTTCAGTAAAAAGGTATCAGTGTATATATTTGCTTTGTATTTATTAACCTGTATTTCTGTGCATTCAGATTCAGTATTGTACCAGCACTGTTGTTAAATCCACCTTTGTTCACATAAAGTTTGTTGTTTTAATGACGTCACCAAAAGAAACTTCCGGTATGAAGCTTTAGTAGTCTATATAAGCTACAACAACACCTGTAAGAGGGGTCTCACAGTGTCTCCTTGTCACAGAAATCAAGAGCGAGTGAGAACAGCCTTAACCCTAGTCCCTGAAGAAAGCAGTTGAAACCCACGGAGTCGAGTGGTTTCAGGAGAAGGCGGTTGGATATTTACAGCTTTTACACTTATTCTCAGCAAGGCATTTCTAAGAAAGATAAGTGATTTGGGAATTGAATTACTTTGCCATTCTTGCAAGATAAGTGATTTGTCAATTGAACTACTTTACCATTCTTGCTTTACTTGATAACTTCAGGTGCAGGTTGAATCACTAAAACGTATCGTGGAAGATATCACACTAATAGCACTTGTGGGTTTTTTTTGAAAATTAAAAAATATTTAAAAAAAACCTTGAATGAGTAACCCTATGAAAGAAGTGCTATACCACCAGTTAGCAGTATTATGGTCTGCTTAAAAGAGTGGGTAATATCTGAGGGTACACTCTCTCTCTCTCTATATATATATATAAATAAACTATATATATGTTTATGAATGGCCATAATATTTGTGATACTGAAGTATTGTTTGGTATAAGTAGCAGCAGTCCTGGTTTTTGCAGTAATTAAATAAATCCACCTCAGCATTTTTCTAACTGCTGCCTATTGTATGACATTCCACTTCACAGTACCCAAATGCCAACATCTTGCCATGCTAATATAGGCTACAAGTGTAAAAAATATTTGTTCGGTCTATGTTTGTATTAGTGTTTGCACTTGGCTGACACTTGGCAGTACAGTGTAAAAGGTCAGAGAAGTTCCTGTTTGGTTGTTACCTTTATAGGAGAGTCAGAGCCTAGGTACATTCCCCTTGGAAGATGTGCTAATCCCAATGAGACTCCAAAGCAGCCACCAGTGTCCCCTAGGCTTGGGGTGCATTAGCAATGCCTTATCTTTTCCAAGAATGTCTAGTTGCACCTTCTCTGCTGTGGGATGCTATGGCCTGCCTACCCTTCTGGTGCCTATTTTACAAAAGTCTGCTCCCCCAGACGTCAAAACCTAGCCACGCCTCTGTTTCTGGCATTTGCATATAGACATTTCTGTTCTGGATTAGAAATTGGTTATTGGACAGAAAACAGAGGGTAGGGTTAAATGGCCATTTTTCTCAATGGAGCAGGGTGAATAGTGGAGTACCACAGGGATCTGTTCTGGGACCAGTGCTATTTAACATATTTATAAACGATCTGGAAATCGGAACAAGTGAGGTGATTAAATTTGCAGATGACACAAAACTATTTAAAGTTGTTAAAACACATACAGACTATGAAAAAATTGCAGGAAGACCTTAGGAAATTGGAAGACTGTGCATCCAAATGGCAGATTACATTTAATGCAGTGATGCACATTAGGAAGAATAATCCAAATCATAGTCACTGGACACCAGGGTCCACCTTTGGACTCAGCACTAGGTGTCATTGTAGACAATACCTTAAGTAGAGGAGTGTGGTAGCCATGTTAGTCCACTCAAGGTTATCAATAGAAATCAAACAAAATAAAACATGGAAAAGAAAATAAGATGATACCTTTTTTATTGGACACTAGTAAAAAAGGCCCGTTTCTGACACAAATGAAACGGGCGCTAGCAAGGTTTTCCTCGGAGTGTGTATGTTTGGGAGAGTGTATGTGAGAGTGACTGTTTGAGAGTCAGAGTGAAAGTGTGAGTGTGTGTGAGAGAGAGTGAGTCTGGGTGTGAGTATGTTTGTGAGAGAGTGTGTGTGTGAGAATGAGAGTGTGTGCAAGTGTGTATGTGAGAGACAGTGTGAGAGAGAGTGTGTGTGTGTGGGCGAGAGAGAGAGTGTGTGTGAGACACAGATTCTCTGTTTGAGTGAGTGTATGAGACCAAGCGAGTGTGTGAGTGACTGTGTGGCACATAGAGAGTGAATGTGATACAGTGTGAGACAGAGTGTGTGAGAGTGAGAGTCAGAAAGACATTGTATATCAGAGAGAGAGTGTGAGCCGTGCCCTCCCAATCCATGGCCATCTGTCCCCTGGTCCCTCCATTCATCCTTTTCCAGCAATTCCCCTCTCTCCCTGAGCCCTGCCCTCCCAATCAATGCCCATCCATGCTCCTCTGTCCCCTGCCCCCTCCATTCATCCCTTTCCAGCAATTCCCCTCTCTCCCTGAGCCCTGCCCTCCCAATCCATGGCCATCCATGTTTCTCTGTCACCTGCCCCCTCCATTCATCCCTATCCAGCATTTTCCCTCTCTGCCTGAGGCCTGCCCTGCAATCCATATCCATCCATGCCCATCTGTTCCCTCCATTCATCCCTATCCAGCATTTCCCCTCTCCCTGAGTCCTGCCCTTCCAATCTATGCCCATCCATGCTCCTTTGTCACCTGGCCCCTCCATTCATCCCTATCCAGCAATTGCCCTCTCTCCCTGAGGCCTGCCCTGCAATCCATATCCATCCATGCCCATCTGTCTCCTCTATTCATCCCTATCCAGCAATTTCCCTCTCTCCCTGAGTCCTGCCCTTCCAATCCATGCCCATCCATGCTCCTCTGTCCCCTGCCCCCTCCATTCATCCCTTTCCAGCAATTCCCCTCTCTCCCTGAGTCCTGCCCTCGCAATCCATGCCCATCCATGCTCCTCTGTCCCCTGCCGCCTCCATTCATCCTTTTCCAGCAAGTCCCCTCTCTCCCTTCCATGACCCCCCCCCTCGCATCCATGCTCCTCTCTATCCCATGTCCCAGCCTGGCCCGCCCTCTTCTCCTCCCCCCCTTCGCATCCATGCATCGTTTTGGGTTTTTTTTTCTTCTTTTTCAATTTACCTCCGTGGCGTTTCCGGCAGCGAAGCGTCATGGAAGGAGGCGGCGCTCCCGACGTGTAGCTTTCCCTTCGCTGTGTTCCCCCTTATTTTGAAGGCGGAACACAGCGAAGGGAAGGCTAGACGTCGGGAGCGCCGCCTCCTTCCCTGACGTTTCGCTTCCGGATTTGTTTGTTTTGTCGCGAGGGCGGGGCAGAGACGGCTGGCTGGCTGGCTTGAAGGGAGGCTTCACACCACGAATCCACGAACCCTACAGCTTCAGTGACGTCAGATGGCTTCAGGGCTTCAGGGCTTCACAGAACGTTGTCCTCATTAGAACGTTCACGGTGCGTTTTATTATATTAGATAACTTAATACATTTCTTGATTAGCTTTCGAAGGTCGCCCTTCTTCCTCAGATCGGAAATAAGCAAATGTGCTAGCTGACAGTGTATATAAGTGAAAACATTCAAGCATTACTATGACAGTCTGACAGGGTGGAAGGATGGGGGTAGGTAGGAGGTATGCATGGGGACATCAAAGCATATCATTGATATTCTAACAGGATGGGTGTGGATAGGTGAGGGGAGGGTGATCAACAGAGACATACAGCTTTATGGTTTATAATGGGCTAGGAACCCCAGATCCTTGTTAAGTCCTTTCTGCAGAAAGGACTTAACAAGGATCTGGGGTTCCTAGCCCATTATAAACCATAGTAACATAGTAACATAGTAGATGACGGCAGAAAAAGACCTGTGCGGTCCATCCAGTCTGCCCAACAAGATAAACTCACATGTGCTACTTTTTGTGTATACATTACCTTGATTTGTACCTGTCCTTTTCCGGGCACAGACCGTATAAGTCTGCCCAGTACTATCCCCGCCTCCCAACCACCAGCCCCGCCTCCCACCACCGGTTCTGGCACAGACCGTATAAGTCTGCCCAGCACCATCTCTGTCTCTCGCCACCGGCTTTGCCACCCAATCTCGTCTAAGCTCCTTAGGATCCATTCCTTCTGAGCAGAATTCCTTTATGTATGTCTCTGTTGATCACCCTCCCCTCACCTATCCACATCCATCCTGTTAGAATATCAATGATATGCTTTGATGTCCCCATGCATACCTCCTACCCACCCCCATCCTTCCACCCTGTCAGACTGTCATAGTAATGCTTGAATGTTTTCACTTATATACACTGTCAGCTAGCACATTTGCTTATTTCCGATCTGAGGAAGAAGGGCGACCTTCGAAAGCTAATCAAGAAATGTATTAAGTTATGTCCAATAAAAAAGGTATCATCTTATTTTCTTTTCCATGTTTTATTTTGTTTGATTTCTATTGATAGACAATACCTTGAAATCTTTTGCCCAGTATATGGTGGTGGCCAAAATTAGTAAACAGGATGCTAGGAACTATTAGGAAAGGGATGGTAAATATGCAAGTATATAAATCGCCAGAGGATGTGGTAACAGCGATTAGCATAACTGGGTTCGAAAAGGTTTGGACAAGTTCCTGGAGGAAAAGCCTATAGCCTTGTATTGAGATGACAGGGGAAGACAGTGCTTCTCTGGAATCAGTAGCATGGCATGTTGCTACTATCTGGGTTTTTGCCAGGTATTTGTGATCTGGTTTGGATACTTTTAGAAACAGGATACTGGGCTGGATGGATCATTGACTGACCCAGTATGGCTATTCTTATGCTAACTGGGCTGGATATTTATTATTATTGATCAAGGAATTCTTTCTTTCTGGATGCTTTCTTTGTTTTCCGATACAAAACATCTTCTTGCTTGTACTGCTAACTCAACAAGAATAATATAAAAGAAAGGATACCTGGTTGTAAGAATAAGTTTTCAGCCAATTGTAGGATCTCTCTGCATGCATATCCTAATAGATCAAGTATAAGCTTGAAAGCATTGTGGCAATCACTTAAGTATTTTATTATTGTGGTTCTAGATTATTTTTTCTTATTATGTTTCCATATTTTTCATTTTGTGATTGTCTATGACTGCTTCTGTAATTATTCTATTGGATTGTAAATCACTTTGAGTGTGCATGGAAAACCTTGAAATCAAGACTGAAAATTAAAACACACATGAGGGTGATGTCTCCTTTTAAAATTAAAATGTATTTAAATCTACAGCTACTTAACAAATTATCTCTAACAGGAAATCGTAAAAACAGAAGTCCTTTTGGCGATCTGCCCTTGAAATTCAGAGCGCAGACCTGCTGGAGTTTGCAGCTAATGCCAAGGATGCACTACAATCCTTCTTGTCATTCTGGTCTGGCATCATATTGATGTCATATGCTGTTGAGGATGACTTGTGTGGGGAAATATTGTCCAAGGATGTTTCAGTGATGAATGACTGCAGTAAGCTGGTTAGTATCTCATAATGTCGGTAGGGTTCAACTTGCCCTTCCCCTTTTGCTTTTTTGGCACGTTCTTCAAGAAGGAACTGCCAGAGCTTGGACAGATCTAGTCTGCGTTCCTTGCCCTGTTTTTCTATGTCTCGCTGGCCACGGGGTGGGCGTCGTATGCGAAGGATACGTACTAGATCCTGGTCATATTCCAACTCTTCTAGTAGTATGCGGTTTTGCTCCTGCAGCCGGAATCGGTGTACCTTAAGGATCTGTGCCTGACGAATGAGCCTCAGGATCTCACATCGAAGGCGGCAGTTCTCTTTCCTCACCTTCACAGTGTGCTTAGCTAAAGAGTAGCCAGCTTCCATAGCTGACTTCCTAGACAGTAGTTGGACCTTGTGGCGAGATTCCTTCTCATATGCAGCCTTGTCCTGCATGAACTTGCTCTTCACTTGCTGGACATTGTCTGCATGCATGACCCACATGGACAACACTTCCAGCTCCAGCTCCTTGATCCTGCTGTTTTGCTCAGCCTGCAACTCCTTGAAGGGCTGCAGCTCCTCCACCTCCTTGCTCATGGCAGAGAACTGCATCTGCTTTTCCAGAAGCTGACTCCTCAACTGATTCTCCTTCTCCTTGAACTTTGCCAGAAGCTCTGCCTTCTCGCTCCGGATCTCCTTTAACATGTGCCTGTTGTAGTCACTCAGCCTGATGATTGAGTCATCCATCTTCTGAGACCTTTTGGCCATGTAGGTGGCAAATATTTTGTTTTCTTCCTGTACCCTCTTGGCCTCCTGTTCCAGGAAATCATTATCTTGCTGGAAGTGCCTGACTCGTTTCCTCATCATGGCCAGGTGCTCAGTCAGGATCCTGTACTCATTTTCTAGGTACTCCTCTTTCTCAGTCACCTGGCTGCTCGCCTTCTTCTGGACTTTAGCTGTTGACTTTCTAGACCCTTTTTTGGGAACTTTGCCTCTTTTCGTTTTCTTCTGCGCCATTTTTCTTTGTGATCCACAAGTACGATTCCAGAATCAAAACTGTGCAAACATATAAAAAATAATACTTAAAAATAGGAGGCAAGGGGTAAATATAGAAGGATTAGTTTTCAAATGTTTTAGGTACTTAGCCCCAGTTGGTTTTGAAAGGGTCTTAGTACCTAAAATTTTTACTGTAAAGCTCTTAAGAACCTGGATAAATAAAGGCATACACTCAATTTAGGATCCTAAAAAGAAGGTAGCATTGTGCAGAATTAGGGGCAGGGATTAAAAGTTAAGCACTTAACAATGATTTTCAGCACTGGACACCTACATCTAAGCAAATGGAGACATTTTCAACTGAGTATCTATCTCCCTAAGCTTAGCCACTTAAGTGAATTGTTGATTTTTTTTTTTTTTTAAAGGACCACAAGAATCCTAAGGCAGTTGCAGGAAAGAAATGCCTTCCTACTTTCTCTGGGCCATATATCCTGTACATTTTTTTTCACAGACACAAATTTGGAGAAAAACATATAGTACATAGACTTCTAGTCCCCGAATCTAAGAGTCCTATTATTATGTTTCAGTTTGCTGTATTTATTGTACTTATGTTTATACTTGTTCATTTTACTGTTGTTATGCTGCTAACAAAATTGTAAGTTTGATGTTAAACTGTACCTACTGTACAGTGCCTTGGGTGAATCTCTTCTTAAAGGCGGTTAGTAAATCCAAATAAATAAAATAAATAAATCTTTATATTACACTACATTGGACTTATATACCGCTCTATACCAAAAGGATCTAAGCGGGTTTACAATAATTAAAAAAAAAAGTAAACTCTTGGGAATTTACGTAACTTCAAAGTTCATAAGCAATATTGCAATCCCCTACAGAAACTACCTTCATAAACTGTCTGAAAAACAAATATACATTAAAATGAATTAAGAAACATCCTAAACAGTAAAGTTTTCAGATTTTTTTTCCAAACAGTAAACCCCCCCCGCTAGCACTGCTTAGTAGACGGGGGGGGGGGGGGGGGTGTAAATAATTAATAAACTTGAGTAAAACTGGAAGATACCAGTTTCCAAATCTTAGTTGATTGTACAGTGAACAACTTACCATAGATAGAGAATCTTTTTATACCCTTTATAGAAGGAAGAGTAAAGTAAGAAAAATTGCAAACTCTTCATAGCTTGTTAAGGGGCCCTTTTACTATGCTGTGGTAAAAAGTGGCTTGCAATAGTGTAGGTGAGTATTTTTGGATGTATGCAGGGCCCACTTTCTATCGTGTCTAGAAAAAAGCCATTTTTTAATGGGCCAGAAAATAGCTGTGTGCTAGAATTAAAAGTAGCACGCGCCTATTTTTGGCCTGAGCCCTTACCGTATTACATACCATGTAAAATGAGTTTATCTTGTTGGGCAGACTGGATGGACCATTCAGGTCTTTACCTGCCATCATTTACTATGTTTGACTTAGTGGTAAGGGCTCAAGCGTTACCTATGTGGTAACTGGTCTGCTCGTGTCAATGGGGGCACGCTGCCAGTTACCTCCGGTAAGCCTCATGTGGTAAGATATATTTAATTATATCTTACCACCTGGTTTGGCGCACACCAAATCTGAGATTACTTCATGGGCCACTCACTACTCGGGTGGTAACCTGGATTTGTCGTGCACAACCCGCGCGTTAGCCCTTATGTGGCTTAGTAAAAGGGCCCATTAATGCACTAAATTCAGGAAGGAAAACCAGACATTCTGGACAGTCCCCCGATAGGATTTTAAACAACATACAACATAATTTGAAATGAATTCTAGCATCTATTGGCATCCAGCATAGCTTCAAATAATAGACTGAGATTCTATCAAATATCCCGAAGGAAAAACTTGATTCAAAAACTGCAAACTATTCAGAATACTGCAGTTAGACTAACTGCTTTGTGGCACCCAAGTAGATCAAATTACAGTAGTCTAAAAATCTAAATTGATCCAATTCAAAATATTTTCTAATTCTCTATAGTCTCCTCATCAACAAGAAAGAACTTTTAATTAAAGTGTTGACATGATGGTCTAGTGAGAGTGTCTGATCCAAATGAACTCCCAAAATTTTAATCGTAGAGCAAAGAAGGTATTTAGTTTGATTGATAAGAATATGATCTAAATTAGGAGCAGGACTATTTTCAAATAATATAAATTTAATTTTATCTGTATTAATAAAGAAAGATTGTTGGAGGCCCTTTTACTGAACTGTGGTAGGTTTTGAAGTTACTAGACATTAACATCAAAGATTAACGTGAGATAAAGTGCAAAGACTTTGCAGTAAATGTAGGGGGAGTGCCCTATATTTACCACTCATGGCACTGACTTACATGCCTGGGCCAATAATGCTGGGCTATGTTACGTGACTGGACTGTAACTGTCACAATGACAGCTGACAGGGGTGTACAACCTGTTCATTGAGTGGAACGGGTAGACGTGAAGCGTTTGTTTACTCTTTCCAAAAATACTAGGACTAGGGGGCATGCGATGAAGCTACAAAGTAGTAAATTTAAAACGAATTGGAGAAACCTTTCTTCACTTAACGTGTAATTGAACTGTGGAATTCGTTGCCAGAGAATGTGGTAAAGGTGGTTAGCTTAGTGGGGTTTAAAAAAAGGTTTGGGCGGCTTCCTAAAGGAAAAGTCCATAGACCATTGTTAAAATGACGGGGAAAATCCACTGCTTATTTCTGGGATAAGCAGCATAAAATGTAGTGAACTTTTTTGGGATCTTGCCAGGCATTTGTGACCTGGATTGGCCAGTGTTGGAAACAGGATGCTAGGCTTGATGGACCTTTGGTCTGTCCCATTGTGGCAATACTTATCAGGCAATGTCCTAATGTGGATTAAAAACTGGTTAAAAGATAGAAAACAGAGAGTAGGGTTAAATGGTCAGTATTCTCATTGGAGAAGGGTAGATAGTGGGGTTCCCTAGGGGTCTGTACTGAGATCGCTGCTTTTTAACATATTTATAAATGATCTAGAGATGGGAATAACTAGTGAGGTAAATTTGCTGATGACATAGAGTTATTCAAAGTTCTTAAAACACAAGAGGATTGTGAAAAATTGCAAGAGGACCTTACAAGACTGGGAGACTGGGCATCCAAATGGCAGATGACTTTTAATGTGAGCAAGTGCAATGTGATGCATGTGGGAAAGAGGAATCCAAACCATAGTTACATGATATAAGGTTCCACATTAGGAGTCACTGCCCAGGAAAAGGATCTGGGTGTCATAGTTGATGATACATTGAAACCCTCTGCTATCATTTATAAGGCTTCCTTCAAAGTAGAACTATTGTCTCAACTGAACTCTTCTGCTCTCAAGATTTTTGCTTGCAAATTAAGCGATCCTGCATTGCTGGAGCCCATATGCATTGTCCTCTTCTATCGCCCTCCAGGAAGATGGTCTGCCTCGGAAAGCTTATTTTACTGAATTACTCCCAAATATTTGTTGTAAATATGTTAATGTTTTTTTAGTATGTGAAGGGTGGAAGCTGGAGTTGTGGAGGTAGCTGCATTTGTCTGTGGGTTTCTTGTATATGGATGTTTGTATATATCCATCGCTGAATGAGACTGTGGTGTCCAAAAAATTGACTTTTTCTGGGGAGTAGTCAATTTTGAATCTGATTGTAGGATGGTATGTATTGAAGGAATTGTAAAATTGTTTCAGAGTTTCTTCCCCCTCAGTACAGCCACATCTAAAGAAACTCATACCAAACCAGCCTTCTGTGGGCACATTCTACATGCTACCCAAAATCCACAAACCTGGAAACCCTGGCAGACCAATCATATCGGGTATTGGCACACTCACGGAGGAAATATCTGGACTCATAGAGGGAATTCTGAAACCTCTCGTGCACAAAACAAACAGCTTCATACAAGACACCACAGACTTTCTGAATAAATTGAATAATATCAAGCAATTACCACCAAATACCCTTCTGGTCACTATGGATGTAGAATCACTATACAGCAACATTCCCCATGCGGATGGCATAGCTGCATGTGAGAAACTCCTAAAAACATCCACACTGGACCATCAATACTCACCAGAAACCATTACAAAGCTAATCAAATTTATTTGAACTCACAACTATTTCCGCTTTAACAATGATATCTATCTACAAATAATGGGCACTGCGATGGGCACCAGGACAGCACCCCAATATGCCAACCTCTTTATGGCTGAGCTGGAAGAGACATTTCTGAATACATACCAGACCAAACACCTAAAATACTACCGGTACATCAATGACATTTTTATGATTTGGACTGAGGGTGAAGAAACTCTGAAACAATTTTATTCTGCCTTCAATACATACCATCCTACAATCAGATTCAAAATTGACTACTCCCCAGAAAAAGTCAATTTTTTTGACACCACAGTCTCAATCAGCAATGGATATATACGAACATCCATATACAAGAAACCTACAGACAAATGCAGCTACCTCCACAACTCCAGCTTCCACCCTTCACATACAAAAAGATCCATTATTTATAGCCAAGCCACAAGATACCACAGTATCTGCTCTGAAACCCTGACTGCATCCTTTGAACAGAAAGGCTACAACCCCAAAATAATCTCCAAGAATATTGCCTCCTCCCTCAAAACACCCAGGGAAAATCTGCTACAGTACAAAGAAAACAAACCCACAGACAGAATCCCCCTTATAGTGACATACAAGCCAGAGCTGGAAAAATTAAGAAAAATCATAAATGATCTGCAGCCTCTACTCCCATCCCCACCAGTGCTGGCGTTCCGACAGCCACCCAACTTAAAACACAAGCTAATTAGAAGTAAGCTCCCAACACAGACTCAAAAAGAAAAGAATGGCACACATCCTTGCAATATATCCAGTTGCAAACTATGCCAAAACATTTCGCAGGATCCCACAGTCATTCACAAAGGAAAAATATTCAACATTAAGGAATCTTTCACGAGCTCATCTTCCAATGTGGTATATATCATTCAGTGTAAAAAATGCAATGAAGGCAGCTACATTGGAGAAATCAGTCAGATGCTAATGAAGAGATTTAATTTACATAGGCACCATAAGAAAAATGCCAGTACTAATAAAGATGTCACGCCTGTGGGGCAGCACTTTATAAAACCAGAACACTGTACCAGTGACTTCATAGTAAGAATCTTAAAAGGGAACAATATAGGAACGTAAGACCTTTGAAGTCAGAATGATTAAATATTTTGACACCCACCAGACAGGACTTAACAAAGACCTGGTTTTTCTAGCCCATTATAAACCATAAAATTGTATTGCTTTGAATATCGTACTGCTTTGTCACCCTCCTGTCTCCATGCATATCTCACCTGTCCCTCTTTTCCTGTCTCTCACCTATCCAACCCCATCCTGTTAGACTGTCACTGGAATGCTTTGATGTTTCACTTATATATACTGTCATCTACCAACATTTGCTTATTTCCGATCTGACGAAGAAGGGCAACCTTCGAAAGCTAATCAAGAAATATATTAAGTTATGTCCAATAAAAAAGGTATCATCTTATTTTCTTTTCCATGTTTTATTTTGTTTTATTTCTATTGATTATGGTTATTTGGAGAAAGACTGGGAAAACTAGAGATAGTAACATCAAATTGTGTGAGTTTTACCAGGGGAAAGATAGATCAAGAAAGGTTTTGGAGCAGAAAAGATACATTGATCCTCTCAGGAGAATTAGAGGAAGATAATTTGATTCATAGTCGCAGTACATTGAGTAAAAGTTTGTTGGGTGAGATTGCATCTTTGAATATAAAGACACTTAGAACAGGAGAATTAACTCAGTGGTTGGATGATAATTTGAGGTTGTTAAAATGAACAGCCAGAAAACTGGAGTGACATTGGAGAAAAAATCAGACAGATGACAATAAATAGACTTGGAGACAGGCAACTCAGAAATATAAATTTGCTATTACTAATAAAAGGAGGGAGTACTATTCAAAACTTATAGGCCGGGAACATGCTGACCCTAAACAGATCTTTAGGATTTTACACGATATATTGAATGTAGACTCAGTGGTTAAATCAGAGAATGTTATGTAACCTTTCTCCAATATCTTAATATTTTAATATCTTTCTCCAATATCTTAATATCTGCAATATTTTAAGGAGAACGTTTTATTACTGAGATCACAATTGTTGTTTTTAGAAATTCCAGATTTTATTCACGAGGTAGAGGGGTTGCAGAGGACAGGATTTGGAGTACTTTTAGAAGACTGAATATCTATTTATTATTAGGATTTATTTACAGCCTTTTTGAAGGAATTCACTCAAGGCGGCGTACAGTAATTAATATAGCCAAGTAAATGTTGACCCGATATGCTAAGTCCACTTACTTGTTGCTTAGATATTTGTCACTCTGGTTTGATGAAAATGGCTCTTCCAGAAGACGGAGGTGATATTGTGCTTACCCCCATTCCAAAGGATGTGAACGGGAACCCACAGAAAGTAACAAATTTTAGAAAAGTGGTCCATTCCACTGTTCACTAAGATTATGGAGGGTTGGGTTATGGAACAGTTGGAGGATTATTTGAATAAATTTAATATATTGCATCATTCACAATCAAGGTTTCATAAAATCTACAGTACTGAAACTATTTTGGGGGCATTGATAGCACAAAGTAGGCGATTGTTGAGTCAAGGGAAAAATCCTACTATATATAAATGAGAGGTGACTGACTCACTCACAAATGCGCAGTAGAGACGTCCCTCTCTGTCCCGCCCCCGCGTCAAGATGTGATGACATCAGAGGACGGAACAGAGAGGGAAAGGAACGCTGCGCTGGAGTCAACCTGATGAAAGGACTCACAGCAGGAGGTAACGAAAGCAGAGGAGTTGATGGACACCATACACATCCTTGCCTAGCAGGTTCAGGGTCCGGTTACAACCTGGTGCTTCGTGACCGTCCCAGACTTACTCTCCTGCGCATTCGCTGCATCAGGAGCGCTGCAGCAGGAGAAGGGGAGGAAGCCCGCTCCCGGCCAGAGCTCCCAGTGCCACCTCCTAGCGGCTCCCGCTCCCACAACAAATGAAGATAAAGCAGGGGATCAGACTCGACTGTCCCTGGTACTGTCCCCCCACCACCACCACAACCGAGCCCACAGCCACTGAACCCAGAAAACTGGAAGCCACCCCCAGCACCATCTGTTACACTATCTTCTTCCATCCTGCCACCCATCACAAGCCTGCCCATGGGAAGAGGAGGTGCATCTTCCAGTAACCATAGCAACAGACAGGGAAGCTGAAGCAGTCCAATCTAAGCAACACACACTAACCAACCACGATGGAAAAGACCGCAGATGAACTGTTAGAGAAAATGAAGTGAGGGTGTCAAGGGGCAGAAACCATCAGAGAAGCACTTCTATTAGCCAATTATTCTTTCTGTTAGGAGGGGAGTTGGAGGGTTGAGAAGTTTTCGATGGCTTAGTTTTGTGTACAACAATATGATGGGGGGAGAGGACGGTTGCTGGACATGGGGGGAGGGCAGGGAGAGAGGAGAGTTGCTGGGCATGAGTGGATGGAGGGGAGGGCAGGGGAAAGAGGACGGTTGCTGGACATGGGGGGAGGGTAGAGGAGAGAATATGGATGGAGGGGAGGGAAAGGAAGACAGGAAGGAGATGCACATGGATGGATGGGGAAGGGAGAGAGAAGAAATGCTGGACATCCAACTCTCACTTTTCTTCTTCGGCTGTTCCACTACATTGTTAAAAACAAAAATCTCGCCCGCTTTAATGGGCTTAACAGCTAGTTCAATAATAATCCAATTTGATTTATCCAGTGCTTTTGACTTAGTGGACCATACAGTTTTGTTATATCTGTTGGATAGTTTTGAACTTACAGGTGCAATACTTAATTGGTTTAAGGTTTTCTAAGAGATAGAACCTATAGAGTTAAGATGCAGGGCATTTTTTTGGATGTTTGGGTGCCAGAATGTGGGGTGCCGCAGGGCTGTCCCCTGTTGCTGCTACTGTTTAATGTTCTGTTACAGCCTTTGGGGAAAATACCTGAACAGTTGAAAGTATTTTGTTTATATTTATGTAGAGGATATCAGCATTTTGTTGCCGGCCTCTACAGATTATAAAGGCACTCAATATAGGATTCAAGAATGTTTTTGTGCCATTGACTGCTGGGCCATAGATTCTCAACTGATATTAAATCAAAGAAAAATTTAAATTTCTATGGTTGGGATCCCCTGGAGAAGTCCAGGGAAGGGAAACGTTTTCTATCACCAATATACAATTGTCTATTGCTTATGTCCAGATTGTACAATACCTTGGCTGTATTTCTTCCAAAAGGCAGTAAATACATTTAAAAAAAACCCAAAGATGTGCTTTTATTGCATGATTAGCAACATTTTCTGAGATTAGAATGGCTCCAGTTGGAAAGTGACTACTTTAGTATGAAGGTCACAGGTTTGAGGCTGACAGGTTTAATAATTTTTATGTTTGGAGAAACTTGTTCCAATTAGGGAATGCTTTCATTTGAAAGATTATTTTTTTTTGTGGAGGTGTGTCCTAGAGGTGTGAGCACCTGTCTTGACATCCAGAGATAGCCGGTTCAAATCCAACTGCTGCTCTTTGTGATCTTGGGCAAGTTACTAAACCCTCCATTGCCTCAGGTACAAAATTAGACTGTGAGCCCTCCAGGGACAGAGAAATACCCAGTGTACCTGAATGTAATCACCTTGAGCTACTACTGAAAAGGAGTAAGCAAAATCAAACTAAATAAATAATTGTTTTATTTCTTTGTGAATATTTATAATTGTAATCTTTGGATTATTATTCATTTATATGTTTAGAATACTGATTTGAATTTATGCTTTTTGTTTTTCAGGTTGACCTATTACCCCTGATACAGTCATTTGGGCAGAATATGACCATGTTGCATCTTTTAGTTTCAAGAATTTATTCTGTAATTCATTAAAGTTCCTCTTTTATATTTGTTGGTCTGCTCTTTTTTGTCTCTTGGATTATTACAGATCAGATACACCTATCATTAGTAAGCAGAAAGGCCTGGCCTAATCCTACTGTATTCTTGGGACTTGGTAATATGTACACAGGGGCAGTGGGATATGTCCTGGAGCTGCTGTACACTCAGTTTGGTCTAGGAATCTCTTGTGGTTATTGGTTATGTTTTATTTCAAAGTTAAATATACTGCCAATTCCAGAAGCAGGTCTGAGCAATTTACACAACAAAAATAAGAAAGAGAAAAGAGCTACAATAGAAACAGAAAAGCACCGTAACGTCCAAGGACATTATACAATAGGAAATAATCAAACATAGAAACATGATGGCAGATAAGATCCAAATGGCCCATACAGTCTGCCCTTCTTCAGCAACCACTAACTCCTCTTTTTCCTAAGAGATCCCAAGTGCCTGTCCCACGCTTTTTAAAATTCTGACACGGTCCTTGTCTCCATGACCTCCACCGGGAGGCCATTCCACGCATCCACTACCCTTTCCGACTAAACCTATTTCCTCTTAACTTTATCCTATGCCCTCTCATTCCAGAGTTTTCCTTCATTTGAAAAAGGCTCATCTCCTGTACATTAACACCATTGAGGTATTTAAATGTCTCTATCATACCCCTTCTCGCCCGCCTCTCCTCCAGAATATATATGTTGAGGTTCCTAAGCCTGTCCCTATATGTTTTATGACGGTTACCACTTACCAATTTTGTAGCCGCCCTCTGAATCAACTCCATCCTGTGTATATCTTTCCGCAGGTGCGATCTCCAGAATTGCACACAGTACTCTAAATGGGGCTTCAAACAGGCAACTGAACCCTAACCCCCAGAAGCAATCTGAAAAAGATGGGCTTTTAAACCAGCCCTGAACTTCTTATAGGATACTTCTGCCTATAGGTGAGGGGGCAACTTGTTCAAAAAGGTTGGCACCAACTCCCCCTCCCCCCCTCCAAATTGTCTCTTCACGATATACCGTATTTTTCGGACTATAAGACGCACTTTTTCCCCCCAAAATTTGGGAGGAAAATGGGGGGTGCGTCTTATAGTCCGAAGGTAGAGATTTGGCTGGCTGGCTGGCTGGCAGGCAGGCTGGCCGCCCGCCCTCCGAGTTCGGGATCGCCCTCCCCCCGGCCCTGTCACCACTTCTCCCCTTACTCACGCGATCTTCCCTGGTGGTCTAGTGACATCGGTGCAGGAAAGAGCCCCCTCTTTCCTGCCCAGCGCACTGCTCTCCATCCTCCTGTATGCAGCCTGACAGTCTCGGCGAGATTCAAAATGGCCGCCGAGACTTCAATTCTTGGCGGCCATTTTGAATCTCGCCGAGACCGTCAGGCAGCAATGCATACAGGAGGATGGAGAGCAGCGCACTGGGCAGGAAAGAGGGGGCTCTTTCCTGCCCCGACGTCACTAGACCACCAGAGAAGATCGCGTAAGGGGAGAGGTGGTGACAGGGCCGGGGGGGGGGGGGGGGAGGAGGTAACCCTGAGTTGAGGGCGATCCCGAACTTGGAGGGAGGGATTCGGACAAGACGCACCGGAGCACCTAGGTTTTAGAGGTGGGAAAAAGCAAATTTTTTTTTTCCTATTTCCCTCCTCTAAAACCTAGGTGCGTCTTATGGTCCGGTGTGTCTTATAGTCTGAAAAATACGGTACCTATTATTCACTCAGACTTCTAGGGGCAGTCAAAGATCTCAGTTGATTCCTGTTCATCATGTTCAAAATGATTCAGTCCTGGGTTTTACTTTCGATTGCCATAACAGAAAAAGACTACAAATATTTGGAGGTCGTGAGCTAAAAACCAGGTCTGAGCCTGTCTGTCCCCTAGTACCTGGAGGCACCCTCATAAACAGAGGGCATGATAGGAGACATGCCCTTTATCACTCAGACTCTTTAGTAGAAGGGTTCAGACCTGTCCTGGTGACTCCACAACTGGTCAGATTTTCAGGAAATAACAAAAGAGAGGGAACGAAGTACAAACTAAAGTCCAAACAAAAAAACAGCACCACGGGCCTTTAAAAATGGAACACAGTTCTTTAATGAATGAGCCTTGACAAAAAGACCCAACACGGGCCATGTTTCGGTGACTAGCACCGATCTACTTTGGCGGCAGCGCTACAGCTGGCTGGAACCATATTATCAAAAAAGATGGCCGGCCATCTTTTTTTTCGATAATACGGTTTAGCCCGGCCAAATGCCAGAGTTCGCCGGGTCTGAGATGGCCGGCCCTGTTTCTCAGCGATAATGGAAAAAAATGCCAGCCATCTCCAACCCGGCGACATCCAAGGCATTTGGTCATGGGAGGAGCCAGCATTTGTAGTGCACTGGTCCCCCTCACATGCCAGGACACCAACTGGGCACCCTAGGGGGCACTGCAGTGGACTTAAAAATAGCTCCCACATGCATAGCTCCCTTACTTTGGATGCTGAGCCCCCCAACCCCCCCCCCCCAAAACCCACTACCCACAAATGTACAACACTACCGTAGCTCTTAGGGGGTGAAGGGGGCAACTATTTGTGGGTACAGTGGGTTTTGGAGGGCTCCCATTTACCAGCACAAGTGTTACAGGTGGGGGGGGGGGATGGGCCTGGGTCCGCCTGCCTTAAGTGCACTGCGGTACCCACTAAAAGTGCTCCAGGGACCTGCATACACGCAGGCCTCTAGGACTTGTTGCTGCTGTATAACCTTGGCACACCAGTTGACACCTGAAGACTAATCTCTTTGAAAAAGTCCTTTATTTGAATAAGCACGTTTACTCACAGTTAACTGCAGATCAGAGGTTGTGCCCCACTGGCAAAGAGTCTCCCTGGTACTGAGATGAGCAGTAGGTCAGAGCTGGAAGAATGGTGTACAATGCCCTCTTTCAGCCACATTCAAGGTATTAACTAAGTTCTCTAACGTGGGTAACACATGAAAAGGATCTAAAACTGGCTTACAAAAATGGCCACTACCTCATGGACTACCGGAAACAAAACAGGGCACACCCTGACCCAGTTAGATGACCAGAAGCCAGAGAACCAAGAAAGAGGCAGGTTCAATACTTTGAACCCCCTAGCTAGCTTGGCTGCCTGGGATTGACTCAAGTGTGCGAGTCCTTTGGAGGACGACACCATACACCTTACCTGCCTAGTTGTGACCTCTGGAAGACTGAGATGTCTGGAACCATCCGCTTCCAATACAAGCAGAACTATATAACATCACATCATTGTGAGGCCACAATTATCTTTGCAGTGTTTGCATCATCCTGCATCTCCATGACAACCATGATTAGGGTGAGCGATGAAGAGAACACCATCCTGTGGCCCAATCAACCAATCCCAGAGCTGTATAGCACATAAGGATTTTAAATGAAAAACATGGAGGTGGATTGTTAAAGGTTTCACTGGCTATCTTTGGGGAGTTAGCTGGTTAAAGCTCTGCTTTTGAAACTTCCCCCATGCACCAGTAAAATATAACCACCTAAATAGAATTTCACCTTCCTTTGTTACTCCCTTTGCTTTTTTAGGGTGAAGGAGAAAGGGTAAACATCTTTCCTATCTTATGGGCTTGCGCAAGGGGGAGCGGGAGGATTCTCCAACTCCATGGCTCCCTGTCTCACATTCACAAAGCACTTATTCAAAAGCAACTGAGAAAATAGCCAGGTATTCAAAAGCAGTTTTTTAGGCAGCAGCACTTGCTATTTGGATAAGTGACACTGACCATCAATTTTTCAGCTGTATTATCCAGATATTGCCACTGAAACTCATTACAGTGCAATCTGTATCACACCTGGACAGTACAGGCCAGGGGTAACATCAAAACATAGAAGATGACCGCAGATAAACACCATATGGCTTATCCAGCCAGCCTGAAGGAGTGGAACGCCGGTACTACCTGAATACTACTGAGCAACAGGACAACCTCATGTTTTGTGCCTACTGATGGACTTTTACTTATGCACTCTACCTCTGCTTTTGGCTGTTTGGCCACACCTTATTACTGCACTGGACATTTGTGCCTTATCCAGTTTTACTGTTTACTAACAAGACAAGTTTGCCGTTTACTAATGTACAGACAGAATGCAGGGCTATTAGATATATAGCTTGTAACAGTAGTTTGCAAGGCCTATACAAGACCAGCTTGCACGTAGCAACGCCATCTGAATAGGCGACCTTGGAGGGTGCTGACACCCCCCTGCATTCCTGAGCCGCACCTTATCTCCTGTGCTAGAGAGGAGCATTGTGTGTGTACAGAATAAGCTGCTAAGTTTCGTTTTTCTTGCCAGTATCATTTCAGTGTTATGACGTGTGTACGTACTGGGACTACAATTTTGTACTGTAAGAACTACAAATGTTTACTGCGCATGACAGGTATGACGTGTAAGGGGCCAAATGCGCAGGCCCAGTAGGGAAGTATAAATGTAAGCGTCAGATGATTTATGACACACAGTGTCCCGAGGCTACTCGGTGCTGTTCACTTGCTAGCAATAAAGTTGCCTTGTTTGGAACCAAAATTTGCCTTTCGTCTCCTGATTTCCCACCTGTTTCATTGGCGACCCAGATGGGACAGAAGTAGAAAGGGGAATCGGATTATATTCTTCCCCTCCCCCACTGCGGTCGGATCGGGTCATCGACCCCCACCTGAGAAGGTGGTGAGTGGCCACCGCTGATTTCAGCGTCCATCTCCCGGAGGAGGGCCGATCCACTCCGCCTGACTGTAGAGGGGGTTGTGTGGTTCCGACAAGGCACCTTTTTCCATTTCAGAGAGAAGCGTACGACGGCGCAGCCTGCGACCCCGGCGGACAGGCGAGTATACTCTACGTAGTGACCGGCCCAGTAAGGACCGAAGAAGAGGCGTGATCACCCTCTTTTAGCCAGTGACTAATACGGACTATTGGTATCCGACTAGGTCCCGAAACTCACTAGGCTCCGACGACGAAACCGAGCGGCGAACGGGAGGGTTTCTTGTGGCGTATGAGAGTGTGTGAATGGGCTTGCAGTTCCAGGCCGGGCGACCGCGTCCTGGTCAGGCCGAGTGTTGACCCTTCTGTGTCTGGTGGAACGAGACCCCTTACTCCTCCACCTCCCCTTTCCCCCTTTTGTCCGTCACCTGTCCTTTGGCACTCAGGTTAGGATGGGCGGGGGTGGGTCCTCACCGTTAGATTTAATGACGGAACACTTTAGCGAAGTGTTCGACCTAGATAAATGTAGCAGGGCCGGGATGATACAGAGATGTCAATTTATGTGGCCAGGGCTAGGAATTGCTGGATGGCCCCCGGAAGGGTCATTCGAGTATGAAAAAGTGGCGGCGGTCATGAATATTGTTATAATTGAGGGAAACCCAGGCTGTCCCGAGGACATTCCATACATAGAAGCGTGGTTGGATGTAGTCCGGGATCCGCCGGCTTGGGCCCAACGGAAGGTAGAAAAGGCCGCCCTTATGGTGGTAAAGCAGAGAAAAGGCCGGAAAACCAAACTTAGAACCCTGCCGACCCATGCCTTCGCTCTCCAAAGCTCGGCAACCGCTGCCGTCCCGAAGGCCGCAGGGACCGCCCCCATACGGCCTACCGCCCCTTGCACTGAAGCCACTGAGACCACGCCCCCTGCTACCAGAGTCAAGGCAGGAACTACGCCCAGTACCACCAACACACTTTCTAGAAAAAAAACCCCAAAGAAAACCGCAGGGAAAGTTCAGGGTTCGGCCGAGAAGAAGCCTCCAAAAGCCCCGATACTTGCTACGGCGGAGGCATACGAAGACGACATTGCGCCGCCGCCCTATGCTCCTATGTACCCTGACCTTACGGGCCTAGCAGAAGGCCCCGCTGACGCCGAGACTTCCGGGTCAGAGTCGGATGCCGGGGAGACGTCCCGCCCAGCCTCACCTGAGTCACCTGGCCTCGCAACCACACGGAAGAGTAAACGGGTTGTGAAGAACATTACTCGGTTCCCCCAATCGAGTCCGCAACAGGCCCAGGCCCTTCCGTCCAACCGAAAAGGGGGAACCTCCCACTTATTCCCAGTTCGACAGTCCACCACCTATACCCCTAACCCGGCGGAAGGGGGGGGCCAGCCCATCGAATCAACAGTTTATAGCCACGTTCCCTTCTCAAGTGCCGATTTGTATAACTGGAAATTCCATGGGCCATCCTACGACCAGAAACCCGAGCAGCTGATAGAGCTGGTGGAAGGCATTATATACAGCTATAATCCAACTTGGGCAGACCTTAGGCAGTTGAGCGCCCACATCCTGACCTCTGAAGAACGCCGCCTTTTACAACAAAATATGGAGCAAGCCATCCGGGATGCGAATCCGGCCCATGCCAATTTACAGAACCTAATAGAAACGGAGGCGCCCATCGCTGCCCCTACGTGGGACTACCGAACCGCCGAAGGCCAAACCTTTATCCGCCGATACCAGCAGGCGTACCTGGCCGCCTTAAAGAAGGGGAAGCAGAAGGTTACCAACATGGGAAAAATCCACAGTGTAGTCCAACAAAAGGACGAGAGTCCAGGGGACTTCCTTGAACGACTTATGGAAGCATTCAGAAGGCACAGCCCGATAAATCCCGAAGACCCTAAGAACCTCCCAACCGTGGTTATGAGTTTTGTTAGCCAGTCAGCACCGGATATACGAAGAAAGCTACAGAGAACGGAGGGGTTCGAAGGGATGAGCCTAAGCCAACTGAAAGCTATAGCTGATCGCGTATTCGGATATCGTGACCAGGAGGAGAAGGTGGAGGCCCGGAAGGAATCGACCAGACGGATGCGGGAGAAGGCAGATGTGTTGGCCACGGTGCTGGAAGAACGAATGAGGTCTAGACCAAAGGGGAGGGGCAGGAGAACAAGAGGAACGCGGTCCCCCATAGGGCGTAACCAGTGTGCAAATTGCCGACAAGAAGGACACTGGTGGGCTGATTGTCCAGAGGAGATACGGGACAACCCGAGAGAAGAGGAATCATGGGACCGGCAGAGAGAGGAGGAGACCGGCGACCGCACGGGGGCCCCTAGGCGAGGCCGTGGAAGGGGCCGAAGAGAGAGAGGACGGGATGACCGGAGGGAATGGCAGATGGCTGTGGACGCTACCCGAGACAGCACAGCATGAAGAAACCGGGAGGGCAGAGTCCCCACTGACCCTCTGGTGGAAATTCGGGTGGGGACAGAATCTATGAAGGCCTTACTAGACACGGGGGCCCAGCGATCTGTTATCACCACTGCCATAGCCCCAGCCACGAAAGAAACTATACCAATTGTGGGAGCCTCCGGGAAATCCCTTGCGGCCCCCCTCCTCAAAGAGCGCCAAGTCCAGATCGGAGGGACGATGGTGTCCCATCAGTTCATACACATCCCTGGATGCCCGGTCCCCTTGATTGGTCGAGACCTACTCTGTAAGCTCCAGGCCACCTTGAAGTTCAAGACTACGGGTGAAGTGGAAGCTCGCTTTGAAGATCGGCCAGTGACACTTATCTGTCCAGTAAGAGAAGAATGGAGACTACACGTTCCCCCAACTGTAGGACCCGGCGACTGCCGTTACGACCAGAACACCCCTTTCGCCCAGCAGAGGCGAGCCATAATGGATGAAGTGCCTGATGTATGGGCAGAATTGAACCCCGGCGGACTGGCCGTTAACGCTATCCCCATCTGGATTGAGCTCAAACCAAATGCTCAAGTTGTCAACCAAGGACAATACCACATCCCCTATGCAGCCCGGCATAGTATGCATACACATCTACAGAAACTCCTTCAACAGGGAGTCCTTAAACCAATCAGATCCGCATGGAACACCCCATTGTTGCCCGTTAAGAAACCAGGAACATCCGAGTACAGACCCGTCCAGGACCTGAGGAAAGTCAACAACCAGGTAGCCGACATAGTTGCCCTCGTACCAAATCCATACTCCATCCTAGCCCAAGTGCCATCTCAGACCAAGTGGTACAGTGTCATTGATTTGAAGGACGCCTTCTTCTCCATCCCTCTTGCTGTCGACAGCCAAAAGTTGTTTGCCTTCACGTGGGAAGACTTGCAGACGGGAACCAAGCAGCAATATACATGGACCCGTCTTCCCCAGGGGTTCAAGAACTCGCCTACCCTCTTCGGCGACCAACTCGCCCAGGACCTGAAGACGTATCAGGACGAGTATGGGCCGGTCGTCCAATACGTGGATGACCTGTTGGTGGCCCGTGAAACGTACACCGAATGTGCTGAAGCTACACTCTACCTCTTGAAGACCCTGGAAGCCCAGGGGTACCGGGCCAGTCGCAAGAAGGCGCAGATATGCGAGATCGAAGTCGAGTATCTGGGGTTTCGCCTCCGAGAAGGAACCCGAAGGCTCGGTATCCCCCGAACCCAAGCTATTCGCGACCAACCCACTCCTGCAAACAAGAAGGAATTACGGGCACTCCTCGGAGCCGCTGGATATTGCCGCATTTGGATCATCAATTTTGCTATCCTGACCCACAGTTTGTATGCCAAGCTGAAGGGGCCTGAACTCGAGGGCCAAGATCTCCGGTGGGAGAAAAGCGAACTGAAAGCCCTTCAGGACCTTAAGGATGCCCTTGCGGCTCCACCAGCGCTCGGACTGCCAGATGTGACTAAGCCGTTCCACTTGTTCATCGACGAAAAGAAGGGATTGGCACTTGGAGTCCTCACCCAACTGGTCGGTACCTGGCAACGCCCTGTAGCATACCTCTCCAAGAGCATGGACAACGTGGCACGAGGATGGCCGGGCTGCCTACGAAGCATTGCGGCTGCTTGTCTCCTGATACACGAGGCCAATAAACTCACATTCGGCCAAACACTTTTTGTGACCACACCCCACACCATCCGCGGCCTACTCGAGAGCCACGGACCCAGATGGATGACCAACTCCCGATTGGTCAAATACCAAGCCCTCCTGTGCGAAAATCCGGAGGTGCGGATCCTGGACACGACCAACCTCAATCCTGCCACCCTCCTTCCGGCCCCTGAACCACCACTCCACGACTGTGAAGAGGTAATGGCCACTGTGCACTCGAGCAGACCTGACCTGAAGGATCAACCCTGGCAAGGGGGCATCACCCTTTTTACCGATGGAAGCAGCCAGGTGATAGAGGGAATTCGAAGAGCTGGCTATGCGGTGGTATCTGAGGACCATGTGATCGAGGCTATGGCTCTGACACCCGGAACATCAGCCCAGAAAGCGGAGCTAATCGCCCTCACCAGAGCCCTCCTGTGGGCTGAAGGAAAAGTTGTCAACATTTACACCGACTCCAAATACGCTTTCCTCACCCTCCAGGTGCACGGAGCCTTGTACAAGGAGAGGGGATTTCTGACAGCTGAAGGGAAAGGACTTGCAAATGCCGCTGAGATCTGCCAATTACTCGAGTCGGTATGGAAGCCGAAGAAGGTGGCTGTGATGCACTGCAGGGCCCACACTGGAAGAACGGACCCTATCGCCCGGGGAAATCAGCGGGCAGACGACGCTGCAAAAAGGGCAAGTCAGCTCCCCTACTCCTCTCACCCTCCTGACCCCGTACTCGTCGTCCAGCTCCCTACGGAGACCCCTATTTACACCCCCCAAGAAACGGAATGGGCCCAACAAGAGGGTCTACAGTCACGCAATGGCTGGTGGATACTACAGGATGGGCGCATATGGATACCCGAAGCCTTGGCCTGGACGGTGGCCAAGGAGGCTCACGATCGCACCCACCTGGGAAGGGACGCCCTGGGGCGCTTACTTGAGAAGACCTACTACATCAACAAACTATCCCTGTGGACCAAAAACGCTTCCAGCCGATGCGCGACTTGTGCCCGGAACAACCCTCGAACGGGGCCCGGGCCTATGCCAGGACACGTTCTCCGAGGCACCAGCCCTTTCCACGTGTGCCAGATTGACTTCACACACATGCCCCCGGCGCGCGGCTACAAAGCTATCCTCGTCGCCGTGTGTACCTACACCGGATGGATTGAAGCCCAGCCTACTAGAACGGAAATGGCTAAAGAAGTTACCTCCCTACTGCTTCATCAAATCCTACCCAGATACGGCCTCCCCAAGCAAATAAACTCTGACAACGGCCCCGCCTTCGCTAGTGAAGTAACACAACAACTCAGTACAAGGCTGGGTCTCGATTGGAAGTTGCATTGTGCCTGGAGACCCCAAAGCAGTGGAGTAGTGGAGAGGGCTAACCGATCCCTGAAGAACCAGCTAGCCAAGCTATGCCAAGAAGCAAAAGCCAAGTGGCCCGACCTGCTTCCACTGGCCTTGCTGCATCTTAGGTGTACCCCCAAGGCTACCGGCCTTACTCCCTACGAGATGATGTATGCTAGGCCACCACCACTACCCTCCTTTCCCGACTCCTTGCAGATACAGGGTGAGAGTTCCTTAGTGAAACAGATGAGAGCCTTACACCAGGTAGTGCAAGACATCCAGCAGTACACTGAAAGAGTAGCTCCCTTGGTCCTCACCAATCCTACGCACAGGTTCAGGGTGGGAGACGAGGTCTGGGTAAAAGAGTGGGATGAATCTGACTGCCTAAAGCCAAAATGGAAGGGGCCCTCCCTTGTTCTCCTAACGACCTCCACCGCTGTTAAAATTGCAGGAAGCCCAGTGTGGATACATTGGACCCGATTGAAGCCTGCTGCTCCCACTAGCAGCACCCTGAAGCGTTGGACTGCGCACCAACATCCTGACGCTCCATTACGGCTGACTCTAAGAAAGACGTGAACCACCAGATTCATGCCTGCCCAGCAACAGGAACTCAGTTTCTGGACCCACTGCGTTTTTGGCTCTCTCTTTATCGCAGCCTTCATCGTGGGCCTCATTATCTTCTTGCTGCAAAAGCTCGGATACCTCCCACCACATATATAATGCTGACCATCTTCCTTCTCCTGTGTGCAGTTCCGAGCTATCATCCTGCCACCCTGAGCCTGAATTGCTCTGAATGTTTGCGCCTCGTGCGCCACCGTATAGAGGGAGGATATCACCTAGTCACTACCCTCATTCACCAGACGCAGCCCCCGGAAGGCGATTGCCAGTTTCTCCCGACTTGTGCCCTCATCACTCCGAATGGCCTCCAACAGTTCCACAGATGCCTCCAAGGAAATCTCACTATCTGCCACAGCCCTACCAAACCAAGATACTACAATGTCACCCTCAGCGTAGGACTCCCTGCGTATGTGGCCGGACCTCCGGGAGTCGAGGGAGATGGCATTCTGTATTACATTAATTCTACTCGTATCCTTGTCGGTGGCATCCAAACTGTAGCAACCCTCACCTTCGACGTCTGTGCCGCCATGGACAAGCACCCTTGGTCTCGCAAGTGTGGTAGCCAGAGTTGGCGAGAGGCATACGTTAAGGACCACAAGTATGTCTGCCCCTTCAGTCCAGACATGAGATGCTGCTCCCCGTGGGTGTGGCTCCCATGCGCCGGCGACACTCGAGCCTCGGGCTGGGACCGAGTATGTGCTTATACGGGAGGAGGATATGCCGGATGCGCCGGCCTGGGCGAATTTCGTCGAGGTTCTGGTAACTATGTGTCCCTAGACTGGCCCATCCGAGGACACGACATGCCCTGGAGAGGAACGTGGGGCCTCGGCATTGACGGCGGAGGAATGGATCCGTTGACATATATTACCATATATCAGAGTCTCGAAACGAAGCCTCCTACGCACTACCAGACTACTGTTGTCGGCTACCAAGACGTATTTGATGAAATTGCTCGTGCTGAGCAGACCGAGACTAAATTCCCCATTTCCCCAGAAGCCCGAAATATGTTCCTCAATTTGGCTGAAAACATCGCCCTCTCCCTCGGAATTGCCAACTGTTTCGTCTGTGGAGGCACCGACATGGGTGAACAATGGCCCTGGGAAGCGAGAGAGATCCGACAACACACATGGGATGCACTCAACACCACTAACATTACCTTTCCCCAACGGCCGAAGCCGTACGAATGGGCCCTGAGAACAAACATCATAGGTACCCTCTGCGCTAGTCGAGCGCCATCGAAGCGTTACTCTGTACCAGTGGGAGACTCTGCTTGTACGGGGGTTCTTCAGTATAATGGCAGCCGGACGACCTGGTGGCAAACGGACAACCTGCCCGCCCCGGAGCCTATCTGGACAGAACCCACCTTGAACACGACATGGACATACGGAGGGAACGCCTCCCTCAAGTGGGTAGCCCCGGCGGGCTACTACTATATCTGCGGACGCCGGGCCTATGAACAACTCCCGACCCGCTGGTACGGTACCTGTCTCTTGGGCACGGTCCGACCTAGTTTTTTCCTTCTGCCCATACAAGTCGGCGAAACTTTGGGTATCCCCCTATACGTGGAAAAGGGGCCTGATAACCCTGCCCGACGAAAACGGTCTTTCCCAATCATCAAGCCCAAAGTCCAGATTGGAGACTGGAAGGACAACGAGTGGCCGCCTGAACGTATCATTCACTACTATGGACCGGCCACATGGGCTGAAGATGGTACATACGGGTACCGCACCCCTATCTACATGCTGAATCGCATTATTCGCCTACAGGCCGTACTCGAAATCCTTACTAACGATTCGGCCCTGGCCCTCAATATCCTAGCTCGACAGAACACTAAGCTCATTACCGCCGTCTACCAAAATCGCTTGGCTCTTGACTACCTCTTAGCCCAGGAGGGCGGGGTGTGTGGCAAGTTTAACCTCAGTAATTGCTGCTTACAGATTGATGACCAGAGCCATGTCATCAGGGAAATAACTGACCGGATGGTCAAACTAGCCCACGTCCCCGTCCAAACCTGGAACAGTGCGTGGGATTGGACTTCCTCCCTCACCAGCTGGCTCCCAACCTCCGGGAGCCTGCAAGGCCTCCTCGTCATGGGTGGCCTGTTCTTGCTGTCTTGCCTAATAATACCTTTGTCTCTCCCCTTAGTTTTCAGGTGTCTCCGCTCCACCATGGAAAGCATCGCTGACCGCCGTGCTGCTGCCCAACTTATGGCTCTCCAGATGTACTCCCCCATTCCCCAGTCTGATGAAGCTGACGATGAAGCACCTTGTGGCTGATGTGCACTTTGAACCCCCTGAGTCACTCAATGGGCCATCACCCTTGTGCCAGCAAAAGACCGGCTACAAAGGGGGGGGGATTCCACTAGGGGCCCTCCGTCTCAACCCCGGCGAAGCAACCAACGGCTGCGCAAGGGCTTAGGGCTCGCTTGTTGCCTCCCTCGCTAACTATCCTTGTCCTTTCTTTCCTTTTCAGGGTTCATGGAGGTGATACTCTCCACCAGAATGGATGTTCAAGTATCAAAAGGGGGGAATGAAGGAGTGGAACGCCGGTACTACCTGAATACTACTGAGCAACAGGACAACCTCATGTTTTGTGCCTACTGATGGACTTTTACTTATGCACTCTACCTCTGCTTTTGGCTGTTTGGCCACACCTTATTACTGCACTGGACATTTGTGCCTTATCCAGTTTTACTGTTTACTAACAAGACAAGTTTGCCGTTTACTAATGTACAGACAGAATGCAGGGCTATTAGATATATAGCTTGTAACAGTAGTTTGCAAGGCCTATACAAGACCAGCTTGCACGTAGCAACGCCATCTGAATAGGCGACCTTGGAGGGTGCTGACACCCCCCTGCATTCCTGAGCCGCACCTTATCTCCTGTGCTAGAGAGGAGCATTGTGTGTGTACAGAATAAGCTGCTAAGTTTCGTTTTTCTTGCCAGTATCATTTCAGTGTTATGACGTGTGTACGTACTGGGACTACAATTTTGTACTGTAAGAACTACAAATGTTTACTGCGCATGACAGGTATGACGTGTAAGGGGCCAAATGCGCAGGCCCAGTAGGGAAGTATAAATGTAAGCGTCAGATGATTTATGACACACAGTGTCCCGAGGCTACTCGGTGCTGTTCACTTGCTAGCAATAAAGTTGCCTTGTTTGGAACCAAAATTTGCCTTTCGTCTCCTGATTTCCCACCTGTTTCAAGCCCATCTATACCATCTGCTATCCCTTCCTCTCCCTTAGAGATCCTACATGCTTGTCCCGAGCTTTCTTGAATTCAAAAACAGTGGTTGGTTTCCACCTTGCGTCCCGCATTCTTTTAAAAAAATTTTCAATTTTATTAAATTTAATATATCATCACACTAAAAAAAACAGTGACAAAGGAAACTGAAAACTCTTTAGGGAAATATATAAATAAGAAAAGCTATATCAAAAGTATCAACCACAATATAGGTCAAGAAAAAGAAAATAAGAAAAATATCAATAAACAAGGGACACTAGCAGACAGACACTCAAGCCAGCATAATAGCTATTATGATGTGGGCAGTAGGAAGGGGTGAAGAGGATCCATAGACCTGTAGCTGTAAAGGGAAGAGAGAATGGGTGATGAAGACAGAGGTTGGGAGAAGAGCTAGGAAGAGAGAATTCTGCTGTGAAAAGCTGCAAGGGAAGAGACAAGCTAGGAGTGGAGCTGTGGGAGGGCAATAGCAGAGGGAGCTGCTCCCCCAAATGGACTTGGAATTAAACAGTGCCTATGCAGACCAACCTTTCAGTCTTGCACCGGTGCCTGTTTTCCAAAAGGTCTGATGCCAAAGCCTGGCTATGCTTCTGAGCAATAGAGGAGTCTGGGAAGAGGGGGAAGGGGAAGGGGGTACTGCAAGAACTTTACATGATGAGCAGAGCTGGTTGGGGGAAGGGTGCTCATTGAATGTACAGTTTGCAGCAGCACAACACCAGAACAGCCCATGTGTGTTTCTGTCTGAATGGTATGGGTGTGTGAGCATACAATTGAGTCTGAAGAACAGAAGTGCATGCTTGTGCATAAGTGTGCACTGAAGAGCCAAAAAGCACTTATTGCATGTGGTGTGGGCGTACATGTATCAGTCTGAAGAGCAAGAAGGACTGGTGAGTGCTTGAATGTATATTACTGTGATGGGGACAACGGCATATGTAACCCAAGTCTCACCCGTGTGCTAAATCCGGCCCCGGGCCACAAAGCAGATCTCAGTTCAGTTTCACATTCAGGGCCAATCTCCCCTCACTCATTAGTTCCAGCACTCACACACACAAGGATTGACTCGGGCTGCACATACTGCAGCGGGACATGTTTATCTACTCCTACCCTAGCTGAGATAATATTTAACCATCTCTCTGACCCACGTGCAACTTTCTTCAAATCAATCACCTTACTTTCTAATTCTTCCTACTTTCTTACTCATCTATATGTTACAACTTTGCCTTACCCTTCACTACCAATTATAATGTTCTAGTACATATTGTGTTGTCGTTGCAAGTAGTATACCATGCCACACTTTGTATTGTTGTACGAATATTTTTACTGCTCTAATTGCCTCCAGCTCATGTTTGATCTATTCTTACTGTACACCGCCTTGAGTGAATTCCTTCAAAAAGGCGGTAAATAAATCCTAATAAATAGATAAATGAAAAGTATTGTACTGTTCTGGGATCTTGACAGGTACTTGTGACCTGGATTGGCCACTGTTAGAAACAGGATGCTGGGCTTGATGGACCTTCGGTCTGTTCCAGTTTGGCAATGCTTATGTTATGCAGTCAAGCTTGGGAGTGGGTCAGTGGTCCAGAATAGAGATCTGGAGGAAACTCTTTTCCAGTTCTGGGTTCCACTCGGCTCTTCAATCCAGGAACCAGGTGACACTCCGAAGGGTTTAATAACAAAATTAACTTTTATTGCAAACTCTGCAAAAGGCAGACTTTAACTTTACAAACGCTATTACTAGAAATCCACTGAGCGAAAAATAACTCATATCAAAAGGAAGGAAAAAGTCTGAAAGAGCTTGAATCTAAGCAGATTAACAGAGCTGCAAAGATCTAAATGATCTCTTATTCTTTCATCATTGGCAAAAAATAAACCCCTTCCAATTTTTTGATATAAGTACTGCAAAATCTTCAAGTGCTCAAATGTTCAAGTTCATCTAATTTGTTTTTTTCTCATTAAGCTTGATCCTGGGATGAGCTCTCCCTAGCCCCGGTCCCCTGCTCCCGGGCTGGGCCTTCCTCTACCCACCCATAGCACACTCCACTCCTATGGTTGCCACCTTATGGAGCTGCAACTGGCTTCTTACAGCCAAAGGATCTGTCTGCTTTCTAGGAGTCCCCTTTCCCTCCTCCAGGTCAAGTTTTATTTATTTATTTTATTTATTGCATTTGTATCCCACATTTTCCCACCTCTTTGCAGGCTCAATGTGGCTTACAATACATCATGAGTAATGGAAATATATTAGAAAATAGACATTTAGAGGGGAATAATCGAACGTCGCCGGAGAAATAGGTCGCCAGCGATCTATTTTGGTGGCGGCGCAACAGCTGGCTGGAACCGTATTTTCAAAAAAGATGGCCGGCCATCTTTTTTTCGATAATACGGTGTGGGCCGGCGAAATGCCTTGGATTTCACCGGGTTTGAGATCGCCAGTTTTGTTTTTCCGCGATAATGGAAAAAACTGCCGGCGATCTCAAACCCGGCGAAATCCAAGGCATTTGGCCGTGGGAGGAGCCAGCATTTGTAGTGCAATGGCCCCCCTCACATGGCAGGACACCAACTGGGCACCCTAGGGGGCACTTCAAACATCTTTTATAAACAACCAAATTAGCTTCCAGGTGCATAGCACCCTTCCCTTGTGTGCTGAGTCCCCCAAATCCCCCCCAAATCCCACTGCCCACAAGTGTGCACCATTACCCTAGCCCTAAGGGCTGAAGGGGGGCACCTACATGTGGGTACAGTGGGTTTTGGGGAGTTTGGGAGGGCTCAACATTACCCACCACAAGTGGAACAGGTAGGGGGGGATGGGCCTGGCTCTGCCTTTCTGCAGTCCACTGCATAGTAACATAGTAACATAGTAGATGACGGCAGAAAAAGACCTGCACGGTCCATCCAGTCTGCCCAAGATAAACTCATGTGTATACCTTACCTTGATTTGTACCTGTCTTTCTCAGGGCACAGACCGTATAAGTCTGCCCAGCAGTTTTTCCTGCCTCCCAACCACCTGTCCCGCCTTCCATCACCGGCTGTGGCACAGACCGTATAAAAGTCTGCCCTCCCCTATCCTCGCCTCCCAACCACCAACCCCTCTTCCCCCCACCTGCTCTGCCACCCAATTGTAGCTAAGCTTCTGAGGATCCATTCCTTCTGCATAGGATTCCTTTATGCACATCCCATGCATGTTTGAATTCCGTTACTGTTTTCATCGCCACCACCTCCCGCGGGAGGGCATTCCAAGTTAGTTGCTGTTGAGACTTGGAAGGAGGAGGAAGTGCTGCCAGAGGCTCTGCAGGCTTCCAGGGGGAAGGGAGTGAGGCCTAGCTCCTTCCCCAGAAATGAGGAAGGTCCCTGGGGAGCGGTCCTCAGGAAAGCCCCAGGCCAGGGGGTCTCCTGGGGCCAGGGACTAGAAGGCCAGGAGAAGTAGTTCCCTCTCTGGCAGGGCTCCAGAGAGGAGGGAAAGGAGCCCTGTGGATCGAAGAGTGCAGGCTTCCACGGGAGGAACCCAGACCGGTACCCCCCTCACAGTGGCACGCCATCTAGCAGATGAGGGGGGGGAGAGAGCTGGGGGAGGCCCCAGAGAACAGCAGATCGGAGGAGAGAGAGGAGAGAGCAGAGGTAATGGAGATCTGCCGGGAGGCCCTACCGGTGTCAGAGGAGGAGGACAGTGACTCCTCAGAGGAGGAAGATTTCACAGACTATAGTCAGGATGAAACGGGTCCGAAAATCAGAAAACAAAAGACAAATTTGGTTCCAAAGGCAGGACAGCTTTATTGCTAGCAATTGAACAGTACTGAGTAATCTCAGGATACTGCTCCCTGAGCGTCACCTGACACTCGTTCTTATACACTCTTATCAGTAGTCATGCGCAGTTACAGACAGAGGATCTTACACAGAACCCAGGAAACGAAACTTATCTTTGGCTTTGCACACAACCCTCTATTTCCAACACTGGTCTCTAGTCTATTCACAGTTATTTGGCATTGCATATACCATATAAGGCAATATACTGATAAGCAGCACAAATTCCAGCTGGTTCTGCTATCTGGTTACAGCTTCTTTTAGCTAAGCACAATAAATTGTCCTTTACAGCAAAATAGTATAAACTGCAGCAAAACAGTAACTTATTTCAGTGTTCCAGCACATTTACACAATACAGCCTCTATGCATGGATCACGAGACTGGGCTGGCAGAGCCAGCTGCCCTAAATTGCTGACTACTACAATTTGTTATCTAGCTGCTGGTTAACAAATACATACTACTAGTAAAAGTCTAAACTGCACAGGTTTTGGTCTTAGTCTAGGCTCATTATATGTAAGGCACAAAAGGTCCAGTGCATTAATAAAGTATGGCTAAGAGGCCAAAAGCAGAGTTAGAGTCCATAAGTATAAGTCCATCAGTAGGCACAAAACATGAGGTCGTCCTGTTGTTCAGTAGTATTCGGGTGGTAATCGGCGTTCCACCCCTTCATTCCCCCCTTTTGATACTTGAACATCCATCTGGTGGAAAGTATCACTTCCATGAACCCTGAAAAAAGAAAGAAAGGACAAGGATAGTTAGCGAGGGAGGCAACAAGCGAGCCCTAAGCCCTTGCGCAGCCATTGGTTGCTTCGCCGGGGTTGAGACGGAGGGCCCCTAGTGGAATCCCCCCCCCTTTGTATCCGGTCTTATGCTGACACAAGGGTACTGGCCCATTAAGTGACTCAGGAGGTGAAAGGTGCACGTCAGCCACAAGGTGCTTCATCGTCAGCTTCATTAGACTGGGGAATGGGGGAGTACATCTGGAGAGCCATAAGTTGGGCAGCAGCACGGCGATCAGCGATGCTTTCCATGGTGGAGCGGAGACACCTGAAAACTAAGGGGAGAGACAAAGGTATTAATAAGCAGGACAGCAAAAACAGGCCACCCATGACGAGGATACTCTTGAGGCTCCCAGAGGTCGGTAGCCAGTTGGTTAAAGAGGGATCGGTTAGCTCTCTCCACTAGTCCACTGCTCTGGGGTCTCCATGCACAATGTAATTTCCAATCGAGACCCAGCCTTGTACTGAGTTGTTGTGTTACTTCGCTGGCGAATGCAGGACCGTTGTTGGAGTTTATCTGTCTGGGAAGGCCGTATCTCGGCAGGAGGTGATGGATCAATAAGGAAGTGACTTCTTTCGCCATTTCCGCTCTGGTAGGCTGGGCCTCAATCCATCCGGTGTAGGTACACACGGCGACGAGGATAGCTTTATATCCCCGTGCTGGGGGCATATGCGTGAAATCAATCTGGCAAACGTGGAATGGGCTAGTGCCCCGGAGAACATGGCTTGGCGTCGGGCCAGGTCCCGCCCTTGGATTGTTCCGAGCACAAGTTGCGCATTGGCTGGAAGCATTTTTGGTCCACAGGGACAGTTTGTTGATGTAGTAGGTCTTCTCGAGTAGGCGCCCCAGGGCGTCCCTGCCCAGGTGGGTGCGGTCGTGAGCCTCCTTGGCTACCGTCCAGGCCAGGGCTTCGGGTATCCATATGCGCCCATCCTGTAGTACCCACCAGCCATTGCGTGACTCCAGGCCCTCTTGCCGGGCCCACTCAGTCTCTTGTGGGGCATAGATGGGGGTCTCTGTGGGGAGGTGGACGACGAGTACGGGGTCAGAAGGGTGAGAGGAGTGGGGGAGCTGACTTGCCCTTTTTGCAGCGTCGTCTGCCCGCTGATTTCCCCGGGCGATAGGGTCCGTTCTCCCAGTGTGGGCCCTACAGTGCATCACAGCCACTTTCTTCGGTTTCCATACTGACTCGAGTAACTGGCAGATCTCAGCGGCATTGGCAAGTCCTTTCCCCTCAGCTGTCAGAAATCCCCTCTCCTTGTACAAGGCTCCATGCACCTGGAGGGTGAGGAAAGCGTATTTGGAGTCGGTGTAAATGTTAACAACTTTTCCTTCAGCCCACAGGAGGGCTTTGGTGAGGGCGATCAGCTCCGCTTTCTGGGCTGACGTTCCGGGCGGCAGGGCCATAGCCTCGATCACATGGTCCTCGGACACGACAGCATAGCCAGCTCTTCGAATTCCCCCTGTCACTTGGCTGCTTCCATCGGTAAAAAGGGTGATGCCCCCTTGCCAGGGTTGGTCCTTCAGGTCAGGTCTGCTCGAGTGCACAGTGGCCATTACCTCCTCACAGTCGTGGAGTGGTGATTCAGGGGCCGGAAGGAGGGTGGCAGGATTGAGGTTGGTCGTGTCCAGGATCCGCACCTCCGGATTTTCGCACAGGAGGGCCTGGTATTTAACCATCGGGAGTTGGTCATCCATCTAGGTCCGTGGCTCTCGAGTAGGCCGCGGATGGTGTGGGGTGTGGTCACAAAGAGTGTCTGGCCAAACGTGAGTTTATTGGCCTCGTGTATCAGCAGACAGGCCGCCGCAATGCTTCAAAGGCACCCCGGCCATCCTCGTGCTACGTTGTCCATTCCCTTGGAGAGATATGCTACAGGGCGTTGCCAGGTGCCGACCAGTTGGGTGAGGACTCCAAGTGCCAATCCCTTCTTTTCGTCGATGAACAAGTGGAACGGCTTAGTCACATCTGGCAGTCCGAGCGCTGGTGGGGCCGCAAGGGCATCCTTAAGGTCCTGAAGGGCTTTCAGTTCGTGTTTCTCCCACTGGAGATTTTGGCCCTCGAGTTCAGGTCCTTTTAGCTTGGCATACAGATCATGGGTCAGGACAGCGAAATTGATGATCCAAATGCGGCAATATCCAGCGGCTCCGAGGAGTGCCCGTAGTTCCTTCTTATTTGCAGGAGTGGGTTGGTTGCGGATAGCTTGGGTTCGGGGGATACCGAGCCTCCGGGTTCCTTCTCGGAGGCGGAAACCCAGGTATTCGACTTCGATCTCGCATATCTGGGCCTTTTTCTGGCTGGCTCGGTACCCCTGGGCTTCCAGGGTCTTCAAGAGGTAGAGGGTAGCTTCAGCACATTCGGTGAACGTTTCACGGGCCACCAACAGGTCGTCCACGTATTGAACGACCGGCCCATACTCGTCCTGATACGTCTTCAGGTCCTGAGCGAGTTGGTCGCCGAAGAGGGTGGGGGAGTTCTTGAATCCCTGGGGGAGTCGTGTCCAGGTAAACTGCTGCTTATTACCAGTCTGTAAGTCTTCCCACGTGAAGGCAAACAATTTCTGGCTGTCGGCGGCGAGGGGGATGGAGAAGAAGGCGTCCTTCAGATCAATGACACTGTACCACTTGGTCTGGGCTGGCACTTGGGCTAAAATGGAGTAAGGGTTCGGTACGAGAGCAACTATGTCGGCCACCTGGTTGTTGACCTTCCTTAAGTCTTGGACGGGCCTGTACTCGGGGGTTCCTGACTTCTGGTAAATTTCAAGACTCCCTGTTGGGGGAGTTTCTGTAAATGCGGGGGTTTCTTCAGGGAGATGGATGAGGAGTAGGTTCAGGAGGGTAGGGTTCTTGACAGGCTTTCTTGGCTGCCTCGTCCGCACGTCGGTTGCCCCGGGCTATGGAATCTGTCTTCCCTGTGTGGGCCCTACAGTGCATCACAGCGACTTTTCTTGGCTTCCACACAGCTTCAAGCAAGTGACAGATTTCAGGGGCCTTTGCAGCCCGCTGTCAAGAACCTTCAGGCGAACACTACACAATCAACAGGTCACCAACGTACTGGACAACCGGTCCATATTTGATCTGGCACATCATCAGATCTCTGGCGGGTTGCTATGTCGAGCTGCATAGGGTATACTGTGTGTGTGGGACTGGATGAACTTTAGGATCTTGTGTTTGCAACATGAGACAATATATGCGATCTTGAAACAATATCATACAGGAAACAATCAGTGGCTTCAGAGGCGTTAGTGATGATGCCTATACCAAGTAAGCAAAAAGAAATCATTACAATTGAGAATGTATAGCAATATTCCTATATGGACCACCAGTTCAAATGCTGGCCTAGAGTTTAGCAGTCTATCTAACAAAATGAGTTCAACCAAAATCCCCTTCCGGCATTGGTGCAACCTTAACAGAGTTGTTTTGGGATATAAAGGTTACAATTCTAGAAAGTTCATTGCAGTAATAGGCAACAACCCTGAGAACAGAGGAGAATGCGGTGGCCAGGTCTGTTTCAGGAATGGTGGACAGCAGGCCTTAACACAGACTGGTGCCATCAGTGATCACAGTCAAATGATGTCACGTCCTGCCTGCCCACTAAGGTGAGAGGACAATTTGATGAACCTGAAAAACAAGAAAGAGGACTCCAAACGATAAATCAATTAATCAGAACAGGGCCTCTATGTAGGCCTCAGGGCATAAATGATAATAATTCACTCAATATCTGGCCAAACCCTTAACAAAATGCCATTAGCTTAATTCTATACTCAAATTTCATGCTTCTTTTGATAGGTAATACAGAATAAAATGAATTGCTATTCTGTGGAAACACTCCCACATATATCCACTTCCACAACCCTTCTATCTAACTTGCAAGTGTACTTTCATAGCACATAATCATGTACTCCTGCCATGTGGTTATTCACACTATTCACACAACTTGCACATTGGCAGTATATCTTTTACAAGCTTCAAACATCTCAGTAACCTTTCAATGACTGGGACCTTGCTTCCATCTTCTTCACAATGTGATTCCCTATGATTTAAAACTTACATTTAGATCTTTATCATGGTACACCTCACCTCTCTGGACAACCTGGTTTAAGCGTCCAGCTAAAATCATGAGACATATGATTTATGGAGAAAAGTTAGAACAAGGATGATGTCAGCACGTAGGCAGGTGCCTAGAAATGTTCTATAGCAGCACAAAGCATTCTCATTCAAGGTACATTAACAACTTCTTAATCTGAACATTCAGCTAAATTCCTTTACCCTGGAGGGGGGCAAGATCTCTGGAGTCACAATTGCCCAAGGTAAAGTAACACAGATATATTTATCACAAGCATGATGAATTAAACACATTAAGTAGGTTAGTAGACAAACGGTTCCTTGCCTAAATCACATTATTAAAACAAAAGTCTGTAATTGTGAGTCTTATCTGTCTGCCCTAGTCTAGACCGCAAGCTCCTCTGGGCAGGGACTGTCTTCCTTTTTTTTTTTTTTTTTCTTTTTTCTTTCTTTCCCAAAGCAACTTGGGCATGTAATACACACAAAGATCAGCAGAGGGAGCAAGTCATCAATAAAAGAAAGAAGAGTGACGTCATAAGCAAACAACTGAACATTGAAACAACAAACACTGGAAATCCACATGAAACCTAAAACTTATCTCTCTGAAATCTCAATTACCTGGGGTACAGAACATACACGTGGGATATTTCACCAGACAAACATTTATTGTACAAATCCTACTGATGTAGGTACAGAGAATAGGCAAGAAATAGTCTGCAAGTCTCATGAATAACTTAGGAATTTGCATCCCTCCTTTGCAGTGGAGGAAAACAAATTTAGTGCAATACAATTAAGCAGCTGTGATTTGCACTGCCTACGAGACTCATAAGGTTTGCATAAAAGGCAACTGCTCATGGCTACAGGCAGCTGATATGTCCCTGAAGAAAAGCACAAACTGGACCCTTTTTTTTTTTTTTTCCCCGAATGCAGGGTTTGTTTAAACTGAATGTATCTGTGCAGAAGTGGGGAGGAAACAAGCTGCAACAAGCTCTCTCGGTAACTTTGACATAAGCTACAAATCTGAGTTTTAAAATCCAATGTTTTAGCTTTTGGGGTGTGGGATACCTTCTGTGGTTTTCTTTACATTCTTTAGGGACTATGGTCAGTAAATGAACACGATACCATAAATCTCACAGTAAATTACAACAGATGCACCGTGCTTTGAACCCAAGTGCAGCATGGAGCTGAAAATGCCATCATGCACCTTTCAGTAAATCACAAAGTTGAAAGTTAACATAGCGTGACAAAAACAGCTGGAGGAAAATCAAGGCTGCATTCCTGAAGGGAGGCCTTATATTTAACCTCCGTAATACTATACCCATAAGACTTAAAGAAAAGCATGAATTGTCATACCCTTTTTAACAACCAGATTCAAGAAAGATAAACAACATTATCCCCAGCAACGAAATCCTGGTGCTGCATATACAAAGCTTGCACCGTCTGCTATAGAATACATAGTTCTCCTGTTTCAGAGAAACAAAATCTTATCTCTCTATGAAAAAACAACACGTCAAAACGTCATGACGTCGAGGGCGGAGCTATAACACTCGAGGGCCGAAATACGAGGCAAACGCGAACCCCGAACAAGTAACGCGAGTAGCTCCGAGGGACGGAGGGAGGGGGCCCCTTGCTAGCGTCCGTTTCATTGCACTCAGAAACGGGCATTCTTTCCTAGTATCTTATAATAACTTCTAACATGATGCAACAGTTAAGTTCAAAGGCTCATATCACTCTGTTAACATGCACCCGGAGTAATTATTTCCTCGAGCCCACTCCCACCACCGGCTGTGGTCTTATGAGTGGGTCCCAAACCCCGGACTGCTTTTACTCTATAGCAGCCTAAGACAACAAAAAACCTGCACTCCTCAGCTGCTGAACAGTTCATCTGGTTCTCAAGCACGTTATCTAAACACATTCCATTCTACAGCTCATGCAGCTCGTGTACACAAGGTCATGGAATCTGCAGTTCAGAGAAGCCTGAGTCTACATTTTCATACGCCACAAGAAACCCTCCCGTTCGCTGCTCGGTTTCGTCGTCGGAGCCTAGTGAGTTTCGGGACCTAGTCTTATACCAATAGTCCGTATTAGTCACTGGCTAAAAGAGGGTGATCACGCCTCTTCTTCGGTCCTTACTGGGCCGGTCACTACGTAGAGTATACTCGCCTGTCCGCCGGGGTCGCAGGCCGCGCCGTCGTACGCTTCTCTCTGAAATAGAAAAAGGTGTCTTGCCGGAACCTCACAGCCCCACTTCCAGTCAGCCGGAATCAATCGGCCCTCCGCCGGGAGGTGAACGCTGAAGTCAGCGGTGGCCACTTATCACCTTCTCGGGAGGGGGTCGATGAGCCGACCCGGCTGCAGTGGGGAGGGGAAAGAATATAATCCATTTCCCTTTTGTTGTCCCATCTGGGTCGCCAATGAAACGGGTCCGAAAATCAGAAAACAAAAGACAAATTTGGTTCCAAAGGCAGGACAGCTTTTATTGCTAGCAATTGAACAGTACTGAGTAATCTCAGGATACTGCTCCCTGAGCGTCACCTGACACTCGTTCTTATACACTCTTATCAGTAGTCATGCGCAGTTACAGACAGAGGATCTTACACAGAACCCAGGAAACGAAACTTATCTTTGGCTTTGCACACAACCCTCTATTTCCAACACTGGTCTCTAGTCTATTCACAGTTATTTGGCATTGCATATACCATATAAGGCAATATACTGATAAGCAGCACAAGTTCCAGCTGGTTCTGCTATCTGGTTACAGCTTCTTTTAGCTAAGCACAATAAATTGTCCTTTACAGCAAAATAGTATAAACTGCAGCAAAACAGTAACTTATTTCAATGTTCCAGCACATTTACACAATACAGCCTCTATGCATGGATCACGAGACTGGGCTGGCAGAGCCAGCTGCCCTAAATTGCTGACTACTACAATTTGTTATCTAGCTGCTGGTTAACAAATACATACTACTAGTAAAAGTCTAAACTGCACAGGTTTTGGTCTTAGTCTAGGCTCATTATATGTAAGGCACAAAAGGTCCAGTGCATTAATAAAGTATGGCTAAGAGGCCAAAAGCAGAGTTAGAGTCCATAAGTATAAGTCCATCAGTAGGCACAAAACATGAGGTCGTCCTGTTGTTCAGTAGTATTCGGGTGGTAATCGGCGTTCCACCCCTTCAAGGATCCAGAGGACCCGACCAGTGGCCTGATTCAAATGGTGAGAAAGATAAAAAGCACAGAAAAAGAGGTGGTAGAGTTGGGGAAACGGGGTAAAATGGCAAAAGCCCTGTGCAAACTAGCCCCAGTGGAGCACCGCAAGACTTATACAAAGGAGGTAACCCGTTTACTCAAGCTTCTTCAAAAGAAAGAACATTTGCTGGGGGCATTGAAAAAGGGCCCTGGGAACCCTCTGAGAGAAGTTTACATCAACAGAGAAAGAATGGCCTTGGGGGGAAAAGCCCTGACAACCTTCAAACAGTCACAACAGCAAACAGAGAAGGAGAGTAGGAGCTCAGACCTTGGACCCCAGAACACCCAGGGGCCAGAGGAGCTTCCTGGGCCCAGTACCCAAAAGACATTACAGTATATGCAGTACCTTGCTAGTCAGTCTCTGGCAGCTTCTGGAGCAAGCAGGACTGGAGGTGGGGCTGGAGAGGCATCCTCGTTAAGGGAACCTGAGGTTGGAAAAACTGAACAGGAAAAAAGTTTTAAAACCCAGACTTTTCATCTGGTAGAAACAGGGGCTGGAAGTTCAGGAGAGAGACTCTTTTCTACACCAGTGATGGTGGAAGCAGAACTGAAAAACTTACTTGAGCAAGAAGCAAGAGGTCAGCAGAGGCAGTTGCAGCCACAGGTTTTGTGCCCATTGCCTGCAGCAGGAGTTGAGAGCAGCAAACAAACACTGACTCCATTGCAGCTGGGGAGGCCCCGCCCATGCAGCACTGAGGGGCTGGAGGTCACGGCCAGGCAGGCTGCAGCACTGCCAAAGACTGAGAATGCTGAGGTTTTAGCAGAGGAAAACCTGGTGACAGAGAGTGCTGCAGCTGGACAAACAGCAGGTGAAAAGGAGGGGTTCTCAATGAAGAAAGCACAGGAGGATCAGGAGTGTTTGCAACAAACCGGCCTGGCAGCAGAGGCTCCAGCCAATCGGGCTGTGGGAGCAGGAAAGACTGCAGAACAGCTACAAATGCTGGCAGGGGAAATAGCTGCAGCGCCAGAAGATTCCCAGTGTTGCCAGGTGGGCGGTTTTACCGCCCAATTGGGCGGTTTTCCGCGACCCGCCGCGGGAAATTTTTGCCCGCGGCGGGTTGCGGTTTTTTGGGCTGGTTTTTGTGCTTCGGGCGGTTTTTTTAGGTGGCTTTTTCGGCCGCGGTGGGCGGGGTTAGTGACGTTTTTGGGCGGGGTTAGTGACGTTTTTGGGCGGGGTTAGTGACGTGGGAGGCGGGGTTAGTGACGGGGAAGGCGGGGCCGATGACGGCGGGGGCGGGGTTGATGACGGCGGGGGCGGGGTGATGACGCGGGGGCGGGGGTGTCAGGGGCGGGGTTTGAGTTTGGGCGGGTTTTGGGCTGGATTTTGGGCTCCTTTAGGCTGGAAAAATATTTTCCACCTGGCAACCCTGAAGATTCCCCATGTGTGAGAGGGCAGGCACTTCTGGAGTGTGGGAAGCCTCATCCGCTTGGCGAAACAGCGGGGCTGGAGGATCCGACGGAGCAGAACGTTGGAGGAAAAAGGGACCCGGTCCAGAGAGCAGGTTTTGGGCGGGAGGGAGGGGGTACTTGCCTTGCCATGCGCACCAGAAGTAAACGTAACTGGTGGTACTGGGGATTCTGATTCCGGCCAGACAGCGGGGTGGTTGGTTCTGGGGGGAGGGGTTGATTTGACGGGAGGGGGGCAGGGGCACCGGGAGGGGACCGGTTATATAGGGGAACCTGCTCTCAAAGTTCATACGGACCAAATCGATGGGGAGACAGGCAGGGTTTCTGTTGCAGGAGGCATTGAACTGATGGACACTGTGACTGCAGGGGATACGAGTGCTCGGGGGGTGAGGGGTGCAGGGGACCAAGGTTTGCTGGTTGAAGGGGTACAAGGCATGTTGGGGGGAGGGATAGGGAGGGAGGCTGAGAAACGGGGAAGGCTAGAGAAGGAGGATATGATGCATCAGGAGCGGGGGGGCCCCCGCGCTGGAGAAGGGGGGGGACGGTGGGGGGGGTCCGTCCTTTGCGGCGGTGGTGGGTGGAGGAGGCGGGCGCAGGGGAACTAGGGGGGTAGGGGGCAGCGGGGAAGGATGGGGAGGGGGGTGGGGGGGGAGGCCAGGTTCCCAAAAGGAGGAATGTGGTACAATTGAAATGGGTGGGGGGGGGGGGGGATGCCAAGCAGGGATGCAGTCCTGAGATTGGTCCTTGGTCTAGGATTCCTCCCAGAGGACCTCTATGCCTGTATTCATCCGGTGAATATACCAGAATACGATATCAGCTTTCTAACCCAGCGAGGCATGGAGGTCTTCTGGGAGAGATACGAAGGGGTACGGGGGAGAGGGGACTGGAAGAACTACCGGGCCGTACCGATTAGCAGACCCGACCTGGTGCAGGTAACCCTTCTGGTTCGAAATGAGTCTCTATCAGGGGCGGACCTGGCCTTCTGGCTACAACGGTACGCAGAATTGCGTACCCCCTTGTCCAAACTCCCGGACCCCAGTAGGGTGTGGGCTGGAGGTTGGGGTGCGCAGGTTAGGCTGAGGCAGGCAGGGCATGTCACCCAGCACATTCCCTCCTCGGCGTTCATCGGCAGGGATCGGATTCTCTGCTTTTATAAGGGGCAGCCACGGCAGTGTCACAAGTGCGGGTCGTTTAGACATTTTAGTATGTCATGCCCGGTTGTGCAGTGTGGAAAGTGCGGGTCTAAGGAGCATCCCACGGAGTCCTGTATGTCTATTCGGTGCAACCTGTGTGGGGGTCTGGGGCATGCATTTCGAGCCTGCCCTTGGGCCTCCCATAATGGGGGTGAGGAGGAGATAGATAGGGATGGTTCAGGTCAGGGGGAGGGGGGAGGGGAAGCAGACCATGATCAGGTTCCCGGGGCGGGGGGGAAAGGGTCCAGGGAAGGACAGGGACAGGTAGAGGGGGGGGCTTGGGGGAGGGTCGGAAGCGGCAGGAAGGGGAGGATGAGGGCTGGACGCGGGTGTCCAAGAAACAGCGAAGAGGAAAGGGGGGAAGGGGGGTGGGAATGGGGATAGAAGTAGGGAATAGATTCAGGGGTTTGGAAGAGGAGGGAGGGGTTGAGGAACTGGCTGGTGAGGAGGTAGAGGATGGGGGTAGCCGGCAGGACGGGTTGGGAGGTAGGGGAGAAGGAGTGAGGGGAACAGCGGGTAAGAGGAAAGAGAAACGGGGGGGGAGGGTTTTGAGGGACAAAAAGGGGGGAAGGGTAGGGGGGGAGGTGGGTGGATCGGGGGAGGTGACAGCTGATGCAGGGAGGGCGGGAGAGGAAAGGAAGGTAAGAAAGGATGTAGTAATGCAGGCCCGTGAGGGGAGGGAGGAAGGGTCGGAGGCGGGATTGATGGGAAGGGTGGAAGAAGAGGAGGTAGTAGGGGTGGAAGAGGGAGGAGAGGAGGGGGGCAGGTCGGTTGATGATCCCCAGGGAGGGAGGGAGGTGGGTGAAGACAAAAAGAAGATAGGGAGGAAGAAAGCAAGGGTGGGGGAAGGGATGTTTAAGCTAGGGGTCCGGGATTGGGCGGAGGAGGAAGAAGAGGGTGGAGGGGAAGGGACCACGGATGATGGTGTGGAGAGAAGGGAAGGCAGCCAGGAAGGCGGGGGGTGTGGTAGCGAGGACTGATGGCGGGACTGCTATTGGTGTTCGCCACACTTAATGTGGCTAGTGTCGCCTCCCAGAGGGCAAGAAGCTTGGCATTTGATGGCCTCTCTGCTGTGGAGGCGGACTGTTTCCTCCTCCAGGAGACCCGGTTGCAGACGCTGGAGGACATCCGGCGGGCAAAGAGGGCCTGGAGATGGGGACCCTCTATCTGGGGTCTGGCCGGGGAGAGGTATGGGGGGATAGGCATCCTCTTTAAAACCAATAAAGTAGAGATTCAGAGGGTGGTGGAGCTGGGTATTGGTAGGTGTTTGGTGTTGGACGTAATATTGCGGGGGGTGGCCTTGCGGGTGATTAATGTGTATGGACCGCAAAGCAAACAGGGAAGGTCTGCATTGTTCAACAAAATTAAGCCTTACCTATACACTTCAAGGCAGTTGGTGTGGGGAGGAGACTTCAACACTATCTTACGGAAAGAGGATAGTGGGGGGCGGGCACCACAAGTACGTTATGATGGGGTTCGACTAGCGGGGATTATGAAAGGAGCAGGGCTGGTGGATGTACATATTGCACTTGGTGGTGGGAATCAGGGTTTCACCTTTTCACGGGGCACCTGTAGGAGCAGAATTGACCGGTTTATAGTTCGGGAAGGGGCATGTAGGCAGGCACCTAGGGTGGTGGAAGTAGATTTCTCTGACCACAGGATGGTGATGATAGAGTTGGGGGGAGGGGGGGCGTGCAAGCTAGGGAAAGGGTTGTGGAGATTGAATCTCAAATGGTTGAAGGAGGGGGTGTTGCACCAGGAGTACCTGGAATTCCTAGCAGACCAGGTGTCCATTCAGGGTGTCTTCCCTTCCCTCAGGGACTGGTGGGAAGTACTGAAACACCGCACCAGAGGGTTTTTTCTCCGTCAGGCAAGGCGGGAGGGAAGGGAGGCCACCCGGTTGGGGATCGCCCTGAGAAAGCGACGGGATAATCTAATTTCCCGGGGGGGGAGGAAGGAGGATATTGAGGTACTGCAGCAGGAGGTTGAAAGAGTACAGTACAACCGCTACTCTTCCCTCGTCTACGAGCGGGACTTCGGGAAGCTGCTTGGTCCGGACCCGTATGACTGCTGCAAGGAACGAAGGGAGAGGAGGGTGGTGGTGGGGTTTAGGGATGAGGGGGGGGGTGCTCCAAGAATCCAGGGAAGGTATTTTGCGGGTGGTGGGGACGCATTTTGGGCGGGTTTTCTCGGACCTACAGTTGGGGACAGAGGCCATGGGAAGACATATTGAGGGGACCCCGGGGGTGGGTAACTGGGGGCCCCATCTTCAGGTCTTAACGCAGCCGTGGACGCTGGGTGAGGTGGAGGAGGCCATTGGGGCCTTGCGGCGCAGAACAGCGCCGGGGCCGGATGGACTTCCGGCGGAGTTTTACCAACAGTTCAGGGACCAGCTGGCGCCGCTCTTGCTGGAACTCTGGGAGGAGGCGCGAACAGGAGGATCCTTGCCGGAGTCTATGGGAGGATCAGCATTGGTCCTCCTTAGCAAAGGCAAGGACCCTCAAGACGTGGCGAACTGGCGACCAATAGCACTATTGAACAGCGACCGGAAGATCTTCGCCCACATGCTTCATGCTCGCATGAGGAAGGTCTCCGGTGAAGTGCTAGCAGTCCCGCAGAGGTGTGGGGTCCCAGGAAGGGGGGTGCTGGAGGCAGTAGCCTGGGTGAGGGAGGGCTTGGAACATAGCCGGGTGGGAGATGGTAGGTTGGTCGTGGCCTTGGACCAGGACAAGGCTTTCGACCGAGTGCAGTGGGAGTTCTTGTGGAAGGTCCTGGATCACTATGGCTTCCCGGGGGAGTGGATTGCACAACTGCAACTGTTGTATGCTGGGGCGCGATTTTTTCCCCTGGTGAATGGATGGAGGGGGGCGGAGGTGGGGGTCACGGCAGGGGTACGGCAGGGGTGCCCATTGAGCCCCCTGCTGTACGCTTTTGCCATAGATCCCCTGGTGCGGAGGCTAGGAGGAGGGGGGGAGGGAGGGCTCAGAGGGGTAGAGGTTGGCAAAGGGAACGTATTGAGAGTCATCGCTTATGCAGACGATGTCACCGTTTGGGTGGCAGACCAGAGGGAGGGGAGGATGCTGCGGGAGACCCTTGAAGAATATTCCAAGGCATCGGGGTCACGGGTAAACCTGGGTAAGTGTACTAGCTTGTGGGTGGGTCCAGAGGAACGGCGATTTAACCTAGGGGGCGGGTTTCCTGCAGGGATTGAAAGAATGCGGGTGTTGGGAGTGTATTTTGGGGGGGGGGGATTACGGGCGGGAGAGTTGGGAGCAAAAGATATCGGAGGCAAGGGAAAAGGTGGATCGTTGGAAGGGGTGGCGGATGTCCATGGCAGACAGGGTCCGGTTGTTGAAGACCCAGATAGTCCCCATGTTTCTCTTCTTGAGTTACATCTGCCTTTTGCCGGAATGCTGTTTCACTTCATTGTACAGCGTGTTTTTTCAACTTTTGTGGGGCAACAGGATGAACCCGGTAAAACGCAATATTACTTACCGGTCGCGGGAGGAAGGGGGGGTGGGGATGGTAAACCCTGTCTTGCTATTCTCCTCCCTGTTCATCCAGTTTAACCTTGGGCGGGGGGGAGGGTCGGAGGCCCCAGGGTGGGCACAAAGTGTTGTGCAGTGGTGGGAGGGATTTTGGGGCCCTTGGTGGGGAGGGGGGAAGGTGGGGAGGTTGCGGAAGGGTTTCCCAGAGGGGGTAGGCTACTACAAATCCTTAGTAAAGCTGGTCCGGTTGTGGGACATTACATGGGAGGAAATAAGGGCGGGGCAGAGGGAGAGCTGGGTGGAGCGGGTTCGCTCCCAGCATTTCTCATCTCCCCTGACTCTTAGGGATGCTTCAGGGCCTGTGCTGAGGCAGGGCCTGGGCTTTATTTCATCTAGACGACTCCCGAACAAGTACAGGGACATTGCCTGGCTGTCCCTTCACGGTAAATTATATGTTAGGGCAAATATGCACCGAAGCATGCAGGACCGAAACTGCCCGAGGGGGGAGTGTGCTGGTCAGCTGGAGACGATGGACCACTTCCTTATGGAGTGTCCATTCTCCAGAGCAGTTTGTGGAAGAGTGGCCGCCTTGTTGGCCATCCCCAGCTTCACGTCCTACACCTATGCAGACTGGGTGTACGGGAGGCAGCAGGGGACGGGGCGGCTGGAGCCAGGTACCGCCTTCCTCATATCAGTGATTATCAGGTACTGCCTGTGGGTGGCCCGATGCGGGGTGTCTATGCGCCAGGAGTGCAGGTCGGCTGAGCAGGTTTCCTGGGACGTTGTCCGAGCCGTCCAGGAATTGGCACGCTGGGAAAAGGTGGAGGGGGGGTACTTAATTTTGGGGTTTGGTGGAAGCATGTACGCTTGAAGTTGATTTGAATGTATGGTGTGGGGGGGATTTGGGGGGGGGACGGGTTTTATCGGGTTTGTATTTTTTGTATAAAAGTGTAGTGGGGCTGGTTTTACAACGGCATGATGTAATGTCTTGAATATTGGTTTTTCCGTTTTATTTAATAAAGGAATTCTCCAAGCATCCACCACCCTTTCCAGGGACCTGCATACTGCTGTCAGGGTGCTGGGTATGACATTTGAGGCTGGCATACAGGCTGGCAAAAAAGGTTTCTATTTTAATAATTTTAGTGTGGGAGGGGGTTGGCGATCACTGGGGGAGTAAGGGGAGGTCATCCCCCATTCCCTCCGGTGGTCATCTGGTCAGTTGGGGCACCTTTTTGCGGCTTGGTCGTGAAAATAAAAGGACCAAGTAAACCCGGCGAAATACTGCTTATCGCCGGGTTTTATTTTTCCATTATCCGCGAAAGCCGGCCATCTGGTAGCCACGCCCAAGCCTGCCCATGTCCCGCCTTCGCTTCGCCGCCAACACGCCCCTTTGAACTTTCGCTGGCAAGGCAAAGGGAAAGCAGCGAAGCTATCACAAATGTAGCTTTCGATTATACGCTTTTCGCCGCTTTTGCGAAATCGCCGGCCATATCCCGATTTGTGTCGGGAAATAGCTGGCGATTACTTTCGATTATAAGCTGGTTAGTGTTACAGAAGAATCTTTGGTAACATGATAATGATAAGACATGATAGTAGTATTACAAGCAGATATTATAAGACAGTTCTGAATATGTGTGGAGGAGTTATGTATATTCACATTGGTTGATCTTTGTGGTAAGCCTTGTTAAAGAGATGGGTCTTCAGTAGTTTGCAGAAGTTCATTAGTTCGTAGATTATTTTTAAGTTGCGCGGCAGTGCGTTCCATAACTGTGTGCTTAAATAGGTAAAGGTTGACACGTGCATTAATTTGTATTTTAGACCTTTGCAGTTAAGGTAGTGCAGATCAAGGAATGTGCAGGATGATCTTTTGGCATTCCTGGGTGGTAAGTCTATAAGGTCTGACATGCAGGCTGGTGCATCTCTGTGAATGATTTTGTGAACTAGGGAGCAAATTTTGAACGTGATGCGTTCTTTAAGTGGGAGCCAGTGTAGTTTTTCTCGTAGGGGTTTAGCACTTTTGTATTTTGTTTTGCCGAATATGTCTAGCTGCGGTGTTCTGGGCTGTCTGAAGTTTCTTGATTATTTGCTCTTTGCAGCTGGCGTAGAGTGCGTTGCAGTAGTCTAGATGACTAAGCACCATTGATTGTACCAGGTTACGGAAAACGGTCCTTGGGAAGAACGGTCTTACTCTTTTTAATTTCCACATTGAGTGGAACATCTTCTTAGTTGTATTTTTCACGTGGCTTTCGAGTGTTAGGTGTCGATCAATGGTAACTCCAAGAATTTTCAGGGTGTCCGAAATTGGAAGGTTCAGATTTGGTGTGTTAATGGTTGTGAATTTGTTCTTATGTTGAGAGGTGAGTATTAGGCATTGAGGTTTTTCTGCATTAAGTTTCAGTCAAAAAGCATCCGCCCATGAATGCATAATATAGAGACTTTGGTTGATGTCGTTGGAAATTTCCTTTAGCTCTTGTTTAAATGGGATGTAGATCGTTATGTCGTCTGCATATATGTATGGGTTGACGTTTTGTTTTGATAATAGTTTGGCCAAGGGTATCATCATATAGTAGTAGTAGTAGGTTGAAGAGGGTCGGCGAGAGGGGGGATCCTTGTGGGACTCCACATTCAGGTATCCATGTGGCTGAAGTAGTTGAGTTAGATGTCACTTGGTATGATCGTGTGGTTAGGAATCCCTTGAACCAGTTGAGAACTTTACCTCCAATTCCGAAGTACTCAAGGATATGTAGTAGTATTCCATGATCAACCATGTCGAAAGCGCTTGACATGTCAAATTGTAGAAGTAGTATGTTCTTTCCTGTTGCAATCGTTTGTTTGAATTTAGTCATGAGGGTAACTAGTACTGTTTCAGTACTGTGGTTAGAGCGAAATCCTGACTGGGAGTCATGGAGTATTGAGAATCAAACATATAAATGGCAAGTGACCGTACTCACTTGCAAATGCGCACTTCAGTCCGAACGCTGAGAGTCCAAGCCACGCCTCCATGGGCGTGGAAATCGGAGGAGGAGGAAGCAGGGAGGGAAGGAGGGGGCGGAACTCAGGGAAACACCCACAGCCGCACAAGGATACCGTCGCTACCGCTCCCTCCCCCCGAGGTCCCCACTACCACTCCCCCCCGGAGTCGCCGCCCCCACTTCACCCGGCCCGGGACCTCTCTTCGCTATTGAACTTACAGCGCCGAAACCACAGCAGCTCAGCTCCCGTCTGCCTTCCTTTCCTGCCTGTGTCTCGCCCTCGCTGACGTTACATCACACGAAGGTGGGACACAGGCAGGGAAGGAAGGCCGACAGGAGCTGATCTGTGTGTTGCGGTTTCGGCGCTGTAAATTCTGTGGCGAAGAGAGGGCCCTGCTGGGTGGAGGGGGGGCAGCTGCGGCGACTCTGGGGGGGGGGGAGCGGTATCGGTGACCTCGGGGGGGGGGGGGAAGAGCAGGAGAAATGCTGGATATGGGAGGTCACAGAAGGAGGGCGGCCTTGGAGCTGGCTGGGAGGAAGGGTCGGAGGGGGGCAGTGGAGCTGGGAGGGAGGAGGAGGGGCCTTCGAACTGGGAGGGAGTGCGGGGGGGGGGGGTCCTTGGAGCTGGGAGGGAGGGACAGAGGGCCTTGCAGCTGGCAGGGAAGGAGGGAGGATTCTGGACATGGGAGGTCAGGAGGGGGGCCTGGGAGGGATGGACAGAAGGGGGCCTTTGAGCTGGATGGGAGGGAGGGATGGAATGGGGCCCTTGGAGCTGGGAGGGAATGGGGCCTTGGAACTGGGAGGGCAGGGGGCCTTGGAGCTGGGAGGGAGGGACGGAGGGGGGCCTTGCAGCTGGCAGGGAAGGAGGGAGGGCATGGGGCCTTGCAGCGGTGAGGGGAGGGGGGAGGAGGCCTTGGAAAAAACACATCCCAATACTCGCCCGTTTTGACGGGCTTAACAGCTAGTTTGTTTAAATAGTTTGTGAGTTGTTTGGTCACCAACCCTTCCGTTAGTTTGGTTATTAAGGGAATGGATGCTACTGGCCTGTAGTTGGTTAGTTCACTGGCACTTTTTTTTGCGTCTTTGGGTATGGGGGTGAGTAAAATGTTTCCTTTCTCCTTCGGGAAGAGTCCATTTTGTAGCATATAGTTTAAGTGTTTCATTATGTCTGTTATAAATTGTTGAGGAGCAGATGTCATAAGGTTGTTTGGACATATATCTAGTTTGCAATGAGATTTGGCAAATCTTTTGAGCGTTTGGGAGATGATATCCTCTGATAGTGTCTCGAAGTTGGTCCAGGTTCTGTCTGCTGGGTAAATATCAGGGTCTGGGTCTAGACAGTCAAGGAGTTAAGCATAGTCGGTGGTACTGACAGGTATCTTGAGTCGAAGTTGTACAATTTTCTTGTTGAAGTATCTTGCGAGATTGTCTGCTCCTGGTGCATCTTTACTGTTGGTTGTGATTGGTGTAATATCTGTTTGTTCACGAGTTGGAAGAGTTTGTGTGTGTCCTTGTAGTTTGGTCCAATTACCGTTTTGTAATATAATCTTTTAGTTTGTCTTATGGTATATCTGTATTTTCTTTGAAGTTGTTTCCAGGCATTAAGTGTGGGTTCATCTTTCTTTTTATTCCATGCTCATTCTAACCTTCTGACTTGTGTTTTAATGGCAGGACCCCCTCTAAAGGGCAAACACTTCTCCTTATCTCCTTCCAATCTCCTCCCCCTGCCACTCTTCAGTCCCAGGGAACTCTCTCTCTGCATTTTATTTCCAAACTATTCCCTTTGAGCTAGGCTTCCTCCCATGCAGGGACCTCCCAGTCACTGCCCAGGGAACTTACTCTTCTAGTAATCCCCAATCTAACAGGGAATTACACACACACACATATTTAAGATTTCCCTTTGAAAATTTGTGGCTGGAATGCAGAAATCCACTGTGTGAGCCAGGGGCATAGCCAGACTTCGGCGGGAGGGGGTTCCAGAGCCCTACCTCTGTACGTTGTACGTGCAGGACGTCAGAAACAGAAGGAAGACTTTTGCGGAAAGAAAAGGATCTCGGCTGGCGGGGGTTGGGGTCCCCCGCCAGCAAAGGCAGACGACGGCGACGGCAGGAGGAGGGTCGAGAGGGTCATCAGCGGGGGGTCCAGGGCCAAATCTACGGGGGCCCAGCCCCCCCAGGCCCCACGTAGCTATGCCACCGGTGTGAGCACTAACAAGGGGATGATCAAAATCAAACGCTGGCGCTAGAGGCTGTTAGCGCCATACTAGTACCAGCGTTTGCTACCTCCCAATGATGAGTCCCCGCGTAAAACAATGCGCTCGAGGGCTCTGAATGCAAAAGCAGGGCTAAACGTATTCATCCCCAATGATCAGCGACCAGCACGCCAAAGATTGGGTTGCTGGCCGCGGCAAACGCTATGCCAGCTCCGAGCTGGCGTTACGGTTTGCAGGTCATTGGGGAGGAATGGTGAGCCCTGTCCAGCATGTATTTGCATGCTAGCAGGCCCCCATTCCCCCCAACAAAGCAAACCTGAAGACCCCCCCAACGACAGGGGACTGTAGGTCCAGGGGACCTCCGGTCACCCCCCAGGTTCAGGGAGGGCTGGAGATCCAGTGGGTCTCCAGCTCCCCCTAACTCCGCTCAACATTTCCAAACAGTCCCTGGTGGCCCAGTGGGTGACCAACCCCAACCCCCCCCCCCCCCCGAGCGACAGGGGGCAGGTCCGCTGGTCCCCCCCAGGTTCAGGGAGGGCTGGAGATCCGGTGGGTCTCCAGCCCCCCTAACCCCCCCCCCCCCCAGCAAAGGCTCCCTGCTGGTCCAGTGATCAATCCGCCCCCTCCCTACCTACCCCCTACCTTGTGGGTTGGAGAAGGGATGTAGCCTGCCTCCCTCCTCTTCCTTCAATGCCACAAAATGGTGGCGCCCAGCCCTGCCCAGTGTATCCTGGGATGTGCTAGGTGGGGCTACACACCATATAAGGGAGCCTGGGGGGGACCGGAGGTCCAGCGGACCTCCAGCCCGTCACTGGGGGGGGGGGGGCTGGAGACCTACCGGATCTCCAGCCCTCCCTGAACCTGGGTGGGGGGGAGGACCGGAGGTCCGCCAGACCTCCAGCCCCCGTTGCTCGGGGCAGGGGTAGTTGGGGCCTGGTGGTCCCATGGACCTCCAGCCCCTGTGTTTGACAGGTTTGGGCTTTTGACAGACCTGTCAAACAAGTGTGGGAGGATTGTGCGCGTGCGCATGCTCAGGCACATGAACAGAGATAATTGCGTGCTTAAATTTGCATGCAATTATCTCTGATCATAGGTCTAATAACGCCCTGCGCTGTTCCAGTGCTATTTTTGGAGCGCTGTTTGGAACAGCGCAGGGTTTTGATCATCTGCTTGTAAGTGGAGGGAATTTTTCAGGCTGGGTAATTTACCTGCTAATTATTTAGCTACCTGAGCAAATTATCCTAATATTGACTTTTTCTCTGTCTATCCCCTTCCAGAGGCTTCACAGAAAACTAAATACTTTCTTTTAAGTTTGAAGCCTTTTGACACCAAAAACTTCTAAATTTAAGCCTTGGTTCCATCACTCTTGGAGCAGTCCATCCTTGATATGAATGGTTTGTACCAAAGACAATGGAGGATGTAAATGACTTGCTTATGTAACCTGGGTCTCACCTGTGCGCTAGCTCCGGCCGCGGGCCACAAAAAAAAAACATCCTTACACAAACTTCTCTCAGGCAGCTCTTACCACACACCTCATTTCCAGTCTACTTACAGTCATGCCAGGGTGGGTCAATGATCCGGAATAGTGATCCAGGGGTTTGGGAGATCCTTTTTCCAGTTCCAGGTTCCATTTCTTCAGTCCAGGAACCACACTGCATTCTGAAGGATTTACTAACAAACTCAACTTTATTGTAACTTCTGCAACAGGAAGTTTGCAACTACAATGATTCTTCACTTCAGTCACTATTATAAACTCTTATTTAAATCAATCTCATACTTCTGCCGTTCCAGGGGGAACACCTATACCACTTTCTTCTCAGGTATATGTACAGAGGATTCTTTTCTTTTGGTCAGGGTTATTCACACAGACCTGCCAAGTCTTCCGCCGAACAGCCTCCTTTTCCAGTGACAGCAGGAAATGCCTTCATCAAACATCATCTCCTGCTGCTGCTGGTCTCGTGGCAGCAGGAGATGATGTTTTATGAAGGCGTCTCCTGCTGTCGCTGGAAAGGGAGGCTACTTCTGGTGCTCCTGGTTGCAAATTGCATGGCAGCACGGACCTATGAGTGGTTCTGGGTGGAGTTATAGGTAGGCTGGGCCTAGCTATGGGCAGGTCCTAAATCTCCTGCTCAGAACGCTGACCCCCTTGGCACTTGGATTACACTAAGCATTCCTGGTTCTCAGCCCACTATTCTAACAACTAGGTCACTGCAGCTAAAGCATGGATTTGCACAAACTCCATGTTCTCTCCCAAAGTGCTACAAGGCCCTGCAGTTTAAACCACACTGCTTTTGTTAATACAAAATTCAAACAGATCCTTCTAGCAATTAAAAACAGTAAAAAAAAAAACTACTTTGGAAGAGGTAAAGAGTAATGGGATTTGACATCCTGCCTTTCTGTGGTATAACCAAAGCAGTTTACATGTATATTATATGCAGCTACTTTCTCTGTTTCTAGTGGGCTCACAATCTAAGTTTTTGTACCTGAGGCAACGGAGGGTTAAAGTGACTTGCCCAGAGTCACAAGGAGCAGCAGTGTGAATTACATTTAGATCCCTAGGATCTTGGGCCACTGTAGTAACCATTAGGCTATTGTGTGGTACATGAAGCCATGAAGGAAGATTGGGGGAGGGGGGATAAATGAGCTCAAAAGCTCCAGCTGAAGGTTATTTATATAAGTTATACTTAACGCTGCCAACTGGATCCAGATTTGCAGGACAGGGTTGATCCTGTCTTGGGTTTACTCCATTGAATGCAGGGACTTGTAGTTCTGACTTCCCCAGTGCATTCCCTAAGAGAAACAAGACTGCAAGTCCCAGCATGCACTCGGGGAAACCCAGGACAGGATCAACCCTGTCTTGCGATTCTGGATCCAGTTGGCAGCCTTTGATACAGGAGCAATTAAATTTATCTTCAAGAAATCCCACAACCCCACAATCTTTGCATTACTGCAATTCTTGTGCACAGTACATGACAGTTCTGAGGTTGACAGTATAACTATTTTTGGGGGTTTTCCCTAGACAACGGCATGAAACGACATTCACAGAAGGAAAACGTTGGTACCAGTAGTTGTCAGTTGCAGTATGTTTGTCTCTTTCTGAGGTGCATGGAAAATAATAAACCTTATTCATGAAAATGTTATTGTTTTTTATTTATTTTTTGACTATGTGCTGGATACACAAGCCTCAAGAGGTAGTGGTTGCTGATGAGGGTTGTGGTTTCATTCATGGTGTTCAGCATGTTTGTCTAGGGCAGGGATTTTCAACCCAGTTGCTCAGGGCACACCTAGAGGGCCATAATCGAATGGGGCGCCCATGTTTTCATGACAGCGTCCTCGCAGGATGGCCCCGCGAAGAGGTGGGGAAACCCGTATTATTGAAACAAGATGGAAGTCCATCTTTCATTTCGATAATACGGTCAGGGACGCCCAAATCTCAACATTTAGGTCGACCTTAGAGATGGTCATCCCCGGTTTTCAGCCATAATGGAAACCGAGGACCCCCATCTCAAAAACGACCAAATGCAAGCCCTTTGGTCGTGGGAGGAGCCAGAATTCATAGTGCACTGGTCCCCCTGACATGCCAGGACACAAACCAGCCACTGCAGTGGACTTCAGAAATTGCTCCCAGGTGCATAGCTCCCTTACCTTGGGTGCTGAGCCCCCCAAAACCCACTCCCCACAACTGTACACCACTACCATAGCCCTTAGGGATGAAGGGGGGCACCTAGATGTGGGTACAGTGGGTTTCGAGTGGGTTTTCGACTTCTGTACCCCATCCGCAGGCCCCCATTTGTAAACCAAGATGGATAAAAACAAGTGGCTCCCAATTCCTCCCCCCACTTAATATTACAGCATGAGAAGCAGAGATTCAACCTGTAGAATGTTAGAAAGAAAAAAAGAAAAACATACAGTGTTTAAAAAAAACCCCAGCCTCCGTCAAAAAGGTTGCAGTCGTAATACTGAGAGTCTCAAGAGTCATTGGGATATGCTTGGCCTCTCTCATTCCAACTGATCCTCAAGGCCTGGGCCGCATCATAATAATGGAAAGTGCTGTTATGATGCAACCGAAGCTTAGCCGGATACAACAAACTGAAACATACTTGCAACTGGTGTAAACGGCTACAAAGCGGGGAAAACTGTTTCCGCTGAAGAGAGACTTTGGAAGAATAATCCTGAAAACATAAGATCTTATGTCCTTCATAATCCAGGGTTTTACCACTTCAAAGAGCAGCCAATATCTCCATTTTATGATGATAATGAAGCAGTCTAATAATGACTGTCCTGGGGCGTTCCATAGTTGAGCGTTTGGGGCCCAGCCGATGTGCTCGTTCTATACGCAAAGGGCCAGCCGTTTTTGATGTTGCAAGGATCTCGGGAACCATGCTTCCAAGAAGCCACGCAATTCTATGTCAAGTTCAGACCTTCTCCTTTAATGATACAGTGGACTGGAGAGTTGCATAAAGATACAAGAGCACTTGTTCTACACCTCCCAGAACATGCCTGATGATCCACCTATGAAGAAGTATAAGTACTGGGCATTATGGTGTGTTAGAAAAGACAGTGAGCACAGTTTTGCCCTTTGTGCTATTTATTTACATTCCGAATGACTGCCTCAAAGGCAACTGGCATTGTCCACAGTCCAGTAACGTTTAACTGTACACCCTTCCATTTTCTTTAGTTTGGGTCAGGTTCCCCTTTTCGTGACCTTCCTGATCTCCTGAGATTTGAAGCTGGTTCAGATGGCAAAACACTGGTTGCTGAGATTGGGTTCACTACACCGGCTTGGGATTCTCCTTCCTGATGTATGGAGGCTGTTAATGTCTGCATTATGGTTGTGGTCTGGATCCTAAGTGCAGCGGTCTGTTCATTAATAGCCTCTGTTAATGTGGTAAAACCCTGGGCCACGGCCGCAGAAAGATTCTCCATTGCAAGGGTGTTTGCATCAACAGACTGCTGGAGATGCAACATTTGCTCCTGAAGACTCACTATGTCATTACGAGTTGTCTCCATATGTGATTGGAGCAGATGTTGCATCCCTATCTGCCTCTCAGCAACAGCTGGTCTCTGTCTTTCATGCGAGGCCACCACATCCTCCTCTGGCCCACTTTGTGGGTTCTTCAGGTTAGGGCATCGTTCAGTAGGTGAGGGATCTGGGACTTCATTTTCCATCTGTTCTCCTGGTGTTGCCTCGTCCTCTGTACTAGAGGTATCCTGCTTTGCTTTTGGTGGTGGTCTGTGAGCTGGTAGGATCCCAGATGTCTCTCAAGCGGGCATATTCTCCTGGCCGGGTCCTAAAGGTAAAATGACACACACCAGCTGACATGAGTTTCTGATCACATCTTTGTTGTTCAGACCTTAAGTACCATTCTTTTTCACAATGTATTGTATGTAAGTTAGGACAAATATATTTGATGTGGTCCTGGACATCACTGAAAATCTGCCAAGCATGCTCTCTATAGGGCCTTTGTATTCTGATCTCATTTGGTCATAACCTTTGATGCATAGGCTGAAGGACTTTGCTGCCCAGATTATCACTGTGAAGGAATCTGTGTTCCTTTCCCTCAGATGGTTTCTCAGTTCTTATATATAGCATCTGCTCTGTTGTTGATCCTCAGGCAAAGGGATACAAGAGGATGATACAGCAACACAGTATGTGGTTTAACATCTACTACTGTTTTCCATTAATAAGTTATAAAATAACACTCCTGGTCTTTTACTCTGCTCTCCCTTTAAACACTCCTGGCTTTGTTTCACTATTGTTGAAACCTCTGGATTGGGATTCTCTAAAGGTCCTGTTTAATAGTATCCTTCAAGAATACCAGTAACTCCACTTCAAACCATATGCTCTTATTATTATTATTAGCATTTGTATAGCGCTACCAGACGCACGCAGCGCTGAACACCCGACACAAAGAGACAGTCCCTACTCAAAAGAGCTTACAATCTAAATAATACAGATAGACAAGACAAATACGGGTGGTGAAAACTAATGGGTAATGAAGTAATAGGTGATGAAGAGTAAAGGGTGAGAAGGAAGGAAGGGACAAGGGGAGGGCAATTGAGTAGTAGCTAGGAGCCAAAAGCAGCAGTGAAAAGGTGGGTTTTCAGCACAGATTTGAAAACAGGTAGAGATGGAGCTAGACGTATAGGTTCAGGAAGTCTATTCCAGGCATAAGGTGCGGCTCTTGAGCAACTGTCTCCTCCCCACCCCAATTCCAGTTTTAAAAAGGAGATAGAGCAGCTTTTAATGTTAGCTCAGGCAGCCTGGTTCCATGCTGGTTAAGGTGGAGCTCATCCTTTTGGAATAGGCTTTCCCTTCCTCACAATGTTGCCCCAGTTCCTATCAAATCTAAATCCCTCCTCCCTGCACCATCATCTCAATCACACATTGACACTTTGGAGCTCTGCCTGCCTCTTTTGAGTCCTGCATGTGCAGTAGGGAGAATTTCCCAAACTTGATTTATTCCAGTTAATACTTTGCTGTCTGGACATTTTTGGTCCCATTACTTTCGTGTCTCTTCTGCTAACTCTTTCCAGTACGGATCTTTCCCTTTTAGGTCTTTCTTCCCTTTCTTACTTTTCTGCCTCAGTTTCCAAATCAAATTTCTCTCTCTTTCTCACCTCCAATCCTCTACTTTTTTTTTTTTTGGGGGGGGGGGGGGGGGGTTGTATTTTAATTGAATACTCTTCACACAAGTACATAAGTATTGCCGTACTGGGACATACCAAAGGTCCATCAAGCCCAGCATCCTGTTTCCAACAGTGGCTAATCCAGGTCAAAAATACTTGGCAAGATCCCAAAAAAGTACAAAACATTTTATGCTGCTTAGCCCAGAAATAAGCAGTGGATTTTCCCCAAGTCCATTTTAATAATGCTCTATGGACTTTTCCCTTAGGAAGCCGTCCAAACCTTTTTGTAAATCCCACTAAGCTAACTTCCTTTACCACATTCTCTGGCAATGAATTCCAGAGTTTAATTACACGTTGAGTGAACAAAAATATTCTCTGGTTCATTTTAAATTTACTACTTTGTAGCTTCATTGAATGCCCCCTAGTCCTAGTATTTTTGGAAAAATTAAACAGACGCTTCACGTCTACCCTTTCCACTCCACTCATTATTTTATATCTCTCTATCATATCTCCCCTCAGCCGTCTTTTCTCCAAGCTGAAGAGCCCTAGCCACTTTAGCCTTTCCTCATAGGGAAGTCGTCCTTCTCTGCACCTTTTCTAATTCCACTGTGGAACTCATTTTCAAAACAGAAAAATGTCCAAAAAGTGGCATAAATCTGCATTTGGACGTTTTTCTCACAAAAATGTCCCAACTGGTATTTTCAAAACCAATTTTTAGACATTTTTCTATGAAGTCCTTCAGAAGTGCGTTCAAATCACAAGGGGGCTTGTTAAAGGCGGGATGTGGGCACCTTATGCCTGGAATAAACTTCCTGAGCCTGTACATCTAGCTCCATCTCTACCTGTCTTCAAATCTATGCTGAAAACCCACCTTTTCACTGCTGCTTTTGCCTCCTAGCCACTACTCATTTGCCTCCCCCCCCCCCCCCGTTCCTTCTCACCCAGTACTTCCCTCGCCCTTAATTGTCTTGTCTGTCTGTATTATTTTTAGATTGTAAGCTCTTTTGAGCAGGGATTGTCTCTCTGTGTCAGGTGTTCAGCGCTGCATGCTTCTGGTAGCGCTATACAAATGCTAATAATAATAATCTGGGCGTTCCTAACACTCGGACGTTTTTCAGCCATAATGGAACAAAACAAAACCGTTCAGGACTAAAACTAAGATGTTGTGAGCTAGACCTGTTTTTATAGTGAAAAAGGCACAAAAGGGTGCCATAAATGACCAGATGGCCACTGCAGGGAATCATGGGTGACTTCCCAATACCCCCCCCCCAGTGGTCAATGACCCCTTACCACCCCCACAAATGTGAATACAAATATAATTTAGAAGCCGCTATGACAGCCTCAGATGTTAGAGCCAGGTCTATTAGAGCAGCATTCAGGTCCCTAGAGTAGTATAGTGGTCAGTGCAGTGCACCATGGAGTGGGGGACTCTGGTCCCTATCTCCCTCTACCTGTCCAATATGTGGTGGAAACTACGAGCCCTCCAAAACTCACCAGAAACCCACTGTACCCACATATAGGTGCTCCCTTCACCCATAAGGGCTATTGTGTACAGCTGTGGGCAGTGGGTTTTGGGAAGCTCAGCAGACAAGATGCAATGGTGAGATGTATACCTGTGAGCATGTTTTTGAAGTCCACTAGGGTGCCCCATTTATCTCCTGGGATGTCTGGGAGACCAGTCTAGTAAAAATGCTGGTCCTTCCTACAACCTAATGGCTTGATTTTCGATGTTTTTCACTTGGACATTTTTGTTCTGAAAATGGACCAAAAAACAAAATGTCCAAAGCACAAAACCTTATTTGAAACAGTATTTTTGAAAACAAAAGATAGACGTTTTCTTTTTGGAAAATAAACTTCTTTTTTATTCAGATTTTGGACATTTTTGCAAAACGTCTAAAGTCGGACTTAGATGTCATATCGAAAATGCCCCTCCACATCTTTTTTTGAGATGCAGTGACCAGAATTGAACACAATATTCGAGGTGTAGTCACACAATGGAGCGATACAAAGGCATTATAACGTCCTCATTTTTGTTTTCCGTCCCTTTCCTAATACCTAACATTCTATTTGCTTTCTTAGCCGCTGCAGCACACTGAGCAGAAAGTTTCAACGTATCATCAACGACGACACCTAGATTCCTTTCTCGGTCGGTGACTCCTTACGTGGAACCTTGCATTACGTAGCTATAATTCGGGTTCCTCTTTCCCACATGCATCACTTTGCACTTGCTCACATTAAACATCATCTGTCATTTAGATGCCCAGTCTCATAAGGTCCTCTTGTAACTTTTCACAATCCTCTTGCGATTAACAACTTTGAATAACTTTGTGTCGTCAATAAATTTAATTACCTCACTAATTACTCCCATTCTAGGTCATTTATAAATATGTTAAAAAGAACAGTCCCAGCACAGACCCCTGGGGAACCCCACTAACTACCCTTCTCCATTGAGAATACTGACCATTTAACTCTACTCTCTGTTTTCTATCTTTCAACCTGTTTTAAATCCACAATAGGACACTACCTCCTATCCCATGACTCTCCAATTTCCTCTGGAGTCTTTCATCAAACGCCTTTTGAAAATCCAGATACACAATATTAACCAGCTCACCTTTATCCACATGTTTGTTCACCCCTTCAAAGAAATGTAATAGATTGGTGAGGCACGATTTTCCTTCACTAAATCCATGTTGGCTTTGTCTCATTAATCCATGCTTTTGGATATGCTCTGATTTTGATCTTTATAATACTCTCTACCATTTTGCATGGCACCGACGTCAGGCTCACTGGTCTATAATTTCCCGGATCTCCTCTGGAACCTTTTTGAAAAATCGGCGTTACATTGGCCACCCTCCAATCTTCTGGTACCACACTCGATTTTAAAGATAAATTATATATTACTAACAATAGTTCTGCAAGTTCATTTTTCAATTCTATCAGTACTCTGGGATGGCTACCGTCCGGTCCAGGAGATTTGCTACTCTTCAATTTGTCAAATTGCCCCATTACATCTTCCAGGTTTATAGAGATTTCATTCAGTTTATCCGACTCGTCAGCTTTGAATACCATTTCTGGCACCAGTATCTCTCCCAAATCTTCCTTGGTGATGACCGAAGCAAAGAATTTATTTAATCTCTCCGCTATGGCTTTGTCTTCCCTGATTGCCCCTGTTACCCCTCGGGGTTCATTTAGCGGTCCACCCGATTCTTTAAGTGGGTGCTAAGGGGAGCCGGTGAGACTGTGCTAGTTATTATGTGGATTACCTGGACGCCATTTCCAGCTTGCCCTGGTGAGGGTTCTTCACCTTGGGCATACAAGTGCGTCCTTTCCATGGCACGTGCACATTGGTGTGTGCCTGAGGGAGAATGACCAAAGGGGTATGTTCTGCCCCTTTGGAGCCACTGAGGAGTGGGTCATTCTCCTCCTCTCTAGGGCAAAGCGATAGGGAATGAAAGACAAGCCGGGACCTATGGTTCAGCATGTTTGAGCAACAATGCCAGTTTTACTACCTTTACCAGTGAGCTTGCGTTCTTCACCTGACGCCTCCCTATCATCTGAGGTCCTATCCCACCCCCACAACCTGCTTCTTTTTGTGGGATGGAAGGCGCTTTAAAAGGACAGGATGCCATGGACTTTGCCACGGTGGGGAGTTCCACCTCCTAATTCTTAAATTCTGGGAAATGATACCTTAATTTGGGCAGTCTGATCAATCAAGTATTTTTTCATGGAGAGGGTGGTGGATGCTTGGAATGCCCTCCCGCGGGAGGTGGTGGAGATGAAACGGTAACGGAATTCAAACATGCGTGGGATATGCATAAAGGAATCCTGTGCAGCAGGAATGGATCCTCAGAAGCTTAGCCAAAATTGGGTGGCGGAGCAGGTGGGGGAAGAGAGGTTGGTGGTTGGGAGGCGAGGATAGTGGAGGGCAGACATACGGTCCATGCCAGAGCCGGTGATGGGAGGTGGGACTGGTGGTTGGGAGGCGGGAAATACTGCTGGGCAGACTTGTACGGTCTGTGCCCTGAAAAAGGCAAGTACAAATCAAGGTAAGGTGTACACATGAGTTTATCTTGTTGGGCAGACTGGATGGACCATGCAGGTCTTTTTCTGCCGTCATCTACTATGTTACTATGTTACTTTAACTGCTTCCTATTCTGTTTCTTCTACTATTTCCTCTTGTGGGGCCAATCAGCAGGAAGTTTTACTAAAAGACTTGGTTGTTAGCGATCACTAGAATGGAGAAAACTCTACCCTTGATTGTGCAGCATCTATCACTCTTTCTCTCTTCCCTCCAGGTCATGCATCTCCCTTTCCTCTCTCTTTCTCTCCCCTCCTTTCCTCTCTCTCCCTTCCCCCTCCCTCTGACATTGACTTGTTTTATTTCAGAATTTACTTTTTCGCCCTAATTCTTCCCGCCCTACCTTGTCGTGACCTGTAGAGGTCGCAAATAACAGCACCAACTACTACCGGTCCCGGTCCTGGAACGCATTTCGTTCCCTCGCCCCACCCCGGAAACAGGAAGTTACGTCAGAAGGAGGGGGAAGCGTCAGAGCTGCGTGCGCGCAAGCACTGACCATACCAACGCATGAACGCAGTGCGTGCTCGCGAGTTGTACACACACAGACTAGTCTAGTCTATGAGGTAGAGCAAGAGGGCAGAGAGGTGTAGGTGGTATATAGAGAGGGGAGCTGAGAGCGCTACACGTGTCTTCATTATCTCAGGCAACGTTTCGTCCTGCCTGACCGGCGCTCAGGAGAGGAAGGAGAGGAGACTGTTCGGTTGAGAGCCCTGAGTGCCTCACACACCAGAGCTGTGTCAGTGCCACCCAAGGAGGTTAGATAAAACTTACAGGAGACTTCAGGCATATTTTCAAAGCACCTTAGTCTTCCAAAGTTCCATAGATTTCTATGGAACTTTGGAAGGCTAAGTGCAGGGCCGGTCCAACCCAGTAAGCGAGGTAAGCATGGCAGGAGGGCACCGCCATGCCATGTTGACCCTCGCCGCTTACCTCATCTCCCGGACCCCGACAGCAGCCCTGCCTTCGGTTTCCTGCTCCGGTACCCGTGCCGCCCTAGGGCATTTAAATCTTGTATTTAAATTTACCACCGACGTCGCAGCAGCTGCGCAGCATCAGTGAAAGCGCTGCTGCCCGACATCTCTAGCTTTCCCTTCGCTCGTTCGTTCCCTTCTCAGTGTCCCACCCTCGCAAGGAAATGAAGTCGGAAGAAGGCGGGACACTGAGGGAACGAACGAGCAAAGGGAAGGCTGGGAGACGGCAGCAGCGTTTTCACTGATGCTGCGCAGCTGCTGCGACGTCGGAGGTGAATTTAAACACAAGATTTAAACCAGAGAAGAGGGCAGGCAGGTGGGACATGGGAGCAGGAGGGCAGGGGAGAGAGGAGCATTGATCGATGGACATGGATGGGAGGGCAGGACCCAGGGAGACAGGAGAAATTGCTGGACATGGAGGGGAGGGAGGAAAATTGCTGGATATGGATGGAGGAGGGAAGGGGAGAGAGGAGCATCCATGGATAGAAGGGCAGGGCCCAGGGAGAGACGAGAAATTGCTGGATATGGAGGGGGGGAGGAGGAGAATTGTTGGATATGGATGGATGGAGGAGGGAAGGTGAGAGACGAGCATCGGTGGACAAGGATGGACATGGATGGGAGGGCAGGGCCCAGGGAGAGACGAGAAATTGCTGGACATGGAGGGGAGGGCAGGGGAGAAAGAGGAGAATTATTGGATATGGATGGAAGGGCGGCAGCCGAGGAGAGAAGAATTGCTGGATATGGATGGATGGAGGGGAGGGCAGGGAGAGAATTGTTGGACATGGAGGGAAGGGAAGACAGGTGTAATATTTTCAATGATGCCATGGCAAGTAAAAGGGGTGTGACTACTGTAGGGGTGGAGCCATAGTGATCCCGCCCCTGGATGGGTAGGGGCGCCGACTAATAGGCTGCAGGAGGGCGCCAGAAACCCTAGGACCGGGCCTGGCTAAGTGCTTTGAAAATGAGCCCCTATAATGATTGGCAAGGTGAGCTTATCTAGTCTACTGTAAGCTGAAGCCAGTAGACAGAGCTTGCTGCGGTTTTTAGTACACCCCAAACAATAGCAAACACTTTTGAAAACAATAGCAAAAGATTATTAGAAATAAGGGACTGCCTATGTGTGGTCCATCTTTAACAAGTCTAAGCTGTTTCAGTTGGATAGGCAGTGCCTTAAACGGTGGAGGAGAAAAGATTTGTTTTTAACTTATTGTACAGCTTTTTAATTTATTTGAGAGCTTTCCATATAAATATCATGAAATACAAATTGAATATCACTAAAACAGCTTAAAAAATTATTGTAGCTGGTAGCAAAAGCAGTAATAAAGTGTTATGTGCTCATTTTTCTACACTGTTCTATACATACAGATGGCAAAAATTTCAGTGAGGATATTTCTTTCCTGATGGGTTCATCTTAAATGTAATCTGCCTTGGGAAGCATGGTGTTATAAAGATTGGAATATATTGAAATGTAAATGGAAGTAAAATTAAACTCTCATTGGGGCACGCAGAATCACATTTTCAACAGTTTTATAGAATTTGACATGTTAGATACACAAATGGATTTCTGTTTGAACATGTTTCAGGGGCAAGTGGGTTTTATAAGTCAAAATAAAAATATTTTGTTTCATGCAGATCTCTTTTGTTTAAACATAACTAATGGGCTATAAGCCCTAATGCAGTCCATTGGTTTTCTTTTATTTTGTTCTTGTGATAACTTATACTGTGCCAGAACTGAAACTTCTACTCTTTATGTGGTTGATAATAAAAGGAGCTCATTGTGAACATCCACCCTAAAAGGTTGTTTTTGTGGCAGTACATGAGGAATTGAGATCTGGAATAAATAATTGTATGTTGTGTCCCTAGTCATGCATCCAAAGTTTATATAATCCTTTCAAGAAAGCCAGTTAATGTTTAGCTTACTAGTGGAACGTAACTTATAGAGGCATGGTATGATCGCATTTAAGTAAGGTAATACTAGGGCCCCAGCTAAGGAACAGGTTTATTTGAGTTAGTCTTCACAGTACCAAACTTGATTTCTTGTGCCATCACCATCAAGCTGGATAGGCAGGGCCTTAAAAGTGTGGAGGTTAAAGGATTTTTTTCTTTACGTTTATATTGCACATTATCTCAAGCAAAGTCAGGTTCAATGTAGCTTACATTTTCAAGTTACAGTGAGACAGAATAATAGAATTCACGTTATATCATGGAGCAAATAGATGGATATGTCTAAAAAGTAACAAAGTTGAGATTAGCATATATAACCCAACTAGGCATTTAAAGTTTGTCCTTTAATTATGCCATATGTTCAGAAATCATAGCCACAACTATAGACAGTTATTCAAATATCACATGTATACACCAGAACAGGCATCCATACACATATTGCAAAAGTAAGCAACAATTTCTAGAGGACATCCAAAACATAGGGCCCTGTTTACTATGCAGCGCTAGGGGTGCGTGCTAAACGCAAATGACACCCATAGGAATATATGGGTGTCTATAGCATTTAGCGTGCACTAATTTTAGGTGTGCACTAAAAACGCTAGCGTGTCCTAGTAAACAGGGCCCTTAATTTTTATTTTCTTGTTTCTATCTTCCAAAATTCCGGACAGCAGATGTTACAGATCAGTAGGACCCAAAGCAGTCCAAAACAAGTAAAGTCAGAAACAACACAGTTTATACCTGATTGTTGTGCCACCCTTAGGATTCACCTTTGGGTTTAAAAAGCAATGTCATGTGCACATAAGGACTGGATAAGTGAATTAAACAAAGTTTAAAGCAAATGTCCTTAATATATGTAATACTTGGTAGCAGTATTGAAACAGTGATGGAATATTCACATAGAAGAAGCCTGAGCTAACAGATTTATTTAATTATCCAAAGATGAGTTTAGGTTAATGTGGCTTACATTTAACAGTTGTTAGAGATTACATTGATTCAGTTACATTTACAAGGTTGTATGATGTTGTGTTTTACAGTGGTTGGCAAAATAACTGTTAGTGCATATGGAATAGTCTTTGGGTTTCTTGAGAAAATGTGTCTTAGTTCATTTCTTAAATGAAAAGATGCATTAGAGTTGTGTTTTGTTGTCATAGAATTTCTTGAAGAGGTAGGTCTTTTTTTTTTTTTTTGTTACATTTGTACCCCGCGCTTTCCCACTCATGGCAGGCTCAATGCAGCTTACATGGGGCAATGGAGGGTTAAGTGACTTGCCCAGAGTCACAAGGAGCTGCCTAGTGGTTAGGGGGTAGATCTTTATGTCTTTTCTGAACTGGAGGTAGTTTGTGATGCCTCTTTATTTATTTATTTGTTTCATTTCTATCCCATATTTTCCCGCATATAGTAGGCTCAATGTGGCTTACAAAGTTCCAGTGAGTTGTGGACAATACATAGTAGTAGAATCATTGTAGCACAGAGTAGTAGTAAAATACATAGTAGTAGTTCAGTTAGATTTGTTGTGGAATGTTCCATTCATTTTGCAAGATTGGCTAATTTAGAAAGGGGTAGAGTGTTCACTGGTCCTTAGTTTAGACGTTGTGTTTTATTTTTTCATTGTTTATGTCGATTCTGCAGGGTATGCCTTTCTGAAGAGGTGGGTAATTAGGTTTTTTCAGAAGTTTAGATGAATGTTCATGGTTTTTAGGTCTTTGGTAGCGTATTCCAGAGCTGAGTTCATATGTAGGAAAAGCTGGATGCATATATTGATTTATATTTCAATCCCTTACACTTTGGGAAGTGAAGGTTTAGGTACGTTCTTGCTGATTCGATAGTGTTCCTTGTTGGTAAATCGATTAGTTCAGTCAAAGAGTCACAGCAAGCAAAGGTAGAGGCTGACCAAAGATGAATCATCACTGGGGATATGGTCCAACAGTCTTTATTGAAACAAATAAGGAAAGGACCCAGCATGGTCCATGTTTCGGCGCATATAAGCGCCTACATCAGAGGTCGAGTGGTAAACACTGGACGGAGGCGCAGGTGTTTCGCTCTGCGTTTATACAAAGAATGGAGTATCAATGCATTTAAGCACTGAACGCTAGTGAACCAACACTTGCAAAAACTGTAGAAACAAAACTCGCTTTCCTTATTTTCTTTAATTGGTAGCCAGTGCACTTTTTCGCGAAGAGGTTTCACACTTTCAAATCTTGTCTTTCCGAAGATAAGCCTGACTGCTGTATTCTGAGCGGTTTGAAGCTTTCTTAGGATTTGTTCTTTGAATCCTGCATATATACCGTTGCAATAATCGACGTAGGATAATACCATTGTTTGAATCATGTTACGGAAAGTTTCCCTTGGGAAGAATCGTTTTACCTGTTTTAGTTTCCACATTATGCGGAACATTTTCTTGGTAGTGGCAGAGGCTTTTGGTTCTCTAGTGTTAGGTTGCTGTCAATAGTGATGCTGAGGATCTTTAGGTTTTCTGAGATTGGGAAAGACAGGCTCATTTTCGAAAGAGAAGGACGCCCATCTTTCGACACAAATCGGAAGATGGGCGTCCTCACAGGGTCGCCCAACTCAGCCTAATCTAAAGCCGATTTTTGGGCATCCTCAACTGCTTTCCGTCGTGGGGATACCAAAGTTCACGGGGGCGTGTCGGAGGCGTAGCGAAGGCGGGACTTGGGCGTGCCTAACACCATGGGCGTCCTCGACCTATAATGGGGGAAAAAGGCGTCCTGACGAACACTTTGACGACTTTAACTGGTCCTTTTTTTCTTATGACCAAGCCACAAAAGGTGCCCGAACTGACTAGATGACCACCGTAGAGAATCGGGGATCACTTCCCCTTACTCCCCCAGTGGTCACTAACCCCCTCCCACCCTCAAAAAACATTTAAAAAAATATTTTGTGCCATCTCTATGCCAGCCTCAAATGTCATACTCAGGTCCATCACAGCAGTATGCAGGTCCCTGGAGCAGTTTTAGTGGGTGCAGTTAGGCGGACCCAGGCCCATCCCCCCTACCTGTTACACTTGTGGTGGTAAATGTGAGCCCTCTAAAACCCACCAGAAACCCACTGTACGCACATCTAGGTGCCCCCCTTCACCTGTAAGGTCTGTGGTAGTGGTGTACAGTTGTGGGTAGTGGATTTTGGGGGCTCAGGACACAAAGTAAGGGAGCTATGTACCTGGGAGCAATTTATGAAGTCCACTGCAGTGCCCCTAGGGTGCCTGGTTGGTGTCCTGGCATGTCAGGGGGACCAGTGCACTACGAATGCTGGCTCCTCTCATGACCAACGAGCTTGCATTTTGTCGTTTCTGAGATGGGCGTCCTCGGTTTCCATTATCGCTGAAAATCAGAAACGACCAAGTCTAGGGACGACCATCTCTAAGATTTAGGCATCCCCGACTGTATTATCGAAACGAAAGATGGACGTCCATCTTGTTTCAATAATACGGGTTTCCCTGCCCCTCCACGGGACGTTTTGCGAGGACGTCCTCAGCAAAACTTGGGCGTCCCTTTCGATTATGCCCCTCCACGGGAATTGAGCTCCACTATTTTGAACCCAGGTGGCTAAATCCCATCATGTAGGTGGACTTGTATGGGTTTTGCAGTTGGGCAGGTGAAGTAGTAGGTAACCTCTGGTCCTGGGTTTGCATTTCTTGGTGATAGTTTGATCATGTCCAGCATGTAATCCGGTGACATGCCAAACAGTATTTTGAAGGTGATTGTGCTGGTTTTGAAAAATAGTCTGGCCTTGATCAGGAGCCAATGTAGCATTATAAGTAGTGGGGTTGCTCTATCATTTTTCGACTTTTTGAATATCAATATCGCTGTGTTTTGGATGGTCTGCAACGATCGTAGTAGGTTTTATTTGTAGCCTACATATGCTGCACTATAGTAGTCTAGTTGGGACAATATCAATGTCTGTACTGTAAGATGGAGTGACGGGAGAAATAGTCTCTGATTCATCTCAGTTTCCATAGTGTTTAGAAGCTTTTTGATGTGATTGCAGCAACTTGGTCTTCAAGGGTCAGATGTTTGTCAAGAATGATTCGTAGTATTTTTATTTGTTTCGATTGTGTAAGAGTGTTGATCTAGTATGAGGTTTTGGTAAGTAGTGGGATTGTTCTGGCTGGATAAAACCAGGAGTTTGTTTTTTGTCTTGGTTCAGTTTAAGTTTGACAATTGATAGATATCATTGTTAAAGCGGAAATAGTTGTGAGTTAAAATAAATTTGATTAGTTTTGTAATGGTTTCTGGTGAGTATGGATGGTCCAGTTTGGATGTTTTTAGGAGTTTCTCACATGCAGCTATGCCATCCGCATGGGGAATGTTGCTGTATAGTGATTCTACATCCCTTCTGGTCACTATGGATGTAGAATCACTCTACAGGAACATTCCCCATGCGGATGGTCTAGTATTGATGGTCCAGTGTGGATGTTTTTAGGAGTTTCTCACGTGCAGCTATGCCATCCACATGGGGAATGTTGCTGTATAGTGATTCTATATCCCTTCTGGTGATAGTGATTCTACATCCCTTCTGGTCACTATGGATGTAGAATCACTATATAGCAACATTCCCCATGCGGATGGCATACCTGCATGTGAGAAACTCCTAAAAACATCCACACTGGACCATCAATACTAATTCTCAGAGTCTAGCTTGGAGCTCCTTGTTTACCGAGCATTGCTTCGGACTCATTTTGTTCCTTTGCAGAATGCTTCACTTAGGAACTTACAAGCAGTGTTCTTGGTCGCCAATTCTTCGGCATGCAGAGTTTTTGAATTTTTAGCACAGCTATGCCGAGCTGTTTTTTTCTGCAATTTGCAAAGTCTGGAGTGACCTTGCTTTCGGTTCCTTCTTTCTTTTCCTGCTGTGGTTTGGCTTTTCTTTTTCAGCCTCTCTTTCTTCCCTCCTTTCGGGAGGGGGATTTTCACGTGGAGTACACGGCAATTCTGGATATTCAGAGGGCTCTCCGGTATTTGCAGATGTTGCATATTTTTCAGCGTTCAGATCTTCTCTTTCTCTTTGTCGCTGGTTCTCGCTATGGGACGGCAGCCTCTGATCTGATTTTTTTTCTCGTTGGATTGCAGATAGTTTGTGGACTTTTTGGAAAGGTTGCGCCCCGTCGGTGGCATTCCAGGCTCATTTCATGAGTTTGCTATCTACTTCTGGGCGGAATGGGTGTGCTTTCACTATTCAGATGCTGCTTTTGCAGCAGTGGTTCTGTCTCGGGGAGCGGCGACTTGCCACCCTACTTAGGGATTGCTTTGGTACATCCCACCAGTTCTTGGAGTCATCTGCTGCATGCGCTAAGGAAGGTAAAATTATGCCTTACCTCCTGATAATTTTCTTTCCTTTAGTAGCAGCAGATGAATCCAGGATCCCACCCTTTGACAGTCGTGCTTGTTTTGCCTATCTGTTCTTGTCCTGGTCTTTAGTTTCCAAAAAAAAAAAAAAGGAGAAGAGGAAAGAGAACAGAAACTATTGAAGTGGACTCCATCACAGTCGTGGTTTCTCTTAAGTCAGACTAACAAGCTTCTGTTTTGTATGGTTGGTGAGGAAGGCTTCCTGGTTTCTTGTCTGATTCTGCTTGGTAATGAGACATGTACTGAGGTGAAGGAAAGAGCGTGCCGTTCTGGTATCACTGCCTTCAGCTTTGTAATCTCTATCTCCACCTGCTGGTAGATGGACACAATCACTAGTTCTGGATTCATCTGCTGCTACTAAAGGAAAGAAAATTATCAACAGGTAAGGCATAATTTTACCTTCTTCTGCTGGTTATAACCTTTCCTATGCAGCCTAGCATTCTTCTGCCCTTAGCCACCACCTTGTCACCTTGTTTCATTACCTTGAGATCCTCAGCACTATCATCCCAAGGTCCCTTTCCTGAGCTGTGCTTATCAATCTTTCTCCTCTTACCTGGTTCGTCTCCTTTGGATTTATGCACCCCAAGTGCATCACTCTGCACTTCTTGACATTGAATTTTTAACTGCTAGACCTTTGACCATTCTTCTGATTTTTGCAAATCTCTTCTCATGGTTTCTACCCTCTCCGGGTTATCCACTCTTGGCTAACTTTGTGTCATCCACAAAATGGCAAACATTTCCTTGTAACCCTTCAGCAGTAACTCTCACAAATATATTAAACAGAATTGGCCCCAGCACCGATCCCTGTGGTACTCCACAACTCACATTCCTTTCCTTCGAGCGGATTCCATTTACCACCACCCTTTGTCACCTGTCAGTCAAGCAGTTCCCAATCCAGTTCACCATTTTAGGTCCTAAGTTCAGTCTTCTCAGCTTATTCGAGAGTCTGTGAGGAACCCTATGAAAGGCTTTGCTGAAATCCAAGTAGATTACATCTAGCGCATGTCCTTTATTAATTTCTTTGGTCACGCAGTCAAAGAAGTCGATCAGATTCGTTTGGCAGGATTTTTCTTTGGTAAAACAATGTTGCCTTGGGTACTGCAACCTGTTGGATTCTAGAAAGTTGGCTATCTTTTCCTTTAGCAGCGACTCCACTATTTTTCCTACCACCGACATGAGGCTTACCGACCTGTAGTTTCCCACTTCTTCCTTGTCCCCCGCTTTTGTGAATGGGGACCACCTCGGCTTGTCTCCAATCCCATGGAACCTCTCTCCCATGTCTAATGCTTGGCACCAAACTGACCCACTGATACTATTTAACAGCTTTGGTACACTTCTTTGCCTTCTTTACTGCAGTTTGCAAAAGAAGATTTTTTTTTGCCTAACAGCTTGTTTGTGTTTGAAATAAGAGCCATTTAAGGCCCACTGTCTGTTTCTGGTATTTTTGAGGCTACAATTCCTCTGACTCCTGACGCAGGCAGCAATGCTCTGTGTCGAGTCTCTAAAAGTTTTTACCACAATAAACTATTTACCCATTCGACCCTAAGTCTCCTTGGCTTTGTGTTGGGAGTGCCATCAGATACCCTACTCCTTTGTTTATCCCCATAAAGAAAAGATGCCAATAACAAAACAGAATAATTGTTATGAGAAAGAAGAGAGCAAGAGGCTATTGAAAGAATGAAAGAATGACAAGTCTTACCCTTAAAAATGTAATTTTATCTAATAAAAGTGATGTTTTAAACTTGGTGCCGGGGATTGGGTTGAATGGATTTTAGGTAAGTGTCATGAATATGTGGGCCACATTGAGGCTTTTCTAGTGTATGTACTCCATTGAGAATATCTTTAATGATTTAATGGGTTAGAAATTACAGAAAATAAGAAAAAAATATATAAAAGAGAGAAAAAAGTAAAACCTCATTCAAACAAATCATGTCCAAATTCAGTTTTTTCCTTTATGTGTTCAAAATGTATTCATGTTGAGTAACTTTTCTTTTTCTTTTTCTTGTTAGATGTTTCGCTTAAGCTCCTTCTGTTGGCGATGCTTTACTTCTGGTCTTGGGAACCCTCTGGTCACGTACTACGCTTTGCAGCTTCCATGGTGATGGCATTCCACCAGACTATGATGTGATTGTCGTGGGTGGAGGACATGCAGGAACAGAGGCGGCGGCAGCTGCATCTCGGACCGGTGCACGGACTCTGCTCATCACTCACAAAATAGAAACCATAGGTAATGAACTGGGGATGAAGCCTAGTTTAAAACTGCCATGTCAGATCTCTGGTTTGTGTTCACATACAAACCTGAGTGGATGTAGTTTGGGTTAACGTAAGCTCTGAATTTACTAGCAGTGATATCCTCCGATTCTTAGGCAAGAACATCTTTTTTAATTTTTTTTAATTTGTATCAAGTCTTTATTAAACATTTGTCAGGACAACATCACAGAGTACTGCAAACCAGAACATGTATGCAATAAAATTGCTGGCCAACACTACCAAAACATCCAAGATTACAATACCCCAACAGTATAAAGCAATAGTAAGTCTTGATATACAAAAAGATAAATGTAACTTCAAATTACTTTAATAGTTTTCTTACACCCACCCCCCTAACCCATCCCCTCACCCCCTCCCTACCCTCTCCTTGTGTCTCATTTAACTCCGGAACCCCCCCCCCCCCCCACCCACTTACTACCACTACTACACAGGGTCCAAACACACCACAAACTAGCTCAGTAAGTACAATACTTAAGAAAAGGGTTCCAAATAGCCTCCCATTTAGCAAGAGTATGGCATTTAATTGCCCAAAGTCTCTCCATCTCACAAATATACCAAAGCTTATTTAGCCATTTAGTAATAGGGGGAACAGAAGGTTGTTTCCAGTGCGCTGCTAATGTCACACGGGCAGCAGACATCGCATGTCGCACCAGCAAGGATTGGGACTTGGTTAGGCCTGGTGGCTTTTTGCAGAACAGAAAGTAAAGTGGGGACCACCTGAGTAGTCTATCTAACTATCATTGTAACCTATACTGTATTCCCTTCCAGTAAGCCCAATGAAAAGGGAATTTATCCTGAAGCGATGTCAACAAATTTGGTGGAATGCCAACTGGCATAGCCTCCGATTTACCCATATTGAGTTTAAAATCGGAGACCATGGAGTATTCATTTAAAACTTGTAGCAGATTAGGGAACGAGATCAAGGGCTTGGTTAAAGAAAACAATATATTGTCCGCAAATAAAGACACTTTGTACTCATTTCCTCCCACTAAGATACCCATTACATTAAGATTGGAATGCAACTGCTCGGCTAAAGGTGTCATTACTAGAGCAAAAAGCATTGGCGAAAGAGGACAGCCCTGACGAGTCCCCTTCTGAGGGGAAACAGCGAGGAGTTACCTCCATTGATCCGCACACAAGCAGTCGGGGATGCATAAAGTGCCTGAATCCAACCCCTGAAGTGAGAGCCAAACCCGAATTTTTCCAATACTTTATCCATAAAGGGCTAATGGACTCTATCAAAGGCGTCAAGTCCTAGGAGGGAAAAGGAACAGTCTTCCTGGCGAGCAAGATGAATTAAGTTAAGCACCCGATGAATATTGTCCATAGCTTTTCGGCCTGGGACAAATCCGACCTGATCTGGATGAACCAGGACCGATAGCACCGAGGCCAATCTGTTTGCCAAAACCTTTGCCACGATTTTAGCATCAGAATTGAGAACCGAGATTGGACGATATGCTGCACAGTTGGTTTTGTCCTTACCTGGTTTTGGAATCACAGCTATCCATGCTTCCATCATAGATCTCGGGAGGGGGTTACCCTTCCGAACTTCATTAAGGATATCTAATAGGAGTGGAGATAATTCCCCTAGGAAAGTCTTATAAAACTCGTTCGGAAAACTGTCAAATCCAGGAGACTTACCCCCTGGAAGCTGTTTGATAACCTTATGAACCTCCTCTATTGTAATAGGGCACTCTAGTAAGGCTAATTGTTCAGGGGATAAAGTAGGCAGAGATCGAGCTGCTAAGTATTCATCAATATGAGCAGATGATAAAGACGTGTCAACTGAGTAAAGAGTGTGAAAGAAGTCCTGAAAACGATGGCGAATACGAGGAGATGTAGTGAGAGAGGATCCACAGCCATCATCTATTTTAAAGATTGTCCTGACGCAGCCGGAAAGCCAACTGACGCCTCGGTTTATTGCTATGGCCATACTGGGTCTGAGATGGCCGCTGGTTAATAAACTGAAGCTGCTCTGAGTAAATTCCATCCAAACGCAAGCGCATGGCCCTGAGAGCGTGGACAGAACCAGTTGTTTTATGTTGTTCTTCCAAATTGTGGAGTCGAGACAAGCATTCAGCTATTTCTGCTGTCCGTGAACGTGCCTTATGGCTCGCTTTTTGAAGAAAATATCCCCGAGTAACAGCCTTTAGCGCATCCCATACTACCCCTAAAGAGGAAACCGAGTAGCCAGCAACTATCTCAGGTTCCTGCAACAAAGTATTCAGAGTCCATCTTGTGTCTCTACCTTCATCATAAAAGGATGGAAAGGTCACCCAAACTGGGGCATAGTCAGATATTGTAATGGGCCCCATTCCTGTTTCAAGGCTCCCTTCAGCCAAACGAGTGTCCACTAAAATATAATCTATCCTAGAGTAAGATTCATGAGAGTGTGAATAGAAGGTATAGTCCCAAACATCTGGATGCCTTAGTTGCCAAGGATCACATACACCCAAGTCTCTTACCAACTCTGCAAAAGCACGCGAGATCTTATAGTGATTTGCCACAGGAGGTCCAGATCTATCCATAGCCGGGTGAATGGTAGAATTGAAATCTCCCACCACAATCAGGTGAGCTGCATGCATAACGGGAATCTTAGAGCAAATGTTTTGAAAAAAAAAACCTCTTGAGATTGATTTGGCGCATATATTGAGGTTAGCATCAATATGCACGGTCAAAAATAAAATTCTACCTGCGGGGTCTCGCCTTATGTGCTCCACCATCATCTGTAAGGAAGAGCGCAATAAAATTGCAACACCTCTTTTCTTTGAGCCATTGCTCGCCGAGGCACAATACACATGGGGATAACGAGGGTGAGCCGCCAACCTCTCGTGGTCTCTCCTGAAGTGGGTCTCCTGCAAAAACACAACCATGATGCAAAACTTTCTTAAGCGATTTTTTATGTTTCTGGGGAGAATTCAGCCCCTTAACATTGTATGAAAAAACCTTTAATTATGTCATTTACATAAAGGATAGGGTTGTAAACAGCTGCAAATCTCCAACTGTCAGAGGTGAGCTAATCCAAAATAGCCTAACGGACCCTGTGTCAACACCCGCTAATACTCTCCAAATCCCCCAAGACCCTCCCTGCCCCCAAATCCTCACGTAAATCACACATCTACTACTGTTGCTCCAGTCACTTCATCGAAGAAACCAATCAAGTCTGGCAAAACTTTCCTCTGTGAAACATCTATAGTTCTGTAGCCCACTGGTATCAAGATGTTGACACTCATCAGTATTAGCTATATTGAACTGTAGTGGATAAAGAGCTCCTTTTTGCAAAGCGATGCTACCGATTAGCTGCATGCGGAATGCAAAAAAGCCCATTCAATTCCCATAGGCTTCTCATTCAGTGCACTCTAATTGGTAGCACTACTTTGTAAAAGGAACCCAAAAATCTTAAGACTCACTCTAGTCTTAGCCCAATTTCATTCCTGCTGCAGTGCTACAGACCACAGATGATCCCTGACTTTCCCTCATTTCTTCCCAGCTACAAATGCACTCGATCTGCAGTTCCTCATTACTTCTCTACCCTCATCTCCTCTTACGTTCCTACCTGAAACCTCCGCTCACAGGACAAATCCCTCCTCTCAGCACCCTTCTCCACCACCGCCAACTCCAGGCTCCGCCCTTTCTGCCTCGCCTCACCCTATGCTTGGAATAAACTCCCTGAGCCCATACGCCAAGCCCCTCCCTGCCCATCTTCAAATCCTTGCTCAAAGCCCACCTCTTCAATGTCGCCTTCGGCACCTAACCATTATACCTCTATTCAGGACATCTAGACTGCCCACCTTGACATTTCATCCTTTAGATTGTAAGCTCCTTTGAGCAGGGACTGTCCTTCTTTGTTAAACTGTACAGCGCTGCATAACCCTGGTAGCGCTTTAGAAATGTTAAGTAGTAGTAGTTTATTCATTAAATCATGTGCCATACTAGTGTTTCACAGTCTTCATTTTTCCACCACTTGCTGTGCTTGGGTTTTCTGCACCAGACAACTTGTGATCACAACTCTGTCTTCTGCCTCTAATCTGGACTCGATCAACTGCTCTGACAGCACAGCTTAATGTTGGTTTTGTGTGCTGAAACTTAGGTTATTGCAGTGTTTGAAGTGTTTTCTTCCATGGCAGGAGCTACAGATGGTGGTGCAAGCTGTGGTTCTGATAGGAATGGATTATTGCAGCAGCCTGTATGTTGATCTTCCTGCCAGACTTGTTTGCTTGTTGCAGTTGGTACAAAATACAGACCCGGGCGGGGCTGGTGGTTGGGAGGCGGGGATAGAGCTGGGCAGATTTATACGGTCTGTGCCAGAGCCGGTGGTTGAGAGGCAGGGCTGGTGGTTGGGAGGTGAGGATAGTGCTAGGCAGATTTATACAGTCTGTGCCAGAGCCGGTGGTGGGCAGCAGGACTGGTGGTTGGGAGGCAGGGATAGTGCTGGACAGACTTGTACGGTCTGTGCCAGAGCCGGTGGTTGAGAGGCAGGGCTGGTGGTTGGGAGGTGAGGATAGTGCTAGGCAGACTTATACGGTCTGTGCCAGAGCCGGTGGTTGGGAGGTGGGGATAGTGCTGGGCAGACTTATACGGTCTGTGCCCTGAAGAGCATAGGTACAAATCAAAGTAGGGTATACACAAAAAGCAGCAAATATGAGTTATCTTGTTGGGCAGACTGGATGGACCGTGCAGGTCTTTTTCTGCCGTCATCTACTATGTTACTATGTTACTATTTAATGAACCTACACTGGTTTTCTGTGCAGTTCCACATTGCTTGAGCTGACATTGAGTCACTGAGCAGTTTGTGGAATGGGTTCTGTCTGTTTTCAGGATGTAATGGGACAGTTTGACAAATTGAAGAGTAGCAAATCTCCTAGACAAGATGGTATTCATCCCAGAGTACTGATAGATTTGAAACAGGAACTGGCGGAATTATTGTTAGTAATATGTAATTTATCTTTAAAATCAAGCGTGGTACCGGAAGATTGGAGGGTGGACCATTCCGCTGATATTTTTAAAAGGTTCCAGAGGGGATCCTGGAAATTATAGACCGGTGAGCCTGATGTCGGTGCCGGGCAAGACTATTAGAAAAAAACAAAATTACAGAGCATATTCAAAAGCATGTATTAATGAGACAAAGCCAACATGGATTTAGTGAAGGGAAATCTTGCCTCACCAATCTATTATATTTCTTTGAAGGGGTGAACAAACGTGTGGATAAAGGTGAGCTGGTTGATACTGTGTATCTGCATTTTCAAAAGGCGTTTGATGAAGTACCTCATGAAAGACTCCAGAATAAATTGGAGAGTCATGGGATAGGAGGTAGTGTCCTATTGTGGATTAAAAACTAGTTAAAAGAGAACAGAGAGTAGGGTTAAATGGTCAGTATTCTCAATGGAGAAGGGTAGATAGTGGGGTTCCTCAGGGGTCTGTGCTGGGATCGCTGCTTTTTAGCATATTTATAAATGATCTAGAGATGGGATTACCTAGTGAGGTAATTAAATTTGCTGATGACACAAAGTTATTCAAAGTTGTTAAATCACGAGAAGATTGTGAAAAAAAATTACAAGAGGACCTTAACGAGACTGGGTGTCTAAATGGCAGATGATGTTTAATGTGAGCAAGTGCAAAATGATGCATGTGGGAAAGAGGAACCCGAACTATAGCTACATAATTCAAGGTTCCATGTTAGGAGTCACCGACCAAGAAAGGGATCTCGGTGTAGTTGTTGATCATATGTTGAAACCCTCTATCCAGTGTGTTGCGGCGGCTAAGAAAGCAAATAGAATGGTAGGTATTATTAGGAAAGGAATGGAAAACAAAAGTCAGGACGTTATAATTCCTTTGTATCGGTCTATGGTGTGACAACACCTTGGATATTGTGTTCAATTCCAGTCGCCACATCTCAAAAAGATATAGTGGAATTAGAAAAGGTACAGAGAACGGCAACAAAAATGATAAAGGGGATGGGACAACTTCCCTATGAGGAAAGGCTGAAGCGTCTAGGGCTCTTCAGCTTGGAGAAAAGGCGGCCGAGGGGAGATATGATAGAGGTCTATAAAATAATGAGTGGAGCGGAACGGGTAACTGTGAATTGTTTGTTTACTCTTTACTGTGAGAAGTAGGTTATTTTCTAGGTAATCACACATTTACTTTATTATTTGTTTATAATTATTTGATATACCACTAATCGCACAATTTGCAGCAAAGCAGTTTACAAAAACAAAAAGCCCAAGGAAGACCAGGGTGGATTTGAAGAGAGAAAAAAAAAGGTGAGGAGTATTGCATATCTGGTTACCTATAATGAATCTACATTGCAACTGCTGAACGCTAGAGAGAGGGGAGTAGAGTTACTGCCCAGTCGCTTGCATGTCTTCCCCTTATTGAATATTAGTGAGCTGTAGCCCTGAACTGCCTACAAAAGAAATATCCGAGGCATTTAAACTCTCTTGTCTATAGCAGGATTTGGTATCAGTCTTGGGTATGGAGCTGGGAGTAAAGAGAGATCTGTTGTATTCTCTTTAGGACAGATGTCATGTAATCCATCATTTGGAGGCATTGGGAAAGGGCATTTGATGCGAGAAGTGGACGCCCTGGATGGACTGTGCGCTCGGATCTGTGATAAGTCTGGGATTCACTATAAGGTACTGAATCGGTGTAAAGGACCAGCAGTGTGGGGACTCCGAGCACAGATTGACCGGAAACTCTACAAAAAGGAAATGCAGGTGAGAAGTGCACAGAAGTTAGATGAGGAAGATGGGACAGTGGGAAGTGCTGGCTGGAGGAGGGGGATGTGGAATGCTTCCTCTCCCAACATCCCCAAGTGTCTAGGGCGTCATGGCCATTGCTTAAGGGTGACACTTTAGTGGCCAGTTTCAGGGCTCATGATTGCAGGTCTCCAGCAAGAATCCCATGACTCCAGCCTAGGACTATTACTGCTATGACTAAACTAAGAACAGTGGGGTTGGGATAGGGTTTGTTTATAAATTGAGGAAAAATCCCCTTGTGAATGATATGACACCAGATCCTGGCCCTGATTCCCATTGAACTAAAAGTTCAAAAACTGCTGGGTCAGAAAAATATGGGAGTGAAAAAGAAGGAAAAGGTAAGTTTAATATTTTTCTGCACCAGCCTTGCAGATTAAAGAGATACCAATGGAATCTTTATCTACAGTAAAAAGTAAATTAAAAAAAAAAGACGGGGAAGAGAATTAAAAGACAAAACAACAACAACAACAAAAATCAATGTTGCTCACCTGTAACAGGTCTGTACCCAGTATGGCAAAACCTATCTACTTAACAGCTAGGGAATTCTGGAGACGATTAGCCCGAGGTACCACATGGATCACTTTAAACTTCCTAATCCAGTATACAGTTGGAAATCAATGTAGTGGAAAATGACATCTGACCCATAATTATTCTCAATTTATCATCTTGTTCAGGTGGTATGTTTTGTAACATACGTACGCCTTGTAGCGCTATAGAAATGCTAAATAGTAGTAATAGTAGTAGTAGTAATATAATATCTTATTCCTTAGCATCCCTCTGCACCAGCCCAGAAAGATACTGATGGGTTGTGCACTCCATCCAGCAGGTAGAGACTGAGAATTCTGACTCTCTTGAGAGCCAATAAGAGCCCTGGCTAGCTATAGTAAGATCCAGTATTCTCAGTCTCCAGCAGGTGGAAGGTGGTGAGTCCTTCAGTCTTCTATTGTTGTTTAATATTTCACTATTTTCTTCCCTTTTTTCTGTTTTAAAGTATATATTTTTTTATTATTTAGTCTCTGTGTTCTTCTGTTCAATGTTTAAAAAAAAAAGGCAAGCTTTATTGAGAACGGAGGCTGAGGCCCATGGGGGTTCTCTTATAGCCTCGGGCATGGGGATTCTGTCATAGCCTCGGGGGTGTTAGACTCAGGTGGCCAGGTTCCTCCCCCCACAACTACCTCCTGACTTATGTACTTAATGCAATTTCCAAAACAAATTTATCTATTCAGCACTAACCTCAGCCACTTCGAGGGAAGGGTGTTCTGAGGACAGGGAGAGACAGCCGCATTGCTTCGCTGTGGTAAAAAAAAAAAAATTTCAAAAGGGCCAAAAGAGCAAAGCAGCTCAGTTTTCAGGCTTACTGTGTTTTCTATTGCATCAGTAATTAGTTCTCCTGCTCTTGCAGAGCTCTCTCTTCTTCTTTTTTTTTTTTTCTTTCCTTTCTTGGGTGTAAAAAAAAAAAGGCGCACTTAAAATAATGGTGATGAAGTTGTGGCGATGTGTAGTATGCCAGTGCAGGGGGCTTATAGCGTCTGGCATTTGCAAGTTTTGTACCGCCAAGGAGGTTCTGACTAATATTTCAGAGTCTGGAGCAGTATCGGGAGCCACGATTTCTCCTCTGGTACAAACAGCTGTTCAGTCTCTGGCTCCAGTTTTGGCGGGAAGTGCCGTCATTTCGCAGCCTCAGTCCTCGGCTCCACAACAACCGTTAGACTTGCCTTTGGTACAGGTGACAGACCTTCAAGGAGGTTTTCCTCCAGAATTTGTTTTGCAAATGTATAAAACATTTTTGATGCACAAATCTGATCCTTCTATAGCTCTCTCTTCTGAGGGGTCAGGAGAACTCTCATCTTCTCTCAAACCATCCTAGGGTTTCCTGAGCTGTAGATGAAGAAGCTAATATGGAGTTTGATCCTGAGATGTGTTTCCTAGAGGAAGATCTTGCAGTAGAAGACACAGGGTTATCTGAGGACGCTGCTTTTGCAGACCCAGTAACAGATTCTTTCATGCTTGTTGAAGATCCTTCTGTTGTAAGGATTTTTCTTAAGGAGGATTTACAAGAGCTTATAGCTTTGGTCATTTGTGCATTAAACTTTGATGAGGATTCAGAGGTAATTCAAGAGCACAAGGTGGATCTTTTACTCAAGGACATTAGGAAGGCTGGTAAAACTTTTCCAATGCACCAAGATATCAGGGACATCATTTAAGCATAGTGGGATATTCCGGATGCTCCTTTTCATCTGTCCATGTCCATGATTTGCTTATACCCAGTACCGGATCCAGACAAGGCTCTTAAGCCTCCTTTAATTGATGTCGTGGTTTATGCGGTTACTAAGCGCAATACTGTCCCTGTTGATGGAAGCACAGCTCTGAAAGATGTACAGGATTGGCATATGGCGTTTCTTTTAAAATCTTCCTTTGATACGTCCACGCTGGCAGTCCATACAGCTATCTGTGGTTCTTTGGTAGCTAGAGCTTGTTTTCGGTGGTCTGTGAGAATTTTAGATAGGTCTTCGGATGATTTCACCTTCGTAGTCACAGAGGTGGCTAAGATAAAGATGGCCTCTGCTTTCTTAGCGCATACCTTGTATGATTTGTGGAGGGCCTGTTCCAAATCTATGGCTTTGAGCATTGCAGCCCGTCGTTCATTTTGGCTTCGAGGTTGGTCAGCTGATGCGGCTTCTAAGTCTAAGCCTGCCAGGGTTTAGCGGCATCTAAGCCTACCATTTCAAGATGGCTGTACACATTAATTGATTTGATTTGCTTACTTTATTTTTTGTCTATTAGATTGTAAGCTCTTTGAGCAGGGACTGTCTTTCTTCTATGTCTGTGCAGCGCTGCGTACGCCTTGTAGCGCTATAGAAATGCTAAATAGTAGTAGTAGTAATGGCTAAAAGAAATGATTGCTTCCGTTTACCTTCTATCCGGAAAACCTATTCCAGAAGTGGTAAAAACTCACTCTACTAGAGGACAAGCGGCATTGTGGGCTGAGCGCTTCTTAATTCCGCCTGTGAACATATGAAAGACAGCAATGTAGTCTTCCTTGTATTCTTTATCAAAGCATTACAGATTAGATGTACAATGTCATCAGGATGCAGTTTTTGGAGCAAGGGTCCTTATGGCGGGATTACTAGGGTCCCGCCCTTAGGTGTACTGCTTTGTTACTTCCCATCTGTATCTTTCTGGGCCCGTCCAGAGGGACGCTAAGGAAGGAGAAATTGGATCTTACCTGCTAATTTGCTTTCCTTTAGTCCCTCCGGACTGGCCCAGAACTCTCCCTGTGCTGTGACTTCTTGTCCTTTTAATTTCTGTCTGATGCCTTAACAGTGATATAATTTAGTATTGTATATTAGTTTCGTGGGTATTGACCTAAGCCTGAAAGGCTTCACCTGTTGCCTCTTTGGCTTTACCAGCTGCACAGAAGTTACTTCTTTTCTTTCCTGCTTTATGTTAATACTGGAAATTATTATAGCTAGCCGGGGCTCTTATTGGCTCTCACGAGAGTCAGAATTCTCAGTCTTCATCTGCTGGAATGAATGCACAACCCATCTGTATCTTTCTGGGCCAGTCCGGTGGGACAAAAGGAAAGCAAATTAGCAGGTAAAATCTAATTTCTCCTATTCTGCTGTTGACCTCGTGGTTTTACGTGGATCACAATCAAGGAAACTGATCAATACAAGGAAATACAATAATCAATGAAAATAAACAGATACAGCAAAAGAAAAAAAATCTATAATAATTATAAACTAGATAAATACAACAAAGAGAAAAGCCTCTTAGGTCATCATTATAATCTATTTCCCTAATAGGAATTTTCTAAATAGATGTGTTTTAATCATATTTCCAAAATGCCTGTAATCCCTGGCAGATAGTAATATCTTTGTCTAATCTTGCGGCTTGAAAAGATAATACATTTTCCAATAATGTAATCCTTTTTTTTTTTTTTTTTTACCCTTTTAAGGGTGGAAAGGCAAACAGGCTTAATTCCTTAGTATAGTAGCAGAAGAATCCAGAAACTGGTGGGTTGTGTCCATCTACCCGCAGGTAGAGATAGAGATAACAGTACTGAACTACTACGACTACTACTTATCACTCTTATAGGACAGTCAGCTCCTCCATCAGTCAGTATATCTCTGTCTCCAGCAGGTGGTGGCCAGTTTCGCACCAGCTCCTGGTTTCTTCTTCTTTGGGAGCTCCTGAACTAGCTTGGCTAGCTCAGTTGAGCCTGGGGGTGTTTGGCTGAGCCGTGCCGTCATTTAGGGACATAACTGGTGGTCACAAAAACAAAGGCTCACTCCAATACTGATGCAAGAATAATTTATCTTTTTTTTGTATTATGTTTTTAAATAAGAGAGAAAAGCCTCAGAACCGTGTTAGAGACAAAATCATATCTTCTAACTAGATAGGGTAAGTCACGTCATTGGCTGAAAACCCCTCAGTCAAAGACTTTTAACTCATCAGGAAGCATTTAATGTCACATTCAGCAAACTGTGCAAAAATATATAAACTTAAGGTTTTACTCTTTATATATATATTTTTGCATGGTTTGTTGAATGTGACAAGTTAAATGCTTCCTGATGAATTATGATTTAGGGTTTTTAGCCAATGACGTAACTTTTGTCTCTAATGGGGTTCTGAGGCTCTTCCCTCTTATTTAAATATCCTATGTAATAAAACGCACCTCCAACGTTCTGAAGCCAAGAAAGTGAAGCCTTGAAGCATACGTGCTGTCTCTAAGGCTGTATCCATCTCCTGAATTGACGTCAACGTACTTCAGGGTACGTCCACGCAGCACTGACCAACCACAGATGGGAGGGCGGGCGCACGGCGGCGATTGGCTCTACCGTTCAGTGGGCGTGCACGCTGAGCTGTGCACGGCAGCAGAGAGCAGCAAGGAGAGTGCAGTGAAGTGAAACTGTCAGGAGCCATGAAATTATATGCCATAGAGGAAGTGCGAATTTAAAGGTAGAGAAACAAAAGTGGCAAGTGAGCAGTGCAAATGGGGACATTAAAATGTAAACAAGCAGCACAGGCAAAGCGGTGAAGTGGAAGAACGGTGTAGGAGAGGAACGTGGACAAATAAAAGCTGAAGTCGGGTGTGGATGTGAATGCGGAGAACAAAGTGATGTGCGAGAGGAACAGCTGAGAAATACAGCGTGTGAATGAAGAAACGGAAAAAGACGGGCGCGGTGTGAACACCGTGGCACTGTGAAAGAAGGGAAGAAATATCTATATAAAACTCACCCTCAACGTTCTATTTTCACTGACGTCACTGAAGCCAGGTTCGTAAGTTCGAAGCTCTGAAGCCACAGAAAAATCAGTCTCTGGGCCCCGCTCTCGCGTCAAACGTTATGACGTTGAGGGCGGAGCACATTCTCACCTCCAACGTTGTACTGCACTGTAGCTGTTCACCCTCACACCCCTCCCAACGACTTCCAAACTCCGCCCCCTCTGCGTACACCGTCCCACACAGCAAACAGCGACCCAGGCAGTACTCCTCCCCCTGCCCAACGACTTCCAAACTCCGCCCCCTCTGCGTATGCCGTCCCACACAGCAAACAGCGACCCAGGCAGTACTCCTCCCCCTGCCTATGAATCGCCCAAGACTGGCTGCCAAACTCCGCCTCCCTCCCTCTCCAAGTCCGGATTCGGACTGACGGAGAGGACGAAGAGGGAGGGCGCCGAGACGGCGTGGCGAGCGACCGGATGCGGCGACTGTCACATGAGGGCTCTGGGAACGACACCGTCAAAAACAAAACAATCAAAAGGCACTTACGTAAGCAAAAAAAAAAACCGAACATGCTAATCTCTATTTCCACTCCCTATGCAGCCGACATTGCTATACACTAAAAAAAAAAAACTAAGAAGTCTAACTTTTCACCTGCATAGACAAAAGGAGGGGGGAGACAGACAGACCCTGCAACTGGGAGGGAGGGGGAGGGGGGACCCTATGACACCGTCAAAAAGAAACCAAAAGGCACTGAACGTAATTAAAAAAACAAAAAAAAAAAGGAACATGCTAATCTCTGTTTCCACTCCCCTAGCAGCCGTCATTGCTATACACAAAAAAAAACCTAAGAAGTCTAAGAGGCAGATGCAGCAACCAAACGTAAAAAAATCGAAATCGTTAAAGTCCCTAACGATTAAAAAAAAAAAAAAAACGAAGAATGCACCAAAAAAAAAAGTTACACATGCTGAGATCGGTATTGAAACATACAATGTATCAAAGAATCACAATACACATCGGTAATCGGCCCCCAAATCATGCGCAGAGCAGCCAAGCGTTACGTTAGCTGCTCTGCGCATGCCACAAACAGTCAAAACACAAGCACATGGCTCCCAAATCAAAACAAAATAAAAAAAGGGTCGGGAGGGGGCAAAGGCGCTCGTCAGGAGCGTCCTGTATGGCCGTCCTTGCCCCCCCCCCCCCCCGCCCGAGGTCGCCGTTCCCCCCTCCCCCACTTCCCCCTGCATTCTAAATTAAAAAGCAAACATACCTTTAGCAGCCCCGGCCCCCTCCCTTCCTCACTACTCTGTCTCCCCTCAGCTCCGCCTCCCGACATCCTCCGCCCTGTGCCCCGCCCCCTCTTGGGGTCGTCGCCGCCATTCCCCTCCTCCATCGGGCCCCCCTCCCTCTTACCGGGCCCGTGCAGCGCCTCTGTCCGAAGGCGCTGCACGGGCAAGAAGAAAGCTGATGCCTGCCTTCGCCCACCTTCGGTCGCGCGTCTCTCTCCTCCTGGGCCCGTCCCTGTCTGACGTCAGTAACCTACGTAGCTGGGCGAAGGGAAAAAGCAATCATGAGTTCTTGATCCCTAAACACTGCATGCGACCGCATAACGTCCCAGTGCTTGTGGAGTGTGTGGGCCAGCACTTCACCACCTTCAATGTGCCGCATTACACATACCATCCTATGTTCCTCGTCGTCCACTGGCTTGGGTAGAAACAATAAATCGCGGTTTACCCTTGGAACACTAAAGACACACGGGACCCGGCTTCATCCACAGAGAAGCATGTTACTTTTCTAGCTACTGTATTCCCTGAATCATCCTCAAGTGGCAGTGACAACGGAAAAGATTTTTTTAGAGGAAAGACCATGCAGAAGAGGTCGAGGCCGAGGGGAACAGACACAGAGATACAGCAGAGGGAGGTTGACCAGATCTCGTCCATCCACCAGGTCTCAAGGCCCTCCGAATCGGTGGTAATTAATACATCATCGCAGAGACTATCAGATTCAGATGTTTCCTTATTGGCCAAAGGCTTTTCATGTGTCCCCACATCTTGTTTTGTATTAGATTCTGAAAATAATGAAGAATGGATTGACAACAAAATGGTTATAACATCGACATAACTGTAAAAACAGATGCCTTAATTTTCTAGTTCAAAGCAGAGTATGCATGTACAGTAAAAAAAAAAATTACAGGAGATAGAGGAGAGCCCTATGGGAAACCACAAGGAATATTCACAACTGTCTTAAAAAACAGTTTTACATCCTGATCCTATACGACCAATGTCTTAGAAAACCCTGAAACCACCTATGTACATGACCAGAAATACCTATACTGTCCAAGATTTGCATTATGGAATCCTGGGCCACAACATTCAAACTAAAACTCAATAGAGAGACAACACTGCCTCTGGTGCTAACATCACCTAGATGAGGTTGAATACCCAATAGTAGAAAACTTGAAAGTCCTGGGGGTAAATCTAGATCACACACTATCCTTTGAAAAACAGGCTGCAAAAGTCACAGTGAGAATGTTCCAAATAATGTGGAAGTTGAAGAGAATAAGAGATTATTTTTCTAGAGCGGTCTTCTGTATGCTAGTCCAAACAATGATTTTAGCACACATCGAATACTGTAACAGTGTTTCTCTGAGGACAAGCAGGCTGCTTGTTCTCACGACTGGGTTGACGTCCACAGCAGCCCCCACCAACCGGAATAAAACTTCGCGGGCGGTCCCGCACGCAGGGCACGCCCACCGCGCATGCGCGGCCGTCCTCCCGCCCGTGCGCGACCGTTCCCGCTCAGTCTTTTCTGCGCTGGAGAGAGCTGCGTTCGTCTCTGTCTCTCTGTCAGCCCCGGAAACCGGATCGCGTCTTAGCTGCGAGTTTTTCTTCTTCGTTGTTTTCTTTGTTCAGTTTTCTTTAAAAAAAAAAAAAAAAAAAAAACTTTGTTTGTCTCCCCTCATCATTTAGCGTGGGGCGCCTCGTTGCGGCCTTGTGGCTGCGCGGTCGATTTCTTTTTCGGGTGTGCTTTTTACCGCCACCATCGACGATTTTGACTTCGCCGACGTGATTTTTCCGTCGATGTCCTCGAAGGTCCCGAGTGGATTTAAGAAGTGTGGTCGATGCGGCCGGCATATCTCGCAGACCGACACTCACGCTTGGTGCCTCCAGTGCCTTGGGCCGGAGCATAATACCAAGACGTGCACCTTGTGTCTCGGTTTACGGAAATGGACACAGGTGGCGAGGCAAGTTCTGCGGGACTGTCTTTTTGGAACTTGCGCCGGCCCCTCGACATCGACTTCGACGGCATCGGTGTCGACGGCCGGATCTTCAGTACCGGTACCGATGTCGACGAAATCGGCACCGATGGCACCGACCCCAGGAGCACAGGTTCCGTTGGCCCGCCGGTCTTCCGGAGATGGCAGGGGTGAGCGACCGCGCGGGCAATCAGCCCCGGTCACTCCCTCTACCCAGGGCCATCGGGACCGAACCCTGTTGGACCCGATCCCTCGAGGCCGAGGGGGATCTACCTCCTTCTCTTCGGTACCGCCGAGCGCCGATGACGGGCACCGGAAGAAAGCTAAAAAGCACCGTCATCGGTCGCCCACGGCGCATGTGGCTACCAGCTCCGGCTCCAGAGATGACTCGATTCCGAAGAAGCGGCAGTGCCGGGAAGAGCGTTCCCCCTCGGTGGTAGAGGTATCGCTACATCAGGGCACGGGCACTTCGGTGCCGTCTCCTGGACCCGAGCAGATTCTGGCACCGGCACCTCCACCGGTCCACTCGCCTTTCCCGACAGCGGGCCTTGACGAGTGCCTCCGAGCCATCCTTCCGGGGATCCTGGAAGGGCTGATGCACCAGCCGGCGCCGTTGATGGAGGCGCCGGCGTGCTCTAGCCCGGTGCCGAGGCCTTCCCTCCGACCCCACTCCTTCACCGGAGAGGAAGCTCTCGCCACCTGAGAGCCTCTCCTTTGCCTCCTTTGTCAGGGATATGTCTATCTGCATTCCCTTTCCCGTGGTCTCTGTGGATGAGCCGAGGGCTGAGATGCTCGAGGTCCTCGACTATCCATCACCACCTAGAGAGTCCTCCATGGTACCGTTGCACAATGTCATCAAAGAGACACTGCTTCGGAACTGGTTGAGACCTTTATCTAATCCCACCATCCCCAAGAAAGCGGAGTCCCAATACAGGATCCACTCAGACCCAGAGTTAATGCGGCCTCAATTGCCTCATGACTCGGCGGTCGTGGACTCTGCTCTCAAGAGAGCACGGAGTTCGAGGGATACCGCTTCGGTGCCCCCGGGGCGGGAGTCTCGCATTCTGGACTCGTTTGGGAGGAAGGCCTACCAATCTTCAATGCTCGTGACCCGCATCCAATCCTACCAGCTCTACACGAGCATACACATGCGGAATAATGTGAAGCAACTGGCGGACCTGGTCGACAAGCTCCCCCCGGAGCAGTCCAGGCCTTTTCAGGAGGTGGTCAGGCAGCTGAAGGCGTGCAGAAAGTTCCTGTCCAGGGGTATCTATGACACCTGTGATGTGGCATCTCGAGCTGCGGCCCAAGGTATAGTGATGCGCAGACTCTCATGGCTGCGTGCCTCTGACCTGGACAACCGCACCCAGCAGCGGCTGGCTGATGTCCCTTGCCGGGGGGATAATATTTTCGGCGAGAAGGTCGAGCAGTTGGTGGACCAACTACATTAGTGGGAAACCGCTCTCGACAAGCTCTCCCACCGGGCGCCTTCAGCACCCACCTCTACAGGTGGACGTTTTTCCCAGGCTCGGCAGGCTGCACCCTACGCCTACAGCAAGTGTAGGTACACCCAGCCGGCCCGAAGGCCTCATCAGGCACAGGGACAGTCCCAGCGCGCTCGTTCCTGTCAACAGCGTGCGCCTAAGCAGCCCCCTGCACCTCCACAGCAAAAGCCGGGGACGGGCTTTTGACTGGATCCACGGGAACATAGCCGCCATCAAAGTGTCCGTACCGGACGGCCTACCGGTCGGGGGGAGGTTGAAAGTTTTTCACCAAAGGTGGCCTCTGATAACCTCCGACCAGTGGGTTCTCCAAATAGTGCGGTGCGGATACACCCTGAATTTGGCCTCCACTCCACCAAATTGCCCACCGGGAGCCCGATCCTTCAGCTCCCATCACAGGCAGGTACTTGCAGAGGAACTCTCCGCCCTTCTCAGCGCCAATGCGGTCGAGCCCGTGCCACCCGGGCAGGAAGGGCAGGGATTCTATTCCAGGTACTTCCTTGTGGAAAAGAAAACAGGGGGGATGCGCCCCATCCTAGACCTGAGAGGCTTGAACAAATACCTGGTCAAAGAGAAGTTCAGGATGCTTTCCTTGGGCACCCTTCTACCAATGATTCAGAAAGACGATTGGCTATGTTCCCTGGATTTAAAGGACGCATACACTCACAATCCCGATACTGCCAGCTCACAGACAGTATCTCAGATTCCGTTTGGGAACACGGCACTTTCAGTACTGTGTGCTGCCCTTTGGGCTCGCCTCTGCGCCACGAGTGTTCACGAAGTGCCTCGTGGTGGTGGTGGCGTACCTGCGCAAGCTGGGAGTGCATGTGTTTCCGTACCTCGACGATTGGCTGGTCAAGAACACCTCAGAGGCAGGAGCCCTTCGGTCCATACAGTGCACTATCCACCTTCTGGAGCTGCTGGGGTTTGTGCTAAATTACCCGAAGTCCCATCTCCAGCCGGTCCAATCTCTGGAATTCATAGGAGCGCTGCTGAATTCTCAGACGGCTCAGGCCTTTCTTCCCGAAGCAAGGGCGCAGAACCTTCTGTCCCTTGCTTCCCAGACCAGAGCGTCTCAGCAGGTCACGGCTCGGCACATGTTGAGACTCCTGGGTCACATGGCCTCCACAGTTCATGTGACTCCCATGGCTCGCCTTCACATGAGACCTGCTCAATGGACCCTAGCTTCCCAGTGGTGTCAAGCCACCGGGAATCTAGAAGATGTCATCCGCCTCTCCATCAGTTGCCGCAATTCACTGCACTGGTGGACCATTCGGACCAATTTGACCCTGGGACGTCCATTCCAAATTCTGCAGCCCACAAAAGTGCTGACGACGGATGCATCTCGCCTGGGGTGGGGGGCTCATGTCGATGGGCTCCACACTCAGGGATTGTGGTCCCTCCAGGAACAGGATCTTCAGATCAACCTCCTGGAGCTCCGAGCGGTCTGGAATGCGCTGAAGGCCTTCAGAGATCGGCTGTCCTACCAAATCATCCAAATTCGGACAGACAATCAGGTTGCAATGTATTACATCAACAAGCAGGGGGGCACCGGATCTCGCCCCCTGTGTCAGGAAGCCGTCGGGATGTGGCGTTGGGCTCGCCAATTCGGCATGCTTCTCCAAGCCACATACCTGGCCGGCGTAAACAACAGTCTGGCCGACAGACTGAGCAGAGTCATGCAACCGCACGAGTGGTCGCTCCATTCCAGAGTGGTACGCAAGATCTTCCGAGAGTGGGGCACTCCCTCGGTGGACCTTTTAGCCTCTCCGATCAACCACAAGCTGCCTCTGTTCTGTTCCAGACTACAGGCACGCGGCAGACTAGCGTCGGATGCCTTTCTCCTCCATTGGGGGACCGGTCTCCTGTATGCTTATCCTCCCATACCTTTGGTGGGGAAGACCTTACTGAAGCTCAAGCAAGACCACGGCACCATGATTCTGATAGCACCCTTTTGGCCCCGTCAGATCTGGTTCCCTGTACTTCTGGAGTTGTCCTCCGAAGAACCGTGGAGATTGGAGTGTTTTCCCACTCTCATTTCGCAGAACGACGGAGCGCTTCTGCACCCCAACCTTCTGTCTCTGGCTCTCACGGCCTGGATGTTGAGGGCGTAGACTTTGCTTCGTTGGGTCTGTCGGAGGGTGTCTCCCGCGTCTTGCTTGCCTCTAGAAAGGATTCCATTAAAAGAGTTACTTTTTCAAGTGGAGGAGGTTTGTCGTTTGGTGTGAGAGCAAGGCCCTAGAACCTCGTTCTTGTCCTGCACAGAACCTGCTTGAATACCTTCTGCACTTATCAGAGTCTGGCCTCAAGACCAACTCAGTAAGGAATCACCTTAGTGCGATTACTGCTTATCATCATCGTGTAGAGGGTAAAGCCATCTCTGGAGAGCCTTTAGTCGTCCGATTTATGAGAGGCTTGCTTTTGTCAAGGCCCCCTGTCAAGCCTCCTGCAGTGTCATGGGATCTCAACGTCGTCCTCACCCAGCTGATGAAACCTCCTTTTGAGCCACTGAATTCCTGCCATCTGAAGTACTTGACCTAGAAGGTCATTTTCTTGGTGACAGTTACTTCAGCTCGTAGAGTCAGTGAGCTTCAGGCCCTGGTAGCTCACGCTCCTTATACAAAATTTCATCATAATAGGGTAGTACTCCGCACTCACCCCAAGTTTCTGCCAAAGGTGGTGTCGGAGTTCCATCTTAACCAGTCAATTGTCTTGCCAACATTCTTTCCCAGACCGCATACCCGCCCTGCTGAACGTCAGTTGCACACATTGGACTGCAAGCGAGCTTTGGCCTTCTATCTGGAGCGGACACAGCCCCACAGACAGTCCGCCCAATTGTTTATTTCTTTCGACCCCAATAGGAAAGGGGTTGCTGTCGGGAAACGCACCATCTCCAATTGGCTAGCAGATTGCATTTCCTTCACTTACGCCCAGGCTGGGCTAACTCTTGAGGGTCATGTCACGGCTCATAGTGTTAGAGCCATGGCAGCATCGGTGGCCCACTTGAAGTCAGCCACTATTGAAGAGATTTGCAAAGCTGCGACGTGGTCATCTGTCCACACATTCACATCTCATTACTTCCTACAGCAGGATACCCGACGCGACAGTCGGTTCGGGCAGTCGGTGCTGCAGAATCTGTTTGGGGTTTGAATCCAACTCCACCCTCCAGGACCCGAATTTATTCTGCTCAGGCTGCACTCTCAGTTAGTTGTTCTTCGTAGGTCAATTTCTGTTATACCCTCGCCGTTGCGAGGTTCAATTGACCTGGGTTCTTGTTTTGAGTGAGCCTGAGAGCTAGGGATACCCCAGTCGTGAGAACAAGCAGCCTGCTTGTCCTCGGAGAAAGCGAATGCTACATACCTGTAGCAGGTGTTCTCCGAGGACAGCAGGCTGATTGTTCTCACCTACCCTCCCTCCTCCCCTTTGGAGTTGTGTTTTTACTCATTCCTTTGCTTGTCATTCAACTGAGCGGGAACGGTTGCGCACGGGCGGGAGGACGGCCACGCATGCGCGGTGGGTGTGCCCTGCGTGCGGGACCGCCCGCAAAGTTTTATTCCGGTTGGTGGGGGCTGCCGTGGACGTCAACCCAGTCGTGAGAACAATCAGCCTGCTGTCCTCGGAGAACACCTGCTACAGGTATGTATCATTCACTATATAGGTTGCAAGGAGCAAATCCTAAGAAATTTGTAAATGGCCTAAAACACAACTGCAAGATTGATCCATAGGAAGTCTTGTTATGAAAGAGCCATCCCATTATTACAAGAACTACACTGGCTCTCAATTAGAGCAAGAATAGTTTTTAAGGTATACATGCTGGTCTACAGGATTATTTTTGGTCTTGCTCCTGAATATATTGTAGGCCTAATTGACCTACCATTACTCAGTGCTGTTTTGGGAACGCAAAATTACCATGTCCTCCATTTTTCCAACTGCCAGGGTTTAATATACAAATCAGTGTACTTGTCAGGATTCACCTCCCTATATACAAAAAGCTGGAATTCTCTACCAAAACACATAAGAAATATGAACAACTGTCTCAATTTTTGTAAACACATAAAGCTTACAGTGAGACATCTTCTTAAAATAATTGGTCTCCTTTAGACCCATCAGCTGACTTTCCTCGTCTTCCTTTACCTGCAAGGGGTTAACCTTTTGAAATGGGTTTGGGGTCTTCGATGTCACCAGTTGTTTAGCCCAGTACCCTTCATTCTCATCAATAGTCTGTAGTATATAGGGCGAAACCTTCGAGTGTGCTCCTCCCCGGGTTTACTAATTTATCTTTCTTCCCTGAATAAAAATATGTTTGTAAATTCTTAGCTTCAAATCTGCTGTAGATGGATATCTGATAACTCAGCAGTTATAAGTAGGACAGGTAAAGAGAGCTGATTGCAAGACACTGGGCCAATATATGAGACTTTTTACAAAAGTCAGTGTGTCTTTCAGAACTGTCATGTTCTCTATCATTTGAAAGTGATTGGGAACTGGTAAGAGCAACATGTAGGGCTGTAGTTTGGTTATAATTTAGTTTGATTTTGTTCCATGTGGAGTGAATGAAGTGTGTACTTTTTTCCACAGAGAGAAATCCTGAGCACACCCAATCTTACGGTGCAGGAAGGATCTGTGGAAGATCTTCTCATAATGGAGCCAGATCAGCAGTATCCTGGAAAATGCAGAGTCACCGGAGTTGTTCTTGGTATGCTCTTTGGAATACTGTTAAAACTTGTACCTGAGTTTATTTCCTGCTTCTCATATTAATCAGTTATTATTAAAAAAAATGTAGTTATGGTTCTCGATGGAGAACTAGTGAGGAGCTGCAGAGTGAATGAATTTGTAGGTGAATAATAGAAGTTTAACTGTATCCCATACTCTCAAACTTCAGCCTTTATATATTGGTATCAATTTCTACATAGGGGATGGAAGCAAATTGCATGCTGGGAGTGTCGTTCTGACCAATGGCACATTTCTTCGGGGGATGGTTGGAATCGGACTGAAGTCAGTCCCAGCTGGACGCTTGGGAGATCAACCCTCTGTTGGACTTGCGCAGACCCTGGAAAATTTGGGGTTTGCTTTAGGCAGACTGAAAACTGGGACACCACCCCGAATTGCGAAAGATTCTGTGGATTTTAGTGTTCTGGAGAAGCACACTGCTGACATCCCACCTGTGCCATTCAGCTTTCTAACTGATTACGTCTGGATCCAGGTATAAATGAGTACTGATCGAATTGTTTTTTTCCTGGGAATGCCCAGCTTCTTTAAATTGTAAACTGCATAGAACTCATATGGGATCTTGTGGGATAGACATACTTATTGTATTGTATTGCGTTATAAATAACAGTCATATGAGGGGAAGGGAAAAAGGGGATTTTTTTAAATGTAGAGTGTGGAGGGAGGCTTATGATTCTCACAAAGCCCCAATGAGAATTGCTAAGACAATAACGTAGCCACCACAGTCCATTTTTGCAGTCCTCATATCCAGCGACCCCTACTGCTACTACGGGTAGAGAAAAGGCTCTACGAAGCTCTGCTGGGGTCGCATGTGCCTGCGTTGTCACACTGATGCGCATGTGCGTGTGTGCGTTCTTCATTGTGACCACACAGTCACATGTGATCCAGTGGAGCTTTGCGAGGCCTTTTCTCTACCTGCAGTAGCAGCAAAACCCCCAGATGGTGCACCTCTGTGCCAGCTCGGCCCCGAACGGTCGCATTCATCAGATGAGCAAACATTGATTTTTCTGTTTTGGAGAGTATGAAGTATTAAGCATGAAGATTTGAAAATGCAGTCATCAGCAAACATAAATGTGCTCCTGGGAGCACCTCCTATGAACATGATTAGAAGTTTTTATATTGTGATGGCCAACTTTCAGACAACATTTTACCCACATAATTCACTTTGAAAACAGTGAAGGACTGATTGACTTTCACCTCAGTCTGCTCTGCTGTACTAACCTCTAGTAGTTTTCTGTTACTGAGCACTCTGAGGAAACCCAGTGTAAATATGAGCTTACATTTGTAAGACTCCCCTCCTGGTATATTCTTTTCCTTTTATATCTAAAGGACTATTAAGGATAAAACTAATTTTTCCTTTAGGCTCATGTGAGATGGGCAGGATTGATATTAACAGAGTCCCATTTATGGTTTTTGTAACTGTTAACAAGCTAAAATAAAGTGATTTAAAAATATATCCTTGTAGCATCAGAATTAGTATTTAAAATTACATTTGTAAACCTAAAACCTCTTGGTGACCCCTGGAGCTTTCTTGAGTCCACTTTTCATCCCTTTACATGGAAATTGTTTGTATTTCATATAGTGTTATATGAAAATGTTACTCCTGCCCTGGAACAAGTGTATCTTTCTGCAGAAGTTTTCAGGCGTCAACTTCATAAAACACTTAGGCATATATGTTTTGTTTTTTAAAGAGAGGCTCTTCCAAAAAACCAAGGGAGACACCAGTACAAAAAGGTGATCTTTATTGGAACAGCACAAACGACTTGACACAGCTGCTGTGTTTCGTCATCAAAACGCCTTCTTCAGGACAGATATTTCACACGTGTCCAAATACTTTGGATCTACTTTATCCTTTTGAAGTTATGTGTGATGTTGGAAACATTGCTTACCTCTGTATAACAAACATCACAAGACTCCTGAAGCAGGGGTTTTGACACCAAAACACAGCAGCTGTGTCGAGTCGTTTGAGTTCCAATAAAGATCACCTTTTTATACTGGTGTCTCCCTTGGTTTTTTGGAAGAGCCTCTCTACCCTACTCCCTGAACTCTCTCTCACTGACATACATAGGGACTGATTGTTCCTCCGTTTTGGGTGGTTGTGTTTTTTAACATACCACACCAGAGAGATCCAGAAGATCTGGGAGCAATTGCATCAATACCTTGATATGCTCAACAAATGCAGCCTTGCTTATTTTCATCTTCTCAAACATCCTCAGTTCTGGGAAGAAATATACATTTGGGCTATCATATATTAGGTAGGTCAGTAGGTGCATTTACTGCCTCTCTCATTTATAATTGTAGACCTAATCCTCTTCCAGACCAGTCCAGAACAAATTCAGCATTCAGTCCTTAAAAGTTTCCAACCACATTTGCTGCACATCATAACCCTAGAGCTTGTTAATTTCCTGCTTTACCCCTTCCTGTCTTTCAGCATCTGTTACATAGGTGTCTGCTGTGCAAACTTATTGTTTTGTATTTTTTTCTACTGACAATGCTTCTGTATCTCCTGTATCACAAGACTGGCCAGGCCCTTCTCTACCAGGGGCACAGGGTCATGTCAGCCACTTCAAAAGGGTCCCATATTACCAGGGACCAGACCAGTCCAGAACAAATGGGTTATGTCCAACAGATGAGAGCCCCTATCCTATATAGGTCACAATGCAGCTTCAATCAGTATTTTCTTGTCTCCAACAGATGTTAGATGGGCATAGCAGTGCAATGTGTTCTGGCGCTGGTTGGAAGTGACATTGGGCCCGGCTGCTGTGCTGGTTCCTCAGTTGTTAGGAAGGTGGGAGGTAACCTAGGTCCTCTGCTTGGTCCCTTGGATGAATACTTGGAGGTGTCCAGGTCACTTCCTTCCCTCTCTCTCTTGATTTCTGATGCGCTTGGCTGCTGATGACACTGGGATGCGGCAGGGGGTCCTTGGAGACTTGAGGCTGTTAAGGTGCCAATGTGCAGGAAGAGAACAGCAGGTCAATATTTGCAGCCCTGAGTTGAGAGAGAGAGAGGCACACAGGTGGTGGGTTGGCATCGGCAGGATCTGCACTGCAAGCAACTTGAGTCATTAGTCCTGTCTGTGGTTGCAGTGGCATGGTATAGGAGCCTTAGTGAGTACATCAAATGTTGGTCTCACTGCAGTGACCTTCGAGGGAGTTGAGGGCAGCAGGCCATGCCTACACATGTGGACTTTTTGGAGAGAAAGAGGGGCTGAGCCTGAGGTGAGCAGCACTGTTTTAGCTTCTTGGGGAGCCAGTTCTCAGAGCAGTGTGGGAATTCCTGCCATTTTGCAGGGTGAAAGGTTGGGTGCCCTCCTGTATTCCCCTAGAACAAGCTCCAGATGGGGCAAAAGATGGGGTTGAAATTGCAGGAGCCAGGATTTTCCCCTCTGCTTGGGGGGGGGTGGAGGGGAAGCCCAAAATTTGTACTGCGTATCCGTCATGTTTTTTTTATTGCTGTGGCAGTCTCTGGGGTTCTATATGCTGTTCTCATTGAGGGGATGGAGTCTATCCACTGGGAATCCCAGACCCAGGATGCGACCACAGCTGAAACTGTCAGGGAACTGGGAGGCTCTCACTGCTGGTTTGCAGCCATATTAACATAGTAGATGACGGCAGTTAACTACCTGAATGGTCCATCCAGTTTGCCTAACAAGATAAACTCTTAGCATAAGGTGGTATGTGGTACTACATATGTATACTTGATGTTGATTTGCCTTTGCCATTTTCAGGGCACAGACCGTAGAAGTCTGCCCAGCACTGGTTTTGCCTCCCAATTATTGGTGTTACCATATAATCACCGCTAAGCTTGTTTGGCTCCATGCCTTCTATACAGGATTTCTTGTTGTTTATCCCATATATTTTTGAATTCCATAACCGTTTGCAACTCCACCACCTCCCGCAGGAGGGTAATCCAGTATCTACCACCCTCTCCATGAAGAAGTACTTCCTGTTATTATTTTTGAGTTAGTCCCCACTGCAATCTCAATTTGTCTTCTAGTTCTACCACCTTCTCGTCTCTAGAAAAGGTTTGTTTGTAAATTAATACCTTTCAAATATTTGAATGTCTATATCATATCTCCCTGTCTCTCCTTTCCTCCAGGGTTTACATGTTAAGGTCCTCATGTTTCTCCTCATACGTCTTGCAAGCGGGCCTCATACCATTTTGGTTGCTTTTTCTCTGAACTGCTTAATAGCCTTTTTACATCCTTAGCAAGATAAGGCCTCTAAATCTGAACACAACACTCCAAGTGATGCTTCACCAATGACTTGTACAGGGGTATTAACACCTCCTTTCTTCTGCTGGTTATATCCCTCTCTATGCAGTGTAGCATCCTTCTGGCTGTGGCCACTGCCATTTCGCATTCATCATCCTAAGGTCCCTCTCCTGAGCTGTGCTTGTCAATCTCTCCTGTCTGGTACATCTCCTTTGGTTAGCCCTTCAGGTCTTTGTGCGTTTCCCAGGAACGGCCTGGAGGATGGAGAGATTCCTATGCGAGACGGGAATGACCCATCAGTGGACCAGCTTTTCAAAAGAGGAGTTACCTACCACTGTTGACCAAGCTTTGGGTGCTTTTAGCATTGTGGAGGACCCAGCAGTAGGGAATCCAGTTCTAGAGGGTTGGAAAAGCCCTCCAGATTCTTTCTAGTTTATCAAGTGATGCAAGTCCTGATTTGGCAGAGTGGATTGCTCCAGTGGCTGGTTTCAGAGATGGCAGAGCTAATGGTAGTTAAGTAGTTTATAAAACTTGATATATCACATTTCTCTTAGAATCAAAGTGGTTTACAATAAATAAAAATTGAACGTCATAAAATGATAATAAAACTCACACATCCAGACCAGTCATACACTCATTCATTATCTTAATGGGGCAAAACACCCCAGATTAATTTTAAGCTTTCAGAAATGCTTTTTGGAAAATAAAAGCCTTTAGCTTCCCTTTGAATTGTTTCAAAGAAACCTCCATACATAACTCCACCGGCAAGCACTTCCACAACACTGGAGTCTGCTAAAAGAAAGCCCTTTCTCTAGTAGTCATCTACCATGTGCAAGAATTATTGGGAACTATAAACAAGTGTAGGGCAGCAGACCTGTATATAAGACCCTGGATGGGGTTTATAAGACTGTATACAAATAGAAGACTGCTCAGGAAATTTCACAGCAGCAAGCTAAGTAACCCTTAAGACTTTTATTTGAATTTGGCAAAAAGCCACACGGGGGAGGGCCACTTAACAGAGGTTTTTGAGCCTGTGATGAACGGGCAGTGCTCCCTAAAGTTGAATAACACAAGGATTATTTGCTCGGTATGAGGCTTTTCCTCTATACAAGAAGTATATCACATAAGATACTACATTGGAAATAGGGGTCACTTGTATTTGAGTGGTTAATCATTAACTAATGGACTGCCTATAAGCTCTGTTTGAGTATTGGTATACCTTTATACCTTTCAGGAAATCTAGACTGCCCCAATTTGACTGCCCCTATTTGACTGACTACATTTGTCCTTTAGATTGTAAGCTCCTTGAGCAGGGACTGTCCTTCTATGTTAAATTGTACAGTGCTGCGTAACCCTAATAGCGCTTTAGAAATGTCAAGTAGTAGTAGTAGTAGTTTGGGCAGAACCGTCAAACCAGCCCCAGACATAGACAGTGGCAACCCATTCCCAGCCAGAACTCCATTACCCACCCTTACCAACAAGTTCCCCAGCTCCCCCACAAAGCACTTATAAAACCTTGCCATAAACCCGTTCAACCCTGGAGCCTTACCATTTAGAGCCTTCTTATAACCCCTGTACCTCCCCAAATCTAATGGGCTCTCCCAGCTGCATACTCTCTGACTCATTAAGGCTTTTCAACGGAATACGATCCAAATAGTGAGCTATTGCTGCAGCCGACTCTCGGTCTGAGGCACTGTATAAATCCTGAAAATATTTCAGAAAGTATTTTACAATTTCAGAGTTGGCATACTGCCAGCTGCCCCTGCTGTCCCTCATCGTTGGAATAAGCGACCTCACTCTCTGAGCCCGAAGATAGCGAGCCAGCATAGCACTTGATTTATTGGCAAATTCAAAATATTGCTGCTTAAGCTTAGTTCTCATAAAATCTACTTCCACCATCTGAAGTTGCGCCAGTTCCCCTCTCACTTTTTTCAGTTCCTCCCAGATCTGCAATGTAGGATTCCGCTTATGTTGGTTTTCTAAGCGTAATAACCTTGTGCGCAAGCTGAGCGAAAGTTGCCCTCTTTCCCTTTTCTTTCGTGCCCCACACTTGATCAAGGTCCCTCTCACCACTGCTTTCAAAGAGTCCAATAGTACATCATCATTTACTTCTCCATTGTCATTAAATTGACAAAATTCCTGTACAGTTAGCCTAATCCCTTCCTGCACCCTCTCCTCCCCCAGCAGTGATTCATTAATTCTCCAAAAACCCCGCCCCCTAAAATGACCTATTCTGCTAAGCTTAATCCACACTGGAGCATGATCTGAGATTTGTTTTTCCAATATTAGCTTCCTTCACCATGTGCCATCCATTAAGGTGAACCCATAATCCATCTATACAAGTATAGGTTTGAGTAGCATGTGAGTAAAAAGTGTAATTACGTTGCATTCCATGTAGCAATCTTCAGCAGTCTACCACCTCTAAAGCCTGCAAAAAATGCAATAGTGCTGTACGACTGGGACCACTGTACTGCCCACCCCCAGTTGAACGATCTAGGTGTGCATCAGGGGCAACATTGAAATCGCCACCCACCACCACCTGTCCCCTAACAAATCCTTGAATCTCCCCTAACAGAGTTTGAAAAAATTTTTTCTGACCCACATTCGGGGCATAGAAATTAATCAGTGCAATGTTCCTCGCAGGGCTATACATCTTCCACTCGAGTCCCGAAACTCCTGCTGTATGGTGAACCCCCAACTTTGCCTAAGTAGGATAGCAACTCCCCCAGTCCATTTAACTCCTGTCCCCTGATGGACCACCACCTCCCTAAAGGGCGTACGATGTAGCATATGGACATCCCACGGTCTCAAATTTGTTTTTTGCAAGAATATCACTTCCCACTGCAATCTGCTCAAAGCCTTAAGAACCAAACTGCGTTTCCCCTGGTTATTAATCCCATTTACATTCCAAGTCCCCACCATTAGTGAATCCCCCTTACTCACCCCTGCTCTCCCACCATCTGTCCTAGATTGCTCCCAAAAGTACTTCCCTTATTAGCCCCTTTTTGTTGACATTGTCCTCCCTTTCTGCCCCCTTTCTCAAACCCCACCCCTTCTCCTCCCATCTGCTGATCTCTTCCCTGATCAGCCATCCCAAGAGGAATAAACTCACTCTCCTGGATGCTTGGACCCCCCCCCCAATCATATACCCCGCCATTACTCCCTCTCCACACACATCCTCCCCACCCTCAATCCATGCACTCAACCAAACATCACATCACCACTACCAGATCCTTATATAGAATTCCAATATTGTCCTAAAGTGATTAACATAGCTTCAACTCTCTCCCATAATATCGAAACATTTTCTGCCCTCCAAAACTCACCCCGCAGTCCCCCACCCCGACCCCCCAAACAACAACAAATCCATACACAAAAAAAACACACACACACACACGGGGTGAGGGGGAGGGAAAAATGGAGGGAGGCAAAGAGCAGCAACCTCTTGAAAACATCTTGTCCACACAGTATCCTCAATGTTCAGTAAGACCGTCAAATAATCCTTGATAAAGGAAACTCCTCAAGAGACATGTTTATATGATTTCTTCCCTTGGCCCACAACATGCTGCCATGCCGAATCCTCTCTGGGTTCCACAGATGACACCACGTGCTTTGTCTTCTCTGGGATCCCAGTACACCCCAAAGTCCGTAGTGCTGTCCATGCTTCATCTGGGGTCTTCACTTTAGACGATTTCCCTTCCACAGTGAGCCACACTGCAAACGGGAACAGCCACCTATACAGAATCCCCTGAGACCTCATGAACTCGGTGACCTCTGGAAAAGATCTGCATTTTTGAAGAGTAGACCATGCCAAGTCCTGGTACACCCCAATCTTACAATTTTTCCAGAGAATTTCCTTCTGTTGCCTTGCTTTAGCTAGGATCCGCTCCTTAGTGGGATAGTTTGCAAAGCATACCACAATGTCCCTCGGGGTAGAATCTCGTTGGGGGCCCATAGCCCAATGCGCTGTCTGAATATGGAGCTCCACTTGTTCTTCTCCAGCTGGATTTAACAAATAAGAGCAAAACTCTTGAATTATTGTTCCACAGTTACTGAAAATATCCGTTTCAGGAATTCCTTTAAATCTCAGATTATATCGTCGAGACCTGTTTTCCAGATCTTCCAACTGCTCTTTCAGCTGCTGTATTTCCATAGTATCTGTGGACACAGTTTTGTGAAGCTTTCCTATATCGTTTTTAAGAGTCCCGAGCCAATTCTCCACCTCACTGGAGTGCCCAGTTCTCCAATTTCAGCTTTTAATATCTTTCAAAGTGTTTTGTACATCCTTACGGACCCCCGCCAAGTCAGCTTTCAAATCCTGGAACCAGCCCACCACATCTGACTTAGTTATTTCTCCAGCGTCCCCTGAGCCTTCATTACAGTGTTCCTCCTCCGAGTCAGAGGGAATCGACGCCATCTTTTTTACATTCGATCCTGGCCCCGCTGGATCCGGCTTCTGTTCTTGCTTTGTTCCGCCAGATATTGAAACCTTTCCAAGCTCTTTTCGGTGACATGACTCTGGAACCTCTCCCCCAACAGTTACGACTCTGATAAGCTTAGCAATGTCTCGGGAATTGCTTTAATTTTCGATAGCCCCTGCGGAGCCGCGCGACTATGCTTCCATCCCGGACAGTGACGTCACTTCTCTCCCGTATTGACTGTTTTATTTGCATCTTTGCTTTCCTGACTACTCTACCAGCTTCTTTTAGGAGGTCTTTTACTAAGCCGCAGTAGCGTTTTTAGCTCGCGATAGAAATCAGCTGGCGGTTAAACACTGAGACACCCATAGAGAGTATAATGGGCATCTTGGCATTTCTGCCAGCTGATTTCTGCCATGAGCTAAAAAATGCTACCGCAGCTTAGTAAAAGACCACCTTGAGCTTTTCCAGATATTGTCACCTGTCTTCCTCTTTCTGTGATTTCTTGTAGTTTATAAAGGCTAACCTCTTTTTCTTTATCTTCCTCTGTACCTTTGGCTAGACACTGCCTATTCACTTTTTTGCAGAGCCCTAAAAACGTATTTTTTCCAAAGTGCTTTTGAGACTTGAGTACAGTTCGTTCCTGTGATGGGGAATTGCTTTTAGGTTTGAGTGGCGACTTATTGCTGTATTTATTTGATTAGTTAGGAATGTAGTAAGAATATTATATTGAGTGTAATTGCTCTGTATGATTGTTCTTTCCTGTTTTTAACATGGAGTTCCTTTTCTGTTTTCATAAAGATTTTTAATGAGTATGAACTGCCTCAATTTGCATGCAAGCAGGTGGTATATGAAATCAGTAAGCGATAAATGATACTACTTATGAGAACCAAAGCAGCCTCCTTTTCCTTTTACCTTTATTTACTTTCCTTACAAAAAGGTTTGTTGCCCTTAGCTCCTTTCAGTTTTGCTCACTGCTTTCCAACTTTTTGCAGATGTTCCCATCCAGACAGCAACTCATTGAGGCAATCCTCATCTGAATAAAGTTTTTTTTTTTTTTTGAAGTCTAGAACCTTCACTTTTGAATGAATCCTCTCTGTACCTATCTTAATATTAAATCACACCATTTGGTGATCAGTGGACGCCAGATGATCACCTACTATAACATCAGACATACTCTCCCCATTAGTAAACATTTATAACATACTAAATCTAGTATGGCCCCATTCTGCGTAGGTTCCCTTACAAACTGGTCTATCACCAAAATTAATTTGTAACTTATCCACACTCTCATCACCTTAGGTTATTGCAGATTGCTCCGCAAAGGAGTCCTACTAAACTATCTCTCCTCCCCTTTAATCTGTTCAAAATTCTTCTGCATAACTTATCTTCCACCAGTGTTGCTACACTTATGTCACCCCTCTCCTTAAGTCACTTTATTGGCCCCCTATTCGTTTCCATATACATTTCAAACTCCTGTTACTGACTCACAAGTGTGTTCATTCTGCTGCTTCTCAGCATATCTCCTCTCTTATCTCTCTCCGCACCCCTCCCTGGGAACTCAGTGAGTCACCCTTCTCTATACCATTCTCCTCCACCGCCAGCTTTAGAATCCATTCCGCTACACTATACACCTGAAATAGACTTCTTGTCTCTTTCCCTATTCAAATCCAGACTAAAAGCCCACCTTTTGAGGCTTCTTTTAACCTTTAACCCCATATTCCCCTGTTCAGTACTCTTGTTGTTTTAATCATTCCATTAATAAATGAAACTCTAATCTCTTGTTTGTCCTGTTTGTCTTGAATAGATTGTAAGCTCTGTTGAGCAGGGAGGTCCTTTTATGTGTGTGTGTCTAGTAGCACTATAGAGATCAGTACTGCAGAAACTGAAACCTTCAAGGAGAAGCCAAAGTGTCAGAACAAGAAGATGCAGAGAGAGAGAGAAAAAAGATTGTGAATGTAGGCAAGCTAATTTGAAACACAGCATATATTCCACAGGCCTAAGAGAGAGAGAGAAAGAAAGAAGGAAAGGGATAGGAGTTTATATTAATCGGTAGAAGTCTTTTGTGGCCTTCAGAATGCTGGGCTATTATTTTCTTAGTAATTGCTTTCCAACAATTCTGTAGTTTATCTCAGACTCTGAGTTAAAGCTTTGTCCTGAGATGAGTCTGTCTTGATGGTAGAAAACTGAAGATTTATGCTGCGGAAAGGTATTTAGTGCCAGTAACTCTCTTGCTTTTCAGCCAGAAGAACAGTTGCCATGCCATCTGACCTACACATCTCCGAAAGTTGAACAAATAGTCAGAGAAAATCTTCATCTCAACAATCACGTAAGAGAAACAACCCGGGGGCCCCGGTGAGTAATGAGTAAATAATTTTGGAAAAAGGGCTGCTCATATGATGGGGAGGAAACTGGGTGAGGCACTTAGATGTCCCCAGCAGGAAATGCATAAAGAGCTCTTGGTGGGGGTGGGGGGATGTTAATCCTCAGACATTGTAAACAAGGCTCCTACTGGCTAAGTCCGTGAAGCCTCCTCACCACCAGCACCGAGCTCTCTGTTTTCCTCTTTATGTGTTTCTTCTTCTTTCTTGGGCCTGTTTTTGGGATTTGCAACCCAGCCCCCTTTTCTTCAACAGCTCCTCGGCTGTTTTAAACCCAGTCCAATTACAGCCAGGCTTCTCTCAGCACAGTTCAATGGAGCTAGGCTGTTTCAAACACAGTCCAAGTACAGCCAGGCTTCTCTCAGCACAGCTCAATAAAGTCAGGCTGTTTCTAACACAGTCCAATTACAGCCAGGCTTCTCTCAGCACAGTTCAATGGAGCTAGGCTGTTTCAAACACAGTCCAAGTACAGCCGGGCTTCTCTCAGCACAGCTCCATAAAGTCAGGCTGTTTCTAACACAGTCCAATTACAGCCAGGCTTCTCTCAGCACAGTTCAATGGAGCTAGGCTGTTTCAAACACAGTCCAAGTACAGCCAGGCTTCTCTCAGCACAGCTCAATAAAGTCAGGCTGTTTCTAACACAGTCCAATTACAGCCAGGCTTCTCTCAGCACAGTTCAATGGAGCTAGGCTGTTTCAAACACAGTCCAAGTACAGCCGGGCTTCTCTCAGCACAGCTCCATAAAGTCAGGCTGTTTCTAACACAGTCCAATTACAGCCAGGCTTCTCTCAGCACAGTTCAATGGAGCTAGGCTGTTTCAAACACAGTCCAAGTACAGCCAGGCTTCTCTCAGCACAGCTCCATAAAGTCAGGCTGTTTCTAACACAGTCCAATTACAGCCAGGCTTCTCTCAGCACAGTTCAATGGAGCTAGGCTGTTTCAAACAAAGTCCAAGTACAGCCAGGCTTCTCTCAGCACAGCTCAATAAAGTCAGGCTGTTTCTAACACAGTCCAATTACAGCCAGGCTTCTCTCAGCACAGTTCAATAGAGCTAGGCTTTGCGCGGGCTCAAAGCCTTGGGTCCCACCCTCTGGGTCAGTCTCTATTCTCCTGACCTCCTCCCGCATTGACCCAGGCCTCTCCCCTATACCTCCAGTGCTGGCTGAGCCATAGCCAAGAGCTCCATGGGTTCGTCTAAGACCAGCTCAGCCTCCTCTTGCTCCATCGCCTCTGGTTCCATCTCTCCTCCTCCTTCAGTAGCCCAGTCCATTTTCTCCTCCCCCCACCCCTTTTCCAGCTGATTACACTTTTCTTCATTAACTCTGCTAGGCTGCTTTTCCTTCTCCTGCCACCGGTTCCACCACCTCCTCCACCAGGTGGGAGAATCAGCTTTTCCTTTTCCCTGGCGGCCCTCTTCTGGAGCTCCTTGGTTCTGCACCCTACTTCCCCTCCCCCGGAGCTCTCCTGTGGCCTTCTGGGAGTTGTAGTTTCCCATCTTTATGTCCCTTTTGGGCAAAACCTGAGCATCCCTAGGGTCTTCCCTCTTACCCTCCGGCTCTCTTTTCTCCGGTGGGTAGCTGGGGTCCCTCTTCCTTTCGGCATATTCCTTACAACATATATATAAATAGAGATATGTGAATATGTGTGCTTGTATGAACACACAGGCTTTCAAGTGTGTAACAATTATTGGGAACACACAATCAAGGAAAGTCATAGAAAATGAGAATGTGAAGATTTTGAGACTTGAAAAGTTAGACTATATAATTTGGAATATAATACATGAGATATAATAATAATAATATTAATAATAAAAGAAATATTTAGTGTAAGAGGTGTGAAATACAGTTGAGTTGTTGAAGAAAGGAAACCTTTTATCCAGAATAAGAAAAGAGGGGGGGGGGGGGGGGGAACCTATTACAACTTTTAGAAATAACTTAGCAAATCTTATATACTGTATCCAACCAGTAGCTCAGAACGGTTTACAATATTGATATCAACCTGAAAACAATAACATAATGATGAAAAATAACAATATAAAATAAGAGCTTACTAAACAAAATAACTCTATGAAAATTCTAAAATAATAGTGTAACAATCAGAAATTATAATCATAACCCAATTCAGACAATAACAAGTGAACAAAAGCATATGAGCAAATTGGTATAGACCAAGTAAAAAAATGTTTCCTGAATAGTATTTTTCGAAATCTTTAGTATTATACTCATTTCAGTTCAAATGGCAGTGAGTTCCAAAATGGAACTGCTGCAAAATTAAAAAAGTGTTTTATGTGAGGAATAAAGTCTGATAGTAGAAGGCAAAGAAATAGCTTATTGATAGGAGACAGTCATCTCACTTCATCTCACGTCCTCTGTCTTCCCTTCCCTCCATCCATGTCCAGCATTTCAACTCTCCCCTCTCTTCCATCCATGTCCCGAATTTCTCCTCTCCCCTAAATCCATGTGCATCTACTTCCTCTGTCTTCCCTCCCCTCCATCCATCCATCCATGTCCAGCATTTCTCCTCTCCCCCTCCCTTCTATCCATGTGCATCTACTTCCTCTGTCTTCCTTCCCCTCCATCCATGTTCAGCATTTTCCCTCTCTCCTTTCCCCTCCATTCGTGTGCATCTCCTTCCTCTGTCTTTCCTTCCCTCCATACAAAAAGAGAAGTCCAAATTTCCCGTGAAGACAAAACAAAACACAAAAAAAGGCGGAAGACAACCCAAAACATTTCTCCTCTCTCCCCTCCCCTCCATCCATGTATATCTCCTTCCTGTCTTCCCTCATCTCCATCCATGTCAAGCATTTCTCCTGCCCTCCCCTCCATCCCCTTGTCCAGCAATTCTCCTTTGCCCTCCCCTCCTATCCATGTCCAGCGATTCTCCTTTGCCCCCTGTCCTCCCCTCTCATCCACATCCAGTGATTCTCCTCTGTCCCCTGCCCTTTCCTCCCATCCATGTCCAGCGATTCTCTTCTGCCCTCCCCTCCATGTCCAGTGACTCGCCCCAGCCCCACCTGTGCCCTCAGTTTTCCACAGCCCTCCTTTCCTTCCAGGCGTCCTGCGTTTAAAAAGTCACAGTAGCGGCAGCGAAAAAACAGGCTCGCCTCTAGCCTTTAAGCCTTCCCTTCTCTCTCAGCATGTATTGTGCTGCCTTCCTCTGATGCAATTTCCTGTTTCCGTTTTCCGCGAAGGTGGCACAGTGCACGCTGAGAGAGAAGGAAAGGCTTACAGGCTAGAGGTGAACCTGCTTTTTCGCTGCCACTGCTGCGACTTTTTAAACGCAGGGCGGCTGGAATGAAAGCTGAGGATCGAATGGCAGGGAGTGGAAAGAAGCGCCGCGGGGCCCCTGGAGGTGCGAGGACCTGTACGACCACTCCTGTCGCCCATGCCTAAGACTGGCCCTGTCTCCACTTCTCCACCATTTCCCACCTCGTTCCAACCTCGTTGATAGGAAGTTCTTGTGGGAATTAACATGTATACTAATTCTGCATTAACCACATCATTGCTTAGTAAATAAGCCTCTTTCTGTCAGACATTGTCTTAGAGCAAAACCTTAGCTGACCCAGAAACATCTTGAAACAGTTGTTTGCCTTATACACTTAGGATTTCTTATTGTTCTTTAATTTTAAAATATTTGATGCTTAACATCTTCTCTGAGTTTGAGATGTGACTGATACGTACAGCTGTACGAAATAGCATATTTTACTATTCGGCTGAATACGAATAATGAGCATTGAGCTTTAACATAACAAATAATAAAAGAAGCTATGTGAAATCAGAGATCAATTGTTTTCTTTCAGTAGGATTTAGCAGAGTAGAGCCCCTGATAATGCGTGTTCAAATTTAAATCACTATTCGGCCGAATATGAATAATATATTTGGGGCCAATTTGAATTGAATATGAATATTTGGTAGAGCCCTACTGATACATAGTAACATAGTAGATGACGGCAGAAAAAGACCTGTACGGTCCATCCAGTCTGCCCAAGAAATGTGCCATTGTAGCAGTGTTTTGAACTTGGAGTGGAAGAGTAAAGCAGTGGACTAAAGACCAGGGAAGCCAGGGTTCAAATTCCACTGTGCCTCCTTGTGACTTTGGGCAAAACATTTAACTCTCTATTGGTTCAGGTACAAACTTAGGGCCCCCTTTACAAAGGCTCACTAGTGTTTTTAGCTGAGATGCCCATAGTGCTTAAAAACACTAACACGCCTTTGTAAAAGATCCTCTCAGATTGTGAGCTGTCTGTCGACAGGAAAATGCACCATTCTTCAAAGACAAGCAGACCAGTTGTGTTCTCACAGTTGGGTGACATCATCTGATGGAGCCCTGCGCAGACTAGCAAGATTATTATAGAACTTTCTAGCAGCTTCTCACCGCATGTACTGGTGTCTTCCCACTCGATGTGCAGGCGTGGGTACCTCAGTCTTCGTTTTTCTGTGGAGCAGGGGAGGATGTGTCATCGTTCTCTCTCTGTACAAAATTTTCTGTACTCTATAGTGCCTTGTTTTATTTTTCCTTACTCCTAATTTTATTCAGTTTTTTTATTTTTTTGTAGTGTTTTTATCTCTTAGTTTCCTTTCTTTTTTATGAGTTGCTAGGCCAGAGCACGATAGCACCAGTGCATTTTTTCTAGCAAAAATGGTGCCAGTACTCAAATGCTAGGTCACCCTTCAGGGGTGGGGTGATAGCTGAGGGACCCACCCCACAACAGCTAGGTCCCCTGCAACCAGTCACAGAATATGATAAGGCAGAATTGTTGTGTAGAGCCTGAGCTCTTTCATTAAAACTTGGGGACCATGGGTCAATTTTAGCAGACAATGGAAAAGGTGCTGGTACTCAGCACCCCCAAGTACCCTTTCAAAAAAAAGCCCTGGATAGCACTGATCTCAGTTTGAATGCTGCTCCTTTTTATTGTTCACAATTGAGGAATTTAATTTGGCTGTGATTCTTTTCTCAGTGTCCAAGAAGACTCCCAGTGACTTCAAAAGGTGCACCCAGTGTAATTGATTTCTATGGCAGACACACAATTGGTGCATCAGGTGCCTTGGCCCTGACCATGAGCCTGACTCTTATTTCTTAGCCTCTGCCACAGATGAATCCAGGAACTGGTGGGTTGTGTCCATCTACTAGCAGGTGGAGATACAGATAACGAATTGAAGGCAGTGATACCAGATGGCCAGCTCCTCCTTCATTCAGTATATCTCTATCTCCAGCCTCCAGCATGTGGTAGACGGCTCTTCAGCAGCTCCTGGATTCTTCTCGGGGCTTCTCCTGGGCCTGGTGGGCCAATTGAGTGTGGAGGTGTCTGGCTTGTGGTGCCGACTTTAGGGGCATACTCAGCATCTGGGTCCCTCCTTCACCCTGTCCCCTTGCCTCCTGGTCTTCTTTAGCTCTAGCCTTCCTCACCTTAAAAAAAAAAGGGAGAGTACAATTTTTAGAGCTCTTATGCCTTTTCTGTCTGTTTTTTTTTTTTTTTAATAAAGCAGGGAGAGATTGCTGACAGGACCGGGTGGTGCAAGGATTCCCTGTGCTTGTTGTGCTCTGCCTTTCATCCTGAGTGCCGGTTGGCTGCAGGCTGCTGTGTTTGAGAGGACTGTTTGGAAGAACCGGCTGTGTGGTGAATCCCCTCCTTTTTTCTGTTGGGCTCTTGGGGGCATGCTCAGCGATGGCGGCAGAATCGGTTAAAAGATGTTCCCGCTATGGGAGCAGACTCTCTGCAGTGGGAATCTGTATGGCTGCGTGCTCAGACGCTTTGGTGGGAAGTGGCGATGCTCCCCTTCCCAATCAACTGGTTTCTTACGCCGGTGTGGCGGGAATGTGCACCATTTTGCAGACACCAGCTGACGCTGTCTCTCCTCAGCTGATGACGGTTCCCGAGGCTTCCTGCCCTGCTCTGTTTCCAAGTGTGTCAGCAGGGGTTTCTGGTTACTCCCTTGGAGCTCCGTTGGACACTGCTGGCTCAGGGGAAATTTTCTCTCTGGATTTTGTGTTGTAAATGCATCAGGCGTATCTTCTTAAGAGGGCCTTGCCCCAGCAGCCTTTCTCAGGTATTCCTCTTCCCCAGGGGGCTTCTTCGCCAGACTTCGGCTTGATGGCCCAGGGGCCCGTGGAGGATCCGGTTTTGAAACGATGGCATCTGGGCACCGTTTGTGAGGTGGAGTTGTTCGGGCCCGTTTCGGTAGCTCAGTTGTGCCCATGCTTTCGGGGGAGTCCTTGCACTCTTCCCACATGGATGAGCTAGATGAGGGAGAGATAGAGCTTCCTTCACTCATCTCCAGCGCTCTGGTGGCCTTAAACATTGCTGACCCGGAAGTGCAAGCAGCTGCTGCAGTCATCCCCAAGATGCCAGCATGAAGAAACCATCTAAGTCTTTTCCCGTGCATGAGGCCATTCAGGAGCTCATTTCAGGCCAGTGGGCCGATCCTGATGGAGGATTGAAAGTGGCCAAGGCGATGTCTTGCCTGTATCCTGTGGCTACGGACTATGGGGACAAATTCCTCCTTCCGTAGGTGGATGCCTTGGTCACTGTGGTGACTAAAAAGACCACTCTCCCTGTGGAAAGAGGGGTGGCTCTTAAGGACATGCAGGATTGGCGCCTGGAGGTGTCTCTCAAGCACGCTTTTGAAGTTTTGGGACTAGCTCTCTAGGCCTCTAGCTGCAGCTCATATGCCTCCAGGGCCTGTCTTAGCTGGTTTCAGCAGGCCCATGAGCAGAACCCAGATTCGGGATCTGGTTTTAGGTGCTCTTTCTCCCAGATGGAGACAGGGCTTGCTTATTTGGTGGACTCCCTCTATGACTTGGTTTTGGACCTCAGCCAAACAGATGGCGTTGACGATTTCTTCCCGCTGTTTGTTGTGGCTTTGTCATTGGGCTGTGGATATGGCATCCAAGCAGCGTCTTACGCATCTGCTTTTCGAGGTAAGCTTTTCTTTGGGGAAGTCCTAGAGAAGGTAAGACTTGGGTGGCTCTAAGACTCGGAGAATCTTCGTCGAGAGGCAAAGCCTATTAGATCTCGCTTTTGGGAGGCTTGCCGATACCGGCCTGGCAGGGCAGCTGGCTCCTTCCAGCATCCTTGCTTTCAACAGCGCTCTTCCTTTCAGGGTGACAAGTTGTCCGCTGGATCTATGCCCAGACAGGGAACAGGCGGGTGCACAAACCAATGATAGGATGCCGGTCTGCTCTTTGGTGCCCAGCATAGGTGGTCGACTGACTCGCTTCTACGAAGAGTGGACCAAAATCATATCCGACCAGTGGGTCTTAGACATTGTCCAAGAAGGTTACAAGCTAGGATTCACCTCTCCTGTGTGCAAGGTGTTTCTGGAATACCGGTGCACCACAACCTGTAAACGAGCAGTGGTCCGGGACATGTTGTAGACACTGCTGGATCTGAGGGCGGTCATTCCTGTACCCTCTCCAGAGGTTCGCGCATGGAGATATTCGATTTACTTTGTTGTTCCTCGGAAAGGGGGTTCCTTTTATCCCATTCTCGACTTACTGAAAGTGAATTGGTGTCTTTCAGTGCGGCATTTTTGCATGGAGTCTCTCAAGTCCATCGTAGCAGCGGTTCAACTGGAAGAACTCCTTACGGCCCTGGACCTCAAGGAGGCCTACTTGCATATCTCTATTTGGCCATGTCATCAGGAATTTATCCGCTTTGCCATCCTGGGGCTTCATTTCCAGTTTTGGGCTTTGCCTTTTGGCCTGGCTACTGCCCCTGCACTTTTTCCATGGTGGTGGTGGCAGCGTTCCTTCGCAGGGAGGGCATCAGTGTTCACCCCTATCTTGACAACTGGCTGATCATGGTGGATTTGGAGTTTGAGAGTTGCCAGGCCACCGACGATTGTTAGCTCTGCTATGGTCCTTGGGCTGGGTGATGAATCTTCAAAAAAGTCACCTTGCCCCACCTTGGAATTCCTGGGAGTTCGATTCAACATGATTCAGGGCCATTTGTTTCTGCTGGACGGCAGGAGGGTCAAACTGCAGGCACAGGTTCGCAACCTCTTGCAGTTGTCGAGCCCACGAGCTTGGAATTACATTCAGGTGTTGGGATCGATGTTTGCCTCTTTGGAGGTGGTGCCGTGGGCGCATGTGTCCTTTGCAACACTCTTCTAAACAGGTGGCTGCCGGTGTCCCAGGAATATCAGTGGCACCTTCCGTGTTTGCTCCAGGTGCATCAGAGCATGAGCTGGTGGCTTCATGAGTGCATGAGTAGTTACGGATGCCAGCTTGTTGGGAATGGGGTGCCTATTGTCTTCATCTTCAGGCTCATGGGCTATGGTCTCCACAGGAGATTGTGTGGCCCATCAACCGCCTGGAGCTAAGGGCGGTGGTGAATGCTTTGCAGAAGTTTCAAGATTTCTTGATGGGCAAGGCAGTTCGTGTTCTTTTGGACAACACAACGGCAGTCACATCAGTCGACAGGATGGCACTCAGGTTCGAGGTCTAGCTGCCGAAGCGTGTCAGCTCATGAAGTGGGCTGAGGGTCGCATACTCGCTCTCTGTGGCTCATATTGTGGGTCAGGCAAACATGCAGGCGGATTTTCTCAGTATCTCCAGGATCCAGCGGAATGGGAGCTATCCTCGGAGTTGTTTTGCCTGATCTGCCAGAAATGGGGGATTGCCAGAGGTGGATCTGATGGCATCCTGCCTGAATGCCAAGGCACCCATCTTCTTCAGTCGATGGCTGGAATCCAGATCCGCAGGTCTGGACGCCCTGCTTCTGCCCTGGCCGGGGATGGCTCTGTTGTATGTTTTCCTCCTTGGCCTCTCATCAGCTGGGTGCTTCTCAGAATCAAGTGCCACAGGGACCGAGTCGTGCTAATTGCCCTGGACTGGCTGAGGCGCCCTTGGTATGCGGATCTCGTACGTCTGTTAGTGGAGCAGCCACTGTCTTCTGATCTCTCCCGGCCTCTTGCATCAGGATCCCGTTCAGATTTAGGATCCCCCCCGCTTTGGCCTTATGGCCTGGCTCTTGAGAGGTCGTGTTTGAAGAAGGGTTATTTGGACGAGGTGATAACCACCCTTCTTAGAGCGCATAAGTGATCCATGTTGACCGTATATGCTCGAGTTCGGTGAACCTTTGAGGGATGGTGTGCTTCTCGCACTTTGTTGCCCCTGCAGTTGTCGATTCCTCAGCTGTTAGCCTTTTTGTAGGACGGCCTGCGGAATGGTTAGGCCTATAATTCCCTGTGAGTTTAGGTCGCATCATTGGCCTGTTTTTGGGGGCGGATGTTGGGTGTTTCTCTGGCTGCGCAGCCGGATGTGGTGCAATTTTTGAGAGGCTTTTTACATTTTCACCCCCCCCCCCCCCCCCCCCCCCCCCCCCCCCCGCTTCACCGAGCTTATGCGCCCTGGAATCTTAATTTGGTTCTCAGAGCATTGCAGAAGTCTCCTTTTGTGCCATTGCATAGGGCTCCTGACAAAGATTTTACCCTCAAAGCGCGTAGGATTTTGGAGCTTCAGGCCCTCTCATGCCGTGATTCTTTCTTGCAATTTTTAGGGTCTGGGGTTACTTTGCAAATGGTTCCCTTGTTTTTGCCCAAGGTGGTTTCAGCCTTTTCATCTAATCAGCCTCTCTTTGTTCCTTCCTTTCGGGAGGAGGACTATCCCTCAGATTTTGGGATGCTGCGCCTTCTGGATATTAGACACATTCTCCGTTACTTGCAGATGTCTGAGTTCCGGTTGTTCAGATCGTCTTTTTGTGCTTCTGGCTGGGCCCTTGCAGGGAGATGCGTCGTCTAAGGCGATGATCTCTAGGTAGATTAAGGAGACAATTGCTTCTGCATACATGTTATGCAGTTGCGTTCCACTGGGAGAGTTAAGGGCTCATTCTATGAGGCTGCAAGAGACTTTGTGGGTGGAGATGGGAGTTCTGTCTCTTGATGAGATTTATTGGGCGGCTACGTGGGCATCGTTGCACACTCTTTCGAAGTATTATAGAGCAGATGCGGATGCTTCCTTTGGAGCGACGCTTCTGTCTCGGGGAGCGGTGGCGTTCCACCCTCTTTAGGAGATTGCTTGGGTACATCCCACCAGTTCCTGGATTCATCTGCCTCAGAGGCTAAGGAAGGTAAAATTATGCCTTACCTGCTGATAATTTTCTTTCCTTTAGTTGTAGCAGATGAATCCAGGATCCCTCCCATTATTCACCACACAATTTTTTGTCTGTGATTTCTCCTTGTCATGGTTAAGAAAACAAAGAAAACTCAGTGGCTTTCCTAGGGGGGCTGACACCTGGGGCAGATCGCTGATGCGCCCCGCCCCCTGGGTGCAGCGCCCCCCCCCCCCCCCCCCCCGGATGCAGCGCAACCCCCCCCCTCCCCCGGCGAAAGGACACCCCCCCCCGGGTGCACGCCACTGGGGGGTGCCGTGCGCGCCTGTCCTTCCTTCGTTCCATGCTCCCTCTGCCCTGGAACAGGAAGTAACCTGTTCCGGGGCAGAGGGAGCATGGAACGAAGGAAGGACAGGCGTGCGCGGCACCCCCCCCCAGCGGCGTGCACCCGGGGCCGACCACACCGCCCGCCCCCCCCCTAGGAACGCCACTGAGAAAACGTTCTAAAAAGAGGAAGTAATTTGGTACATATGTAGGTAACTTTTCATCGATTAAATTTGCATTGGATTTCTTGGTGAGGAAGGCTTCTGCGATTTGTTCCTTTTATTCCTGCTTTGTCAAGAGACATACTGAATGAAGGAGGAGCTGGCTGTCTGTTATCACTGCCTTCAATTCGTTATCTCTATCTCCATCTGCTGGTAGATGGACACAACCCACCAGTTCCTGGATTCATCTGCTGCAACTAAAGGAAAGACAATTATAAGCAGGTAAGGCATAATTTTACCTTCTCTCTGTTTGCAAATTCAGTTGAGGACACAGAGGGGGGTGCAGAAAGTTCAACAGGAGATACTTTTTGGCTCCTCAAAGGCCAGTGCATCAGTATCAGAAGCATCAACCTCAATGGCTGCTAAGACTTCAGCTACCACAGGGAGTTCATCGGCATTGAGAAGGCCTCCACCTCTCTCAACATCAGGCTCTGGGACCGGTCAACATTGGACCTGACATTGAGGGCATATACAGGTTCGACATCGTCTTTGTCACCATTGAAGGACCGCAGTGCTGTGCATCGGAGAAAGCCCAAGCAGCATAAGCATTGGTCCTCATCGATGGCACGGTACAGGAACTGCAAGGCATTGGCAGCGCCAGTACTGGGAGGAGCACCCCCCCCCCCCCTTCTTTGAAAGAGGTGCTGGTGTGCAAGTCTCTGGGCAACCAGGTCTCCATTTCCGGTTTGGCACCAACTCCTTCTCAGGCTGCCTTTTTCCTGGCTCCCCTGCTGTTACCGATGCTTACCTTCAATGAGCAGTTCTGAGCCATGCCCAGGGAGGAGCTGGCACAGATGCTGCAGTTGCAATCTGCTCAGGCATCGAGGGCACGTGCCAGCTGCAGATCAGCCCCACATTCTTCCTGAGGCTCCATCCATGCCTGTAGAGAGATCCTCGGCTCCTCGAAGGGTGTTGACATCAACACCGACACATGCAGTCCTGCTCTTGACTTCTGGGGAGGAAGCTTCCCCAGAGTCTGAGGGTAGGGCTGTACCTTGGCGCTCATCAGGGCGTGGACATAGTTCCACTGAGTCAAGGCAGCCACAGACTCGGTCAGTCCAGTCAGAGTACTGTGAGGAGTCTGAATAGGACCGCTCATGGGACTCGTAAGAAGACCCTCATTACTTCAAGATACTTAGTGGTGGAGAATGGGTAAACATAAATTGATTTTCTACTCTTTCAAAAAGTACAAAGATTAGGGGACACTTAAGGAAATTAAATGGTACTACTTTAAAAACAAACAGGAGGAAATATTTTTTCACTCAACAAATAGTTAAGCTCTGGAACTCATTGCCAGAGGATGTGGTATCAGTGGTTAGTGTATCTGGGTTTTAAAAGGTTTTGGACAAATTCCTGGAGGAAAAGTCCATAGTCTGCTATTGAGATAGACATGGGAAGAGCCACTGCTTGTCCCTAGGATCAGTAGCATGAATCTTGCTACTATTTGTGATTCTATCGGGTACTTGTGACCTGAATTGGCAACTGCTGGAAGCAGGATACTGGGCTAGATGGACCATTGGTCTGACACAGTATGACTGCTATTATGTCTTATGAGGTACTTTCTGATCCCTCCCCACCTCGAGAGACATAAATATCCACCTGACGGTGTCTCTTTCACTGGTTTCATTAAGGAGATGGCTTGTGCCATCCCATTTAAGTTAAAGATGGAGGAAAAGCCCAGGGCAGAGATGTTATCTGTTCTGGACTATGAGTCGTTTCCTAAGGAAGGGGTCACAGTACCATTGCACCTTATCCTTAAAGATGCACTGACAAAGAACTGGGAATCTCCCCTCTCAGTGCAGGTTGCAACGTCATATCCAGAAATCAGAACAAGGGATCCCTCACGGCTTGGATGCTGAGAACATAGAATTCGAATCCTTGGATTTGCTGGAGGGTGTCTCTCACATCTTGCTGGCTTCCAGGAAAGACTCCACTAAGAGGTGTTAATTGTTTATGTAGAAGAGGTTTGCCATCTGGTGTGAGGGCAAGACCTTGGATCCCCTCACTTGCCCTACAAAAAACTGCTTGAATACCTCCTGCACCTCTCTGAGTCTGATTTGAAAACCAACTCTGTAAGAGTTTATCTAAGTGCAGTTTAGTGCTTATCACTGTGTGGGAAGTAAGCCCATCTCTGTACAGCCTCTAGTTCGATTAATGAACGGTTTGCTATTGACAAAGCTCCCTATCAAGCCTCCAACTGTGTCATGGGATCTCAATATTGTCCTCACACAGCTGATGAAAGCTTCTTTCAAGCCACTTGATTCCTGACATCTGAAGTATTTGACCAGGAAAGTTGTGTTTTTGGTGGCAGTCACTTTAGCTTACAGAGTCAGTGAGCTTCAGGCCCAAGTAGCTGATTCACCTTACACTAAGTTTCACCACAATAGAGTAGCTGTCCGCACGCACCCTAAGTTCCTTCCTAAGGTAGTGTTTGAGTTCCATCTTAATCAGTCAAGTGTTCTGCCAACATTTTTCCCCAAAACACAAGCACATCCGTGCAAGAGTGTACAGTATACCTTAGATTGCATGTGAGCCTTAGCCTTCTATCTGGAGAGGACTAAAGCCCATAGACAGTCCACCCAGCTTTTTATTTCTGTTGACCCAATCCATCCATCGGCAAGTGCACAATTTCTAATTGGCTAGCAGATTGCATGTCTTTCACTTATGCCCAGGCTGGGCTGACTCTAGAGGGTCATGTCAAAGCTATAATGCCAGAGCCATGGCCATGTTGGTAGCCAACATGAGGTTAGCCTCCATAGAAGAGATTTGCAAAGTTGCAACGTGGTATTCTGTCCACACATTACTTCTTTGAGCAGGATATCCGAAGCAACAGCTGGTTCAGGCAGGCATTCCTGAAGAACTTGTTTGTTGTCTTGAAGCCAACTCCACCTCTCTAGGCCCAGTTTTCTTTAGTTCCACGCTGCACGTTCACAATATAGTATGTAAATAGTTTCAGGAATTGACTTTCAGGCCTCGACGTTTTGAGTCCCTATTATCCAGCGTTGTTTTTGGTGAGCCTGGTCCCAACTGTGAGAGTACAACTGGCCTGCTTGTCCTCGGAAAAAGCAAAGTTACTTACCTGTAGCAAGTATTCTTCGAGGACAGCAGGCCAAGTATTCTTACATACCCTTCCACCTCAACTTGGAGTTGTATACTTTAGCTACCTTATCTTGTAAACCGCTTTGATTTAAGCGGTCTATAAATGTGAAAATCAAGTAAATGAGTAAATAAATATGACTGAGGGACCCACGCTCACCCATTGGGCAGGAAGGCACCAGCGCGGTGGGATGCTGCTAGAAAGTTCTTTAATCTCGCTAGTCAGTGTCTGCACCAGGCACCGTCAGATGACATCACTCAACTGTGAGAATACTTGGCCTGCTCCCTCAGAGAACACCTGCTACTTTGCTTTTTTAGTAATAGCTCAAGATGGATTATGTTCAAGTACAGTAGGTGAGTTAAATCCAAATCCCTTCTTTTTTCCTGGTATTCTAAATAAATCAGATGGTTACAAAGTCTTAGCTATTAAAGACTGCAGAGTAAACCGAGTTGCAGTGAGACCTGGCGATAGAAGTGGGATTCCAGAAATGTAATACAGGGAATCCAAAGCACACCAGAACAAAGTAGCCAAAAAAGCACAAGGAGCCTTCAAGAATAGGGGGCATCAGATGAATACTTTATTGAACAGACCCGAAACAGTTTGTGTTTAGGCGAGACCACCTACATCAGAGGTCTTGTGCAGTGAACAAATGTATCATTCATCCACTAGAGAAATACAGTCTGGCTTTGTAGACAAAACCAGTCTTCAATAGTGGAGACGCCTTTGACCAATGCGGAACTAAAAGATGCTTTACAGAGCGCTCCCGCGTGGTGTAAACTTGCTTCTTTCAGCAAAATGACGCTATGGCAGAACCATAGCAGTGTGATTGTAATTTGTAAGTGGAATCTCCAGGTTTTCCAGCTTTCTGTACTAATTGCTCGCCAGCCCCAGCTCTACCATGTGTTTTGTTATGCATTGAGTTGGTGTGATTTTAGGTACTGGCATGATATTTGATTGTATCTCATGCGTATACTTTTCATGTGACCAATATTGGTTTTCAGGTACTGTCCCTCTATTGAGTCTAAAGTTCTTCGTTTTCCAAATCGCATTCACCAAGTGTGGTTGGAACCTGAAGGTTTGGATTCGGATATTATCTACCCTCAGGGTTTGTCTGTTACACTTCCAGCTGAGCTTCAAGATCAACTTATTAAACATATCCATGGGCTGGAAAAGGCCAAGATAATACAGCCAGGTAAGAGGAGCAGACACAACATCTGTTTATTGCCTGTGTGCTTAGTAAAATGCATTAAAAGCAAATGGAGAGCAGTGATTGTGAACAGAAGCATGCACCTCCTAACTCCTTCTGCCTGCAGGAGTGTCAAGTGACTGCACCTGCTGTTTGGTTTCTAATGAAAAAATATGTAAATGTTCTCAAAGAAATCTATTACCAGAGTCATTTCCACTTATAAAGTAAGGACCATCAGTCACTAATTATCAATGGTAAGGTGGCTACTGCAACACCATAAATCTGTTATCGGAGACATCATTTGGTCCGATAAATCCCCAACCATGTCTAAAACCAATGTATATATGCGTTCTTTTTTTTTTTTTTTTTTTAACTATTAATCCTGTGATGATCCAGTATTTTAAATATATCAAATTTATTACCAAAATGAAACCCACTGTGTTTGACACTTAACTGTATAAAGAAGAGCTCTTTGGTAGTTTATCTGATGCTGTAGCAAATTTTCAGCTTTATGGCGCTTAGTAGTTTAAATCTCAGCTGAGAGGGAATATGATAGAAGTTTATTAGCAACATATCCTACCCCCTAGACACTACGCTTAGGGTATTGGGTATATTAATTGACAGTCACCTTACGTTCAAGCCTCTAGCGTATAATCAGGTTTCCAAAGTAGTGAAAAAATCCTTCAGGTCTCTTTGGAAGCTGAGGAGAATCAGATTGTATTTCTTGCCTGATATCTTTAGACTGCTAGTTCAGTCCTTGGTTTTATCATCCATCTATGCTGGATGTAAGGAGGGTATCCTAAAATGGCTGCAAATGACCCAAAATACAGCAGCTAGGCTTGTCCTCAAGGTATTGTGCTTTGATAAAGCCACTCCATTAATATGCAAACTGCATTGGCTGCCTATTAAAGCCAGGGTTATTTTTAAATTGTGTTTTTGTCTTTCAAATATTACATGGCATGACACCAGATTACATGCAGCCGTTAGTAACTGTTCCCCTACGCAATATAACCTCTGGTTGTAGGGACTACCTTAGACTCCATCTTCCATATTGCAAGAGAGTGCGCTATAATTTGGTTCACTCCACAGACTATATATACCAAGGTGCTAAGTGGTGGAACTCACTGCCAGTGACAATCAAGGGTCAGTCTGATTACTTGGGTATTTTGCAAAAGACTAAAAACTTTCCTCTTTGAGAGGTTTCTACCCATTGATGGAGTGCGTTAGATTATAACTGGCCACCAATGGTTTATTATTTAGTTCTTATTTGTGCTACTCTTCTCTTACTTGATATTTTGTTTATGGTAGTGTAAACCTTGCCTGTCATTTTATTTATTGTAAGCCACATTGAATTTGAGTATGTTCAGGATAATGTGGGGTATAATGTCAAAATAATAAATAAATAATAAAATCAGAGAAGAATGGAATGGTTTAATAGGGAGTGATTGTTTAACCTGTCAAACAGAAAAATAAGAGGACACCCCATGAAACTAATATGCAGCAGATTGAAAACAAATCAGAGACTTTTTTTCACACAGCTTATAATTTGTAGAGTCTGTTGCCAGAGAATGTGGTCAAAGTGACTAACATAGTGGAGTTCAAAAGAAGTTTGGACAAATTATTGGAGGAAAAGGTTCATAAGAAAAATAGTATCCAGGTGGACTTGCTTGTCACTGGAAATGTACTATGAGAAACAGTATAGTTGTGGCTGGCCACTATTGGAGAAAGGATACTGAACTTTGATGGTGCTTGGTCTGACCACTATGGCTTTTCTTATGTCTGTCAAGTTTAGTAGGTATTTAATATACCACCCAATTGGAACACAAGCTAGACAGTTTACATACATCAGTAAAATTACATTTGTTATCACTTTGGCTTTAGTTACTACCTTAACACATTTCAGTAACTTAATATATTGGACATGATTGTCCACGGTCTCTCTTGATAGCTCATCCACTGTCATGTACTGTCCCCTTACACCCCAAATCCATAATTCTGCACTAATTTCCACTGAACCATAGCTACTCTGCACTTAACCACTTTCCCAGCTTTATTAAATCCAAATTTATTTTGTTTTCTCCGTCAGATCCCAGAATCCTTGAAACTGTGATGTATATTAAACTTTTTGTGACTCTGTGCGTGGTGTTGGCTGCGTCATAGAGAATACCATAATCAGCTGTTACCTTGGCAATCGCGGGCATAATTTGAGCTGATAGCTATGTTCTGGCTGCAGTGCTTTGGTTTTTCTGCTCTTCTCTGGGACACTTTTGTATGTTTTCATTGCAGGTTATGGAGTGCAATATGATTATTTGGATCCCCGTCAGATTAGCTCCTCCCTTGAGACACGCTTAGTACAAAGACTCTTCTTTGCAGGACAGATAAATGGGACGACGGGTTATGAAGAAGCAGCAGCTCAAGTGAGTAATAGAGGCAGAAATGTTAGAATGCTGAACCTGAAGCCACTGGGATATGCATTGAACATGCTACTTGTGTAGTAATGAAGAAAATGATGGAAGGAACCTTTATACTGGGAGGTGGGCAGTACTGGGTGTGCACAGCACTGGAGGAAGTCGATGCTGGTGGCAGGTGATGCTGGGATGGGTATGATGGAAACCGTAATGCTAGGGGCATGTAGCACTTGGATATATGCACTGCCGTGTGTACATAGTACTGATTAGCAACCTGTTCCGGGGCAGAGGGAGCATGGAACGAATGAAGGACAGGCACGCGCACCCCCCCCCCCCCCAAACGGCGTGCACCCGGGGGGAGGATGTCTTTCGCGGGGGGGGGGGGGGTGCAAATTGGCGATCCGCCCCGGGTGTCAGCCCCCCTAGGAACGCCACTGGCTCAAAATGAACCATTTGATGCCATCCTCAAGGCACTGAACATTGATGATGTGGCCACCTGCCTCAGGGTGAACTGCAGTCATTGGTAAGAATTTTAAATCAAATGCAATATTATATTAAACTATTACTGTATACCTTGTGTTGGTTGTCAGTTGAGTATGGAATGATGTTTAAAGTCTTGTGTATGGTACTTAAGGCCCTGCATTATAGTCTATTCAATACTGTTTCTCTGAAATAAAGCTCTCAAACTTATGAATATCAATACGCTCACTGAAGTACAAAAAAGGGGATAAAGCATCAGGAGTAGCCTAGTGGTTAGTGCAGTGGACTTTGATCCTGGGGAACTGAGTTCAATTCCCACTGCAGCTCCTTGTGACTCTGGGCAAGTCACTTAACCCTCCATTGCCCCAGGTACAAAATAAGTACCTGAATATATGTAAACTACTTTTAATGTAGTTGCAAAAACCTCAGAAAGGCGGTATATCAAGAACCATTTCCATTTCTGTAAAACAGAAGAAACTGTGGTAGGATTTTCTGGGTAAAGTCACTTCACAGTTGAGTGATCTTGGATGATCTTGGAACACTGACAGTCTGCTGGATTCATTGAGTGTTACACATCTAGCTATTGATACTTTTTGGAGTGATTTTAACAACTTTTATGGGAGACATTGTGACTCATTTTGGGTTTATACAGGTTTTGTTACAAAATGTGGGGCGATTGATGAAACTGCCACCAGTTCTGCAAACACAGTGCACTGAATTTGGCATTTGTAGGTGTATTGTGTTTCATTTCACATTGTATTTACATAGTCAAACTGATATTTACACATCTAACTGTAGACAGTTAGGCACATAAATGCTAGTATTCTATAACCCGTGTGCATAACTGCTTGACATACCTCCTTACCCACCCATGGCCCTCCAAAGCCCCACCCCCACCCCCCATTGAAGTTGCATGCTTTGGAATTTGGTTGTGCAACTTTTAGAATGGCAACTAAGGGCAGTTGTGTGCCTAACTGCTAATTGGTATGTCCAATTACAACGTATTATTGCTTGTTAACACCAATTATCGGGCTCAGTTGTTACACTCACAACTGACCTAAATCTGTAATTTGCATTCATAGTTTTTTAGAAATAATGGGAAAATGTTTTTCAAGCAGTTTTAAGTTCTGCAGTTTTACTGTGCAGGCTGGCAAGGGGAACTTTGGTGGTTGCCTATGAAACGCTTAGGGGTTCATTTTCAAAGCACTTTGACATACAAAGTACCATAGTAATCTATGATACTGTGTGTGTCTAAGTGCTTTGAAAATGAGCCCCTTAGTTATTGATGGTATGAATGCTAGTATCTGGGCTACTAGTAATTGCCAGTGTGTGCATGTGTGTCTCCTGTAGGGAGTGGTGGCTGGAATAAATGCTAGCCTTCGTGTTAGTGGTAAGGCTCCATTCATTGTGAGTCGCACTGAAGGTTACGTTGGTGTTCTTATTGATGACCTCACCACCCTAGGCACAAATGAGCCATACCGCATGTTCACCAGTCGTGCCGAATTCCGTTTGTCCCTGCGTCCTGATAATGCTGACTACAGACTGACATTTCGAGGTAAGAATTTAGCTTCTCAGCACAAGAAGCAAATCTTTAAAAAAAAATGTAGAAAAAAATTTGCTGAACAATGAGCCATGCTGTGAGCCTCCAAAAAGGTAGAGCTAGAGCAACATAACAAAATTTCTTGATGGACAGAGTGGGGGATGCATGTAATGCTCTTCTCCAGTGGGTGATAGAGGCTAAAATGGTAACGGAGTTTATAGCAAGGCCTGGGATAAGCATAGGGGATCTTTAGTACCAAAATATTGAAGCAATACTGAAAGAATTAATTAGTAGCTGGGTCTGTCTGACAGGGTGCAAGTAATAACTAGGACAGTGCTTTTGAACCCTCTGCTACATGAATATGCATGAGAGATAATTGCAGGAAGACAAATCAGAGCAGGACAGCACAGAAGTAATATTGAGGAAAAAAATGCATTCGGAAACGAGAGGAGGTACTGGAGGCAAGGTTTGTGGACCTGACACAGCCAGTTATTCACCCATTATTCACTTGTTCAGTACTCGTGTTTGTTCTAATTATTCCCATAATAAAGCTCCCTAATTCCTTATTTGTCCTGTTTGTCTGGAGTAGATTGTAAGCTCCATTGAACAGTGACTGTCTCTTACATGTTTTGTGTACAGCACTGCATACATCTAGTAGCACTATAGAAATAAGTAGTGGTAGTATCAGGGGTCTAAAATGCACATAAATACACACTTGGTACAATAAAATGTAAAACCATAAGCAAGCAAAATTGTGTAATTACAATAAAATGAATATTAAAACATAATAAGTGTATTAATAAATGAAAGGTATTAATCTACAAACAAACCTTTTCCAGAGATGGGAAGGTGGTAGAACTAGAAGACATGAATTAAGGTTACAAAGGCGGGGGGGAGAGTCTCATGAATAATGTCAGGAAGTACTTTTTTATGGAGAGGGTGGTAGATGCCTGGAATGCTATACCGGGGGAGGTAGTGAAGATGAAACGGTAACAGAATTTAAAAATGTGTGGGATAAACACAAAGGAAATGAAACCAAACAAGCTTAGTGGTGATTAAAATGGCAACACCAGTGATTGGGAAGCTAGTGCTGGGCAGACTTCTATGTTCTGCACCCTGATCATGGCTGGATAGATTCAGTGCTTCAGTAGCTGGGGAACAAGGACAGGGCCTGACAGACTTCTATGATCTGTGCCCTGATAACTTCAGAAGTTAGAAAACAAGGGCAGTGCCCTGAAAATGGCAAGGACAAATCATGATTAAGTATACGTATGTAGTTCTCATCATACCTTTAAGCTATGAGTTTAGCTTGTTAGGCAGACTGGATGGACTGTACAAGTGTTTATCTGCTGTTACCTATATTACTATGCAAAATCAAAAGCAAGATAAAAATAAAACCTTAAAGAATGTATTAGGCAGCCAGACAAAAGTTTGTGTTAAATTGGGAGTGAGAGGCAGATGGTACATAATATGAACCACTAAAGAGGAAACTGCACATTTTCTTTCCTCCTTGAAACTAACTACCTTTTCCTCTGATCCTATTCCCACCCATCTATTTAGCACTATCCCTTTTATCTGTCATATCCTCAATCTCACTTTCACTGTGACCGTTCCTGATGCCTTCAAACATGCCGTAGTCACACCACTCCTCAAAAAAACCTTCATTGGACCGTACCTGTCCTTCCAACTATCACCCCATCTCCCAAGAAAAGATCTAGATGTTGTTGTAGACAATACAATGAAATCTTCTGCACAGTGTGTGGCAGTGGCCAAAAAAGTAACCAGGATGCTAGGAATTATTAGGAAAGGGATGGTGAATAAGACTGCCTCTGAATTGCTCCATAGTGCAACCTCATGTTGAGTATTGCGTTTAGTTCTGGTCACCCTATCTCAAAAAAGATGTAGTGGAATTAGAAAAGGTTCAAAGAAGAATGACCAAATTGATAAACTGGAACTAAACAGGATGTAAATCCTCTCATTTGAGGAAAGGCTAAAGAGGTTAGGACACTTCAGCTTTGAAAAGAGACAGCTGAGGGAAGATATGATTGAGGTCTACAAAATTCTGAGTGGTGTAGAGCGAGTAAAAGTGAATTGATTTTTTTTTACTTGTTCCAAAAGTACAAAGACTAGGGAACACTCAATAAAGATACTTGGAAATACTTTGAAACAAATAGGAGGAAATATTTTTTCACTCAACAAATAGTTAAGCTCTGGAACTCTTTGCCGGAGGATGTAGTAACAGTAGTTAGCTTATCTGGGTTTAAAAAAGGTTTGGACAAGTTCCTGGAAGAAAAGTCATTAGTCTGCTATTGAGACAGACATGGGGAAGCCACTGTTTTCCCTGGAACTGGTAGCATGGAATGTTGCTACTATTTGGGTTTCTGCCAGGTATTTGCTCTGGATTTGCCCCTGTTGGAAACAGAGTACTTGGCTAGATGGACCATTAGTCTTACCCAGTATGTCTATTTTTATGTTCTTATGTTCTGTTTTCACTTATGGTTCACATCATGTACCACCTGCCACTCACACCCAAGGTTAACACATACTCGTGTCTGGCTACTTATATGTTCTTTATTATAGAAACAGAGAAAAATGTAGACCAATAAAGACCATGTGGCCTATCCAGTGTGCCCATCCATGCCATATACTTTCCTTGTCACTGCCTTAGAGATCCTATGTACTTGTCCCAAGTTCTCTTGAATTCAGATATTGTTTTCATCTCCATTACTTCCACTGGAGACCATTCCACAAATTTACCACCCTTCCTGTGAAGAAGTATTTCCTTATGTTACTTCTGAGTCTATCCCCTTTCACCTTCATCCTACACCCCCTTATTCCAGAGCTTCCTTTCAATTGAAAGAGACTTGACTCCTGTGCATTTATGCAGTGTAGGTATTTAAATGTCTCTGTCATATCTCCCCCCTCTTCCGCCTTTCTGACAAAGTATACATATTGAGATCTTTAACACTGCACAATACAATTTGACAAAGATCACTGACCATTTTAGTATCTGCCTTCTGGACTGACTCCATCCTGTTTATCTTTTTGAAGGTACGGTCTCCAGAATTGTCCACCAGAGTTTTATACAGGGGCATCATCACCTCCTGGCCATTCCTCTCCCTATGTACACAAGCATCCTTCTAGCTTTTGCCATCACTTTTTCTACCTGTTTGGCCACCTTAAGATCATTACATATCATCACACCCAAGTCCTGCTGCTCTTTCGTGCACAAGATCTTTGTCCCTTAAACTGTACTGTTCCCTTGGGTTCTTTCAGCCCCAATGCATGATCTAACATTAAATCTTAGCTGCCAAATTCCAGACCATTTCTCTAGCTTCGCTAAGCCCTTCCTCATGTTATTCACACCAACAGGGTTGTCTACCCTATTGCAGATTGTGGTATCATACACAAAGAGGCAAACCTTACCAGACAGCCCTTCAGCAGTATCGCTTACAAAAATGTTAAAAAAAAAAAAGAACCAGCCAAGAACTGAACCTTTTGGCATACCACTGGTAACAACACTCTTTTCCTCAGAATGAGCTCCATTTACCACTACTGTCTGTTGCCTTCCAGTCAACCAGTTCTTAACCCATTCAGTCACTTTAGGGGCCCATACAGAGGACAGTCAGTTTATTTATTGGTTGTCTATGCAAACCGTGTCAAAGCTTGCTAAAATCTAAATACACCTAAAATCACCTAATACTAGTACTTCCCTTTCATAGCTATATTGAATTTCTCCAATTAAATCTCTGTTCATTTCTTCTGTCTGTGAAGGAGGCCTGTATATCACACCATTGTAAATACATTTACCATTCCCTCTTTCCAGATTGACCCACAGTGCCTCTTCCTTACCCTACAGGTCCTGCAATTGTGTGGCTTTAATATTATTGTTATATATCACAACAAGGAATAGAGAGTACTAGTACTATACAACACAACAATCTCTCTAGAATAATGGCATTTGGTACTTTCATAAGACTATGGTTCTGTGCTGCATAGAATTTTAAATAAGAACAAGGGAAAAAAGCCTCTGAAAGAAGCCCAACCACCTACCCAAATGATCGTTTTCAAAAACGAGGGTTGAGGAAAATCAATGGACTGTTTATCATCACTGGCACCAAAAAAAAAACCTTGTTTCTTTAGGTATAAAATGCTGACTTCACAGAACTGACTTCAGATGGATCCACAAAGAAAAGTGAGAAATTACTTAACATACTTCGTGTGGTAAACAACGTGTAAGTGGTCAGTCCGTCACACCATATTATCGTGAACATATGATGCCACTCCCCTTACCTGTCTCTCCTGAACAGATTATAGCCCAGTATTGCTATATCCCAGTCATGGTTCTGTGATCACCACTAAATCCAAATTAGCCCCTTCCATCACGGCCTCAAGCTCAAAAACCTTATTTCCCATACTTCAGTATTAGTATATACAGCTTTCCAGACATTGCCCCCTTTTCCCATTTGTGTAGAGGTATTTAAAGCTTCACTTACCTGATGGTTTGTACTTACCTGGGGGCTTTGATCATCCTGCCCCAATGATTTTAGTTTAAAGCCCTCTTCAGTAGGTTAGCCAGTCTGCTGCTGAAAACACTTCTTCCTTTCTTTGATAGATGGACACCATATGTGATCAGTAGCTCTTGGAAAAAGCACCCCATGGTTCAGGAAGCCAAAATGCTCTTGATGACACCATCTGCACAGCCACATATTCATCTCCAGGCATCAAGCTTCTCTGCCTTGGTCTTTACTCTCAACAGGGCGGATTGACGAGAACACCAACTGTGCATCTGTCTGCTTCACCCTCTCTCCCAGAGCCATGAAATCACTTTTGATACATTTGGAGGTGTACCTATTGGTATAATTTGTGCCAAATGGGTGAACAGCATTGGATAATAGTCATTAGGCTTGGTGAGTCTCTGCAAGCTCTCTGTGACATCTTGAATTTTGGCATCTGGCAGATAGCACACCTCCCAAGATATCATGTCTGGTCTGCAGATGGGTGCCTCTGTACTTCTCAAAAGAGAATCTCCAACCCCACTACCTTTCGCCTCTTAGTGGTCACTGATCCACCAACTTTGGGGATTTACTACTACTACTTCTATTTAGATTTAAAGCTCCAATTCCTCCTCTCATCTCCTCCACTTCCAGGGCTGCATATCTGTTCTTCAGTTCGAGGGCAGGTGCAGTCATGGTATCAATCTTGCAGCATTTTGTGATCTGAGTCCAGTTGTCCTCTTTTAACACAGCTTTTTCTTCCCCACTGCTAGAAATCTTTGATGCTTCATGAAGCATTTCATCAATGTATTTCTCATTTCCGCAAATGCTTCTCAACCGTGCCGCCTCAGCTCTCAGTTCTTTCATGAGGGAGTCAAGCTGAAGACATCTTGCACATGGAACCAGCCCATCTCCTGGAATCACATTTTCTGTCTGCATGGAGGCAGAAGCTGTAACTGGGGCAACAGCTTTGGTGACATGTTTCCCAGCCATACTTCAATTGCAGAAGCTTCACCTGTAGAAAGAAAACAGAAAAAGCCCAGCCAAAGTCCCTAACTTTTCTTCAGCTGTCCTGTAGGCTAAAAGTAGCAGCTGTCTTCTTTTGTGTAAGGTCTAATGCGGGGATTTCACAAGAGATTGTTTAGGTCATCTCTCCGTATAAAATGGAGGGAAAAATGAAATCTTGGAGTAAGCAAGCAAGCAGAGACCCTCCTTAAAGAGAAAATTAAAATAAGTCCTCTCTACTAAGATAACTCTACTAAGATAAGAAAAAAAAATAAAGTAGCTGTTTTCCCAGCAATATAAATTTAGAATTTAAGTAAACTCTTTCCTAAAATAAATAAATCAGGCACAGCACTTGTTGGAAGTATTAAAAAAAAACAAAAAACTTCAATTTACAATGTCTTCCTCCAAATTGGTTGGAGATCCTATAAATCAAAGATCAGCCTTGAGGTGGGTGGGAAATGGGGTGAGATGGAGGGAATTAAATACTAAACAGAGGCTTCCCTCAACTGGTATCTGTGCTCTAAACTGATATTATGCCAAGCTCTAAAATGCAAACTTAAATACTAAATGACTCTAAAACACATCTTACTTTTAATTTTGACTTTGCATTTACTCATTCATTTGTATATGTTCAAGTTTTGTTGTAATTACATAATCGTTTTGCTTTTCCATTGTATTGTATTTGTGTGCCTTTACATTTGTTTACATACTTTTTAGACCCCTTAATGTAAGAATTCTTAAAAAACATGGACTGTGTTGGTCTACAATAAAATCTGTCTCCAGTCCCTCCTTTTCTAGGTGATTACAGAGACAGAATTGCATACAATGGGTCTCCAATTTATTCAGATTTATCTTATGGATATTTATATATTTATTCATTCATTCAGACTTAGTATACTGCAAAATAGATCCAAACAGGCAACTAAGCTGTTAACAGAAAAAGAAATTATTCATAGTGCAAAGCAGATGAAGGTGCTAGCCAAAGCAAGAGGGGAGGCTGAGGGAGGCCCTAGGAGGGAGGGAGAGATCGCCAGGTGATCGTGGTATTCCTGAAAACTGAGAGCCAGATGCACTAACTCCACGGAAAGAGCCCTTCCATTACCGATCCCTTAGTGAATCGGTAAAAAACGGGCATGCATGAAGGAAATCGCATGCAAATGGGCTGCTCGCTGTTAGCTCATTTGCACGCGATTTCCTTCCCAAGGAGGGGAAGCCAGTCAGCCAGCTGAGCATGTGCAGAGCAGCCAAGCATTATGCTGGCTGCTCTGCGCATGCCAAAGATGGCTTCATACAATCAGACAAGCTGCGTGTATAATAGCCGTCAATAAATTGCTAGGCATTTTGTGCAGCAAAGGGAGAGAGCAGGAGAGAGAATCGGGGATTGGGACATGCGAGGACACCCAAATCAAAACTATTTGGACATCCCTTTCGATTATGCCCCTCCAGGTCTCTCTCAGCCAATCACAGCGCGTTTAGCGGACACCAGTGACAGCCGAACGCGCTGTGTTTGGCTGAGAGAGACCTGGAGGGGCATAATCGAAAGGGTCGTCCAAATAATTTTGATTTGGACATCCTCGCACGTCCCGATCCCTGATTCTCTCTGGTGGTGGTCATTTTGGGCACCTTAGTCATAAGAAAAATGCGTCCAAGAGAAGGACACCCATCACAAAATCTGAAGAAAAAAATGTCCAAGTACTCGTCAGGGACATCCTTTTTTTTTTTTTTGAGTGAAGGACGTCCAAGTGTTAGGCACTTGAAAGGAGGTCCCTAACGAGCACTTGGACATTTTTTTTTTCCGATTTTTGCGATGGGCGTCCTCCTCTGCATGGGACCCACTCACAGCAGCCTCAGTGAGAGGTGCAGACCTCCCGTTAGGTTTTCCATGAGGTATGGGGTCGGAAAATGGCTGTGCATCTGCCTTGCATGTGCATTATAATACTAATTAGCTCATTTGCATTCCGTTTTCGTTAGCTGCTACCGTGACAGGAAAATGGCTCAGAGAACCCTTTTGTGCATGTCTTGTTTTAGTACTTGCTCGCTAGACTGGTTAGAACTGGTTTAAAAACCACGTTGCTGGCTCGTTAAGTTTAGTGCATGTGGCCCAGAGTTGTTAGGTGTGTCTCCAGCAGAGGATTGAAAAGTTGGAAACAAAGACCCTGGCATATTTGAGTCTGTTTGGGAGGCCACAGATGATTTATGTTTCCCAGTATGGTATGGTAGCTGCAGGGCACCATTTTAGAAATGGGACCAAAAAACCCAAGTGTTCAGGTAATAAATAGCCTTCTTAAAAACATGATGCTGTTGCACTGTCGCTGCAGGTTATGAGGAAGCTTGGCTGCATGTCTTGGAGGGTTTTCTCCTTACACACACTCACACTCACACACACACACACACACACACTCTCTCTGTCTCTCTGATAGCCTTTCACTCTCTCTCTGCCTGTCTCTCTGATATCCTTTCACTCTCTCTCTCTCTGCCTGTCTCTCTGATATCCTTTCACTCTCTCTCTGCCTGTCTCTCTGATATCCTTTCACTCTCTCTCTGCCTGTCTCTCTGATATCCTTTCACTCTCTCTCTCTGCCTGTCTCTGCAGGCTATAAAGGAACTGGTTGTGTGACTCAGAAACTCTTTTCCTTTCACACTCTGTGCAGATTTTGAGGAAGCTGACTGTGTGTCTGAGGCTTATCTCTTTTCACTCTTTCTCTGTCTTAGGAAGCTGGTTGTGTCTCGGAGGCTCTTCTCTTTTCACATACACTCACTCTCTCGGTCTGATGGTCCCAAGGAAGTTGGCTATCAGGCTTATTTTTGAAAGAGAAGGACGCACATCTTTCGACACATCGGAAGATGGGCGTCCTTCTCCCAGGGTCGCCCAATTCGGCATAATCAAAAGCCGATTTTGGGTGTCCCCAACTGCTTTCCATCGCGGGAACGACCAAAGTTCCCGGGGCATGTCGGAAGCGTAGCGAAGGCGGGACTGGCGTGCTTAACACATGGGCGTCCTCAGCCGATAATGGAAAAAAGAAGGGCGTCCCTGACGAACACTTGGCCGACTTTACTTGGTCCATTTTTTCTTGCGACCAAGTCTCAAAAAGGTACCTGAACTGACCAGATGACCACTGGAGGGAATCGGGGATGACCTCCCCTTACTCTCCCAGTGGTCACTAACACCCTCCCACCCTAAAAAAAAAAAAATTAAAAATTTTTTTTTTTGCCAGCCTCAAATGTCATACCCAGCTCCATGACAGCAGTATTAGTGGGAGCCATTCAAAACCCACCAGAAACCCACTGTACCCTCATGTAGTTGCCCCCCTTCACCCCTTAGGGCTATGGTAGTGTTGTGCAGTTGTGGGGAGTGGGTTTCGGGGGGGGGGGGGGCTCAGCACACAAGGTAAGGGAGCTATGCACCTGGGAGCAATTTATGAAGTCCACTGCAGTGCCCCCTAGGGTGCCTGGTTGGTGTCCTCGCATGTCAGGGGGACCAGTGCACTACAAATGCTGGCTCCTCCCACGACCAAATGGTTTGGATTTGGTCGTTTCTGAGATGGGCGTCCTCAGTTTCCATTATCGCTGAAAACCGGGGGCGACCATCTCTAAGGTCGACCTAAATGTTAAGATTTGGGCGTCCCTGACCGTATTATTGAAACAAAAGATGGGCGTCAGGGACGCCCAAATCTTGTTTCGATAATACGGGTTTCCACGCCCCTTCCTGAGGACGTCCTGCAGGGACGCCCTCAGGAAAACTTTGGGCGCCCCATTCGATTATGCCCCTCCACATGTCTCAGGGCTTTTCTCCTTTCACTCTCTTTTTTCTGTCTCTGCAGGTTATGAGGAAGCAGGATGTGTCTCTCAGAGGCGGTACACTCGAGCATTAGAGATGAGGAATAACTTGAATGAAGGTCTTGCAGCACTTAAATCTTTGCAGTTATCTTGCTCCAAATGGATTCAACTGTTTCCAACTGTTTCTATCAGTTTAAATCGAAGTTGCAAGCCCAGGTATTGAGAGTCCCTTCAACCACCCCTTTGTTTGCTTTTTTGTTTTTTTTAATGTTGCTCTCCCCCTTTTCCCTTTCTCTAGTCCATGGGCTTTTTTTTTCTCATTTGTCTCTCCTGTTCACTCATCCTATTTTTCTTTCCTGTTGTTGGTTTCTTTATCCATAATCCTATCTCCTCCTCCTCATATGCCTTCCTTCTATCCATTGTTAGGTAATAACATAGTAAATTATGGTAGATACACATGCTCTATCCAATCCAGAGAGGTGGACAGGTTTGAACCTGTCGTTCTATGCAGGCTACTTCCACCTATACACTCTTCTTTTGTTTGTATGAGTCATTTGTTTTCCTATGAATGGGAGATACTCTATACGTTTATTCCATCTTTTCTCATATAAGGACCTTTGTGTTTATGCGATGCATTTTTTAATTCCGTCACTGTTTTTACCCCCTCCACTTCCCATGGAAGAGCATCCCAGGCATCCACCACCCTTTCTGTGAAAAAGTATTTCCTTATGCTGATTTCAGTTCTCCTTGAAGCTTCATTTAATAGTCTCTAATTCTGCAGTCTGTCAAATTTTGGAAAAGGTTGGTTTGTTCATTTATATCTTTCAAATATTTAAATGTCTATCATATCTCCTTTATACCTCCTCTCTTCTTGTTCCTCTGGTAGAGACTCCATACAATTTTGGTCACTTCCCTCTGAATCACTTTTTTTTATGTTATTGGCAAGATACGGCCTCCAAAACTGAACACAGTACTCAAAGTGTGTTCTCACTGATGATCTGTACAGGAATATTATCTCCTCCTTTTTTTCTGTTTATCTCCCTCCCTATGAAGCCAAGCATCCTTCTGGCCTTGGCCGCCATTTTATCACGTTTTCATCTTCTTGAGATCTTCGGATACTATCACCCTGGGGTCTCTTCCTGGTCCATGCACATCAACCTCTCACTTCCTGTGCACCTCCTTTCGGTTTTGGAGTGGAGGAGTAACCTGATACACAGTTCCAACAGCAGCATTCATCTTCCATCTTAAGCACATATAAGCCACCTGACAGTGTGTGGCAGATAGTCCCCTTTAAGCAGTAGGCTATCAGCACATACCAGGATACAGTCAGCTCCAGTCTGGGCTCTTTATACAGTGCACAATAAACAGTAGTTCAGTTCCAAATAGAAGCAGTTCATTCAGTTCATCATCACAGTTAAGTCACAAAGCAGCAATTTCTACCTTCTACTCTCTTTACCTTCAGGAAGGGTTCCATACTTTAGGGATTTCTCATACCCCAAGGGATTCCCCTTTACATCGGCTTCACTGGTAGATTCAATACTTTAGGGACCTCTATTACCCAAGGGTTTTCAGCCTTCAAATACTTTTGGGACTTTCTCACACCCAAGGGATTTCACCCTGCATATGCTTCACTGTACCCTCTTCTCTCCTCCTGCTTCTCTTGTCCCTGGGACTCCTTCCCACCTGTCTAATCAATCCCTGGCTTCTGCTACCACAACCAATCATTCTCCTTTCATTAGCTTCCCCCACACCCATACCAGCTGAGTTAAGCATTAGACTAATGATGAGCTCCTGCACACAGGATTTCCTATCTCTCTTTCCCCCTAGTGGCAGCCAATCTACACTTCCTGCCAGCTTACACCCATATCTTCCCCTATTGCAGCTAGGAGTCCAGTCTGGGTTCTTCATCTCACCCCCTGGCTCCTTGCCTGCAATGCCTTCTGGGACTTGTATTTCAGACTGAAACTGCCTTAACCCAACTATCCTGGATGTGACTCTATCACAGTACACAGATTCTATAGCTGCTTCAGGTAGAAAGGCTCCCTAGGAATGAATGCACTGGTACAACCTTGGCCATCATATGGCTTCCTTTGTGTGGCCTTTCGTGGGAAGGATGTTGCACAGGATTGCGCATCATCCCGGGAAGTTCATTCTTGTAGCTCCAGACTGGCCAAGATGTCCTTAGTATGTGGATCTCATCCGTCTTCAGTTGACTCTTCCTACACATATGGGCTTATTGCACCAAGGTGTACTACTTATGGGGGATCCCTCCTGCTTTGGTCTTACAGCCTGTTTCTTGAGAGGGAGCAATTGAGGAAGAAGGGTTACACAGATGATATTACTATATTACTACCTTGCTGCAAGCCCGAAAGCGGTCCACTTCTTATGCTTGAGTGTGGAGAACTTAAAATGGTGTTTCTCCATTTTGTGCTTCCTTGTCGCAAATTTTATCCTTCCTTCAGGAGGGATTCAAAAAAGATTTGGCTGTCAGTTCACTCAAAGTTCAGGTGGCAGTGTTGGTGTGTCATAGAGGAAAGATACAGAATGCCTCATTGGCTGCTCACTTTGATATAGTGTGATTCCTCAAAGGAGTCACTCATCTGTGTTCCCCTCTCTGCAATATTTGTCCTCAGTGGACTCAAGTGGTTCTTAAGGCTCTTCAGTCGGCCCTCCTTTGAGCCGCTTTGTTCAGCAACTATCAAAGATCTTACATAAGTATATAAGTATTGCCATATTGGGACAGACCGAAGATCCATCAAGCTCAGCATCCTGTTTCCAACAGTGGCCAATCCAGTTTACAAGTACCTGGCAAGATCCCAAAACAGTACAGTACATTTTATGCTACTTATCCTAGAAATAAGTAGTGGATTTTCCCCAAGTCCATTTTAATAATGGGTTATGGACTTTTCTTTTAGGAAGCTATCCAAACCTTTTTTAAACCCCGCTAAGCTAACTGCTTTTACTACCTTCTCTGGTAATGAATTACTTTAAAGGCAGTACTTCTAGTTGCCATTTCATTGGCACAGAGAGTTTCAGAGCTTCAGGCTCTCTCTTGCATGGATCCCTTTCTCTGCTTTTCTGACCTGGGAGTTTCCATACAAACATCTCTGTCCTTTTTGCCGAAGATCGTATCTCCTTTACATGTCAATCAGACTGTGTTTCTTCCTTCTGTTTCCAGGGAGGTCTATTCTGCAGAATATGCTTCCCTGCGATTGTTGGATGTGAAGTGCATCCTTATGTGCTATCTTACTGCTACCAATGATTCCAGGTGATCTGACCATCTTTTTGTCCTCTCTTTGGTACCCCGGCAGGGTTTTCTGGCCTCTAAAGCGATAGTGGCTCGATGACTTAAGGGAGGCTATTTCTTCAGCTTATATTCTGAGGGATAGACCTGCTCCCATGCACATCAAGGCTCATTCTACCAGGTCTTTGGCAATGACTTTGGCAAAGTCTAGGGCAATTTCGTTGGCAGAGATCTGTCGGTCAGCGACTTGGTTTTCTTCTCCTCATTCCTTTGTTAAGCAGGGTCACGAGGGGGGGAGTGGTCAAAATTACCCAGGCCCGACGCTGCACTGCTGCACTGAAATTAAACCAGCGCCTTTAAATGGAAACCGCAAACTGGCGATTTTTTAAGTTCAGCAGCTGTGGCGTGGTGGAGCAGTCAGAAACCTGCCTGCAATTCTTTGGTTTCCCTTACTCATCCTGAAAACCTTTCCTCCTGTGCAGCAGGCGCAGCATTATCGCATTAATGCTGTGCCACTGCAGGTCCTCCTCTCCTCATCTGGAGTAAAGTCCTCCACATGCACCCTAAGTTCCTGCCGAAGGTGGTGTTGGAGTTCCAACTGAACCAGTCGATTGTCTTGCCAACATTTTTTCCCTGTCCTCATGCCCACTCTGGCAAAAGCAGCTTGCACACCTTGGCCTGCAAGAGAGAGTTGGCCTTTTACATGGAGCGGACGAAGCCCTTCAGACAGTCCGCCCAATTGTTTGTCTCTTTTGATCCCAACAGGAGGGGAATCGCCATCGGTAAATGCACCATTTCCAATTAGCTAGCAGATTGCATTTCCTTCGCTTATGCCCAAACTGGGCTGACTCTAGAGGGCCATGTCACAGCTCATAATGTTTGAGCCATGGCTGCGTCAGTAGCCCACTTGAAGTCAGCCTCCATTAAAGAGATTTGCAAAGCTGTGATTTGGTCTTCAGTCCACACATTCACGTCTCATTACTGCCTTGAGCAAGATACCCGGTGCAACAGCCAGTTTGGGCAGTCAGTGTGGCAGAATCTATTTGGGGTTTAGAATCCAACTCCACCCTCCTAGGCCTGTTTTGTTCTGTCTCAGGTTAATATACGTTACGTCCTTACCATTGCAAGGCCCAATTGACCAGTGTTTGTTGTTTAGGGTGAGCCTGGATGCTAGGGATTTCCAACTTGTGAGAAGGATAAAGCCTGCTTGTCCTCGGAGAAAGCAAAGATACTTTCCTGTAACGAGTAAGATTGTTTGCCCCAGGCCTGGCTTTGTCTCTCGGCAGCCCTGTTGTTAAGCATTATCTTTTGGATTTGTCTGGTTGAGCAGATGCTTCCTTCAGGGCCACGGTTCTCGCTGCAGGGATATCACAGTCCCTCCCTTCTTACGGATTGTTTTGTAGACCCTATTTGTCTGGACCGATTCTTTGGATGTAATGGAAAGAAAAATTAGTTCATTACTTAATAATTTTCTTTCCTTTAGTCCCAAAGGATCAGTTCGGAGCCCGCCCTTCTGTGTTGGTTTTGTTTTTTCCGAGTTCTATGTCATTTCGGGCATTTGTATTTTTCTGATTCCATTATTTCTAAGGCACAAGTTTTGCCTTTTATTTCATAGTTCTTTTTTTTATCTAGATGCTGGATTTTTTTTCTCTGTAAGTCGCCCTCTTTCACTACTTTGTTATCGAATACTGACTTGGTTGCTAAGCGCAGGAGCTTATGAGACAAAACTCAGAGTTCTCTATCTCGACCTGCTAGTGGATGGTCACAACCTATTTGTCTGGACTGATCCTTTGGGACTAAAGGAAAGAAAATTATCAGGTAATTAATTTTTCCATGTAACAGCAGATTAAGACCTGCATGGTCCATCTAGTCTGTCCAAAAAGGCGTCCAATGTGGCAGCTGACACTCCATGAAGGTTACATTCCATCATGATCAAATACTGACATAACAAATAGGGCAGTCACACAATCATGGAACAGTGATTTTATAATTTTGGATTTGGATAATCACATTCATTTTTAATACCTGAAAAAACAGCAATCCAATGATGTTGAAAGCTGACATTTTACTCACCATCAGTCCTTAGGTGAATGTGATACGCACATTTATTCTTGATCTGTCCCTACTATCCTTGGGTCACAGACCTTAGAAGTCTGCCTGGCACTAGTCTTAGTTCCCAATTTCTGGAGTTTAGTTAGAACCCACTCCTGCCCATCCATAATCGGGACATAGACTATAAAAGTCTGCCCTGTTTTGCCCTATTTGGAAGACAGACTGTAGAAGACGCCTAGTACTGGCCTTACTTCCCTACTACTACTGGAATTGCCATTTAAGCACTGACAAGTTTTTGTTTTGATGCCATCCTTTTTCCATATAAGGATCCTTTACACTTATCCTATGCATTTTTGAATTCCGTCATCATTTTCGTCTCCACCACCTCTCCTGAGAGGGCATTCCAGGCATCCACCACCCTCTACGTGAAAAAGTACTTCCTGGTATTACTCCTAAGTCTACCATCCTGTAATCTTAATCCATTCCCTCTAGTTCTACCGTTTCCCCATCTCTAGAAACTAGAGGACATGGATTATTGGCTTAATTTTACTTAAGGTTGAAACAGTTTTTATTGAACAATACCACAATAAAGAAAAACAGGAAAAGGATAAAAAAAACTGAATCATCATAGGTAACCAACCAACATAATCAGTCATTTAAAGTGCATCTTAACTCTTCTGAACACAAACCTATCCCTCCCAGATTCCCCCTCCTCCCCCCACCCCCACACCTTCCTAACAAGGACTTTATCTTAGCGGTTAGAGATCAAGCTCATTAATGATCGCACTCCATTCTCTCACAAGCAGGGCTTGAATATACGCTTCCCAAATAGTCCAGAAAAGGTTTTCTCATAAAGAAAAGCTGGACAGAGAGAGAAAAAAATAATTTTTTTCTTAGATGTTCAGCAAACTCAAAAATAACTGCAGGTAGCAAGTGGGTTTTAGTGTTATCAGACTTCCAAAAACTGAACTGAAAATTTTATAGAATCAACCAACTGATTTAAAACAACCTTTTCAATAATTTTTGAAACGTGTAAATTTGAAATAGGCCTATAATTTGATATTATTCTTAGATGTAAAGAAAACTTTTTTTTTTTTTAAATAAAGACCTCATGCTAGATGTTTTCAAAATTTTAGGCAGTTGCCCAGAAGCAAGGGAAAGATTCACCATGGATTTTTCAGCATCTGAGAAAGCAACCTCCTCAGACAATTGTAGTCCCAAATTATTTTTGAAATAACTCCACTGTAACACTCAAAAAATTAGCATAATCATCAGGACTTACTTCACCTCATCCTTCCTCACAGAGTTTAAAAGACTATGGAAAAAAATGTTCTGGGTCTACTTAATGCGATACCAGTGTTTTAATCGTGAAAGATTGTAACCTACCAAGAGTAGTGGTTTTGGCTCTGGCTGCCTGGTTGGGCAGGCTGGATGGACCATACAGGTCTTTATTTGTTGTCATTTATTATGTCACTATAAGAAAAAACAGCCCAGGGTGGGGGGTTCTAAGTATCCGGGGCCAGTAGACCTTGGGGCTCATTTTAGACTTACAAAGTTTCTATGGAACTTTGTAAGTCTAAGTGCTTTGAAAATATGCCTCTTTGTCTAGACTGAAAGCTTCTTGGAATGCCAGTGAAACAGTAGTGCAGAGATTTTCAGCAGTTTAACAGCCAATAAATTTAGCTGTTCACAAATGGTCTGCAGTGCAGAGTGCGAAAGACATAAAGCCTGTTTTCTCATAAAGAAAAGCAGGGCAGAGAGACAAAAAAATATTTTTTTCTTAGATGTTCAGCAAACTCAAAAATAACTAAGCAGTACAGATAACTATAGAGCAGAGAGTTCAGTAGGTGATCTGCTTGTGTTTAGTCTGCTGGATGTAGGAACAAGATTTTGGAGTGAAGTAACTGTACACTGGGTGCTGCTCACAGTGATTTGACCTAGCGTTCAGTATCAGCTGCAGGCTCTGCAGAAAAGGAGATCCAGAGAGTGGTCAATCAGTCCCATGATAAGACATGAATGCTCCCAGGGTAGTTGTCATTAGTCCCCGGGTGTTTTGAATTGTTTTAGATATGAAGGCATTTAGCTCACTAAGAACAGGTAACACAGGCTTTCCTGTAGGATACATGGTTTTGCTCTCTTGCACACTGTTTAAATATCCTTTCTTCTCTCTTTGTTACAGTGCCTTGGACATGCTGCGCTATCAGGGTGTCGACATGGAGAAACTGGCAAAAGCTGATCCTGAGCTTTTGTTGAAATTTACCAAATGCAAGGAGCTGGCAGAGAGGTTAAAAATAGAAGGTGGGCAAAAGGGAAACTGACAAGTGCATTTCCAGCATAGGAAAGAGAGAATCCAGAGGCGAGAACGCTGCTTGCACAGTATTGGGAAGGGTGGGGGGGGTGGGGGGGGAGTGTCTAGAGGTGAAAGCACTGCTTGCACGTTGATGGGAGGGGGGGAGGGTCTAGAGGTGAGAGTACTGCCTTCACACTGTTGGGGGAGGGGGTGTCTAGAGGCGAGAGCACTGCCTGCACAGTGTTGAGAAGAGAGGAGGGGTCTAGAGGCCAGAGCACTGCTTTGCACAGTGTGCAGGGGGAGGGGGTGTCTACAGGTGAGAGCACTGCCTGCACCATGTGTGGAGGGGGGAGGGGTCTAGAGAGCACTGCCTGCACAGTGTGGGAGGGGGGTGGAGGCAAGAGCGCACTGCCTGCACAGGGTGGGGGTGGAGGCAGGAGCACTGCCTGCACAGTGTTGAGAAGGGGGGGGGGGGGTCTAGAGTCGAAAGCACTGACTGCACAGTGTTGGGAAGAGGGGGGTCTAGAAGTGAGAGCACTTCCTACACGGTTTGGGGGGGGGGGTCTAGACTGTGCAGGCAGTACTCTCGTCTCTAGAACCACCCCCCCCAAACAGTGTAGGATCTAGAGGCGAGAGCACTGAGAGGGGATTGAGAGGCAAGAGCTCTGCCTGCACAGTGTTGGGAAGGGTGGGGGGGGGGGGGGCAAGAGCTCTACCGGCATGATGTTGGGAGGTGGGCCTGTGGGGGGAGTCCAGAAGCACTGCTCGTGCATGGGGTCAGAGTAAGAACAGATGTAGGAGAACTGACAGCTACAAAATCTCTCAGCTATTCTTCCCCTCCTTTCCTGAGCACCAGCTGTTGACTGACAGTTGTTTTCTCTCCTGTTAAGATTTTGTTTTCTAGCATTTGTTTTGAATTCCTTAACCTGGGTTTATTTCACATGGTTTGAAATTATTAGCCAGTCTTAGTAGTTTGTGGATTAGTTGTCGTATCTAGTGTGTTGATAAGCATATAAAAGAAATTGACTACAGTGGTTAGCCATACCTTTATCAGCTCTTTGTGTTGCATCAGTTATGACCTTTTTGAAGCAGGCTGATATTTGCTACAGTGACTCGTGCTTTAGTATCATCCTTTGCTGAATATGAGGCATGGGGAAAAACATTAGGGCTACAAGTTAGATTTGGCCAGCGTTGATTTTCAGTACTAAGTGCTGAGTACTACTTTCTCCTCCTGAGCTCATACTCGCTGTCTGGATTGCCTTGTAACGTGGCTTCTCCGAGGACAAGCAGGCTGCTTGTTCTCACTGATGGGTGACGTCCACGGCAGCCCCTCCAATCGGAATCTTCACTAGCAAAGTCCTTTGCTAGCCCTCGCGCGCCCGCGCGCACCGCGCATGCGCGGCCGTCTTCCCGCCCGAAACCGGCTCGAGCCGGCCAGTCTTCTTTTGTCCGCACTCGGTACGGTCGTATTTTTCGCCGTGTCGAGCCCCGGAGAGTCGACCTCGCGCGTCCATATTGTTGAACGTGTTTTTTCTTCGGAAAAGCTTTTCTTCTACTCGGGAAGTGCTCCGGAACCCCTCCACCGGGTTCCGTTTCAATCCTCCCCGTATTTCCAGCTTTTGGCCCCGATAAGTTTTCTTTCGTCGTCGGGGTAGGCCTCTTTTCGGCCTCGGTCGAGATTTTCTCCCTCTAAAGTTTTTGGTGCTCTTTTTCCGTCATTTCGGACTTTGATTTCGCCGGCGTGATTTTTCCGCCCATGACATCGAAGCCTTCCAGCGGCTTCAAGAAGTGCACCCAGTGCGCCCGGGTTATCTCGCTCACTGATCGACACTCGTCGTGTCTTCAGTGTCTGGGGGCCGAGCACCGCCCTCAGAACTGTAGTCTGTGTTCCCTGCTTCAAAGGCGGACTCAGGTAGCGAGACTAGCCCAGTGGAACGTTTTGTTCTCGGGCTCTTCGTCGGCATCGGCACCGGGATCTTCGAGTGCATCGACGTCGTCAGCGTCCAGACCATCTTCCTCGGCCGCCCTTGCATCGAGTGCATCGAGGCATCGGGCCTCTGCATCGGCGCCGAGACATCGGATAGCTGCATCGACGCCGGTGGTACCGGGACCTCGTCTGCTGATGTCGTCGGACGGTGGTGCATCGTCAGGAGTACAGGTGAGGGCTGTCCATTCCCCTGCTGGTGGCGGTGAGCCTTCGGGTGGGTCTCCTCCCACCCTGAGGGCTCCTGCGGTACAGCCCCCCCGAGACCGACCTTCTTCGGCCTCGGCCCCGAGGAAGCGACGGATGGATTCTACGTCCTCCTCGTCGGTGCCGGGGAGCTCCGGTGACATGCTTCGGAAGAAGTCGAAGAAGCATCGACACCGGTCTCCTCCCCGTGTCGGCACCGAGAGCTCTGGGTCGCCGAGGGATTCGGCACCCAGCAGGCATCGGCACCGAGAGGACCGCTCACCCTCTGTCCAAGAGGTGTCGATGCGCTCCACTCTGGACAGCCCGGAACAGCCTCCTCGCCCGGAACAGGTCCTGACGTCGACGCCTGCATCGACCTCACAGCCTTTCTCTGCAGCCGCTCTAAACGAGAGCCTCCGGGCCGTTCTCCCAGAGATTCTGGGAGAGCTGTTGCGCCCTACCCCTCCGGTACCGGCGGTGCTTGCGCCTCCGGTACCGTCGAGCGTGGCGCCGGCTGGCCCATCGCCCAGGTTGAGGTCCCCGACGTCGGTACCGCGTGCGGTGCCGGCAGCGGCCACCTCCCAGGAAGGCTCCCCGACTACGTCGGCGGAGGGAGCTTCACCGATGCGGGCGAGGGAGTCTACCTCTCGACGCCCCCATCGTGGACGTGGCTCCACTGAGTCGAGCAGGGCGAGGTTGCAGACACAGGTTCGTGAACTTGTGTCTGACACCGAGGGTGAGGCCTCGTGGGAGGAAGAGGAAGATCCTAGATATTTCTCTGACGAGGAGTCTGAGGGTCTTCCTTCTGATCCCACTCCCTCTCCTGAAAGACAGCTTTCTCCTCCCGAGAGTCTGTCTTTTGCTTCCTTTGTCCGGGAAATGTCTACGGCCATCCCCTTCCCGGTGGTTGTGGAGGACGAGCCCAGGGCTGAAATGTTTGAGCTCCTGGACTATCCTTCTCCACCTAAGGAAGCGTCCACCGTTCCCTTGCACCATGTCCTAAAAAAGACATTGTGAAGAGAAGACTAGACGATTTAATATAAAAAGTTTATTTACAATTGTACTGCATACCTTTTATGAGGTATGCAGGAAGCATGTTCAGACAAAGCAGTCAGAGAATGCTTAAAGGCACAGATCTCTCATTGGTCTTATATAGCTTTCTTTGGCATCTGACTATACAACATCCCTGTGCAAGTCTCTGAATACCACAAACTGTTAATCATGTGCAGAACATCTGCTTTCTATTACCCCCCTACCTTCTATCCCACAGACTTTCTGGAGCCTGCCTCTGGCTAATGTGGGCCCCATCATGTCCCAGGAGATTTTAGTGTTGAAACAGCTAGCTCTGCATGTTTTTTTTTTTGAAGCATTCCACTCCAATTTTTTTATGCTTTTATTCAACATTTTTATGCTTTTATTCAACATCCTCCCTTTGAGGACTGATATTCCAGGCCTCAACACATCTGTTTCAGCTCCAGTCTGTTTTCTTACCTCCTTTCTAAATCTCCTCCCCCCTTGTTTGTGGCATTCAGTTTCTGCACGCTTTTTCAATATTTTTGGCTGACATATTAAAGTTCTATTTATTCTGAATTTCAGTTATCATTGTTATTTTAAAAACATCCTGGCACATCTTTGCAAACATGCTAATACATGTTGCATTAAACAGATTCAATTGTACTAGGGTACAAAATTTATATTTCCTTTGAATACAGACAGTGAGCTTCATCAAAGGGGAATACACTGTCATTCATTCTTACTTCTCATTAGTTGATGTGGCATTAAAAATTACACAAATTAAAAGCATAACATTCATTGAATCAGTTGTTACAACATTCTGCGTGTAAGTGCACTGTATCGGGGGAATGTGTTCAGTTGTCATACTATTAATCAGACACCAACATGATGTCTGTGGGTACTTGTCCATAAGCAAGGCTTGCTTATAAATAGTCTCATTTGTCCAATGAAGGTTTTCATCATCTCTTACACAGGTATTATTGGGATCACAGTCATGGTGCCCACTCAATTTTATCATTGTAGTCCCATATATCATAGCTGGCAAGGACAAGGATGATGTCAATCAGTGGGCACATATGATACAATCAGTCAAATTCAACATTTTGGCCACTGTAACAAGTCTATTCTCATATGTGTTCATTGTCCATTAACAAACAACAACAGTCCAATACCATCATGTTTAGGGACATGATGTTTGTTTATTCTTTGTCCATTTCAATGTTATTAATTCGTCGAATATCTGCTAAATGTATCCAAGAAGTATGACCTTCCAGACGGGCAGCGGTCTGAGTAAGGGCCGTGATAGCAAAAGGTCCTACATACACAGGATCCTTCCATGTTTTATGTGTAAAGTTCTTTCGCAGTACTAGATCACCTACTTTAAAAGCACAAACATCATTAGTAGTCCCTGCCTGTGATGCTACATTTGTTCGGATCATATCACTTGTCAGGTTCAAAATAGGTTGTAGCTTTTGCCAGTACTGAGCTGTGCTATCAGTACTTGCTGTCTGCATCGGGAAGAAATGACGTCCTGTCTGAATTTGGAATGGGGTCAATTTAGTACGCCCATTAGGTTGGGCCCTTATAACCATCAAAGCTAATGGTAACAAATCAAGCCAGGTATATGGTTTACCTGCTGTTTCCTTGTTTAAAGCCTTCAGTAATACTCTCAATTTAGTTTTTAAAATACCATTGTAGCGCTCCACCAAACCATTGGAGGTGGGGCGATACACTGATACTTTTCTGTGTGTTAAACCCATAATCGTTGCCATTTCTTTCAAAACACTGTTATTAAAATGTGTCCCGTTATCAGAAATTATTCTAGATGGACACCCATGTCTTGGCATAATATGAGTTACCAGGCATTGTACCACTTCATGTGCTGTCTCCCTTTTACATGGAAATGCTTCTACCCACCTTGAGAAAGCATCCACCCAAACTAACAAATACCTTTTTCCCTGCACTGGAACAATCATATCAGTAAAATCAATATACCATTCTTTTGCTGGGCCTTCTGGTATTGGAAGTGTCCCAGGCGATATTTTAGGACCTCTTTTAGGTATGTTAATATTGCATACCATGCAATTTTGCACAACCTGTTGAATCAGGTTATCAATTTTTAAAGTCCAAAACCTTTGTTCAAACTGTTGTCTCATTGTATCTTTATTCCAATGCATGGTTGCATGCCACTCAGCCAATACCTTAATCGCCTGGCTCATTGGCATACAAGGTAATCCTTCTTCTGCATTAAACCATTCACTTCCCAATTTCATACATCCTCTCTTCAACCATTTTTCACTTTCCTGTCCCTCTGGCTGCCACATTTCAATCTTATCTACATTCATAAGTGGCCCTTCCTGTGTCTGTCTAGTATTATACAAAATCTTTTCACTTTGCTTAACCACCTCCGTTGCTGCTGCATCAGCCATTGCATTACCTAGTGCTTCAAAGGTTGGCTTTTCAGTGTGGGCCGGGGTCCACACAACTGCAGTTTTTCTACCTTCACGTTCCCTTCTTGCCAAAATTTCAAACAGCAATTTCCAATATGTGTAATGTTGTAAATTTTTACCTGCACTGGTTATCATCCCCCTACGCTGCCATTTTAATATATGATACTGTAGTGAACTTGCAACGTAACCACTATCAGTATATATAGTGACATTTTGAGTCATATCAGTGTGTTGTAAGGCCGTAATAACGGCTAAAAGTTCAGCATGCTGTGCAGTATGGTCAGGAGGGGTTTTATATTGTACTTGCATTATCTTTCTTAGATTCTCATCTACCTGCACGCAGGCAAAGCCTGCAACAGTCCTTTCACAAGCTCCATCTGTAAACCATATTAACCCATCAGATAAGGGTTCAAAAGTAAGACAGTGAAATGTAGGGATTTCTATAGTATCAATCTCAATCTCTTGATCAACAGGAAAAAGCAGATCTATCTTATTTTTCTGTTCTTTAGTTAATGGTATTATTCTTATATCTTGTCCTAAAAGTACTGCTTGATATTTTCCAAATCTAGTGGCTGTCAATGCTGTTTGGCTAGGGCTCAACAGCGTTTTAATCGTGTGGTTGGTATGTATTACAATAGGAACAAAAGGCATTTGTGCTCTCCATTTACCTACTGCAGCCACTATAGCTGTCAGTAACTTTGGTATTTCTTTCATTCCCTTCTCCACATGATTAAAAGAGCCTGACAAAAAAGCTACTGGTGCATTTACTTCATTGTTTTGATTAATCATAGCTGCCCAACTATTTCCCATGTCTTTTACCCACAAATTTACTGGGCAATCAGGTGCCACTAAAAAGGGTACCACAGCCTCCCTTGAACCGTGCGGTTGGCATTCCAAGCGCACCAGAGTGGGTTCTGTTAGCCTTTTTCTTTGTTCTATCCCCGTAAATCCCACTGTTGTTCTATACTGATTTGAAAGTTTAACTCCCTGCGGTTTTGCACACAATACAGAGGTACTCGCCCCTGTATCTATCAAAAATCTCACAGGAGTTCCATATTTGCCAATTGTCAATGTAATAAAGGTTTCCCTTGTGTCTAACCTGAAAATCATTCCCTCTTCCTGACACGGGTTTGCTTCCAGTCAATAGCATTGGTCTGGAATATTCTGCCAAGTTGGAAAAGCATTTACAGTGCCTTGTCTCTGTACTGCAGCCCCTGGTCCTTGTGATTGCATCGCCGGCTGCTGTATTGCAGTCTGCGGGGCACTCGCAGGTATCCCTACTACTTGTGGCATTAATCCTTGCTGCGTCTGCATTTGTACTTGGGGCATTCCTGCATTCTGATAACATTCTGAAGCATAGTAACCATATTGCTGACAAATCATATTGTTCAGATGTTTATTAAAGATTTTAAATCACCTCTTTCCCCTATTAGCCCTACACACAAAACTAGCTAGGACTGTGACTAATTTAAGCCAGATGATCTCTTAACACTGCAGGAATCTCATTTAAAAAAGAGTCAAACAAAGTTAAATTGCAAAGACATTCCACATAGAGAACTAGAAACAGAATAACACATATTTTAAAATAAACAGAGATCAGAATTCCCTATAAGACAAAGAACTTATTTAAATCTAATCTAAAACAATCTTTTAAAAGGAACAAAGAAAAAATTTCAGTTCTTCTTGACCTTTCTAACCTGTAAAGCCAGACACCCGAGAAATCAAAAACAGATGACATTCCTCAACCTTCAGGCTGAACAAAAGGTTGCTTTTCCCGCTCTTGCTGTATTTTTTCAAACGATCCATACTGAGACCAGCTCAAAAAAGAATCTTTTGCATCATACCATTTCTCATGTATTTTTTCAATCTGTTTTTTTTCTAATGGGAATAATTCTATGACATGCTGCAAAGGGGAGCATTTTTTTGAACTATCTAAATCTAAATACATAGCATATACAGGAGGCTTTTCTTTCTTATCTGCCCCTTTCCCTTTCATTTTATTCTGACTATTACAATTTCTCCTATAGAGCCACAACCTACAAAAATATACTACTGCACCTAAACCAAGAAAATATACAAAACAAAAAACTACAAAGCTAAACAAATATACCAGTAATAAGGCCACAGTGTAAGCTTACTCACGCGTCTTCTTATTTCTCTTTTTAGCAAGCCCAGGAGTTATCACCTGTATGTCCACGTCAGTAGTTTGATCAATCCCACATCAGTGGAGCACAGAAATCATCAGGTTTAAACAACGCTTGCTCTCTCTCAAAATCCTGTAAAAAAACTTCATTAACAACACACACTTATCGTCTCGCCTTCTCTTTTCCGTGTGCGGCCTACTCCTACTCCTACTCCTGGCTGGCTCGCCACTTTGAAGAGAAGACTAGACGATTTAATATAAAAAGTTTATTTACAATTGTACTGCATACCTTTTATGAGGTATGCAGGAAGCATGTTCAGACAAAGCAGTCAGAGAATGCTTAAAGGCACAGATCTCTCATTGGTCTTATATAGCTTTCTTTGGCATCTGACTATACAACATCCCTGTGCAAGTCTCTGAATACCACAAACTGTTAATCATGTGCAGAACATCTGCTTTCTATTACCCCCCTACCTTCTATCCCACAGACTTTCTGGAGCCTGCCTCTGGCTAATGTGGGCCCCATCATGTCCCAGGAGATTTTAGTGTTGAAACAGCTAGCTCTGCATGTTTTTTTTTTTTGAAGCATTCCACTCCAATTTTTTTATGCTTTTATTCAACATTTTTATGCTTTTATTCAACAATTGCTTGCGAACTGGACGAAACCCTTAACTAATCCCCACATTCCCAAGAAGATCGAGTCCCAGTACCGGATCCATGGGGACCCAGAGCTGATGCGCACTCAGTTGCCTCACGACTCTGGAGTTGTGGATTTGGCCCTAAAGAAGGCTAAGAGTTCTAGGGAACATGCTTCGGCGCCCCCGGGCAAGGACGCTAGAACCTTAGACTCCTTTGGGAGGAAGGCCTACCATTCCTCTATGCTCGTGTCCAAGATCCAGTCTTACCAGCTCTACACGAGCATACACATGCGGAACAACGTGCGGCAGTTGGCGGGCTTGGTTGATGCTCTTCCCCCTGAGCAAGCCAAGCCTTTTCAGGAGGTGGTCAGGCAGCTGAAGGCGTGCAGAAAATTCCTGGCCAGAGGAGTTTATGACACTTTTGATGTTGCGTCCAGGGCCGCTGCTCAAGGTGTGGTGATGCGCAGGCTCTCATGGCTGCGTGCCGCCGACCTGGAAAATAGAATCCAGCAGCGGATTGCGGACTCGCCTTGCCGTGCGGACAACATTTTTGGCGAAAAAGTCGAACAGGTGGTAGAGTCTCTCCACCAGCGGGACACCGCATTCGACAAATTCGCCCGCCGGCAGCCTTCAGCTTCTACCTCTACAGGTAGACGATTTTTCGGGGGAAGGAAGACTGTTCCCTACTCTTCTGGCAAGCGTAGGTACAATCCTCCTTCCCGACAGCCTGCGGCCCAGGCTAAGCCCCAGCGCGCGCGCTCTCGTCAGCAGCGTGCGACTCAGCAAGGCCCCGCGGCTCCCCAGCAAAAGCAAGGGGCGAGCTTTTGACTGGCTCCAGCAGAGCATAGCCGACATCCAAGTGTCCGTGCCGGGCGACCTGCCAGTCGGAGGGAGGTTGAAAGCTTTTCACCAAAGGTGGCCTCTCATAACCTCCGATCAGTGGGTTCTGCAAATAGTCCGGCAGGGGTACACCCTCAATTTGACCTCAAAACCTCCAAATTGTCCACCGGGAGCTCAGTCTTACAGCTTCCAACACAAGAGGGTACTTGCAGAGGAACTCTCCGCCCTTCTCAGCGCCAATGCGGTCGAGCCCGTGCCATCCGGGCAAGAAGGGCTGGGATTCTATTCCAGGTACTTCCTTGTGGAAAAGAAAACAGGGGGGATGCGTCCCATCCTAGACCTAAGGGCCCTGAACAAATATCTCGTAAAAGAAAAGTTCAGGATGCTTTCCCTGGGCACCCTTCTCCCCATGATTCAGCAAAACGATTGGCTATGCTCTCTGGACTTGAAGGATGCCTACACACATATCCCGATACTGCCAGCTCACAGACAGTATCTGCGATTTCAGTTGGGCACACGCCACTTCCAGTACTGTGTGCTACCCTTTGGGCTCGCCTCTGCGCCCAGGGTGTTCACAAAGTGCCTAGCTGTGGTAGCAGCGGCACTTCGCAGGCTGGGAGTACACGTGTTCCCATATCTCGACGATTGGCTGGTAAAGAGCACGTCCGAGGCAGGAGCCCTGCAGTCCATGCAGATGACTATTCGCCTTCTGGAGCTACTGGGGTTTGTGATAAATTACCCAAAGTCCCATCTTCTTCCAGTGCAGAACCTCGAATTCATAGGAGCTCTGCTGGATTCTCGGACGGCTCGCGCCTATCTCCCAGAGACGAGAGCCAACAACTTGCTGTCCCTCGTCTCCCGGGTGCGAGCGTCCCAGCAGATCACAGCTCGGCAGATGTTGAGATTGCTGGGCCACATGGCCTCCACAGTTCATGTGACTCCCATGGCCCGCCTTCACATGAGATCTGCTCAATGGACCCTAGCCTCCCAGTGGTATCAGGCCGCTGGGGGTCTAGAGGACGTGATCCACCTGTCCACGAGTTTTCTCGAATCCCTGTATTGGTGGACGATTTGGACCAATTTGACTCTGGGACGTCCCTTCCAAATTCCTCAGCCACAAAAAGTGCTGACCACGGATGCGTCTCTCCTGGGATGGGGAGCTCATGTCGATGGGCTCCACACTCAAGGAAGCTGGTCCCTCCAGGAACGCGATCTACAGATCAATCTTCTGGAGTTACGAGCGATCTGGAACGCTCTGAAGGCTTTCAGAGATCGGCTGTCCCACCAAATTATTCAAATTCAGACAGACAACCAGGTTGCCATGTATTATGTAAACAAGCAGGGGGGCACCGGATCTCGCCCCCTGTGTCAGGAAGCCGTCAGCATGTGGACCTGGGCTCGCCGGAACGGCATGGTGCTCCAAGCCACATATCTGGCAGGCGTAAACAACAGTCTGGCCGACAGGTTGAGCAGGATTATGCAACCTCACGAGTGGTCGCTCAACTCCCGAGTGGTGCGCCAGATCTTCCAAGCGTGGGGCACCCCCTTGGTGGATCTCTTCGCATCTCGAGCAAACCACAAAGTCCCTCAGTTCTGTTCCAGGCTTCAGGCCACCGGCAGACTGGCATCGGATGCCTTCCTCCTCGATTGGGGGGAGGGCCTGCTGTATGCTTATCCTCCCATTCCTCTGGTGGGGAAGACTTTGTTGAAACTCAAGCAAGACCGAGGCACCATGATCCTGATTGCTCCTTTTTGGCCGCGTCAGATCTGGTTCCCTCTTCTTCTGGAGTTATCCTCCGAAGAACCGTGGAGATTGGAGTGTTTTCCGACCCTCATCACGCAGGACGAAGGGGCTCTTCTGCATCCCAACCTCCGGTCCCTGGCTCTCACGGCCTGGATGTTGAGGGCGTAGACTTTGCCTCTTTGGGTCTGCCAGAGGGTGTCTCCCGCATCTTGCTTGCTTCCAGGAAAGACTCCACTAAGAGAAGTTACTTCTTTCATTGGAGGAGGTTTGCCGTCTGGTGTGACAGCAAGGCCCTAGATCCTCGCTCTTGTCCTACACAGACCCTGCTTGAATACCTTCTGCACTTGTCTGAGTCTGGTCTCAAGACCAACTCTGTAAGAGTTCACCTTAGTGCAATCAGTGCATACCATTACCATGTGGAAGGTAAGCCGATCTCAGGACAGCCTTTAGTTGTTCGCTTTATGAGAGGTTTGCTTTTGTCAAAGCCCCCTGTCAAGCCTCCTACAGTGTCATGGGATCTCAATGTCGTTCTCACCCAGCTGATGAAACCTCCTTTTGAGCCACTGAATTCCTGCCATCTGAAGTACTTGACCTGGAAGGTCATTTTCTTGGTGGCAGTTACTTCAGCTCGTAGAGTCAGTGAGCTTCAGGCCCTGGTAGCCCAGGCCCCTTACACCAAATTTCATCACAACAGAGTAGTCCTCCGTACTCACCCTAAGTTTCTGCCGAAGGTCGTGTCGGAGTTCCATCTGAACCAGTCAATTGTCTTGCCAACATTCTTTCCCCGTCCTCATTCCTGCCCTGCTGAACGTCAGCTGCACACTTTGGACTGCAAGAGAGCATTGGCCTTCTACTTGGAGCGGACACAGCCCCACAGACAGTCCGCCCAATTGTTTGTTTCTTTTGACCCCAATAGGAGGGGAGTGGCTGTAGGGAAACGCACCATATCCAATTGGCTAGCAGATTGCATTTCCTTCACTTACGCCCAGGCGGGGCTGGCTCTTGAGGGTCATGTCACGGCTCATAATGTTAGAGCCATGGCTGCGTCGGTAGCCCACTTGAAGTCAGCCTCCATTGAAGAAATTTGCAAAGCTGCGACGTGGGCTTCTGTCCACACATTCACATCCCATTACTGCCTGCAGCAGGATACCCGACGCGACAGTCGGTTCGGGCAGTCAGTTCTTCAGAACCTGTTTGGGCTTTAGGATCCAACTCCACCCCCCGAGGGCCCTGTTTGTTCTGTTCCAGGCTGCACTCTCAGTTAGTTGGTAAATTTTTTAGGTCAATCTCAGTTATGTCCTCGCCGTTGCGAGGCCCATTGACCTTGGTTGTTGTTTTGAGTGAGCCTGGGGGCTAGGGATACCCCATCAGTGAGAACAAGCAGCCTGCTTGTCCTCGGAGAAAGCGAATGCTACATACCTGTAGAAGGTATTCTCCGAGGACAGCAGGCTGATTGTTCTCACAAACCCGCCCGCCTCCCCTTTGGAGTTGTGTCTTCCCTTCAGAGTTTTGTCTTGCTACATACTGGACTGGCCGGCTCGAGCCGGTTTCGGGCGGGAAGACGGCCGCGCATGCGCGGTGCGCGCGGGCGCGCGAGGGCTAGCAAAGGACTTTGCTAGTGAAGATTCCGATTGGAGGGGCTGCCGTGGACGTCACCCATCAGTGAGAACAATCAGCCTGCTGTCCTCGGAGAATACCTTCTACAGGTATGTAGCATTCGCTTTCACACTGCCTAGTTTAAACTCTATGCATTGGATGCTGCTTCACTACAGGGCAAATATTAAAATGTTATCTTTAGCCTTTGTATCTCAAAAACAAATTAAGCATCTTCTAATTCAATTTATGGGGATAATGTTCAAAGGTGTACTCGGAGGAGATCAGAAGAAGACCCTACGTAATCCAAAGACCAACAATCAAAGAGTAGGGAATGAGCTAGGGCTTCCACACCAATACCAGAAAAGGTCCCAGGTTAAAAATGTTTAATATTTTTTTGCCTTTTTTATGGTTTACGTGGCACATTTTGGTATTAGTGGCCGGTACACCTCTACTGTGTACTTTGGCTGAGTAGTTACTGTCGGCACTGTATTAGTTGACATTACATATAGTTTTTTTTATTTTTACATCCCTTGTGTTTTATGTGGGTTGATACTTGTGCCCTTTGATCGTTATTGGTTTTAATGTTTACATTTTTGTTTGTATGTTGTGAGGTTTGCTAAATCTCTCATTTAGGGCCTTGTTGACTAAGCTGCACTGTAGCTGCTCAAGCTTTTTAGCGCGTGCTAATGCAAGAGACACACACAGGAATATAATGAGGGTGTCTGTTGTTAGCGTGTGCTAAGTGAGTGTGCCTACAGTGCAGCTTAGTAAGCAAGGCCCTTAGTATTTTATTCATTTTGTACATTCAACTTTAGGCACTGCATTGCCAATAACCGTCTTTTCATGACGGCATGTGGAGCAATTTCACGCAGCTCTGTTCATGTATTTCATTTGATGATACAGCACTGGATAAGACAGCTTTTATCTTTATAATCTTTTACATATATGTGCTTTCATGGGCACGAGCTATGACAATAGTGACACATTTCAATTTGTTTTAATTTAAGTCTGTCATATTTATTTTTTTTAGCTCCACATCGCACAAAAGATTTTTCCTACCTTTAAATGCACAGTTTGTGGCAGTAGCCAAAAAAGCAAATAGGATGCTAGGAATTATTAGGAAAGGGATGGTGAATAAGATCGAGAATACTATAATGCATTTGTATCGCTCCATGGTGCATCCGCACCTTGAGTATTGCATTCAGTTCTGGTTGCCATGTCTCAAAAAATATATAATGGAATTAGAAAAGGTTCAAAGAAGTGCGACCAAAATGATAAAGGGGATGGAACTCCTCTCGTATAAGGAAAGGCTAAAGAGGTTATGGTTCTTCAGCTTGGAAAAGAGAGGAGAGATGAGGGGAGATATGATTGAGGTCAGGATTTTGTAGACCTCAATCATTGAGGTCTACAAAATCCTGAGTGGTGTAGAATGAATAGAAGTTAATCGATTTTTTACTGGTTCCAAAAGTGCCAAGACTAGGGGACACTCAAGGAAGTTTCATGGAAATCCTTTTAAAACAAATAGGAGGAAATATTTTTTCACTCAATGAATAGTTAAGCTCTGGAACTCTTTTGCTGGAGGATGTGGTAACAGCGGTTATCGCATCTGGGTTTAAAAAAAGTTTGGACAAATTCCTGGAGGAAAAGTCCATAGTTTGCTATTGAGACAGACTTGGGCAGCAACTGCTTGCCCTGGGATTTGTAGTAGGGAGTGTTGCTACGATTTGGGTTTCTGCCAGGTAATTGTGACCTGGCTTGGCCACTGTTTGGAAAACAGGATACTGGGCTAGATAGACCATTGGTCTGACCCAGTATGACTGCGCTTATGTTCTTATGGATATAATTTATCTTTCCTTTTATGCCAGCATGAAGTGCACTATATTGAAGTTGTTGGTGATTTATATATGTTTTAATACATATTGTCTTTTCAACTATTGTATTTTACATCCCTTAATTTTGTGTTGTATATAAGCTCTCATGGCCAACACATTTGTCATGTGTTTTTTTTGTGCATTCATCGACATGTTATCCTTCATATTACAGTTTTAAATATATAAGTATTGGTATATTTCTTTAGGTATGTTTGTATACATCTTTTATATTACTGTTTGATATTTTAAAAGCATCTGCTGATTTTATTTGTACAATTTGTATATTTATTTCTTAGTATGTGGAAATTGACCCCTGAGGCAGGCAGTACACCTGCCAAAACATTGGCTGTTTCAGGTCCTTCTATATCCACTGCTGGTGCTTTGCAAATAAAATTGACATTTTTAACCTGGGATCTCTTCTGGTATTGGTGTGGAAGCCCCTCGCTCATTCCCTATTCTTTGATTGCTAATAATCTTCTGAGCTTATTTCTGATATTCAAAAGCATACTAACCTAGGTAACTGTGAGAAAATTAACAAGAGGAAGAGTGGGGAGGTATGAAAGGGAAATAAGAGCTAGTGTGGTGATTTTGCAGCATGACCTTAGTGCACTGTTCTCTCAACAACTGACAACCCTCCAGCCTAACACAATGAGGCTATCTGGATGCTGTTTCTCATCTTGACAGAAAAAGCCTATTTAAAAACCCATACCCAAATTCTCTCCTTCCCCCAAATCTGCGTAGAATGTCTTCTGATCTCTTTCTCCCCCCCCCCCTCCCCCCCACCAGGAAATTCTTACTCCCTCATACACATGTACAGGCAGAAGGAGAGTTCCTTAACTTCTGCCATCTTGCCCAACACTCCCAAAATCATGTCGGCTAACCATATATAGGTTAAAGTATGAAGCATTCAGCCAGCATCATTTTGATAGCAATGGGCAAAACAGCAAGAAGAAAGCATCTCTTCTGCCAGAGGAATGGGGAGGGGAGATTGCGCCCTGTAGTGGATGAAAGATCTGGATGGTCTTGTTGCAGATAGCCCAAGTTTAGATTGTCAACTAGGTGGCTAAGGTGGAGCGGAGCAGGATTGAATTTGGATTGTTTATTTATTGCATTTATATCCCACATTTTCCCACCTTTTTGCGGGCTCAGTGTGGCTTACAATACATTATGAATGATGGAATTACAATTTGTTAGAATTCGGTTATAGATTACATTGTGAAGAGTTATACGAGACAAATCAAATGTCGTTAAGGAATATAGCAATGGAAAAGAACAGTGAAACATTGGAAGGAAACAAGGGAAACTAAAGGGCAATTTATAATAACAAGAAAACATATGGTATACATTCCTCTGTGGGTAAAGGTATGAGTGTGGTGAGATCTCGGGGGATAAGAATTCAGAAGTGGATGTATTGATGCATTACTGAAACAGTGAGTGTGGACTTTATGTGTTTTGGTTCTTTCCGTAGATTTTAGCAAAAAGATGTGTCTTCAATAATGTGCGGAAGGTGGTTTGTTCGTAGATCGTTTTCAGGTTGCGCGGCAGTGTGTTCCAGAACTGCGTGGTCATGTAAGAAAAGGTTGACACATGCAGCGCTTTGTATTTCAAGCCCTTGCAGTTAGGGAAGTGGAGGTTGAGGAAAGTTCGGGATGATCTTTTAGCGTTTCTGGGTGGTAAGTCTATTAACTCAGACATGTAGGCTGGGGCTTCGCCGTGAATGATTTTGTGGACTAATGTGCATACTTTAAAAGTAATGCGTTCCTTGAGTGGGAGCCAGTGTAGTTTCTCTGGTAAGGGTTTTGCACTTTCATAATTTGGTTTTCCGAAGATGAGTCTGGCTGCTGTATTCTGGGCTGTTTGAAGTTTTCTCAGTATTTGCTCTTTGCAGCCTGCGTATAGTGAGCTGCAGTAGTCCAGATGGCTGAGTACGAGGGATTGCACTAGGCTGCGAAAGACGGATCTTGGGAAGAATGGTCTTATTCTTTTCAGTTTCCACATGCAGTAGAACATCTTTTTGGTTGTGTTGTTACTTTTCTATATCCCAGCTCAAGGGTAATACTTTTAAAATGAACAGGAGAAAATATTTTTTTCACTCAATGAATGCTTGAACTCATTGCCAGAGGATGTGGTATCAGTGGTTAGTGTATCTGGATTTAAAAAAAGGTTTGGACAAGTTCCTGGAGGAAAAGTCTATAGTTTGCTATTGAGATAGTCATGGGGGAAGCCACTGCTTGCCCTGGGATTGGTAGCATGGAATGTTGCTACCCTGCTACTATTTAGGCTTCTGTCAGGTACTTGTGACCTGAATTGATCACTGTTGGAAGCAGGATACTGGGTTAGATGAACTATTGGTCTGACCTAGTATGGCTATTCTTATGTTCTTATATGAGTGTTAAATCAAGAGAGCAGAAACTTAAAATAAGTTTGAGGCTCTTCTCTGTCCAGTGACAGAAGGAAAAGAAGGAAATTAGTCTTTGAATTAATAGGTATTTCTGTTCTTCACTCTACCTTTCCTGGAGGGACTTAACCTCACTCCCCAGCTCTTTAGAAACTGGAACAGGGAAGAGCATCTGCAGAAATGCCACAGCTCCCAGTTCTTTCAGAGGTTTAGACTCAAAACAATGACTTTAAAATATCCATAAGCATAAAAGACAGTACTGGCATGACATTATTTTTCCACATGGGAAATGTGAGAAAGTTTTGATTCTGTTAGAGGTTCTTATGAGTTTTCCTAATTGTCACAACCAACATTTTTTTCAAGTTGATGGTGCCTGTTGACCCTGCATTTCTGTCATAGGATATCAGAGATCTACTCAGCAAATCCTTCTGCTCAAAACATTTTCCTAAAGAAGCAGAATTGGAGTATACAAGGAAGCACACTTTCTACTCTTCCAAAGAGTGTTTGCTCTGAGAAGGATTACTTAAAATTTATATTTTGGACTCAACTTACCATCTTAAACTTAATACAGAGAAAACTAAATTGCTGTGGTTTAGTCTGAATCAGGAGTGTATTCCGGTATCAGTTAAAATATTGGGCAATAAAATTTCTAAAATACTTGGAGCATATTAGATTCCTTTAAGTATGGATCCTCAGGTTAATGGCTATTTTCAAAAGATCTTTCTATAAACTGAAACAATTACATTTAATTCCTTCTAATTTTTTTCAACAACATTTTAGAATATTAGTTCAATCTACCATTTTCCATCCATCTATGTAAGCCGCATTGTACCTGCTTTTGTGGGAAAGTGCGGGGTATAAATGTAATAAATAATAATAATTCTTTCTCAGATGGATTACTGTATTCGTTGTATCTTGGTATTTCAATAAAACTTAAGAAACTTTGTTTCAAAACACTGCTGGTAGGCTGATATTTAAGAAAGCAAGATTTGAACATGTCACCCCTTTGAGAGTCTTCATTGGCTTCCAGTTGAGGCCTGTATTTTACTTAAGCTTCGTGTTTGTTTTTTTAAAACTTTGAATAGTGATGCACTTGAGGGTTTTTCTTTTACGTTTTAACTTTTAGGTGGTAGAAATAGCAAATATTGAATTTTGTCTTTTCCGTCAATGAAGAGAGTGAAGTTTAAATCTGCCCATGAAGGGTCTGTTGGTTATGTTGCAATTAGTATCTGGAATTCTTTACCTTTGAACATTCATCTAATTTTGACTTTTATATGAATGCACTTTTTTTTTTACAAAGTTTATATGCGCTGATTGTTAATTTTCATATATGTTATTTCATTTAAGATTGTAGATTTGATGATATTGTTACCCACTTTGAACCTGAGTAATTAAGGATTTGGTGGGATACAAATCCTTTACATAACATAACTTGCTTCTTTTGTGCCTTATGTTTACCATTGTTTGAATTATTATGTGTACTTTTCTTGAAACGTTTAGCACTAAGACAGCTTGTCTGCATGCTTCCTCCTGAAAACTTGTGATGGTTTCAGAAATACCCAGGAATATTTGTGTGGTGAAACATTGGGTTTCCATTGTCTGTGAACTGTATTATTTCATTAAGTGCACTTCCCTGTTTTGGCCAGCAGATGGTGACTGTCTTTTTTTTTTTTTGTAAAGCTGTTACAGTGACAGTTTTTTTCCCACCTAACCTGTGAGATAATCTTTAGTCTCAGATAGGGAGAGGAGAAAGAAAGATCTCTGCACTGAAGCCCTGTGATCAGTTATATTTTATAACCTGTGAGAGGCTATAATTTCTTGAACTCCCCAGGTCGTAACAAGTGTTAGATAGTTTTAATGTTGATCCTTGTTTTGGTTATCTGTTATTGCTTGCTGTACTTTTTCCACCTAGTTTTTTCAAACATTCACTGTTTTATTATAACAATAAACATATTAGTTTATTGACTTTGCTGTCCTGGCCGGACTAAGAATCCTGATGGTTTGTTTTTGGAACTGTGGGACCACTGGGATTGTGGCCCCAGTAGAAACCACTGGGAAATTAAGTTGTGGGTGGGAGACTTGCCCAGAGGCAAGCATAACACAGCAGGTGGGAGGAAGGGTATGCTAGAGTAGAACACCTGCACAGGTTGTAGTGGGCCTGAGCAGTGCTGAAACAGACCTTCTAGGTGGCCGCAGGGTTAGCCCCAGGTGGGTGCTAGGCTTTCTGTTACAATTTGTGCCTGTGTTTTTCTGCAGGTATTCTTTCAATGGTAAACACCACGCATAGATTTGAAAATGCAGCCTGTATGTGCTGTGAGAGGTAGAATGTAAAATATAATATATAATAAATCAAAGTATTCAGTGCTGCCCCTGAGTATGGCTAAAAGCACCCAAAACGGAGGGCAGAAGCATATTTTCAGCTGCTTTGGAGGAGGGCAGGTTTCAGATAACTTATTTCTGTGCATAAATGGCTTTGAAATTTTTTGTCACAATGATTTTGCATTTCTATGAGGTTTTGCTTATGATTTTAACTGTCATTGCATCACATAAAAAAAAAAACATCCAGATGGAGTAGTTTGAGGAAGATTAGATGTGACATAGAGTCAGATGTGCTGTCATTTATCTCTTGCAGCTATTTACGAGTTTTTTGTGGCACTCCAGCAGCACGAGATGATGGAAGTACAGCGAGATGAAGCTCTCTGCCTCCCTGAGGATCTCGATTATCGGAATCTTGATGCAGTGCTCTCCTTGGAAGTGCGGGAGAAGCTGGCCCTTAGTCGCCCCCAGACGGTGAGGCTTGTAAAGGACCAGGACAGGATCAGACATATTTCTACCATCTCTATAGAGAGAGTTTATTGCAGTGTCTGGTGTGGCCATAGCTGGAGGGTGTGGGGGTGAGGTGGGGTGGGGTGAAAGCTTGCGCCTGTGAAACTGTGCATTTATAGTTAGGAGAGAAGCATTGGCTAATTTTTTCCATTCTCTCTTCTTTCTTCCTTCCTGCAGATTGGCGCTGCTAGTCGCATACCTGGAATCACACCAGCAGCCATTGTGAATCTCTTAAGATTTGTAAAGGGATACAGGCAGAAGATAGTGCTTGCCTGAGACTGTATATTATAGAACAAGAATTGACCTCCGTGCTCACAGGAGACTTGAGGACTTGCATGGACCTAGTTGCGGAATGAGAATGAACCTGAACTGGTGAATTTTTGGAATCCTTCTTGAAGTGACAACACGGGATAAAGATGCAACAGAATTGTTCTGCAGAAAGAAATCAGGGCTGTATACTTCAGTGTGAGCAGGGTGCAAAGTACAGATTGTGCTGTACTTTTGAAATGAACGCGAGTCCTATACAAAAAAGGATATGAGACGGCTTTGGAGAACCCAGGGCTAATGTCGGAGTGATTTTCTATCAGGTAACAAAACCACTGAAACCCTTCGATGAGAATGTCAATGTGGCTTAATTATGTGGGCAAGTTATGTAATAAGATTGTATTTGAAATGGTATCTTGAGAGTAAAACCATGCTCACAGTGGATGAACAAGTGTGTCCTTTGAAAACTGGCTTTCCATCGTGCATGGCTGTCCCAGCTCTGCAGCATTGCAAACATGTTAAAGAATGGTAAGAAGTGTACAATACGCCACAAAACAAAGAGCTTTACTCAACAGACTGTTACATTCTGCAGATATATTTTGATGTAATTCCATGAAGCAAAAAAACTCAGTATACTGTGCCTTAACTTCTGTCTCCTATTTATTGAATGCTTTTTGTTTGAGGTATAATGACGACCTGATTACATTTTACAATGAGAGAGGCCATCCACTCCAAATCCTCAAGGGCCAGTAATGCATCAGTTTTCAGAATATCCTTAAAGAGTATGCATGTGAGAGATTTGCATGCTATTCGCTTTTTGCATATTTATTAGGAGTGTCCTGAAAACCTGACATGTTGGTCCTCAAGGAGTGGGAGTAAAGCCGCAGTGGTAAACCAAGACTCAGATTCATTCTCTTTTATTTTAGTTTAAAATGTTTACTTGCATTTCATAAACTGAAATTTATATCCAAATATTAATAAATATGTGGTACCGAAGAGAGAATTTGTGTCCCTTAGAAACAAAATATGCAAGGTCTTGCAGACTCCTCTCTGTGTCTGTGTCAGTGGTAAAAAAAAAAAAAAAATATGGTGTTACAGAGAATTACGGAGTCTCTGTGCCCTGGGGCAACACTTCTGAACATCTGACTGTGAGTAAATTATCTATATGTATGCAATAAAGGAAACTTCAGAAAATAAAGAGACTTCAGGTGTGTGCTGGTGTGCCAAGGTTATACTTCAAGATATTGAGACTTTACAGTTAACAAGTCTTAAGAGGCTTGAAAGTAAAAAACCAACGTAAAAACTAAATAGTCATTGAAGGAAATGAAGAAAGTTTCAGCAGGACAAGCGTGCCTTTAAAAGAGCCATCTGAACTGCATTTAATCAAACCAGGAAAGTTAAGCTTGTGAAGAGGCAGATTCATGTAAGTTAATCATTAAACATGAAAGGGTGAGTCAAGTAAAAACCAAACGTTCTGGATGTTAACCAGTCTGCACACAAGCGAGCTTTTAGCTAAGAAAAGCAATGTTTGGAACTGTTTAAGTGCATGTATCAGAAGTTAATTTTGTGAAGAGGCAGATTTGTGTGAGTTAATCAAACCAGAAAGGAAAAGTGAATCAAGTAACTCTGCTTGTATTATTCTGGATGTTAACTGATCTGCATTCAAATGAACTTTCAGCTAAGAAAAGCAATGTTTGGGACTGTTTAAGTGCATGTATCAGAAGTTAATTTTGTGAAGAGGCAGATTTGTGTGAGTTAATCAAACCAGAAAGGAAAAGTGAATCAAGTAACTCTGCTTGTATTATTCTGGATGTTAACTGATCTGCATTCAAATGAACTTTCAGCTAAGAAAAGCAATGTTTGGGACTGTTTAAGTGCACTGGTTCACTCAAAACAATAGCAAACGCTATTGAAAACAATAGTAAAAGATGTTACTTCCTAAGGTTGCATAACTTCTTTTATATATTGTAGTCTGTATGGATCCAACAATGGAGGATGATGTGCAGTTCTTTTTCCCCAATATCTTCAAGGGGGAGGATTTAAACTTTCAGTTGAGTAGATAAATGACTAGAGTTAAACAATGGATGGCTGAAAATGGGCTTGTTTTAAATGTAGCCAAAATAGAGATAATGATTGTGGGTAGAGAAGAATTATTGAAAAGCCAAAGAATGTGTGTTTGGGTGATATGTATGTTGAGAAAAAAAAGATGAAATTGCTGGGTGTAGTTTTGGATAATAAACTTAGGATGAAGTCTCAGGTTGCTAATGAGGTTCAGGTAGCGTTTAATCAATTTCATATGTTGTATAGACTGAAACCTATGCTGTTATATGATTTTCGATGTGTGATTCAAAGTATGGTCTTAGTTTGATTGAACTGCTGCAGTGCCTTGTTCATTGGTATGTTTTGTTTGAGTATTAAGGCATTGCAAGTCATCCAGAATGCAGCTGTTAGAACAATAGTAGGGTTATTGAAGTTTTTCCATGTAACACCTGTAATAAAACTGCATTGGCTTCCTATTTTACCGAGAATACAATTTAAGGTGCTGACAATTATTTATCAGGCACTTTGTTGCTGCTCCATTTTATTTAAAGCAAGCATTGAACATCTATCAGCCAAGACGTGCACGAAGGTCAAAGATAGCTATGCAGCTTTCTGCTGATGTGGTGAAACAGTTGCGCTGTGCTGATACACAGGCATCAGCGTTTGTTCCAGCTGGAATCTCTTTGTGGAATGAGTTGTCTGACCAGCTTCGTCATTGCCCAAAGTTTGCACAGTTTAGAAAACTTATCTGTTTGTGACTGTGTTTTTTTGATCATATATGGACTTGACCTTTTATTGTTGGGTGTACTCTATTATATTTTTTTGTTTTATTAGTGTAGTGTTTTATATATTATGTATGTTTTTTTGGGGGGAAACTGCCTAGTTATAGATGGTATATAAATTTTTTAAATAAATAATAAAGTAAATAGTATTTGGCAGAATATAAATTTTTATTCTTGTTGTGACCTGGATTGGCCACTGTTGGAAGCAGACTACTGGACTAGATGGACCATTGATCTGACCCACTATGGCTATTCTTATTTTCTTTTAATTTGCCCTTGCTCTTTCTTTTCAGTCACAGACCTTAGAAATCTCCCCGGCAGTGGCCTTCCTTCTTGTTTGAAATGTTTAATTCTGTAATTTCTGTGCTATTCTGAATTGGTGTTGTGCTGTAGCTGTAGGAACTGCTTTTCACATAATTTATAAAGAGGGGTGGGAGATGACAGTGGCGGCTTCATTTCTCTTTCACCTCCTACCATTATTATTATTTATTTGGATTTTGCTCACACCTTTTTCAGTAGTAGCTCAAGTTGAGTTACATTCAGGTACACTGGCTATTTCTCAGGAGGGCTCACAATCTAAGTTTGTACCTGAGGCAACGGAGGGTTAAGTGAGTTGCCCAAGATCACAAGGAGCAGCAGTGGGATTTGAACTAGCCACCTCTGGATTTCAAGACCGATGCTCTAACCACTAGGCCACTCCTTCACCCTTATGCAGAAACTTCATTTCTGCACCACATTAACTACCACAGCTTAGCACCTCCTTTTCTGTACCTCCCCTCCCCTTATCATTGGCTGGATCCTAACTTTGCAATTTGCCTTTGAAAGTCAGTATATTAAAATAGCAAGACATGTAGAATAGTTTGAATCAATAAAAGAAAAGAACTCAATCATATGGATAGGGAATAGCATAGCAAATAAAACACCTATCTATACACGCAGATAGAGAAAAGCGAAAAAAACATTATTGGATTAAAATTAAAATACACAAATAGGTGAATTAAAATAAACAGCTTAATATAAATATATTACTATAATACATAAGCAGCAACAGGGTGACCGACCCACATCAGTGCTGTCAAGCACTATATCAAACACCTTGTTAAACAGGCAGTGGTGTACCAAGGGGGGGGGGGGGGCGCCGCGCGCCGGTGAGCGTCATTGGTTTCCATGCTCCCTCTGCCCTGGAACAAGAAGTAACCTGTTCCGGGGCAGAGGGAGCATGGAAACCAACGACGCTCACCGGCGTGCACCCGGGGGGTGGGGCACATCGGCGATCCGCCCCGGGTGTCAACGCCCCTCGGAACGCCATTGTAAACAGGTGCTTATTTAAAGCAGTTTTAAATCTGGGTAATTTTTCTTATCCAACAGGATTAGGTAGTGAATTCCATAGTAGAGGAGCCGTGCAATAAAAAGCAGAAGCACAAGTAGAATCAAGATGAGCTTGGGAACCAGATGGAATATGTAAGCGACAATCATTAAGAGAACGGAGAACAGGGAATTATCAAAGAAGATAGATAAGAGGATACACCAGTATGCAAAGGTCTATGAGCCAGAGAGAGTATTTTGAATTGTATCCTACACTGTACTGGAAGCTAATGATAACATTTAAGAAAAGGCATATATGATCAGTGTTTTGTATGATTTAAAAGCCTAATGACAGTATTTGGAATAGTTTCTAATTGACGGAGCAATGCTTAGTTAAGACCAGAATTAACAGAGTATTGAAACAAGATTTAACATGGGATTCAAAGGAAAATTATCAATCTATAATAATGCCTAAATATTTAAATTGGGATACCAACGCAACAGGAACATTATGTAAAGTTGGAGTCAGGGAGCAAATGAATTTCCAGTTATTCATGTAGCAACCGTCTTGGCTAGATGAGAACTTATTAATAATCATGCAAAGTTGAAATTTTATCCAGTGCTAATTGAAGTGGAGAAAGATCCGGATTCAAGGAATCCGTGTAATATATGAGTGAAACGTCTGTGTAATAGTATGTTGAGATACTCATATCTTGCGTGAGAACCATCGAATGACTGGTGAATATGTTAAATAATAGAGGCACCAGGATGGACCCTGAGGGCATGCCATATCTCAGTGGGTAATAAAGCTGAGGTAGATGAAGATAAGTCAGCATTGAATGATCTATCAATGTAGGTACGAAGTGAACCATTGGTGCACTGATTCTGCAAAGCCCATGTCACTCAAACATTGAAGCAATAGGTGGTGATCTACCAGATCGAATGTGGCAGATCAGTTTAAATGGTCAATGCAATCTTTCCATTGTTAATTGCAAAATAGATCTCACTAAGTAATGCAATAATGATAGTTTCCATGTGGTATCCATTCCTGAAACCACATTGACAGGGTTGTAAAATGTGTATCTAAAATGAACTGAGATAGTTGTTTGAAAACCACTTTCTCTAAATATTTAGACAGAAAGCAAAGGTTAAAAAATCAGGCTATAATGTAGGATAATGTCAGGATCTAAGTTAGTTTTCTTCAAAATTGGGCATATAACAGCTCTCTTCCCCCCAGAAGGTAAACTATTATTACTTTGGACTAGAGCGAGTGGGAGTAAACTATGAGTAGAAAGTTTAAGCCATGAGGAAGGAATAGGATCAAGAACACAAGTAGTGCAATGGGTATCAATGAGTATCAGTAAAACTGATGAAAGAAGATGAGGAAAAAACTCCAAGAACTGTGGTTGTGTAATGAATAGTTGTCGCTGGAATGATCAGTAGGAATAGGGGAGCTTATAGAACTAGACAGAGGAGCAGGGTTAAACAGACAAGTTTGTAAGAGAGCATTGAAAATCGTTGATTTTTGTATCAAACAATTGCACAAGTCTTCTGCCAATGGCAGCATTGATGGTGGATGTTACATCTTCTAGTAGTGGTAAGTTGAGATAACACAGAAAACAATATTTTAAGTTTATTACTTACATTGTTAATGAGTATTATAAAATATTTCCATTTTTCTTGTTTGCTGTGATTGCTTGTAAAATTCATTTGTTTAATAAAACTCTGCTATACGATATTTCCTCCATATCTCTTCTGAATGCATAATCTGTTTCCTAAGGAGTTGTAAGCCAGAGTGGAACCAGTGTTTATTCGTCACCTGTCGAGTAAACGAGGTGGTCTGAGACGGGGCAATTTGATCCAAAAAACTCTGTGAAGCTCAGTATTCCAAACATTAGCTTGATCAATAAGAGGAAGGGAAGTAAAATCAAGTGGAAACAATGTGTGCTTGGGGCAAGTTTGGACAAGTCTAATCTAGCTGTATTCCTAACACAACAAAGTATTTTGATCATATTGGGGGTGAATGAATGTTTCATGAGTAAATTTAACAAGCAGGTTCTGACCAAGGGAGACTTAGGGGGCTCTTTTACTAAACTGTGGTAGGCAGTTAATGCATGGCTTAGCACACAGGAACTTCTACCCCATGGCCTTGTTAGGTGCAGACTTAGAAATGTGCATTAGTTGCTGTCATGGATGTGCTAATGTATAATGTGTACATGGGTGGAGCTGGGAGGAGAAATGGATATGTTGGTGTCTGAAAGAAAGCATGTTAGCACATTCCGGTAGTAGCGTGTGAGATAGCTCTGAAGTTTTTTGTTTTTTATTTTACTTTTTATGTATAAGTTTAATAAACTTTACACAAGTATATGCTTGCTCAAGAAACATTTACAAGTCTGAGAAAATAATGGTAGAACAACAAACAGAAATTTCAAAGTACAAGACAAAGTCCGAAAAGCAAAAAAAGTACTAGGAGCCTTCACAAGCGGGACAAATCCTTTAATCGCACAACATGTGTCTTGTACATCAATCTTGTACCATTGACCCGGGGGTCATTCAATTGTTATTATTGGGAATGAAGAAACCAGCTCAAAAGCTGAGTGCACATCAAACGTGACTTAAGTCTGCGCACAATGTATGCAAAACATTCTTGCTTGTTCGACAGAGGAGCACAGCATTCCTCTTTCTCAAAGCACAGGCTTAAGTCACATTTGATGTGCTTTCAGCTTTTGAGCTGGTTTCTTCATTCCTAATAGTAACAATTGAACAAACCCTGATGCAGGCACTTTGTGCCAAAACACGGCCCATGCCAGGTCAATGGTATAAGATTTGTCCTGCTTGTGAAGGCTTCTAGTACTGTTTTTGCTTTTGAAAAAATAATGAAACGTACAAAAAGAAAAAAAAAAAAACAATTTTCAGCACTAATAGAGCTCTAATGTTACAAGTTTGATATTTAGTTTCATGAAAAACTTGCTGGGAAAGAAGTGTTAATGTATTTTTGGCCACTGTACACAACAGGTAATTAGTGTATGGGAGTGTGCGCCAGATGGAAAGGGCAGGATTAGGCTATTGCTCCACCTACAACCTACCTTTAGCCAATAAAAGGCAAGTAGACATCCACCAATCTATTTCTTTAGAATGACTTGGCTGACCCCTTCTTTGCATTCTGTCCGCATGTTGGTGTTCTTCCTTTGATTAAGTTGTTCTCAGCTTGATGGGGTGTGGTGTGTGTGATCAATCTTTGGTGATTATTCAGTATGCGTTTAGGGTTACTTTCTGTTAGCGGAGTGGTTAGTGTAACATGGATCAGTGTTAAGGAGTAGATTATTATAAGTAATTTGAAGGTATTCATTTTGGTTTTTGTTTACTGTGGGCTACTAGTAAGACCTAGTAAGACCGTGTTCTGATGATTGGTTTTTGTTCTTTGGGGTGGGTCTGGTGTCCTAGTCTTGCGTGTTATTTCAGCTAGCCTTTCATGCTGGTGAGATTGGTAGATCCCCAAGTCTATTTACTGTCCGATTCTCCGTTGAGTGACCCCTGTGGTTTACTCACTGGTGCTCAGATGTGTGCTCTGAGTGGACAAGGCCTGTTCTCCCTACGGCGGTCGGCGTGGACCGTCCATGAGCCGCCCAGGTCCTATTCGTCTTGCCTCGCCAGCAGTTGCTACTCTCACCCGCTCTCTATGGCCCTTCAGCCGCGTGTGCAGCGTTCCCCACTCTCCTATTCTCCCTACAGCCTCGGGTGGGCGTCCGGCCGGTGCCTATCTTGGGGATCAGCGGAGGCTGGTCTGGCTTTCAGTGGCATCCCGCCCAGCAGGGTAGTGCTGTGGCTCCGGCCGGTTTTCTGCAGCTGAAGAGCCCTAGCCACTTCAGCCTTTCCTCATAGGGAAGTTGTCCCATCCCCTTTATCCTTTGGAAGCCTATGAGCCCACTACACTATATTTTCACTTTATCTTGATGATTATGGACATGCTTTTGAGTGTGTGATCAAAAATGATGTTGCTCCATGGGGTGTGTCATTATACTGCTTAGTAACAGAGACCCATAAAGTACAGGCAATGTGGCAGACATATAGGTGCCTGTGTTTAGGTACTAGATGAGAGATTGTGAGCCCCCTGGGACAGAGAAATATCCAGTGTACCTGAATGTAACTCACCTTGAGCTACTACTGAATAAATTAAAATAAAATATGAGGCATGTATTACAGTGTTGTGATAGTACATCACAGCAGCTTTCTCTTCTGTATAGCTATGAATTACATAACCAACTTGCAAACAGATGCAAGATGGCCACAGTGTGTCCAGCATAGCTCTGCACATAATTACGTTGATGGAGGCAGGTTCATCATCACGCATGGTGATGTACAGGTAAAGTGGGTGTGGTTCACTTCAGGCTATGAAACAAGTGGCCTAAATGAGCCTGATGGCACACAGTTATTGCAGCCATACAATGTGGTCAGACTAGAAAGCTCAGTTATAAGCGTAGACATTGTGGGTATGGGAGCCAGAAACACAGCCCTGGGTTATCACAACACGGGAAACAGCAGAGGAGAAAGTAGGAAATAAGAGGCAAATCTCAGTTTTGACATGCTGATTACATCAGTTCTTCAGAACTCATTCCTTGGGCAATAGTGCACATGTTGGCCTTTCACAATATCCTAAATGACTTGCCATACACTGGCTGCTCAGTATGCAAGTATCTGTATGTAACATTTGTAACGCCCCTTACAGAGCACTCCTGGATCCAGGACCTGACCTAGCTGTAACCTCTCGAGGGTTGTTTCTGTCAGTCCCTTACTCACTTGATGCACTCGGTGCCTCCATCTGGGGAAGAAAAGTGTTAGTGGGTGGGATTACCCTCTTCTTTCTCAGAAAAAATCCAAAAGACTGCTATGAACTGGTTTTATTGAACTATTTACATAGACCTCTATAAAACTGGCACCATCATTTCTTTGGTGCACCATCTTGTGCACCAAAGAAATGATGATTTCTTATTGCATTAACCCAGTTACCACCAAAAACTTTCAACAGTCTTGGTACTTAAATTCTTAAACCAGTAGTTGTGCACTTTGACCAATAGCATTAATCTATAACTCAGATCTTTAGAACCAGTAACTTATAGTCTTTCACACCTTTTAAACCTTTTCAATCATACTTGCCAAGGTAGTAGCTGTAAACTCTTCCCTGCTACTTAGTTAAATCAGTGTATGGGTGTGGCTATGTTGCCTAGGTTCTTCCTGTCCTTTCTTTTCCTTGCAAGTCCACCCTCTCCCAGTCTCCTCATATCTCACCCCTCAAATGGAGGCTTCTTGGGCGGGTGGCTGCTGGATTTCCAGGCTATCCTCCCAAGAACTCTTCTATGCTGGGCTCTTAGTGCTGGCCACACCAGGTAGCCTTCACCCTCAGCGGGCCTCTAGTGCCGACTGCACCCTGGAGGCCTTGTCCCTCACTGGTCCTCTTTTCAAGAGGAGCCTCTGGGGTTTCTGCTGAGGTTCAGGCTGACCAGGCCATAACAGGGCTCTACAAGTTGCAACCACCAGTACCAGGGTTCCCCACTAGAGGGCTACTTCTGCTCTTCTTAGTCCTTGGCACTGATAGTCCCCCACAGGCCCTTGTATTCTGCCCTGTGCAGCTCTATCAGCCAAGCAAACTGACGGTTCATCTTAGAAAGAATAAACCTATTTGTGTTTTTAAAATACTTTTATCAGGATTTCTTCAATTAACCCACCCACGGGTGGGGGAAGTATTCATATTCATTGTATATTTCATTCTGCCAAAAGTTCCTGGGGGTGCCCTGTGGATTGGGGTTAGAAGCTCTGCATATCAAAATAGGAAATAGGTGGAGGGAGAATCCAGTGACATCTTTAGCCTGAGGTAGCTCTGGTATCTCCCCTCTAATGGTTCTTAGCTATTATTTGCGACCATTTTAAATAAGCAGATCTCATAGAGACAGTATGAAAGGACAGTTCCATAGGCACAGGCCTAGTTGGGCTAGCCTGTACAACTGGAGACGTGCTGCTTCTCAATCTGCACATAGATATCTATATGCCACACAGAAAGTTGATGCTGTAAAACATTGCTCAGTGACAGGCCCCTGTATGAAGTCCATGGCCTTAACGTACATAATCACACTATCCAGATATGAGTTTACACTGTCATCTGTTTGTCATCTAACTCTCGGGGGAAGGAGGCTGCAGAGTTATAATGCCTCTTGCCCTTTTCCCATTTGAGAGTATACCTCTCCAGGTCATAGTTTGTGGAAGACTCCGGGTACAGGATCCCCTGGTGCCGAGCTATGAGCCTGGCCAGGAGACACAGATCTTCCTTGCTGAAGCAAGGCTTCCTGTTCTTTCCAGGCATCTTTGCAGTATGGCACATTGTAAGACAGGATGTGCGAGTGATGTCAGTGGACGTGCGTACATTTCATGGCTACATATGCATGCATACACTGAGATGCCCACTAGTTTTTCACTGTATACCCACCTATATTCCAGGCACTAACAGATTTAGTGAAGCAACCAGTGATGTATTGATGTATTCTGTGGGTCATTCACCACACAGCATGTGTGACTATTCAATTCATCTTGACCCACTCTTACCTAAAAGCTTCTTGGACAGCTAGACACAGAGCTTGTGTTCTGAGACAATATTAAAGCTTGGTGTACCATAACTCATGAGATCAGCTGACATGGTCTCCTGTGTTCTTAGACCAAAGTCTACTGTGTACATCTATACACAAGCTGGGAGTGGTCAACACATCCATACTTGAGGTTAAGGCCTTCCCCCCACCCCACCTTCAAGTTTCATGCTGCCCTGCTCCTCATATGTCTGTCCTGCCAAGCATCCCCACACCCACAAAGGCAAAAACGTTTTCTTCCTTGTCATCAATACCAGACCAGTCAGACCAATAGGGTTATGTCCATCCACCGGTGGAAGGAGACAGAGAAAATACTGACCATTCCAGGCTGTGCGATACCCTTAAAGGGCGAAGTACTTGGAACTGTCTCTTAGTGGATGGTGGATGGATGTACAGCTTCTCTTGGTGATGGCTGGCTAACTCCTGCCCCAGCTTGGATGGGGATGGTTGAGCAAGGGGTGTGCTGGTACCCAGTTTTGGGCTGGTTTTTTTTTTTAAAGATGACACTTGGTACTTCTGGGTCCCTCATCTACCAGCTAGGGGATACTTAGTTCTACTGGGTCCCTTCTTTCAACTGTCTCACATGAGGGCTTTGAGGCTTGGCGGACTTGGATGTGGCAAGTCGCAGATATATATTTCCTTCTTCTGGACAAATATGTATGTTTATGTTGACTTGCAAGGTGGACTATTGGCCCTGGTAAGGTAAGCTGTTCTTTTTATTTCTTTTGCTGGATGTCGAGCTTTGCTCCATCCTTGGCTGCAATATCTTCCTTTGTTTTTGGATGTTGAGACTTGCTCCATCCCTAGCACTCTAGGCTTTCTCTGTTCCTGGGTGTCACCCCTGCCTTCATCTCTGGAGGTAGAGCCTTGCTCCATTCTGGTTGTCGAATTTTTACTCCATATTTGCATGTTGAGCCTAGCTACATCTCTGGTCCATCTATTGACAGTGAGTTATGCTTCATTTCTAGTGGTCTGGTTTTGCAACAGCTCTGGTGTTTCTGCAGTTCTCAAGACATTGAGCCCCATTCCCTCTCTGGATGTCAAACTTCACTCCCTCTCTGGATGTTGAACCTTACTCCCTCTCTGGATGTTGAACCTCGCTCCCTCTCTAGATGTCGAGTTTTGCTCACTCTGGGTGTTGAGCATTATTCCTCAGCTAGATATCGACATTCCTCCATCTCAGGATGTTGACCTTTGCTCAGGCTCAAGATGTTGAGCCTTCCTCTGTCTCTGGAGGTCGAGTTTTGTTTTCTTCCCTGCTGGGTCGAGCCAAGCTCCTTCTCGAGCTGGTCGATATGGGGATCATCTCAATCTCTCTGGTGGGTGAGACGAGCACCATCTCTAGTTTTGAGCCTGTTTCTGTCTTTGGCGTGTGAGTATATCCACCTCTCCCCTTGTCATGCCAAGCTCTATCCCTGTGAGCCGTGAGTGCCTATCGTGCTCTGGATTGGCTGCGGCCCACTCATGCCTTTCTCTAGGGTGTCCTGGCGGGACTTCCTTCCTGGACTCGTGTTCTTTTCTTTTCAGTTCTCCTTGGGGAGTGTGTATTTCTCTTTTGTAAATGGAGCATGTCTGTGTTCCTGGATATGGGGGCATTGTTCTCTATCTGGTCCTGGAGCGCCGTTCGTCAGTTCACCTAACCAGGATGCTATCATGCTCAAATAATTACTCACATACATGATCTTTGCACTCAGAGTGTCTATCTCATACACAAATATGTGCCACCTCTTTGCCAAGATCTGCTGACCCTTTCCTATGGGTGTATTTGACCAGATAGTTTCAAAACATTGCCATTTAGGAGAGTAGCAGGTTGCTGATGGCTGTCACATAAGGTATATCCTCAAAGGCATTTGCCTGCTGCCAAGAGTATCATATGCTTAAGACCAAGCTACTATTTTGCAAACACTATAATTTGTGTTGGACACCACTTCACAAAGAGCTTGCCAATTTTTAACTAGTGGTTTAATAAACATACTCTTTCTGTGCACATAACTTCATAACATATAAATGCACCTATTCAATCATGAAAAAAGTGATAGGTCTACATTTCAGCAGCATGGCAGCTAGCCAGACCACTTCCTCATGACATTATCTCACACATAGCACATACTGTACATGAGCCAAGGCATAGCTTTCAGGCAGCAATTAACATTTTGTATTGTGCTGTTTGTAGACAATGTACAATAAGTGTCTTATACACTGATCTGTATATTGTGTATCCTCTCACACTGGGCTAGCATCAAAAAACACATTCACAGGTGCACCTACCACCTGATAGATCACCCTTGCTAACAGTGCAAAACTGTATACATCTTTGATGGCTGGGATGTGAAGCTTTATGTAGAGTGGAGGAGTTAGTGCAGTAGCCTGAGAACCAGGGAAACTGGGTTCAAGTCTCACTGCAGCTCCTTCTGACTGGCAAGTCACTCAGGGCTGCTTCAAGGGATAGTGGAGCCCTGAGCCAACTAGCTTTGGCAGCACCCCTATCCCCATAGCATTGCTTCTGGCACCCCCCTCCTCCCCACTGTGAGGTTCAGGTTCTCGCCCTGTCATGGGTTAGCTGAAGGCAGCATGTCATGCTGCTGCTGCTCTCATCAGCAACCAACATAAACTTTACAAGATGAAGTGAGAGAGGTGAGGGAACAGTGCCAGACCTGCAGGGAGGGGGAAGAAAGAAGGGGAGAGACTGGGTATTTTGGCACACTTAGTCGCTGGTACCCTGGGCTAGAGCCTCGCCTGGTCCAATGGTTAAGCCGGCCCTGAGCAAAATCTAAATAAATAAATAAATATGTGAAACACAAGACCAGTAGTTGTACACCACAGTTGTAGATCATCAACATGTCTAAATGGTGCAAAGATTAGAGCTACATTACAGAATGGCAAATGCCTGTCAAGTTTGGGGTAGCTCTTTCATTTACTTGTGATAAAATATGGCCAATCTGTAACTAATGCTCAGCCCCAGAATTGCTAACATCTTGACTCGACAGTTATTATGCAAGACTAGCTGTTAAGCCTGTTAAAACGACTGAGTATTGGTATGTTTTTTTTTTGCAAAGCCCCCCTCCCCTCACAGCTGCAAGGCCCCCTGCCCTCCCTCCTTCCCTGCCAGCTCCAAGGCCCCCCTCCATCCCTCCCTCCCAGCTCCAAGGCCCCCTGCCCTCCCAGTTCCAAGGCCCCATTCCCTCCCAGCTGTAAGGGCCCCCCTCCCAGCTCCAAGGCCTCCTGCCCTCCCTCCCAGCCAGCTTGAAGGCCCCCTTCTGTCCATCCCTTCCAGCTCCAAGGCCCCCCTCCTCCTGACCTCCCATGTCCAGCATCCTCCCTCCTTTCCTGCCAGCTCCAAGGCCCTCTGTCCCTCCCTCCCAGCTCCAAGGCCCTCCGCACTCCCTCCCAATTCCAAGGCCCCTCCTCCTCCCTCCCAGCTCCAAGGCCCCCCTTCATCCCTCCCCCCCAGCCAGCTCCTAGGCCCCCCTCCTGTGACCTTTCTGCCCTCCCCTCCCTCCCCCCAGAGTCACAGCTGCCCTCCCCCCCCCCCCCGAGTCGCCACCGCCGCCCCCTTTCCACCCGGGCCGGGCTCTCTCTTCACTATTGAACTTACAGCGCAGAAACCACAGCAGGCAGATCAGCTCCCGTTGGCCTTCCTTCCCTGCCTGTGTCCCGCCCTCGTGTGACGCAACGTCGGTGAGGGCGGGATACAGGCAGGGAAGGAAGGCCGACGGGAGCTGATCTGCCTGCTGCGGTTTCTGCGCTGTAAGTTCAGTAGCGAAGAGAGGGCCCGGCCCGGGTGGAGGGGGGGCGGTGGTGACTCCGGGAGGGGGAAGCAGTAGCGGCGACTTCGGGGAGGGGGAGCGGTAGCAACCTCGGCGGTTCCCTCCCTCCCCTTCCGCGCAGTTTCCCTCTCAGTTCGGTCATCACGTCTTGACATGGGGGCGGGACAGAGAGGGAAGTCTTTACTGCGCATTTGCAAGTGAGTCGGTCACTTGTGTAAACATGATGAGGTTAATTGTGAAGAATTGTGAAGATGGTTAAAGCTCCCACCTCAGGATCTCAGGTCCCTCTTTCACTCAGGGTGAGCTGGTTCTCAGTATGCAGATTTTATGCAAATTAAGATCCTACCCCTTTCTACTCAGGGTGACCTGGTTCTCAAAAAGGCAAACAGAATCAGGTCTTATCAACAGGATTTTCTTCCATACAAATCTTTATTCCAGCCCCTGGGGCACACCTCTTTTAGCTTAAAACACTTTCACCAGGTTAAACAGTTCTTCCAGCTTAACCCTTTCATTTCTTCCTACTCAGTGCAATCTTCTAGTTTAAACATTTCCTCTTGCACAGTTCAATGTCCATAGATTTCTTCCCCCTGAGCCCTTTCCCACTGGCCTTTGGCTCAGTACTAGCTCAGTCCCGGACACCCAGTCCCTCCTTGTAGCACCCAGCTCTAGACACACAGTCTTTTCTCATCTGGGACACACAGTACCTCTTCACTGTTCTAGACACAGTCTTTGCACCTGGGACACACAGTACCTCTTTGAACACATAGTTCTTATCCTGGCCTTTCCAGGGCCTTCTTACCCCAGCCAGCTTCCTTCTTGGGAACACACTCACAGTTCTACCACCAGGCCAAAGGGCACAGCCAGTACTTCTCATGGGGATTCCCTGGCTTCAGCTACCAGCCCCTTATTCATTCATCAGCTCTCCTTTCCCCCTTCTCCCTCAGGCGGGGTACTCAGTGGTTAAGCCCTCCTCCTTTCCCCCTCTCCCTCAGGCGGGGTACTAAGTGGTTAATGGCCAAACAGGACCCAGCCCATAACCGGCTGCACCTGTTTCCATCTCCAGGACTCTCCCCGGTCCTAGCGACCTCCAGCCATACCTCCCCTTTCTGGCTCCCTTCAGCAACTCACCCAGCCCTTCTCCCTGGACAATTTTAGGGGAACAGCGCCCTCTAGGGGCCTAACCAGGGTAGGACAGCCTCTTCCTTATTACACTTGCCATTTATGTTTGATAGAGCTGGTAATGGAACCCCACAGAGACATTCACCAGAGATAAGAAAATAAATGTTCCCATACTGGGATAGACTGAAGGTCAATCAAACCCAGTATCATGTTTCCAACAGTGGCCAATCCAGGTCACAAGTACCTGGCCTGATCCCAGAACAGTAAAATAGATTTTATGCTGCATACCCAGGAAATAAGCAGTAGATTTTCCTGAGTCCATCTTAATAATGGCTTATGGACTTTTCTTTTAGGAGATTAACAAAACTACTTTTACCACATTCTCTGACAACGAATGAGTGAAGAAATATTTTCTCTGATTTGTTTTAAATTTACTACTTGGTAGCTTCATTGTGTGCCCCCTAGTCCTAGTATTTTTGGAAAGAGTAAATAAGCGATTCACGTCTACCCATTCCACTCCACTCATTATTTTAGACCTCTATCATATCTCCTCTCAGCCATGTCTTCTCCAAGCTGAAGAGCCCTAGCCTCTTTAGCCTGTCATGTGATACCTATATGAACCATATAATATTGAGCTCTGTACACCATAGCTGGATCTCCTACCAAGCCTCTATATGTCAATGTTACACATATAGAATGGATTGAAGTGATACCCAATAACAGCTGCCCAACATACATGTTAAAACTCTGTGCTTTGCAGTCCAGAGGGAAGTGGGTGAATCCCTGCCATCATAGGCTAAAATTCCTATCAAAATCTTTTGGTAATATTATGGTTAGGTGATTAGAGCAGGTCCACATGACCCACGCATAATTACATACCAGCACAGAAACACAACATCTTAGCAGAGGGTAGTACTATCGTGAATAAGAACATAAGAGTAGCCATACTGCATCAGACCAATGGTCCATCTAACCCAGTATCCTGTTTTCCAAACAGTGGCCAAGCCAGGCCAGAAGTACCTGACAGAAACCCAAATCCTGGCAACACTCCATACTACAAATCCCAGGGCAAGCAGTTGCTTCCCATGTCTGTCTCAATAGCAGACTATGGACTTTTCCTTCAGGAAATTGTCCAAACCTTTTTTAAATCCAGATACGCTAACTGCTGTTACCATATCATCCGGTAAAGAGTTCCAGAGCTTAACTATTCATTGAGTGAAAAAATATTTCCTCCTATTTGTTTTTAAAGTATTTCCATGTAACTTCCTTGAGTGTCCCCTAATCTTTGTACTTTTGTAACGAGTAAAAAAATCAATTTACTTCTACTTGTTCTACACCACTCAGGATTTTGTAGACCTCAATCATATCTCCCCTCATCCATCTCTTTTCAAAGCTGAAGAACCCTAACCTCTTTAGCCTTTCCTCATATGAGAGGAATTCCATCCCCTTTATCATTTTGGTCGCTCTTCTTTGAACCTTTTCTATCTTTTTTGAGATACGGTGACCAGAACTGAATGCAATACTCAAGGTGTGGATGCACCATGGAGCGATACAAAAGTATTTGTATTTTCAGTCTTATTCACCATCCTTTTCCTAATAGTTCCTAGCATCCTATTTGCTTTTTTGTCCACTGCCACACACTGAGCAGAAGATTTCAGCATATTATCTACAACAAAACCCAGATCTTTTTTTTGAGCGCTGACCCCCAAGGTGGACCCTAGCATCAGGTAACTATGATTTGGATTATTCTTTCCAACGTGCATCACCTTGTATTTGTCCACATTAAATTTCATTGGCCAGTCTTCCACTTTCCTAAGGTCTTCCTGCAATATTTCACAGTTCGCACATGTTTTAACAATCTTGAATAGTTTTGTATCATCTGCAAATTTGATCACCTTACTCGTCATTCCGATTTCCATATCATTTATAAATATGTTAATTAGTACTGGTCCCAGTACAGATCCCTGCAGCACTTCACTGTTCACCCTACTCCATTGAGAGAAATGACCATTTAACCTTATCCTCTGTTTTCTGTCCAATAACGAATTCCTAATCCACACCAGAGCCTTGCCTCCTATCATATGACTTTAATTTTCTCAGGAGTCTCTCATAAGGAACTTTATCAAAAGCTTTCAGAAAATCTAGATACACTACATCAACTGGCTCACCTTTATCCACAAGTTTATTCACGCCTTCAAAGAAATGAAGCAAATTGGTGAAGCAAGATTTCCCTTCCATTAAGCCATGTTTATCTACGTGTTCTGTAATTTTGTTATAATAGTTTCCACTATTTTGCCTGGCACCGACGTCAGGCTTACCGGTCTATAATTTCCCGGATCACCCCTAGAACCCTTTTTAAAAATCTGCATCACAATCTTCCCTCCAACTCTCCAATCTTCAGGTACTACAGACGATTTTAACGACAGACTACATATTACTAACAGCAGATCAGTAATTTCATGTTTCAGTTTTTTGAGTACCCTTGGATGTATGCCATCCAGTCAAGGTGGTTTATTACTCTTCTAATTTGTCAGTTTGGCTCAGTACATCTTCCAGCCTCACCAAGATTTCTTTCCGTTCCTCTGCATCATCACTGGGCACACTACTTTGTCATCCTCCAATAGTGATATTTAAAACCTTCAGAACTGAGCACAAGCAAACAAGCTATAATCATTTACTACACCAACACTATTTAATCTATTGACACCCATACAGTCATAAGTGCCACAGAGTAGAAAGAAGAGGGAAAGTGCAGTAGAGTTCGAGGCATTAACTAACACCCTCAAAGGAATGAGCATTATTTTAGATGGACTTTGGCCCAAGGGCCTTTTCCTGCAAAGCAGGAATAATTATGAGACTATAGAACAGATCTTAGATTGCACACAACACCAAACCTACAAACAATAGTGCTCTGGTTTATTCCCAGGTTATCCTCTATTATCTCAATCCCACCCTTTATCCACACTTGACACCAGGCCACAAACTCCAAACTGTAGTTATTCTCCTCTGTGTGTTCCCAATCCCCAAACATTCCTATATAACATTGGTGGTGGAGGTGGCTCAGGTGAGAGTTGCTACCCTAAGGTTTGGCATTTAATAGAATGGGGGTGCGACGGGCGTTACATTTCTTTATAGCATTTGTGTGTCTACAGTGGATATGGAACAGATAGGCCTGGCATAGGTGCGACTGAGAAGGGAACAGAAGATAAGGTAGAGACTATATAATAAGAATGGGAGGGAGAGCAGAGCAGGAATAGTCATTAATGTTTGAAGAATCCGAGCATACAGTGCCATAGGCTCCTTCTACTAGCCCTCAGTGTCTGTGGCTGCAGCTCTAAGTGTTCTTCCTGGAGATAATTCATCTCCATGTAGGCCAACATTACAGCAGCCAAATATGCATTGTCCTTCCTCAGCTTTCTTCCTCATCCTCCAAATCAGCAAGGGTTTCTCCATACAGCCACTGTCACTGATCTGTCACAACAGAACACAAATACATCAGATGTAGCCTGTGAGTATCCAAAGTATGAAAGGCAACCTCATTGTGCAGGCAGAGTATCCCAGTACAATACACCCAAATGAGGCTTTATGCACAACAGTGTGTGGAACAGAAATGGATATATCATCTCTTGAAATGCACACCTTACATACATAATGTTTACTAACCATATGTGGTGAGAGAGAACAGCCAAAACAATGTACCCTTATGGCCACTGCAAGGCCCAGACATGCCTCTCAGAGTCTCACAATATGTGAACCAAATGAATGTTTCTAGATCATTGTAAGCAACATTCCACACTGAAAGACACTATTAGTCGTCAGAGTACCCTAAATGTTCCCCAGCCTGGATCCTCAATATGAACTGGCTGTGGTGTGTACGAATAACTTGACAGGGACACATCATGAATGGCCAGTCCATATTAGCATTGGAGAGATCAGAATGTGAGGGTAGCTGCACGCATACTGCATAGAGGGAATGTGTGTCTTGAGGCACATTTTCTCGAGTCATATTTCTACAATGACAGAAAATTAATGTTAAGAGATTGAAGTATAAACACACCCAGGAAGAGTGACCTTTGCAAAACAGACTCTAGAAAACAAAACGCCAAGGTGGCCAGAGTTGGAAGCACAAGTCCACACACTCTTCTTTCTGAGCTGACCTTCCACAGCCATATTTCTGCACAATACCTGCATCAGTGGTCCCATTGATTCATACCAAACCCAAGGACAACATCTACAACATTGAATACATTCACATCAAAACTATGACATACAACGACAGAATCTGGATCCAGTACGCAACACATGTAACTTGTGATAATAACCCTGGGTCCCACGTCCCTTGAGCCCTTCTATCTCTTGGTCAGCACTCCCAGTCTTATAAGTTCAGGTCAAGGCCACAAAATGATCCACTTCCTTTATACCAGCCAAGCAGTTTTAACACCAGTGTAACAAACAAAAAGAAAACAGCAAACTGATAGTGTCCAAACCCAAAAGACTCCTACAAGTCTTTGTCCCCTTTATTTGCTCACCAGGGGTATACAGTCCCATTTCAAAAGTGCTCAACAAACTTCTTTCTGTGGTCTGTCCACTTCACTATTGGGGGCTGACAGCTCCCCGCTCCCATAAACTTCTTCCAGAGATCTCCCCCCTGCTCCAATAACAGCGGCGCAGCTACCAGTGGGCCAGGTGGCAACAGGCCCACCCATTCATGGCTCAGGCCCACCCAGCAGCAGCACCCCACATCAACATCTTTCCTCCTCCGTGAAGTCCTGGCATCTGTCCACCCATCGCTGAACCCCTTCTGTCCCTGGTGTACTATAAGTAATGCAGGGTCAGCTGTGACCTCATGCCGACCATCACAATGGCATGATATCATGCAACTTTAATGATTCCATTGGTGATGGACTACTACTGAGCAAGCCCCCAGTCTGCAGGAGATCATAACCTGGACAGTAGAGTGCAGGCTGCCTACAGTCTTGCACACCAAAATTACTAAGCAATATACATACACATGGATTAATGAGAGATAAAAGCCAACATGGATTTAGTCAAGGAAAAACTTGCCTCACCAATCTATTACAGTTCGTGGAAGGGGTAAATAAAATAATGGATAAAGGTGAGCCGGTCGATATTGTGTATCTGTATTTTCTTTTTAAAAAAAAATTTTTATTTATACCCATTTAAATTTTTACAAGCGATAAAACAACTTGCTAGAAATACGGAGAGAGTAGTGGATGCTTGGAATGCCCTCCCGCGAGAGGTGGTGGAAATGAAAACAGTAACGGAATTCAAACATGCGTGGGATAAACATAAAGGAATCCTGTTCAGAAGGAATGGATCCTAAGGAGCTTAGCCGAGATTGGGTGGCAGAGCCGGTGGCGGGAGGCGGGGATGGTGCTGGGCAGACTTACTTATACGGTCTGTGCCAGAACCAGTGGTGGGAGGCGGGGCAGGTGGTTGGGAGATGGGGATAGTGCTGGGCAGATTTATACGGTCTGTGCCCTGAAAAGGACAGGTACAAATCAAGGTAAGGTATACACAAAAAGTAGCACGTGAGTTTATCTTGTTGGGCAGACTGGATGAACCTTGCAGGTCTTTTTCTGCCGTCATCTACTATGTTACTATGTTACTATATAGGAATTATTTCAGTCAGGTAATTCTATTCTCTCCCTTAGACCTCTAAATAGGGAGAGTGAAACAAGACAAGGAGATCAATTAAACAGTAAACAAACAAAAAAAGTGGTATTAACCTGATTATCCCCAGATATTACTCTGTATTTTCTAAAGATATTTGACAAAAGTAACTTTTGAATGATTACCTATTAGCCATGGGCGTAGTTTGACTGTTTCATTTGAGGGGGCAAACGATGAGGCGGGGCATATTAGCATATTCTTTTGCATATATATATATATATATATGCTAATATGAAGGAATCAAGGAAGGGAGAAAGAACTGGCTTTTTTTGGGAGTAACCAGAATGAATATGTATGAGATATCTCATACATATATATTATGGTTATTCCCAAAAAAATTCCAGCTCTTTCTCCCTTCCTTCCTTCCTTCCTTCCTTCCTTCCTTCCTTCCTTCCTCCTTATCCAGAACTCCCTCTTCCTTTCCAGTAGTATTTCCCCACCCCCTTTCCCATACCATGCCAGTGTAGACCTTAGAGATGCATAAGCTCTATATGTAGATCCTTCAAGAGGTAGAGCAGGGGCGTAGCTACGGCCACCCTATCTCGCCTCAGGCCCACCCAGTTTAAGTGCCAAAAAGTACACAGCCACAGCCTTTCTGCTGTCGCGGCTTAGTTCCCGGTTCCTATTTTGCACCAGTTGTTTTAAATGATGCGTAGGCTGCTGTCCCTACAGCTCTTCGCTAGCTTTGGGTTTTGCCGCTTTTCGAGCAGTGCCAGAGAAGTTTTAGCCAGCGAGTTCTGGTTTGGACAAGAAGATCCCCCCCCCCTTCGTTCTCTAGAAAGTCGCGTAGTTAGTTTTCAGTTAAGCGGCTGAGTGTGCAATGTGCATTTATCGGGAGGAGGATGGGAGAGTCGGGCTCGGGTCGGGGAAGCGGCGGTGCAGCTGGGTTGGCTCAGCAGCCACAGATGAAGAGCGTGGTGGTGTACCGCAACGGGGATCCCTTCTACCAGGGTTGTCTTCCTGCAGGAGGTGACGGGCATGCTCCTTTCGGCGCTGTTTGCAACCTATACACGCCGCGGGCCGGTCACCGGATCACCTCGCTGACAACCCGCAGAGTGGCAAGGTGTATGTGGCCGAGGGTGGCGAGGGCTTCAAGAAACTCGAGTAAGCCTAGCACCCCCCATGCTCCCCACACTGCACACGGCATGGTGGCCGCATAGGAAAAGCAGTCGGCTGTGTGTGTCGCGGGCGTGGCTCCTCCACAGTCCACCCTGTGCCTGCCTGCCTGCCTGCCAGCTGGTATTTCTTTGGTGCACTAATGTGTGAAGGGACCTTTCACTAAAGGTGCTCTTTTTATACCTGTTCTGTGGTGAAGTGGTGAGTACGAGGGACGTTTACATTACTCTTACTTATGCTGTGCCTCTTTGGTAAAAGTATGTTTGGAGTACACATAAAACTGCTTATTTTGTTGTTGTTGTTGTTGTTGTTGTTGTTTGCTCTTTTCTGTTATTTCATTAGTTTTCTTTAATGTTTATTTTGGTTCATTTCATAAAAATTAAATAAACATCACACTGAAAAATAAAGGGAAACAAACAAAAAAATGATGGGCCCTCCCGTGCCATAGAAAGTCACTGCACTGCCACAACCTTCCCACCAATGAAAACCCTTGGAGTCCCCCGTTCCACTCAAATAAAACCCAACACTGCCACTGAACTTTCCTTACTCTCCTCCACTACAAAACCCAGTACTGCCGCTCATCCCCTCAATTCTCCTATGTCCTCCTTCTTACTGGACTCCATTTATGCCATCCACAGGGTTGTCATAATCAAAATAGAGCAGGAGTAGTGATCCCATTTTCAAAATGGTGCTAGTTGGCCATTTTATTATGTGTGTCTGTATTGCATGGAGAGGATCACAGAGGCCATGGCCCTACCAATTTTCTTGCTGCACAAAGAGCATCTGCAATCATGGAAATGCAAAGGGGGAGGGGGCAGAACACAGCTTAGTTTGGCCCAGCAGGTAAAATACATATATTTTTTAAATTTTAGTGTGTCATGTAATGTGTTCATACTCAAGAGTGTAATCAGAATGCTGACTAGCGTTGGGCTTCTGGGTGGGGTAAGCACTTCACTGCCTAGGGCAAAAAAAGGTATATTTAATGATTAAATATACTTTTTTTGCCATAGGCAGTGAACATCCCACCCCCACCCAGAAGCCCACTACCAGTTGTAATCAAAATGATGGCTCTGATGTATTAATATTTAAAAATATTGTTTTTTCCCCTCCATTAAGTATGTATGTGGTTTATGTTGATGCAGGGCAGCTGTTGGGCAGACTACTTAGAAATCCATCATCAAGTGCATTCTAAGGCATTATTTTGTAATATCCCAAGAAACACTACTCATACATAGTGCCCACCCATATTAGCTCTGGGCCCACCTAAAATGTCAGGTCTGGCTACGCCACTGAGGTAGTGTGTCATGATTTAGACTCTATACCCTTTCTGATGTTTTGATGCCATCTCAGTAAGGCCAACACACAATCTCTCCAGTGCAAAACACTATACACAAACTTGTGCAAAAACACACTCATAACCTTACCAAACCATAACAGAACTAATTCCAAGGACACGACGAGCTATAACCTTATGCGTGGAAAGGCGGCACAGTAATTACGCCAGGCTCTAAAACACCAGTACACTACCTAATGAAAAAAAAAAAAAAACCAAAAAGGGCTGCAAATACTACACACTAGCAGAATACTGCAACTTGCTCACACATGAAAAACACATGACAACAAATATGACACACAGAACTAGAAATAAAAAAAATATGAAGGCAAAATACTTAACTGGAAAGTTACCTCAAGAAGTTAGACTCGGCACGCAGCAATACTAGAAAAATTGAAACTTACATGCAAAATATCACAGATGCAAATTTCCAAAAGCTGACATATTCCAATTAATACATTCTGAATAAAATACTTTTTTCTACCTTTGTTGTCTGAGCATTTGGTTTTTCTATTTGCTTTAGTCCCAGTGTCTTCTATTTTATGCAGTGTCTTCTTTCCATTTGATATTTTTTCACTCACCATGTCCACCATCCTCCTGTGTCCTTATGCGTCCTGTCTACCATCTGTAGCCCTGTCCCTATCCTTCCTCGAGTTTCAGTATCTGCCCTCAAAGTGTCCCGATCCAGCCCTTAAATTCAGCAGTTTCCCCTCCATCGTTATCTAGCAATGCCCCCCTCGCCCCCCCCAAACTATGCCCATGCTACTAGCCCATTACTTTTTCATTTCCTCAGTAACGTCATATTGTGGATTAAGAACTGGTTAAAACATAGAAAACAGAGAGTAGGGTTAAATGATCAGTGTTCTCAATGGAAAAGGGTAGGTAGTGGGGTTCCCCAGGGGTCTGTGTTAGGACCGCTGCACTTGAACATATTTGTAAATGATCTAGAGATGGAAGTAACTAGTGAAGAAATTAAATGTGCTGATGACGCAATATTCAAAGTAGTTAAAAGAGGATTGTGAAAAATTGCAAGAGGACCTTAGAAGACTAGGAAAGTAGGCATCAAAATGGTAGATAACATTCAGGGGTCCTTTTACTTAAGCATGCTAACAGATTTAACATGCTCTAAATGTAAGATGCCCATTATATTCCTATGAGTAACTTATAATTTAGTGCATGCTAATCGTTAGCGTGCCTTAGTAAAAGGATCCCTTAATTTGAGCAACTGCAAAGTGATGCATGTAGGAAAGAGGAATCCAAACTATAGCTACATGATAAGAGGCTCCATGTTAGGAGTCACCGCCCAGGAAAAAGATCTAGGTGTCATCAGTGATGATACGTTGAAACCCCCTACTCAGTGTGTAGCGTTGACTAAGAAAGCAAATAGAATGTTGTTAATTAGGAAAAGAATGGAGAACAAAACTGAATATTATTATTTTTTTTATTTTATATTTATTAAATTTCAAAATAATACATTCACAATAATAAATGTACAGAAATCAGGAAATACATCCAAAGGATTAAAGAATCATCCATTATATTCCATGGATTTTCAAAAAATATATCTTTTATACTTAGTCCACTATAAACGATCAAGATACAAGGTAATAATCATAAGAAACAAAAGAGTTTAAACACTCTTACAATACATAAGGAGGACAGAATCAAAAGTTTGCCTACGGATTCAACTCCCTACAGATGCCTCCAAAGGTTGAATATCCCTGCTTTCTTTACTTACTAATAGGAGCTTCAATTTTTCTGGATCAAAAAAACCATAATGAACATTACCAAAAGAAACAAGACATCTGCATGCAAATTTCAACTTAAATGATCCTCCCAGAGAGAGAGTTCGAGGCCTAAGCCCTAAAAATTCTCGCCTTTTTTTTTGTGTAGATTTGCTGACGTCAGGAAAAATCTGTATCTTTGAGCCAAAAAATTGAGCTTCCCTGGATTTGAAGTAAAGGCGAAATATATTATTTCGATCAGTCTCAAATGCAAAGGTTACCAGGAGAGTAGTGCGTTCAGTTATAGTCTCTAATGATGTTTCAAGAATTTGAGTAAGATTTAAATCTGAAGCAATCTCCAGATTCGTTTTAATTCCAGTAATATAATAGACTTTGACTATCGGAGGAAAAAGTTCTTTTGGAATCTTTAAGATCTCTAGGAAATATTTCTGTAACATTTCTAATGGAGGTAATAGAGGGCTTTTAGGAAAGTTTAAGAATCGCAAGTTGTTTCTTCTAAGTTGATTATCCAAAAATTCTACTTTCCTTTGGTCCCTTTCTTTCTCCATAAGGACATTGTCAACTAGAGTTTGTAATTTTTTTATTGCAATAGAGTTTAACTCACTTTTCTCCTCTTGCTTCGCCGTTCTCGACTCCATTAAATGTTGAGAATGTTTAACTTCCTTCACTTCAGCAGTCAATTCAAGTGAAATCTTTTGCAAGGAAACATTCATTGTCTGGATGGCATCCCATAGGGTATTCAATGTAACAGTTGCTGGTCTAATTAGTTCGCCGGGTCTCGCTGGTGGGGGCGTCTGAATGGTAGCGGATACTCTCTCCACTCTTTCCGCCTTGCGCTCAGATGTCGCCGCGTCTGGCGTCGAAAATCCCACAGGGCCGCTACCAACTTCAAAACTATCCAAATGAAGTTCTCCTGTAGGGTCCGTCTCTCCACCCGGTCTCGGCGGCGCAACTCTATTAGGCGGGCTCAGCGATATCGCCTCCGCGCCAAGTTCTCCGGTAAGCTGTTGTTTCGGGGAACCATCCCGGGCTAAAACTTGAGATCCCAACGCTTGTAGCCCGAAGACTTCCAAGGTAGGCTGCTTTAGCGATGTGGTATCCCCAGTGCTAGAAACGGCTTTAGCACCGATCTTTCCTTTCCTCTTAACCATAATTAAGGAAAAGGAAAAACGCCAGGCAGACCTTCTCGTGTCTCAGAGCCTCAAAACGCAGCTCCTCCCTTGGACGCCATCTTGATCTCGTAAAACTGAATATTATAATGCCTTTGTATTGCTCCATGGTGCAACTACATTTCAAATACTATGTGCAAGTCTGTCACTGCATCTCAATAAAGATATAGCGGAATTAGAAAAGGTTCAAAGAATGGTGACAAAAATGATAAAGGGGATGGAACCACTTCCCTATGAGGAAAGGCTAAAGAGGTTAGGGCTTATCAGCTTCGAGAAGAGACGGCTGAGGAATAAGATATGTCTATAAAATACTGAGTAGAGTGGAACAGGTAGATGTGAATTGCTTGTTTACTCTTTCCAAAAATACTAGGACTAGGGGGCATGCAATGAAACTACTAGGTAGTAAATTTAAAACAAATCTGAGAAAATATTTCTTCACTCAATGTGTAATTAAACTCTGGAATTCATTGCCACAGTATCTGGTAAAAGCAGTTAGCTTAGCGGGGTTCAAAAAGGTTTGGATACTTCCTAAACAAAAGTCCATAAGCCATTATTAAGATGGACATTGGAAAATCCACTGCTTATTTCTAGGATACTGTCAAAAATAAACGGCTTTTACTTTCTCCAATATTATTATTCAAACTGACAAAAATATAATTAGGAGAGTATATCTATAAACATTTTTAGACTGCAACCGAGGTAGAGTCTCATGCAACTTTGCACGGCTCCTCACATCACTCCCATGGTGAATCTGTGCTCGTGCACTAAACTTTAATCATTGACTCAAACCTCCTCCATCCTATGTTACAATGTTTACAATTCATTTATCATACTGTGCTATTCACGCTTGTACATAGATATATTACATAAGTACATAAGTAATGCCATACTGGGAAAAGACCAAGGGTCCATCGAGCCCAGCATCTTGTCCACGACAGTGGCCAATCCAGGCCAAGGGCACCTGGCAAGCTTCCCAAAGACACTTAGCTTAAAGGTAAATTATCTTACTCATCTACAAGTGTTCTTACATAAGTATATCCCCAGAACCCAGACTTACTATTATGTCTCATCGTAGCTTCTTATTGTCTGCTCAAAATGGCGATCGTGTTCTTTTATAACTAACTGGATAACCGGAAACAGCTGACCATCCCTTCCGTGATTACTCATGGAGACTGGTGTATTACAGAAAACAACCCCACTGCAAGTAAGTGTTGAGTCCTTTTGGTTCCACTGTATCTAACCGGTGTATCCAAAAGGTCTCACGTTGCAGTAACTTCCTATTGAAGTCACCTCCTCTATCTGACAGATCTACCCGTTCTATAACTTTACATTTTAAATCATCGAAAGAGTGATTTTTAACCACACAATGCTGTACCAAGGGAGCTCCAAAGTTACGAGCCAATATCCTGTAATAATCGCGTGGATTTGCCTACATAGAGCTTACCACACGGGAATTTGATATAATACACTATCCCTGGGGTACGGCATGTAGTGTGTCCTCTCAACTTGTAATTTTTGCCCTCATATATAAAATCTGTCCAGTGAGTAGTGTGCGTAAATTCTATGCATATGCTGGTCAACCGGGTCAAAGCTACCTGCACTCTTGCCGCAATTAGGTGTCTGCAGTGACGCCAGGCCTATGGCTGGTGGAACTGTGGATGCCTAAATTTTAAGTTCACAAATTCTGGGTTATGTTAGCATTCCATTCTAGTATCTGGGATGCCATTATGGAATAGGCTGTCACCATGCGACATGCGGGCACCTAAAAGGAGGCACCCATTAGGGGCCCTGTTTACTAAGGTGTGCTAGTGTTTTTAGCACACGCTAACTGTGTAGACGCCCATAGGAAAATTATGGGCATCTACACGGTTAGCACGCACTAATGCTTAGCGTGTGTTAAAAACACTAGTCTACCTCTAGCATGGTTAAGTAAACAGGGCACTTAGAGACTTGCCCTATGCTAAACTTTTGTTATATAGTGTCCCATGAATGTTATGCATATTTCTTTTTAAGATCCTTATCTTTCCTGCATCTCTCCTATTTTTTTAAATCATGTATTTGTACAGCTCTGATTTCAGAAGTACAGTTTTGAGCTTCACAGAAATATGGCACAGAAGGAAGATCAGATCTATGGCAGTAGTTCTAGAAAAAATTTCCAGAGGTCATCTTCCAACATTGTGTACAAGGAAAAGGGCAAGCTAGGCATGACTGAAAAAGAGCAGTACCTGAAGAATGAATACCAAACCGTGACTGAACACCTGGTCAGGATAAGGAAACAGATTAGCTACTTACAGATGGACAATGAGTTTCTGAACCGGGAGGCCAAATGGATCCGGCAAGAAAACAGAATATTTGCTTCCTACATGGCCAAGCAAGCCCAAAAGAAGGATGACTCCATCATCAGGCTGAGCGACTATTACCAGTACATATTGGAGGAATCCCAGAGTGAAAGGGCGAATCTTCTTGCCCAGTACACGGAGAAGGAGAATGAGCTGAGGAGTCAGCTCCTGGAAAAGCAGAAGCAGTTCTCTGCCATAAGCAAGGAGGTGGAGGAGTTGCAGCCCTTCAAGGAACTGCAGGCTGAGCAGAGCAGCAGGATCAAGGAGCTGGAGCTGGAGGTGTTGTCCATGTGGGTCATGCATGCAGACAATGTCCAGCATGTGAAGTACCAGTACATGCATGACAAGATTGCCTTCGAGCTTGAGTTACAGAAAAAGATAAACCTCCTGTCCGAGGAAATGGTTAAGGGAACTAGTTACTTCTTGGCTCAGCACATTTTGAAATTGAAGGCGGAGACTTCCTGCCTTCACTGTGAGCTGCTGAAGCTCATTCGTCAGGTGTGCCTCCTGAGGGTGCGCAGGTGCCACCTGAAAGAGCAGAACTACAAGCTGCGAGAGGAGCTGGAGTTTAACAGGGATCTGGTGCATATCCTTCATGTGCAACGCCAACCCTGTGGCCAACGAGACAAAGGTCGTATCCAGGAACGCAGACTAGATCTGCCTCAGCTTTGGCAGTTATTTCGCCAAGATTATGCTAAAGAACAGAGGAAGGAGGAGAAAGTTCCACCCAGCAAGCATTTTGAGAGTGTCACACACCTCATGGAGAAAGTCATCTCTGAAACACCTTCACATGGTATACCCCAACTAATGTCAACATTAGCGGAAAACAAGAGCAATACTATGCAAATGCAGAATGACGAAGAGTCCAGCAGCAAATCTGACTAAAGCTGTAAACTCTAGCAGGTCTGAGCCCGAAATATATAGACAGCTAACCCAATGAACTTCTGTTTTCACAGCTTATTTTTAAAGAGATGTGCGAGTCATTTTAAAAGTAATTGAAATAAACTTACATTACATTAATGTTTAGAGTGCAAATATACCTTTTTTTTCCTTGCCTGTGCTGCCTTCTTATATATGAGCCAAGAGCCCTATGTTTATTTGATTGCTGAGACGTCTGTTGGTTGAATATTCTTCTGTCTTTAAGTTTGAATTAAGGGGGAAAGACAAATTGGAGGAACTTGAAGAGGGAAAAAAAATCCACTCCCCCAACATTGAAGCCTGAGTAGTTGACAAGTCTTGGTTAGGTATGGAAAGGGAAAGAAAGAAGGGAAGGGTGGGGGAGGGTGGGGGTGTCCTAGAGGGATAAACATTTTTAATGGAAGAGAAACCAGGAGGATCACAAGGTTAATCACTCTAGAGTCACAGCAGATGTCCCTCCTTAACAGTTTTCGTGACTCTAGAGTAATTAACCTTAATGAGTCACCTGGCTTTCTCATCCTTTAAAACTGACATTGTTTATCCTTTTTTTAATGAACTCTATTATTCTGGGCAATTCTTCAATCTCCATGTGACTCACATCTTGCTAAATTGTCACACAAATAGTAGCAGAGTTAGGAGAACAATTAAGAATGCTCCTCCCCCCTTTTTTTTTTTGCTGTCAGGTTATATGAGAATTATAATGAGATAGGCTCTTCAAGGTTTTAATCCATACAGGGAGGAAATCCTTCATGCAAGCCACTTCTAAAAGCTAATTAGAGGAGAGAACTCCTAGAGCTGATAACAGTCTGAGACCTGGAGGGCCAAGCAAACTCATGACAAAAGTGTTTAAATCTGGTACCTAGCCGGTTGCATTTCTTTCCAGTCCAAGATATCTTAGGATGTGTGCTATCTGCCATTTCCCAAGATGAAAGACGTAAGATGTTACTTAAAGCATGCCAAGACTCAGCAGTACCATTCATGACAACATAGATGTGCAATATTAGATAATTAGTAAAAGAGGCCATTTCAGAGCAAATGAAATGGGCGCTAGCAAGGTTTTCGTCGCCAACACCCCTCCCTCCCTCCCTCCGTGGCCAACCCCTTCGTTGTTCTGCCATTGCTCCGCCCCCAATGTCATGACGTTTGACGCGAGGGCGGGGCCCGGAGCGATTTCCCATCCCCCCGCCTCCCTGCCTGCCAACCCCTTCGTTGTTCTGCCATTGCTCCGCCCTCGAGGGTGGGGCCCGGAGCGATTTTGGTGGCTTCACCACCACGAACCTTCGAACCTTTTTGAAGGAAGTCAGGGCTTGGCTTCACTGACGTCAGTGTCCTCAGAACGTTGAGGGTGAGTTTTATTATAGTAGATAGCCAGTAGCCTTGATAAGTGTGACCTGGAAAGAAGCATCAAGTGACTTTATGGTTCTGGAAGACATACGGAAGCAGATAGGTGCACAGATAACTGGGGTTAACCATAAAATAACACGTCTTAACAGTGGCCCATATTAATTAAAGAAAAAAAAATGTTTCTAAAAATCAAAATTATTGCTATCCTATATAATAATTCTCACCTCCAACAGGATGTGCCTGGGACCGTGCCTGCTGGAAGTGGTCTGCTAGGCAGGCACAAAGCAAAACAATCTGAGTGCTGGCCATTAGGACACAGGGTTGATAGGAGAGTTTTAAAAGACTGAAGGAACCGAAAGTGTTAAATGGGGGGAGGGGGGGGGAGTTCTGAACGACTGAAAGACATGAACATTTGGGAAAGGAAAACAATCTGAATGCTGGCCATTAGGACACAGGGTAGATAGGAGAGTTTTAAAAGACTGAAGGAAATGAAAGTGTTAAACTGGAGAAGGGGGGGGGGAGTTGTGAATGACTGTTTTCCTGTCCCAAATTTGCATGTCTTTCAATCTCAATGCTGGCCATTAGCACACAGGGTACATAGGAGAGTTTTAAAAGAATGAAGGAACCAAAAGTGTTCGGGGGGGGGGGGGGGGGGGCAAGTTCTGAATGAATGAAAGAAATGAAAATTTATGAGAGGAACACAATCTGAATGCCGGGCATTTGTACACAGGGTAGATAGGACACTTTAAAAAAAAAAAAAAGAAGGACGTGAAAGTATTACATCTTGGGGGAGGGGTGAGGAAGAAAGCGGTGGGGTATCCGGATACTGGGTGTTAGGGCCACGGGGGTACATAGACTTTTGAAAGCCTTAAGGAACCTAAAGTGTGGGAAGGAGGAGGAAAAGGAGGGGAGGGAACAGTGTGAGGGGCATTAGGAACAGGGGAGGGGGCCCTGTCACACACTCTCATTCTCACACACACACTGTCACACAGACAGTCTCACTCTGTCACACACCCGCACATTCACTCTGGCTCTCTCTCTCAAACATACACACTCCCAGGAAAACCTTGCTAGCGCCCGTTTCATTCGTTCCAGAAACGGGCCTTTTTTACTAGTATGTAATAAAAGTGAGCCAAGTATAGGACAATCAAGCCATTATGACATCACTGATGAGGTTGGCTCTTATTGGTGGAACGAGGCATTATGATATCACAATATCAACTCTGGTTACCAGAGACTGAAACTCTCTCTTCACACTCTTCAAACTCTTATCAACATGGGCTACTGTTAAGACATGTTATTTTACCACTAACGTGCTATTTTAGCACAGGTCACGTTATGCAATAAGACCTAGTTACTAATAACTGGGGTTAACAGTAAAATAACATGTCCTAACGGTAGCCCACTGTGGTACAGGTGACTGAGGGCGGGCCCAGAGCCCTGATAAATGGAGCTGCACAACAGGTAAAAGATGAACACAAAAGTAATATTTCATTAAAGGTGCTAGGCAGGGTTTTTTTGAGGGGGTACTTGGGGGTACTGAGTACCGGCACCTTTTCTATTGTCTGCTAAAATTGACCCATGGTCCCCAAGTTTTAATGAAAGAGCTCAGGCCCTACACCCCAGTTCTGCCTTGTCATAGATTCTGTGACTGGTTGCAGGGGGCCTGGCTATTGTGGGGTGGGTCCTTCAGTAATCACCCCACCCCTGAAGGGTGGCCTGGTATTTTAGTACCGGCATCTTTTTCACTAGAAAAAGTGCACTGGTGCTAGGTAAGGGGTTGTGTTCGGTTCACAGGTATGGGAGAACATAAAACTAGTCTTTAGATGTAACAGGGCTGGTCCAACCCAGTAAGCAGGGTAAGCACTGCAGGGGGGCGCCTGCCTTCAAGGGCAAGCAAGCTCTGCTGTGGCTTTTGTTTTTCAGTATCTAATCTCTGCTGCTCATCTCAGTCTGGCTCCAAAGCGGGAGCTGTCAGCTCTCTGTCCCGTCCCCTCCCCCCTCCCAAGCAGAGAAATATCCTCCTTGTGTTTGTCAGAGGACCTCACTGCTCCAACTGAATCTGGCTCCGAAATAACTTGTGGGAGCTCAGCTAACCTCTGCCCCCTGCCCCCCCCTGGTGACAAGCGGCTTCAGGGCAAGAAGGAAAGCCTGAGGAGGCTCCAGCACAGGTACTCACTATGCCTGGCTGAGCTCAGGAGCTAAGCAGCAGCATAGTATTCTCTGCAGCCACCCCTTCAACACATTGGGATTGAGAGTGAAACCAGGAGCTGGAATCCAGCCCAGAGAGGGCTCAGAGACAGCACAGCAAAGCCTGGACCCTTGTTTTGTCAGAGACTGCTGTTTAGTGCTGCACCTGACCCACCCTTTTCCACCCCCTCCCCAACACAGCAACTCACAGGACAGGAGGGCTAGATGGCTGCTTTCAATTCCTAACCATCACCAATCTCCTATCTCTCATTCCCACTTCAGTAACTCCTGTTAGTCTTTCCTACTCAGATTGTAGAATATGTTAGTTTATTTTTTATTTTTGTTACATTTGTACCCCGCGCTTTCCCACTCATGGCAGGCTCAATGCGGCAGGCAATGGAGGGTTAAGTGACTTGCCCAGAGTCACAAGGAGCTGCCTGTGATGGGAATCGAACTCAGTTCCTCAGTTTCCCAGGACCAAAGTCCACCACCCTAACCACTAGGCCACTCCTCCACTGATTAAGTCAGTCCTAGCTAGATCCTAAGCTGTGCTCGATGATGTTAGTCTGACCAGTTGACTGTAAGCATTGCTAGTTGTCCTAATTAGACTAGCACAACTAACAAGACTAACACCTCTAGTAATCTGTTTGTCCTATCTAGATTGTAAGCTCATTTGAGCAGGGACTGTCTCTTCATGTGCAAATGTAAAGCGCTGCGTATGCCTAGTAGCGCTATAGACATGTTAAGTAGTAGTAGTAGTAGAGTGGGCCTGGGGGGAGGAATGGGGATGGATGAGAGGATTAATGGGAGTGAGGGAGCCTGGGTGGGAATGGGAATGGATGAGGGGATGAATGGGAGTGAGGGGGCGGGGTGGGGAGGAATTATGCTGTATGAGAGGATGTAGAGGAGGGAACAGGGAGATGGAGGAATGCTGGGCATAGATGCTGGGGGGGGGGGGGGGGAGAGAAAAAGAGGGTTGGGTATGAAGGGAGAAGGCTGAGAAAGAGAGACTATAGGGAATGGGAAGGCTATTGTGCTGCATGCAGAGTCTAACTTCTTAGGATTTCAGGTTAATTTTTGAAGAATTTGAAGAGGGGTTATCTCTGTTCTACATGTGTGACTGCAAGGCCAAGTGTCTGAATAGGGATCTGTTTGTTAGATTCTGAAATTTTGATAACACATTGTTTTTCAGAGTTGGCAAGACTGTCTGTTCTCCTAATTCCTGGTCTGTGTGCTAAGTTATTTTTCTTCTATACTGGTGTAATATTTTCAATGATGCCATGGCTGATAAAATGGGTGTGTCTACTGTGGGGGCGGAGCCATAGTGATCCCGCCCCTGGATGGGTAGGGGCGCTATCCCGCCCCTGGATGGGTAGGGGCGCTGACTAATAGACTGCAGGAGGGCGCTAGAAACCCTAGGGCCGGCCCTGTGTAGGAATCTCCTCTTGTGACTGTCCCTGCAGGGCCATGGTAGGCACTTTTGTCTTTCAGGAAGCAGCACACTGTGCATAGCTCTGGTCTGGGTCCCTAGATTTACCAGTACAATCTTTAACACATAACATATGCCGGCCAACCGAGTCAAAGATACAGTTCTGCAAGCTCCCAAGTTTAGTGGTGTATCTGAGTTTATAGACCACAGGCGTCTGTATAATTAAACAAGATCAGATTTATTCATTATATCCAGTTATCAGGAGTTCTTTTGCTTGAATTTTGAGTGCAACAATGAAAGTGTGATCTTCAGACTCCTGATGCAGGCCGATAGGCCGAAACACGGCCCCTGTCAAGTCACCTGAGGACACTTTATAAAGGAAAATTGTGTACCTCGGTGTATTGTCCCCATTTTGGTCGTCTCTGCTGTTTTCCTTTTTGTTTTGTTGCATTTTCAAGAAACAGTAACTGTTAGCGTGCAGACTATAGGCATGCGAGATGGGGGATGGGGAGGTGAGGGGGTGAGAATTATTTTTGGGGTCTTGGTGATTATTATGTATCCTTTTGAGTGTTATTGTTGGAATTCTGTGCTGGCTTGTATAAAGAAGGGGTTATGCTTCTGAGTTTGAAGTCAGCGTGTTGTGCAAGACTTACAGATCTAAACCTAGGTCTATCCAGATAAGATCACAAAGAGGGCCAGATTTTCATAAAACTGTCAGACCGGCCCGTACACTCCACAAACACAGGGAGAAAGAAAAAAAAATGCAAATCCCTACCATTGCAACATTTAAAAAGAGCCTTTGTTTGCCTGGGGAGAAGCTAAGAAATTCCCCTGATGCAGGGCCTCTGTTGGGATTTCCAATGTACCACTGTTGATCAGCTCTTTCTTGTTGAAAAATAAGTAAAAATTTATAGTTGGTTCTTTTCAATGTTGTAGTGGTGTTGGAAGACATATGAATTTGAGTTTAAAAGAATGTTGTTGTTTGTTTGTTTTTTTTTTCAATTATTAAGTTGAGACAGACTTTTGAGTTGTTGTAATTATATTTACATTAGCTGTTGGTAGAGCTTTTTTGTCCAGTGATGGGAATTAAGCCCTTCCTCTTTTTTGCATTAGTATCATTTTTCACTGAGGTCTTTTTCTCCACATTTATACAATAGTATTTTCTTTAAGCTCTTCCTTGCTGTAATTGAAGTCTCCCATAATACTTGAGTGTCTGATGTCATGACTCTTGCAGCTTGGTAATTAGAAGCCCCAATATCATGGAGCATAACCCTGGCACAGCAATCACCTGAAGTCTCTATTATTTTATGAAGTCTCTTTTATTGACTAAATCACAGATAATTTACTCACAGATAGATGTTCAGGATACAGAGACTTCTTAATCTGGAGGCTATGGGAGGTGGAGATCTGAAGAGAGGTAGTTGTATTGCAGGGGGAGGGGAAGGTAGTTGAACAGGTAGAAATAGTCCAAAGCTGGGTGACTGCAATGTGCGATATCTCATTTGGAAGAAGATATTTACAGGGTAAAAAATCCAGGTTCGTTACAGGGATTTTCAGCAGGACAGAGCTGTCTGGAGCGAGATGGTGTTGGCTCCATGTCCCTGGCTATAATGGAGGAAGAAGCCCCACGTGGCTGAAAGGACAAAGAAGTGGTGGGGCTTCACACAGGGAGGAGCAGATAGAGACCAATGGGGACAGAGCCTGCTATCGGATAGCAAGGGGTAGTCCTAGAGATAGGAGGGGAAAGGTCATACCTGGCTGACCTCTGAGGACAGATAGTAAGACTGAGCAGGAAGACAAAAGAGCCAAGCTTGGCAGAGAGAGAAGGAGAGAGAGAAGGTCTGAGCAGCCTCACAACCAGTGATAGCAGTTCTTACACAGCCAAACAAGTGTGGTTGCACTGCCTGTGAACTACATTACCCACAGTGCATTGCTCATGTATTTTTCCAGTGGGGAAACTGCAGCAATGATAGTCCTTGGGACTGAGAATAACAGTAAAGGCATTACACACATTTTAGGATCACGTTATAAACTAGTGCGAGGCTGTCGGAGGACAGAACATCTGATCTTATTTGCTGTTCTAATTTCTACTAGCATGTCATTCCTTGATCCTGGCTAGGTAGCAGCAATGAGCAGGAGCAGCTGAGGATTGTTCGTTCTCCCACTAGAACACCAGAGATCCTGGTAAGAACTGGGGCTGGAAACAGGGTGTGGGAGGGAAGGATTGGCTGGATCCTTCATTGGCAAGGGGAAGGGCCTAATGCTGACACTTGAGAGGATTGAAGAGGGTTGAGTGATGATCAGGGGATTCACACTAAGACCGGAGGGGGTGGGGATGTGATGCTCATACCTGGAGGTGAGGGAAGAGTGTTGGATGATGATCGGGTGATGATCAGGTTATTTGGGTTTGGAAGGGATGGGGGGTTGGGGGGGTTGGAGTGGTGTGCTGCAAGTGGTTTTTTAATGTTTGGGCAGTTGGCAACTATAATGAAAATACACTGAAACAAAATGTTTTAAAAACAACTCTTTTTTTTTTTTTTTTTGCTTACATAGTCCTTGTTTCATTGTTTTCTGTTTCATTTACATTTTTTCCCATTTACTTTTGTTTTGAAGTGAGCATAGCACAACTTTCTCCTAAATGTCCCCGGAGACAGAACCTTGGATACTGAAGTGTGTGTCTTGGAACTTTTGACCCCCTTGAGAGCAGCTTCAACCACCATGGAATGGTTAGGAAGCTATTCTTTCTTGAATACAGGAACCTTCTAGACTCTGTACATAGAATCAATCTTCTTTATGCAACAGCGTCCTCGGGCACCGACTAGCTCTCAGGGTCAAGCATCCATGGCCCGGGCCACAAACCAAACCGATTTTTACTTTCTTACTTTATTTACTGAGCTGGGCACAGGCCAGGGTCAGACTTACTCCTGTAGGCCTTAGGATATTAATCCATACTTTATTTCTTTTTTTCATAAATGTTATTGAAAATTTTGCATTTATATCAATACAACAGATATGGTAACAATAAACATTAACAAAGAGCATTCAATATTTGTATTAGAATAACTGGTGAGCTATATACAGGTTCTGCCCCCATATTCATGGAGGCAGGGTATATTGTGATGTACATTTAATTTGAGTATTATTTTGCATTTAGTTGAATTAGTTGTGTAATAGATAGCACTGTGTACTGGGGCTTCCCCACCACCACCCAATAGTTTGCAGTATCTGTAATTGACTCTTTGTGAGCTTTCCCTATTGGTTGTTAGCTCTGAGCTAGGGCCAGCCCTCCCTCTCTGCCCCTGTGGGCTGTGTATGAGAGAGCCCTGTCTTCCTAGTAAGCCTTTGTGATCAGCAGCTGTTCAAGGGGCTTATCCCTTCCGTAATTTGATGGGAACTGCAAAAAAAATCAAACCATGTGGAAGTTAGGCAATTGCCTAAGTAATACCAAATTACCTGTTTTTGAACTGCATATATAGATATACACATGCATCCTAGTTTGTAATGTTTAAGGTATATCCTTGAGTGCCTTTGTCTGTTGAGGCGCCTCTTTTTCCCTTGGTCTTTGCCTTTTCAGTTATTGCACCGACATCTTTTTTGTTGGGACTATTGGCCTTTTTTATGCAAATGAAGCTCTATAGCTAGGCAGAGCTCCAAAGACGGGACAGGAAGGATTTTCGGAGTTTGCTGTTCCTAAATGTTCATGGTTCCTGGCTTCTGACTATGTATAATCACAGTGTGTCCCCATGTCATTATACCCATTTCACTCCACTTAGGATTTTGCAAACCTGTTATCATATCCCCCCCCCCCCAGCTGTCTCTTCTTCAATCTGAAGAGCCCTAATCTCTTAAACCTTTCTTCATATGAGAGGAGTTCCATCCTCTAGATCATTTTGGTTGCCTTTCTATGAACCGTTTCTAATTCCACCATATGTTTCTTAAGATATGGCGACCAGAAATGCACACAATACTCAAGGTGAGGTCGCATCATGCAGCGAAACAGAGACATTAAAAATGCTAGGAATTATTAGGAAAGTGATAGAAAATAAGAGAGAGAATATTCCAGCCAATATCCAGAGCGAGTTAACTGGCCAGGAATGGCCACTGACCGGTTCAGTCGTATCTCAGCTGATAACCGGTCATTTCTAGCTGAAAATGACTAGATGGCAGTGAAAATAAAGCCAGCGATAAGTACATAAGTAATGCCATACTGGGAAAAAAACAAAGGTCCATCGAGCCCAGCATCCTGTCCCCGACAGCGGCCAATCCAGGTCAAGGGCACCTGACAAGCTACCCAAACGTACAAACATTTTATACAAGTTATTCCCAAAATTGTGGATTTTTCCCAAGTCCATTTAGTAGCAACTCTGCCAAGCTAACCGCCTTCACTACGTTCTCCGGCAACAAATTCCAGAGTTTAATTATGTGTTGTTGGGGGCATTCTGGGGGATGTGACCAGTGAAGTCCCAATGTTTGGAACTTAACCAGCCAGGCTTAGCAGGCAAATAGGTCTGCTTTTTATGCAGCCTTGCCTACTAAGCCATGGCTGGTGAAGTTTGAATATCGACTTAATTGGTCATATGCTAGCTAGCGTTAAAAACCTAGATATTTAATGCCAGCCGCTGGAAACAGCCCAGCATTGAATATCCAGGTTGAATGCTGGTGGTGGGCAGTCAAAGCACTGCCTGCCACTGGCTAGATATTGGGTGGATTATGTTTGCTTTTTTTTTGCCACCGCTGAACACTGAGCAGAAGATTTTAAGATATTGTCCACAATGACATCTAGATCTTTTTCTTAGGTAGTGACTTCTAATGTGGAGCCTAGCATCAAGTAACTATGATTTGGATTATTCTTCCCAATGTGCATTACTTTGCATTTGTCCGCATTAAATTTCATCTGCCATTTGGATGCCCAGTTTTCCCATCTCCTGCAATTTCTCACAGTCCGCAAATGATTTAACAACTTTGAATAGTTTTGTGTTATCTGCAAATTTAATCACCCAACTTGTTCCCAATTCCAGACCTTTTATTAATTGATCTCCCACCAACCATATCATAAGAACCAGTTACATGAACCAAAGAAGAAAATTCATGACACTTTCTCACTGAAGTTTTATTGCATCCTTTTTATTCAAATTGATTCATTTCCATCACAAAACTTTTGGAATTTTACTTTTTGAATGATTTGTGCCATTGTGCTGTTGGTCAGAATCACAGACTGTGTTGATGGACCTCTGCGTAGGCGTCTTCTGTTACTCACCTAAAGAACAAAACCAGATAGAAATCATCCATTCATGCAACTCTTTTTAATAAAATGCCTCACTCTAGAATGGGCTCAGGGTGGTGAACACTGCAGTTATTCATTAATCATCTACTGATAACTATAAATTAAAAAGGAGACGGGCGTCCATTGAGCTGGGCGTCCCTGTTCGATTATGCCCCTCCACGTGTATTGTTTTTATTGATTTTATATATGTTTTTATGTTACCCACTTAGTTGTAAGCGGGATATTAATGCTATAAAAAAAAGAAGCAAATGCGTTCCAAGACATGCTTTCCAATGATATCATAAAATGGAAGTGACATCATTGGTGCATCACAAGGCTTATAATCACTCTGGCTGCATGTAAAAAGGACAGATCTACTGTAAAAACAGGAAATAAAAGCTATTATACATGAAAAGCAATGGAAAAGCACATAAAGAATATAATGACAGCAAAATAAAAGCAAACCATGCAGATAAATACTTACAATGAATAAATAAAAACAATTACAAGGACATAATATTTAGATTAGTTATTCACACTTTGCAAAAAAAACAGGCAAGTCCAACTATTATATCCTTGGAACGCATTGAGGGGCATAATCGAACGGCGCCGGCCAAATAGATGGCCGGCCATCGCTATGGCCGGCGCCGTGAACGGAGGAGCAAACCGTATTTTCGAAATGAGATGGCCGGCCATATTTCATTTCGATAATACGCCAGGACCCGGCCAAATCTCAGCATTTTTGCCGGTTTTAGATATGGCCGGCATTGATTTCCGCCGATAATGGAAACTAATGCCGGAGATCTCAAACCCGGCCAAATGCAAGGTATTTGGTCGTGGGAGGAGCCAGCATTTGTTGTGCACTCGTTCCCCTGACATGCCAGGACACCAACTGGGCACCCTAGGGGGCACTTCTAAAAAGTAAGAAAAAAATTTACAATACCTCCCAGGTGCATGGCTCCCTTCCCTTGGGTGTTGAGCCCCCCAAAACCCACTCCCCACAATTCTACACCATTACCATAGCCCTTTGATATTTGAGGCTGGCATAGAGGCTGGCAAAAAAGTGCTTTATTTTTATTTTTTTAGTGTGGGAGGGGGTTAGTGACCACTGGGGGAGTACGGGGAGGTCATCCCCGATTCCCTCAGGTGGTCATCTGGTCATTTAGGGCACTTTTTTGGGACTTGGTCGTGAAAAAAAAGGGTCCAAAAAAAGTGACCTAAATGCTCGCTAAAAACGGCTATTTTTTTTCGATTATCAGCGAAAGCCGGCCCTTTCTGTTTGGCCGATAACCACGCCCTAGTCCCGCCTTCACCACGCCTCCAACTTGCCCCCGTCAACTCTGCCCATTTCCACGACGGAGTGCAGTTAAAGGCGGCCAAAATCGGCTTTCGATTATACCGATTTGGCCGGTTTTAGGAGATGGCCGGCCATCTCCCGATTTGTGTCGGAAGAATGCTGGCGATCTCTTTCGAAAATAAGCTGGAGTGTGGATTTTTTAAAGCGTTTTAACACATATTATGCCCTTTTTGTTGTTGTTGTTTTAGGTCCAGTACCGATTTTCTTAGTTTTTATGCAGTTCGTATGGGTTTCCTGATAGCAGCAATGTATTTTTTGGACATTTTTTGTGACAATTTTTTTGCAACTTTTTTGGCATATTTTAATATTGTATATAACAATAACAGTAACACTCTTCAGACCATCTTTGTTCTCTATGATTTTTTATTGGAGGAAATTGGTTTCTAAGCAGTTTTTATAAACAATTAACTTACTGGTTAAACTCTGACTTCTGAAGCCTCTATATCATGTGAGCCTTTCAATTCACTATGTCAGATTCACCATGAATTGCTGTTGCTGTTTCTCAAGAGAGGAGGTATGTATTTGGCTGCACTTTATACCACAACTATTGCTATAGTAAGGCAAGGTTCCTTTGTAATTTATAAGATTTAATGCTGCTTTTCTCCTTTTTATATAAAAAAAGATTTATATTTTGTCTGTACCATATTCACTGGAACTTCTTACAGTAAGGAAAGGTTCACATGGTTTTAGTAAGACTCAATGTTGCTGCTGCTTTTAAAAGGTATATTAGCTTTGGCTGTCTGCTATCTTTCTGTACTGCTGCTATAGTAAAGAAAAGTTTCTAAGCTCTGAATAAGGATAATTGTTGCAGGCATTTCTAAAAAGCAAAACATACTTTGACTGCCTGTTTCTGCTATACATTGCTGATATACAGTGGTGGAAATAAGTATTTGATCCCTTGCTGATTTTGTAAGTTTGCCCACTGACAAAGACATGAGCAGCCCATAATTGAAGGGTAGGTTATTGGTAACAGTGAGAGATAGCACATCACAAATTAAATCCGGAAAATCACATTGTGGAAAGTATATGAATTTATTTGCATTCTGCAGAGGGAAATAAGTATTTGATCCCCCACCAACCAGTAAGAGATCTGGCCCCTACAGACCAGGTAGATGCTCCAAATCAACTCGTTACCTGCATGACAGACAGCTGTCGGCAATGATCACCTGTATGAAAGACACCTGTCCACAGACTCAGTGAATCAGTCAGACTCTAACCTCTACAAAATGGCCAAGAGCAAGGAGCTGTCTAAGGATGTCAGGGACAAGATCATACACCTGCACAAGGCTGGAATGGGCTACAAAACCATCAGTAAGACGCTGGGCGAGAAGGAGACAACTGTTGGTGCCATAGTAAGAAAATGGAAGAAGTACAAAATGACTGTCAATCGACAAAGATCTGGGGTTCCACGCAAAATCTCACCTCGTGGGGTATCCTTGATCATGAGGAAGGTTAGAAATCAGCCTACAACTACAAGGGGGGAACTTGTCAATGATCTCAAGGCAGCTGGGACCACTGTCACCACGAAAACCATTGGTAACACATTACGACATAACGGATTGCAATCCTGCAGTGCCCGCAAGGTCCCCCTGCTCCGGAAGGCACATGTGACGGCCCGTCTGAAGTTTGCCAGTGAACACCTGGATGATGCCGAGAGTGATTGGGAGAAGGTGCTGTGGTCAGATGAGACAAAAATTGAGCTCTTTGGCATGAACTCAACTCGCCGTGTTTGGAGGAAGAGAAATGCTGCCTATGACCCAAAGAACACCGTCCCCACTGTCAAGCATGGAGGTGGAAATGTTATGTTTTGGGGGTGTTTCTCTGCTAAGGGCACAGGACTACTTCACCGCATCAATGGGAGAATGGATGGGGCCATGTACCGTACAATTCTGAGTGACAACCTCCTTCCCTCCGCCAGGGCCTTAAAAATGGGTCGTGGCTGGGTCTTCCAGCACGACAATGACCCAAAACATACAGCCAAGGCAACAAAGGAGTGGCTCAGGAAGAAGCACATTAGGGTCATGGAGTGGCCTAGCCAGTCACCAGACCTTAATCCCATTGAAAACTTATGGAGGGAGCTGAAGCTGCGAGTTGCCAAGCGACAGCCCAGAACTCTTAATGATTTAGAGATGATCTGCAAAGAGGAGTGGACCAAAATTCCTCCTGACATGTGTGCAAACCTCATCATCAACTACAGAAGACGTCTGACCGCTGTGCTTGCCAACAAGGGTTTTGCCACCAAGTATTAGGTCTTGTTTGCCAGAGGGATTAAATACTTATTTCCCTCTGCAGAATGCAAATAAATTCATATACTTTCCACAATGTGATTTTCCGGATTTAATTTGTGATGTGCTATCTCTCACTGTTACCAATAACCTACCCTTCAATTATGGGCTGCTCATGTCTTTGTCAGTGGGCAAACTTACAAAATCAGCAAGGGATCAAATACTTATTTCCACCACTGTAGTACAGTTTACACAATTTTTAGATTATAGTGAGTCTTCTCAATATGTACTTTTCAGGTTACACATGTTTAGTAATTGTATTGACTGAATAGATAGGGATGGGCTGGAGTGTAAATTTTAAGGGGCTTTAATGTTATCTTCAGAACTTAGTACAAGAACACTACTGGACCCTGAGAAAGGCAAGGAAAATCAAACTTGGGTGTACATATAAAGTATCACATACCATGTAAAATGAGTTTATCTTGTTGGGCAGACTGGATGGACAGTACAGGTCTTTATCTGCCATCGTTTACTATGTATGTTATGTATTTCTTGGTGTCAGCTGTTTTAAGTCCAGTAGGTGGAATTGTTTATAATGCACCACTGTGGTATGTATTAATGTTGTTGTTGTTTTTAACTTTATTTATATTTGATATTCATTATTATTGTTTTATATCAATGTTTTATTTGGATCGTTTTCATCTATATGTGTTTTTTTTTATTATATGGTTTATATTGTATTTTGGCCTTATGTTTTGAACTTGTATGCATATGTCTTTTACAGTTGGTATATCAAGCCCCTGACGCTGCCCTTTAGGAGGGTGAAATGCGGCTGTGCTGGGTTCACAATTTTTAAAAATTTTTATGGTGAAATAAATTCATCTTTTTACCAAAGTTCTTTGGTGATGTGTTTCCTTTTTTAATCCCATATTGGATCTTGTGAGTTGCCTACCTACTTGTCTCTTGGACCTATAAATGTTCTAAATAAATAAAATAGGTTTGAGAGACAGCTGTGTTGGAGTGAATGCCTTAGGGGTATGAGAGATGTAGGTGTTTGTTCCAGACAGGGTTTGAGAGAGTGCTTTGGATGTGTATGTGCAGGGGTGGGTGGGTGGAAAGGGGGTGTGCTGGAGGGTTGATGGAAATATCAGAGAGAGAGAGAGAGAGAGAGAGAGAGATCTGTGTGTAGGAGAGGTTAAGAGAATTATGGGATATGTGTGTTGAGATGGGTCTGAGAAAGAAAGGGTTGAAAATAGAACTGGGGGGAGGGGGAGTTTTTCCTAGGGAACGGTTAGAGAGAGAAAAAAACTCAAGAAAGGGCAGAGAAAACTGGGAGTTGAATGTGCAGAGGAAGAAAAATCAAGCCTAGCATGCATTTCGAGATAAACTGAAGAGTGAGACTGCTTGGGGGAGGTTCTTAGCCTAAGTATGAAGAAAGCTGCAGGATGTTAGACCTGAGGCAGAGAAGACCAGGCCTTTATGGTGAGGGAATAATACACAAAAAGTTTATAAATAAAAAATACAGCATTTACTGAATTTTTGAAACTTTGCACAAAACTTTAAAACATTTCTGGCAGAATTTTCTCTCGCTCGATAATATTAGGGCTGCAGTTTGATTAAAAATTTGAATCACACAATTAGCTAGCTGTTCATGGGGGGGGGGGGGGGGTGGCATAGGAATGGACTGGACTGGATGAGCACACATTTCCTCTCCCTCCCCACTCCACCCCTTACATTACATATCATATCTTTGCTGGTGGGATGCCGAACCACGGGCCAGTTGAAGAAATCCACTGTCAATGCATCCCTCTTCCTCTGTCAGCGAGGTGCCTCCAGCATGCTTGGGGAGTACAAGCATTGGTGATTCTTTGGCTGGCGGGGCTTCAGCTACCCCACAAGTCATTGAACAGGTACTGTAGCTTTGGAGGGGGCCTTTACCCATTCTCTCTCTTGCTATGTGCCCCGTGTGCCTTCACCCATTCTCTCTCTCTCCCTCTCTCCTTGTACCCCCCTGTGCCGTCACTCACACTCTCTCTCTTTCTTTCTTTCTCTCGCTCTCTCTCATGCCTCCTCTCCCGCAATCTCTCTCAATTTCTCCGCATTCTCCCTTGCCCGCTGGTGTGCCTGCCCACCAACTCTCCCGGACCACTGCTGCCACCGGTGGCTCTCCCTTTCCCTCCCCTTCCGGGTTACCTCATTAGTTGTCTTGCAGAAATCTTCGCCCTGCATCAGCTTGGCCTGCACCAAGCCTTTGCTTTTGACCTGGGCACCGGTGCCTCCTTCTGAAAACAGGAAGTTGCGTCAGAAGGGGCAGGACAGGTCAGAAGGAAAGGCCCGGTGCAGGCTGAGGCAGTGTCTCAATATGCTGCCGGCCGTCGCAAGGCAAAGATTTACTGCAATTCAACTAATGAGGTAAACCAGGAAGGAAGGGTAGAGCCGGGCGGTTAATCATTAATCATGGCATTAATCGCAATTAACGTGCAACCCTCATATAGTATTTATTTATTTGTTTGCACAGAGTTCCACCAGGAGTAAACTCAGAATCATTTTAATTGCTGATACTGACAATATACTACTACTACTTATCACTTCTATAGCGCTACAAGACATACGCAGCGCTGTACATCATACACAAAAAGACAGTCCCAATCAGATTTGCTGAGGCTGAAGATTCTTATACTTGCAATACGTTTGGTTATTTTAAATTTTAATTTGTGTTCTCTTCCAGGGTGTAACATTTCACTACTTACTCACTAGAAAATGATATTTATATTTTATGACTGCATTTTTCAGTGCTTTCAATGAGTTGTAGGAGCTGTTCTGTTCAACAGCAAGCAGCTTCCTGCAAGGGTCATTCAAAGACTTTTCATGCTTAGTTATATTGAACCAGAATCAGTGCAGCACTCTGGCCTTCTACAATCTACAGTAAGATATTTCTTTGCTTGTTTGTAAGAAACAGTTGGAAATTAAGAAAGCAGCTCTTCTCATATGGATGTTGATCTGGTTAAACTCACTGACTAGTATTACAATAGTACAGGGCTTGTGATTACTGCTCCACTACCTGTTTATGCTGGGACAAGGAAAGAGTGCATTACGACACCTCAAGTGAGACAGACAGCGCACAGGAATGTCAAAGAACAAGAGCTTGCCTCATGTACTCAGACTGTAAGCTCTTTGGGGAAGGAACTTATTGTGCCTACATTCTAACAATACTGTAGGTCACTTTAAGCTTGATTTGGAAAGGTGAGCTAATAATCTAAGAATGAATTTATAAAAGGTCACAATCAGGCTTATTTTTGAAAAAGATCGCCGGCGATCTCCTGAAACCAGCCAAATCGGTATAATCAAAAGCCAATTTTGGCCGGCTTCAACTGCTTTCCATCGCAGAGCCGGCGAAACTTCAAGGGGGCGTGTTGGTAGGGTAGTGAAGGCAGGACGGGGGCATGCTCACGAGATGGCTGGCTTCGTCTGATAATGGAAAAAAAAAGCCAGGCTTGACGAGCCGTTCGATTCTGCCACTCAATGTTGACCACCAGATATATGTTAAATACTTAGTGACTAAATTTCTTCACCAAACCCACGGCTACTTTCACCCTTCTTGCCTTACCCCAAATCACATCCCTTTTCCTGACAAGATAAATTTGGCCATGTACAATAGCATGTACAGTGTTGCAGGATTTTTTGTAAAGAATTTATGTGGTCACTTCCACTGCTACTGTATAAGTACTTTTAAATATCAACCTGAAGAATTCCAAGAGACAAATGAACATCTCCTGTGGATTTCCCATGTTACATCTCTACCTGCCACCCTCACTTCAGACTGAGAGTTGGGCTCTGGACACTGTAAGAGGATAAAGATCTAGCTACTTACATGAGCTGTAGTTCTGTAAGGCAGGGAACACCCTAACCTCACAAAGTGTCAAATACTGCTGATGCTGATGCGGCAAGACCACGCTGACGTAACGACCTTCCATCCCATTACAACAGATCTTTATGGTGCCCAGAGAGGTATCAGTGATGGTGCCACATCTGGATATTTGGGAAGAAATCAAGTTGACAGGTTTATTGACTGACATAAGATTTAGCCAGCCTTATCCTTTTGAGAGGACTCGGAGTCTGGATTAGTGAGGGCTATAACTACTACTACTACTACAGTACTACTAATCATTTCTATACGCAGCACTGTACACATTATATGTAGGTATTTTTTTCTGTCCCTAGTGAACTCATAGTCTTTAAGTTTTTCTCCTGGGGCAATGGAGGGTTAAGTGACTTGCCCAGGATCTCAGTCTGCTGCACTAACCATGAAGCTACTCCTGCTCTGAGAAGACAAGACACCTTGGAGGAAAAGACAGCATCCTAGGCGCTATAACAGGGTTTTTCCTGGATTCATGTTTCCTTTCTGCCCCCCCCCCCCCCCTCTAAAAATAAAAACTACATTTGCGGTGTTGGTCCCATTAAAATAGACTATAAGAGTACATTACAACATTTTTAAACAAAATAAGTCTTAACTTGGAGTCATAAACAGAAGCCACAGGGTTAACTCACACAGAATAGTAGTTACAAACACCTTGCTGGCCAGACTGCATTGAGCCCTGTTGAGCTGACGCAGAAAGCCACATGCTAGGGCCAAGAGCTCATGGCTTCTACCATGAGATTAACTCAAAGATATTCCCTTCCTGTCAGTATGCGAGCAGAGATTGGCTCATACACTGACAGGTGATGGTGGTGGTGGCAGAGGTGTAGCTAGGTTTTGACGTCTGGGGGAGCAGACTTTTGTAAAATAGGCGCCAGAAGGGTAGGCCGGCCATAGCATCCCACAGCAGAGAAGGTACAATTTGACATTCATTGAAATCTCAAGGCACTGCTAATGCGCCCCAAGCCTAGGGGACACTGGTGGCTGCTTTAGAGTCTCATTGGGATTAGCACATTTTCCAAGGGGAATGACTCTCCTATAAAGGTAACAACCAAATGGGAACTTCTCTGACCTTTTACAATGTACTGCCAAGTGGCAGCCAAGTGCAAACACAAATACAAACATAGATGGAAGAAATATTTTTTACACTTGCAGCCTATATTAGCATGGCAAGATGTTGGAATTTGTGTACTGTGAAGTGGAATTTCATACAATAGGCTGCAGTTAGAAAAATGCTGAGGTGGATATAGTGTCAGTGCTGGTACAGTACTGAATCTGAATTTACAGAAATACAGGTTAATAAATACAAAGCAAGGCGCAGAGAGCAATGCATGCTGCTGGTCCACAACACACTTCCTTGGTTAAGAACGACTGGTCTAGGCACATGCAGAAACACACCTGGTACAAAATAGGGAGACTACAAAAAACATTCATAAAAACTGAAATGGTGACCTCCCCTCCTCTCTATCCAAGAAAACTAGGCTCTATAAGCAGAACAATATCAGTACACGAGAAACAGAAATGCATTTTCTCCTGTACAAAATACTCTGGCTATAGGGACTCCCCCTCACCCCCTGTATTCGTGCAGAGATGTTTTCACCTAGTAAAGGGTCACCAAAACAGACATCAGATGCAGATGTGATTCCATGTGTCCCAATGAAAGAAGTTTAATTTTACTTCCATTTAATTTCAGCATATTCCATCATTATAACACCAGGCTTCCCAAAGGCAGATTACAGCAACAGTTACAAGAAACAGGATATTCTCACTGAAATTTTACCATTTGTATAGTATAGAACATGTAGAAAAATGAGCACAAAATACAGAGATTTTAACTGTGGTTTCTCCCAGCTATAATAATTTTTAAGCTATTTTAGTGATGTTCAATTTTTATTTCATGATATTTATATCTAGATACGGGAAGCTTTCAAATAAATTAAAAAGCTATAAAATAAGTAAAAAAGAAAACAAAATTGTTTGTCCTCCACCTTTTAAGGCACTGCCTATCCAACTGGAAGAGCTTTAAATAATCTTTTGCTATTGCTTTAGCATTTGCTATTGTTTTGAGTGAACTAAAGTCCGTATAATGGACTAGATAGGAACACCCCATCTCCTGTTTTCTTCAATCTCCTTGGACATAACCCCTTGCTTCCCTGGCCCCCCTCCTTTCTGGGTCTCCCTTGCTTCCCCCCCACTCTGAAATCTCCCTCTTGCTTACCTTGATGACCCCTCTTGTTTTGACTGTCACCACCCCTCCCCTTTCTTTTTTTTATTTTATGGGCTAAATAAAAAAAAAGGCTGTGTGTACCTTCCCCCTCCTGTCCATCGATCTCCCTTGCTCCCCCCCCCCCCTCTGAAATCTCCCTCTTGCTTCCCTTGATGACCCCTCCTGTTTTGACTGTCACCACCTCTCCCCTTTCTTTTTTTTCTATTTTATGGGCTAAAAAAAAATAAAAGGTTGTGTGTACCCTCCCCCTTCTGTCCATCGATCGCCTTCTGTAACCCAACCCCCCTCCCCCCGGCCAGCCGGCCCTGAGAATGATATTAGTGCCCGAGGAACCCTTCCAATTTCCATCCCAAGGCACACACACAGTCAGCCTGTAGACTGCCAGCACAGCGCGCGCGGTCCCTTGGCCTTACCTTACCCCAGAGAAGAGCTCAGCTGAAGCCAAGGCCGAGAGGCTCCGCATCTGAGCACCGAACAGCTGGGCATGGGTGAGCAGCGTGATCTGCACTGGTGGTGCCTAACAACACACCGCGGCACTGTACCTGAGGATTCGAGGAGGACCCCTGGGGTGGGCCTGGCTCTGGCAGCTCTGCCTCTGCTCTGCCTGCCCCACAGTGCTACTGCACTGCTTATTTGGAGTCGCGTCGGAGAAAACAAGAGGATAGGGGTTACAGGCCTCAGGAGGAACATCGTTGAGTGGAGAGCACTGATGAGAGTGGGTAACTCGGCTTAGCAGCAGCAGCTCAGCACAGTCTGTTCCCTTCCCGGTGCAGAGCAGCAGCAGGCATTCTAGGTGTCATGGTCCAGGACTCCGCGCGGGAAGGCAGCAGCAGCAGCAGCGTACATGCGCATATAGGTGCCGTTTATTGAGAAATTTGTGCGCCCCACCTAGCTACGCCACTGGGTGGTGGTATTAAAAACAAAAGGTCACCAGGTCTGAATCAGCACCCAAATCCCTGGTAGTCTAGGGGTCCATGACCTGCCTCAGTTCCCCCAATAACTTTGCACCCCTCATTCCCTCCACCACCAAAAAAAAATTCAGTATCTTGATACCTTGAATCCCCAATGACCCCCTGACCTCCCCAATCCCCATCAAAATTTCGGCACCCTGATTCCCAACCCCCACAAGATGATTCCTGACTCCCCAATCCACCCTCCAAAATATCCTTGGTGTCTAGCGAAACTCCCCCCCTCACCTCTCTCCATGACCTCCAAACAAGTATCCATGGTGTTTAGTGGCACCCTCACCCTCATGACTCCCCTTTCCCTCATAACTTCAAGAGGCAGGAATAATGTTCACTCGTTCTACCTCTGTGTCACTGTCTTGCAGTGCTTTTTTTGTGCCGGTACGCAACGGTACGGCGTACCGGCACCTTTTTTTTTTGCTCCCCCCGCCCCGTGCGTCCATGTCCCCCACGTAGTGCCAGCCCCCATTTCCGGCCGCTGCTGCTTCTCCTGTTGAGCAGCAGCGGCCGCTACACAAAGAAAAAGATTTTTTTAAAAAACTTCAAACCTGGCTGAAACGCGGCACCCCGGCACTGTAGACAGTGTATAATTATACTACAGCAAGAAGCCCTCACTGGATGCCCACCGGAAGGGTGGAAGGCCAGATTTAGGACTCAGGCTGTAAAAATACCAGCTAGGTTTAAAAATCTATGACTGGCTGAGCAAGGACTTGCTTTTCCTGCAAGTTAAGAATCTGCAAAAAGCAGGTCTGAACAATGAGTCTTAACACAACCAGGTATAACTTTCTAATTGAATATGGCACCTATAATGAACGAATAATGGGTAAGAGGGATAAAATGTTGTTCTTAAAATGGGGCTTATTTTCCATATTATGGCACACATATCATAAGATGATAGAAAAAGAGGAAGTGAAACTGATATGCTAAAAACAAGATGTTCTGGCAGAAGAGAAAAAAAAAACCACATGTTGAAGTTGCACAATATTTTGCAAGAGCTAGAACAGATAATTTTAGTATTAGGGAACAAGTTGTTTACAAAAACGGAAGCACAGATGGACACCACAGAGGTTGTGCAATATTAAGCAAAAAGTGTCCTGCCATAGACTCCTATTCAGACAAACTACTATAAAAGGGGTGAGATTTAGACAGAGAGTTGGAACATATCCCCAACGCATTTGAAGGAGGGCAGGGCTCTGTCCAATTAAACCCAGAATCTGTCTGATGAATGTACCTGATTAAAGTCTGATGTGCAAATAAACTCTTCATTCCAAATGATGATTTGTGGGCTTAACTTAATGATGAAAGGCTGTAAGTACAAATGCTTTTGCTGCTTCAGGCTATCTTTCACTGCATTGTATAACTTGTAATCTAAATCCAGTTTGTCATAAGGCTGGTATCTTTTTCCTTACACCTAACAATTCTCTTAGTGGCAATTTCTCTTAGAACTTCACAACCCTCTGATTACCCCAGTACTAGTGCTATTTAGAGATGGAGTCAGATTAAGGTCACTTTAGCCTTCTTGAGGGGTTCTAGACCCCCCCCAAATTATTTACATATGGTGACCCTCGAACGCTGTATTTTTACACGCTAATTTTTGCACACAGAGGGGATAAATCTATGTGTTCAAAAATTTATTTCCTGTCTTTCCATTTTCTTCTCTGTTCTTTTTCTGCCCCTCTCTTCTGTCCATCCTTTTGATTTGTGAGGTGTGTGCAGGTGAACGTTTGGGGTATGATTGGCGCATAATTACGCGGCCAGGAGACTGCGATCGTGTTTATGCTGTGAGTATTTTTCACGCTCAATTCTTTGGATCAGTCTTTATGCTGGCATTTCTTGCCTAATGATCCTTTGATTTTGGACGTTTTTCTGCTTCTTCCTATTCCTATTCCCCTCCTCTCCATCCTTCTCCCTTTCCTACCTCTGTCCGAGCCCTCATTCACTGCTCATTGCAGTTCTCGGACAGTACACTCCATCTGCCCTCCCGTATGTCCTGCGCTCTCAATTAGGATATCTCTCTGTCCTGCTTGCCCTCCCCAATTGCCCTGTTTTTATTGCCCTCCTCCTTTTCGTCTCACTTGCCTATTCTGGCTATCTTTGTACTTACTCTGATCTCTGTTCTTTCTCACTGCAGTTCTCTGAAATCATTCCGGTCTGTGTCTTTTCTGCACTTAACTACTGACAGCCCCCTTTTCCTGCCTATACACTGCTGTGATCTCCCTCTAAAAAGACCTGCGCTCTTTTTCTCAGCGCTGCACTTAAACCTCCGATTCTGCTTCTACCTTGTAAGAAATTGTCCCGCACTGTCTCTGTGAATGAAACCTTGGAATTCTTTAGTATCTTGTCAGCTGTTATGCACATTTCCTAGTTCTTTTAACAACTGCGTAGTTATTTTTATTTCCCCTTTTCAACTTCTGTTCCGCTCTGCGGACACCTCGCAGAACACGGACATGTCCACTTCCCCTTGCCCCTTCTTATGTGTTCTTTAACTCCGTTTGTTTTATGTTTTTATTTAATTCTCCTTATTCTGCCCGTTCCTCAGAGAGACTATTTCTCTATTTCTCATCTCTGTATTTTGGAAACACCTGCTTCCTCTCAACGAGAACTTGTCAGATTTTTTTTTTTACTGAATTTTCTCTGGCTTATAAAATTACAAATGCGCAGTACTCTTTCTTTCCCTGCGCCATACTATTAGGCCGTTGCCCCCCATTTCTCAGCTGCTCTGCTTGTGGGCGTTGTCCTTTTCTGACTTACTACTCTATTTCATTTTTTCTCAATATAAGTCCCTTTACGCTGAAATAAACAAGACTCATCACATTTGCCTGCTGTATTATCTTTTCTTCTTCCCTTCCCCCAGTTACGGGTTTCGTTTTCCCTCTATAGTTTTTTTATGCTGCAAAACACAGACTGGTAGATCTTATCGTAACCCACAATGTGGTTCTGCGTTTTTAACCTTGACTTTTCTGTGTGACCACACATGGCTCGCTTAGCTTCCTTTCTCTCTCTATTTCCTCTCTGTTACAAAAACCCTTACATTTCAGATTCTGTCTTTTTACAGCTTTGCTCTGAAACCCTTTTGTTACTATTGCGGTACATCCTTTTGTAATATGATTTGGTTTCCTGCCATTACAGTTAAACTACATCTGTATAATGGTTTTTCTAATTACTTTTACTTATAGGATTAATTAAGGGAACATTTACCTAATAATCCGTACTTGCATGCGTGGCCCCCCCTTAGGTTTTTGTTCTGTTATGGTCCAGTCAAAAGAGGGTGGTTTTCACTCCGGTATTTGGTTTTTGCCATTGTCTTTATGTGACATGATTAATATGCATATATTTCCTATACTTGTAGCATTTCCGGATGCAAGCTACATATGAAACCACAAAATTTGTTTTGCCGTTAAGAAGCTGGTGTTTTTAACCTTATAGTTTTCTGCATGTGCTATGCTGCTCATTTTTTTATTCCTGCTTTCCTAGCCATCCCTGTGTCATCTCCGTCTCTCCTTATTCTTTGTCCTCCTCTCAAGGCAACTGTCCCTGTGTTTTAGGGCCGTCCATTGTTTTTTTTTTTTCCTGTTCTGCTTTCATGTCTATCTGTCTGTAGATCTTGCACTCAGTAAGACCCAGGATTTCCTCTCTAGTGTCTCACGCCACTGCTTTCTCACTGCTTTTGGGATTTATTTCTGCCCGAGTCACATTTTTCTATATCCTTAGCTTCTCCATTTATAAATGCGTGTAATGAATTCCTTCTTAGATTTTGATGGTCGCCAGACCTCTCTTAAGAGAAATGAAGCTGTCTCGAATGCCTTTCTTTCTCTCTACTTCCTCGCTTATATCTTTATGATTATGTCACAGTTTTCGTTCATCCCTTGACCTTTACTTTCTAACCCTTTGGATATAATGCTATAGTGTCTGCCCTTTTAATGCATTTTCCTTCTAAAAATGGGTTTTCAATTGTGCTAAGTTTGATTGTTCAGCTTCTATAACAGAGGAAGGCTCAAGAGAATGCCAAAACAAAATACTTCTTAGCACATAAATTCAGTTGTAATCGTCTAGGAAGCCTTAGTCCGGAAACTAAAAATTAACCCTTACTTTACAGAATCAAGTGATATACTGGTAGTAATGAAATTTAGATTGCCGTTATTTTAAAGACACAGTAGAAGACATTAAAAATTTTTTTGCTTTGAAGGAGTTGCCGTATCAAGTGTAGAATTGACAGCTTTTATATGAACACAGAATGATTACGGCGGTCTATCTGAGCAAGTAAAATAGCAACGTAGTCATACTTCCTCACACATTAACTCCCTGCTTCCTTACATAATAGTTTCTAAGAACTTCTATATGTTTGATTTGATAAAATCCTATCCTGATTAATTATACCAGCATAAAGTTTTTATGTGCTGTTTAGTCCTATTTTCAGTAGCCGTAATGTCCGATGCTTGCAGTGAGCACTAAACTCAAATTAAGCACAGGAAGCACACTTCCCTTCTGGTTTTTATTTTCCTTTTCCTTTAACATCTGCATTAACATTAAATCCTTTTAACAATCTTCTGTAAACCCGTATATATCTTAACCACAATGTTTCCTCAGACTGTGCTGACTTCCTAGCCATGCTGAAACGGAATCTTATTCACAGATATGTGTTTTCTGCCTATGGATAGAACGGTAACTTTTCACCCCCCCTTCCCTCAAATGCTAAGCCTGTTCTGTTCGTCATCATTAAGCATTGTATTTGGACTGCTTGATTCAATATGTTATATACTGTAAACTTGAAGTTTATGATGACAGAATGACACGTTTTAATTTGCTTTTCTAACCTGCTTTGCAACACCCTTTCTGTCAAACAGGAACATGCAAGTTTCTATTAGTAACTAATAACACAGCCTTATTAAGGAACCATATTCAGAGCTGTAAAAGCATTTCAGTACAAGGGCCGTACAGCTGGAAACAGACAGAACAATAACTTATGTGCTTTTTCCAAATGATTGCTAGTCTTGATCTGACTCTAAATAATTCTATAGCTACCGGAAACTACAGGAAACCACAGATAATTTATCTGACTTTGAATATAAGTGCATAGTTTCCCCGTAGCCACTTTTAGCTACGCTTCCGGGTTTACTTTTCTCTGCATTAATCCCGTCTCTGCCACTTTCGACACCTTTCTGTCATACTCACTATATATGCAACTATTACTACGCTCTAAGTCTTCTACCTTTGTATTCTGTCTTTGTTAAAAGTCCTAAAAGTCCTGCACCGATCCTGACAGTAAGCTGCCGTTGTTACTGCTTCTCAGAGTGAATTTGTCACTTTTTCTGTACCCCCTCACTCCTGTCACAGCTTTGGCTGTAAGACTGTTAAACTTATCTCACTTCCACCTATACTTTCTTCTTGCAAAAGGTCTCTTGTCCATTATACAGCATTCTCCTGTCCCCTGTCTCTGTGACTTGTTTTTCTAAGCTATCTGGACTTCAGAAGCATGCTCTTCTCCTTCATGTACTGTCAGTACTTTATACTATAATTTATGGCTGGCTATCATAGTATACGGCCATCTTCCGGTTTGCATTACTCACTTTTTTATTGCTTTTGCGTGTTTAATCCACTGGGTGTCAAATAAAATATAACTAATGTTATTTCATAGTCGCTATTCTATTGCCTTGTCCTTGTTAATTGCTCCTGTATAGTTGCTACTGTGAAATGTATTCCTTTTTAATTTTCAGTTGTAATTTTAAATTTGTACTTGTCCTAGTAGCTGTTATCACACCCTTTTAATTCACAATTTGTTTTGGGACAATGTTATACTTTCAATTAATAATGCTTAAGGTTTGTCATTTATTTTCCTATCTGTTTGTATTATACTGCCCTAGATATGAGGGGATCTTATACACCCTTTAGATAATATTCTCATATGCTTTTGATCTCCGATACTCATATAGTTTTGGTTTCTTGTGCTCTGTTTTAATGGCGTACTCGTTTAAAAGAAATATAAGCTACAGCCCCTGCACCGTACTATCGTGTTAGTTTTTTCAGGATGCTTTTTAATACTTTTTAATCATCGGTGAGCCTGACTATATTATAACGTTATCTACAGGAAATACTGCACTTCCTCGTTTGCGTTGTGGTTTTCGTCCTCCGAGTGCATACAGCCTGCACTGGCTTATTTTAAACACTTGCAGTAATGACTTATGTTATAATGTTTCCGGATGAATATTTCCACGTCCTGAGAATGACAATCGCTTTTAAATAATATGGTTCTATAAAGAGTTAAATTGTGTAAGTCTTTATAACAAGTTTGATATGAACTAGGATGCAACACAGAAAGTCACATGAAATTACAATGGATTATTGTTACATTAACAGTTAGATAACCCCTTGTATAACTTATATGATAGTAGAACTATTATGTACTATATAGCAGCATTTCTTTGCTTTTACCTTAACAGATATGCATATAAAATATGTTTTACCTTTCCGGTTGAGAAGATGATGGCTGCGTACCAGGAGAATACAGCGTTGCTTAACTTCTTCAGTTATTTCCTGTTGGTTCTTTATAACCCAACCTTCTCTTTCCTTCTAATGCTGCAGCTGTTCTGTTTGTCATCATTTAGACATATCATTTCAGTCACTGACTAGTATGTATGTTTTATGCCGTATCATTGGAAGTTCTTGGTGTAAGAATCACATGTTTTAATTTGTTTTTTTCCCTTTCACCTGTTTAGCCACAAAAGCTTCCTGCCATTGCATTCGGGTTTATTTTATTTTTATGTCCCTTTTCTGAGTGTATATTTATGGGTATGAGCTTGTCATCTTTACACCACGATTCTGGTGTCCTGTTTCAAAATTTATTGATTTATATGCTTCTCTTATATTTAATATGTCTTTGTTAATATACATTTTCTTGCCTTTTGTTGAAATCGGTGTTTCCTTTCACTGGCTTGTTGGATGGAAAATTCTATTTTCCATTGCTGCATGACAAGTGATGTCTTTGGCATTTTTAGTTCTGGCTAATGTGTTCCAACTAATGACTTTTTTGTGACTGTGCCTTCCCCGAAGAGCTTACATTTGTTTTGTTTTGCCTTGGAATATTTCGTCTTTCTCTCTATTTTTCTACTACTTCTATAGTAATTTTCAGGGGCTTTTCCCTGGAACATACTATACTTTCTTATATACCAGTGTCACGCTATAACTATTGGGTTTGATATCGATGCCTGGGGCTTACATCCATCGAAGGTGGATGACGGTATCGCAATTATTAGATTTTAAGCAGAACCCCATTCTATTTTTGGAATGGCCTGCATTCACTGAATTGGACTATTGCCCATATAGAAGTTACCGGTACAGATGCGCGCTGGGGATATACAGAGACGTCTAAAATCCTTTAGTTGCAAATTTAGACAGGTTGACTGGGGCCCTAAATTTTTGTTCTCTTCTAGACGAATATTTAAGCATCTATTGGGGGTTAGCGACAAAATGGCGAGTGTATTCCCATATATGGCGAGTGTATTCCCATATTTCTAACCGGCGAAAACCAATTAGATCGCTGCCCTTTAATTTTAGAGAACTTATTTTCGCTGTTCGCTAAAATCTTTTTTTGGAGTTTTTGCTTCCCCCACTTTTGGGGTTTTCAATATGGCGAGTGTTATCCCATATCCAAATTCATGGCGAGTGTTATCCCATGTGCGATCCCAGGCGAGTGTAGTCCCATCACATGGCGAGTGTTATCCCATGTCAAAATTCATGGCGAGTGTTATCCCATGGTCAATTTCTATAGAAGCATACTCTGGAGGGCAGTATTTTTAGAGTAGGTTATATATAGTAAGTGACACAACTGACTCCTGCACTATTCTCATGTTCATGGCTATCATTTCTTTGTTAATATAACCTGCGGCAAAAGCATTGAGCTTTCCGCCAATTAGTAATTTATGTTTTAGGTTCCGCCAATGGGACGCTCTTGAAGACGCGTGAGTATAAGTGTTTTTGTTATACGCATGATGCATGTTCTTTTGTTTAGATAATTTTCCCGTGCATGGTTTTGTTTAGTTGCCCCTGTTATAGACCTCAGCATTTTGATTTGAACCATCTCACTTGTAGATATTGCATTATATTGAATACACTCTTCTATGAGTTCCTATGTGAATTGTCTTCCCCCTATTTCTGATCCCACTATGCCCACTTCCTCGTCCCCTACTCCCTTGGAAAGAGTCCTTAATTTCTTTCCCGCTGATAGAAAAGAACTTACCCGGTTATGTCAAACCTGGCATACCGCTTGGTCCGCTAAGGATCAAGGACTGGAATGGCCATCAAGGGGCTCATTTGATCAGGGCAAACTCCAAGCCTTGGTCTGCTACAATGAGTCCAACAAAACGGGAAAATCTAGGGATAAACATTTAGCTGCCATTAACAAATTCATACTTATTGCACGAAACCAGCACGATAGAGCTCTGGGTAAGTCAGATACCGATCAAGCCCCCTATCAAGATCCTGTAGCACCTACAGCTCCACCACCTTATGATGCTGCTACTGCTGCAAGTACTACCAAGTTGTTACCATGTGCAGTGGGATATACCCCAATACCCCCAGGATATTGTGATAAACCTGACACAAATCCTCAGCTACAGATTTCTCAGGGATCTCAGACAGTGACACCCCCGCTGCCTGCAGTATCTCCTGCTCCTATGATATTTGACCCACCTACTACCGTGCACATCGCCGGTGTTGTTGATCTATCTCTTCCCTCATCACAAAAAAACTCAATTCCAATATCTCAGGGGTCAGTACAAACTCAGACGCCTTTAACCCCTTCAACAATCCCAGTGGCCCAACCAGTAGCCCTGATTTCGGCCCAATTACCCACTGTTACCTCTGCTCCAACGATGCAAGCAACAACCCAGACGCTAACCCCACCACCGCCTCATGTATATCGTACTCTTGGAGGCTATGAGATGGAGATACCCCCTCCCATTATTGAGCAATATCCTTGTGTCCCGAACCCATCAGTTCCGGCCACCGTCCAGTACCCTGCTATCAGTCAAATTGACGTAGCTGCCCAGACCTCCACCTACCCTAGCCTAGGATCCGGGTTGACTTCACACATGACCACCCAAACGACTACCTACCCACATATGGGACACACAACTCAGACATCACCTCCACCACTACCTTTGGACTCTTCTGTCCAAACTGGTCCCTTGCCAGCTGAATCCCTACAGTCTATCCTGTCTCAATTACGACAGATGGGTTTCATTCCATGTAGTCCTGCTACACAGACACGGGCTATTTGTCAGGAACTCTATGATCGGGGTTTCATTAAACCACCCCCTGCTCCAGTGAACCCTTCAATGCCCATTCTAGAACCTCAGTGTTCTATTCCTCCTAGATGGGACACGTTAGGTGCACGGCCAATGCGTCCCTTGGTACTCCCAGCCAAACCAGCTAATAAGGAGCGACCGAAGGTTAGACTCTCCCCATTAGACGAAGCATGGGAAGTTTTAAAACAACAACTCCCCACAAAATCGGACATAGAGGATATTCGAAACGAGCCTCCTCCGATGTTCCATTTCTCCTCTTTTTCAGATAGTGAAGTAATCCCTTCCCTTGCAGACGATTCACCTCGTTTCACGTTACCTAATACCCCAGTCCCCTCGGAAGAACAATACGATCACACATTGGCTAGTATGGGAGATGGCCTCGCGTTTGTTTCAGAAGGACTTCGTTCCTTACACAAGTCCCTGACAACGCAACCGCACCCTGATACCCCGGACACCGTGGTATCTGTTGCACCAAAATCTGAGTTTCCTCAACAACATGATGTTATTTCTCATCATACTAGACAGCGCCATCCTCACAGTTATCTTACTGATGAAGGATCTAGCCGCTGCCTTGCGGTTATTGACAATTCCCCACACCCTACAAGTTTGAATATCAGTACAGAACCCATCCTATCTGGTCCACCTAGCACACCCGCCCAATATGTGGCATTACATGAAAATTCATGGTATTATGTTCAACCATGGATTGATAATCTTGCAGGATGGTCTGAGGCGCTCCAGCCCCAGTCCGCCCTCTTCCCACGTGAAGGATCTTTACGATCAGACAAGCTTTCACTTGTAAGAGATCTTATTTATGATCACCCCGACCCCCATTGGGATCAGAAAACAACCCTTTACCTAATCCAAGGTCTTCAGGTTTGGAAAAAGTACGAGAATCAATTTCCCCCAACCGCATCAATCGATCTCCTTACATCTTCATTGATTAAACCCTTTGAAAAAGTAAAACTTTTTCCCTTGTTAAATAAAATGTCAGGTGGTGTTCCTCATACGGAGTACACTCCACTTTCAGCAGTTGAATTAAATAGCCTCATACTGCAACTCCCGGATATTACATTAGGAGGTAACCGATGGTTAAAGAAATTTCAGGACATTACACTAGGGACCACCCTGTCAGTTGGAGACATGAAAGCGCTTTTGGGCAGAACCCCACACGCTAGTATCACTGACATATTCACTCAATCGGGCTATGCAAAATTTGCCACCGATACTCAGTATGATGGCAACCCTTTGACAGAAATTCAGACCAAAGTATTCCAGGAAATCCGGACCATGTATCCGACCCTTAAAGACTTTTCGGTTATCACTTCCCAAAGATGGGAAATGGATTCAGAGCCTATTGAGGCCTATTTACTCAGACTCCAAGACCTCTATAAGGAAGAAACAGAGGAAAAATTTGACTCTGATAATGCCCTCCCAGTATTCTACCATTTACTGAAGGGAACCTTACCTTCAGAAATTAAACTTAAGTTAGAGAACACCGTGGGTCTCCAATTAGAAAAATGGCCTAAAATTCGTGAACACATCCTTCATCATTGCAGACGACTTATTAAAAGCAAGCAAAATGAAGCCCAACATCGTAAGACAGTACACACTAACTTGGAGGTGCTACAGACTGAAGATCTCAAAGAGAAAAGAGCCTCTAAGAGCTCTGACACCAATACCAATACTCCTAACACTTCTCCCCCTGTTATTGTTATGTATGCTGATCAACGCTATGACAATAACACCCGAAATCAGGGCCCACGGCCCTACCGCCCAGACCGTAGAATTGATTACCCTGAAGAAAGAGGTCGTCGCTCTCAACCCCAGCGAGGTCCCCCAAGGGGCCCTCTTGGAGATACTAGGCGACAACGAGACTATCGTTCCTGGCCTAGCCCTGATCGCTATCCTGATGTGCTCTGTTATCGCTGCCAACAATACGGTCATTATGCTGCTGAATGTCTTCAGACACAGCCATATAGATTTAGAAAATCGCAGATCCGTCAAAATCCCCCTGAACGGCAGTCATTCCCTTTATGGAACCCGGATCAACACCGTCCGCAGTGACCACAGATTTAGGGATCAATATTACCCACCCCATAATGACTAGGCGTAATCCGAACACGATTTGATTTTGTTGCTCTCAGTTACTCAAAACTACTCGGCTCCTCATTTAGTATCCGGTAACCATTTCTCTGTATATGTGTTGGTTTGATGTTTCTGTTTCCATTACAGGTAACATGTCTTTATTTTATATTCCTCTAGGTTTAATAGCAAGTGTATATTTATGGTACCATACAAATGACCTAACTAAGTCAGCAAGTTATTTATTTATTTATTTGCTTTTATGCATACCTTCCCTGGGGAGTTCTTATCAACTGCAGGGATGAGCGATCCCCGAAGGATGTTCATTTTATATATATACCTGTACTGACTTATTTATGCCATTTTACTTTATACGGGATCCCTTTTAAATAAAAGCTGTGTATTGCTCATTGTTAAAATGTTTTCTGCTTTAACTGTTACGCTGTTTACATTCACTTCTTTAGTTTTTTCATGAATATAAAGCCTTCATTTTTGAAATCTCTCTATGGTATGTGTGATATCTGAAAGCTTTTCATTATTTCCTTGTCTAAGAAAGAAGCAATATTTAATAACCATTATCCGTTTTATGGAATAAATGCGAGAAATGTTCCCTTGAACTGGCCATTTGGGGGAACATTTTGCGCTGATCATAGATTTTGTAGTATTCTTGAATTGAGAATTGGTGAAGCTTTCAGTCATAAATAAGGAAAATTATGCATTCAACTTTCTGATTCCTTTCTATTTAAAACAGTATGCTTTGTGTATTTAACTAACACCTTGCTTCAACTAACTCTTGCCACGTGGTGATTTTGTCTTGAAGCGATATGCTTCTTCCTACTTCTTTGTCTGATTGAAAAAGGGTTACTTAAACTCTATGTGAAGGTCAATAACTTTTGAATGTTTTTTTCATTTGTCTTTTTCAAGGAACCTTTTTCTTGCATTGCCATCTGAATATGCCTTGTTACAATTCAGATATATCATATTTTGTTTTATTTTTATTTTTCTTTTAAGCCTATTTTTATCTTACACCCTTCAGGGTGCTTTTTTTTAAATATTTTAATCTTTTTTTAATTTTTTTTTTAATTTTTTTTATTCTCGATACTTTGTTTCTTACCATGCCTCCTTCCTGGCCCCCATTTATACCCACGACCCGCCTCCTAACCCCTTGTCTAATTCTTGTATTTACGCAATAGTTCTTCATGACTCCCGCTACCATTATGATTACTTCCAATAAATTAACCACATAAATAGCACTGTTTAAGTTTTGCCTTTCCCCAGATGGATACAGGAATTCCGTTGACGTCCCTCACCGAGGAGACGACTGCTAGCAAACAAGAGCTACCCGATAATATATCTGATCTGAAGGCTATATTGCAGCAAAGAATCGCTAGCATAAAGGACAGATGCACAGACCCCAACATTACCCGGTGTGAGATACGAGACATTATTGAGTGTGAGTTTCAACAGATACATCGATTGGTCCATGAGCGAAAGAGATAGGCTCTCCACTTACTGGAGTTGCAAGAAGCTTTGGCCTCTACCCTTCTTTCTGACTCATCTAGCCCGTAAGTCCTGCTGGCCTCCTGCAGCTGAGGGCCCAACCCTTGGTGAATGTTAGTCATCGCAGGTGAAGATTCCATACCTATTGGCGATCGATTTCAATGCATTGACTATTTTTGTGCACTATAATCCTAACCCTCCATACCTCAATAACTTGAACAATCAACATCATCTCTAAATTTTAATTTGTACTCTTTTCTTTTGTCCCATATACTTTACCATTGTTATTTGATCATCTCATCATAATAATTACCTATCTGTCTTGCACATTATGCAAGCCAGAAGTGGGGATATATTATGCAAATCCCAATTCCTAGTATTAAGATACAGTTATTTTGCTTATTCCTTTGCCAGCCTCTGACTCTTAATGGACTAATTATGATTGTGCATGCCTAGAATAAAGACATGGAAAGATCCAAGTTTGTACACCACAAGTACGTCTTCAAGATCTATCCAGGTCCAAATGATGTTAGATCCCCCAAGGTTGTGGCAATAATCTTTACACCTTGCAAACTACTGGACCACAAGTCTTGGGTCCATGTGCAAGATATACGTGTTTACTCAGCCGCAGAACCAGATGTTACCAGCCTAACCATCTTAAGACCAGTCACTTCCTTCAGCAAGCCAGCCTGAAAATCCAGCCCTGTTAGATCTTCCAGATTCTTCAGCGCTTCCACCGCCTCAACCATGATCGATGAAAGAGAGTTCAGAACTGATACTTCATTTGAGATTAACTGTTGCTGTCTATGGACATTATAGATTCATATTTTGTTTTATTTTCCAGTTTAGCAGCAATCCTGTCTATATATATTGAAAAGGTTTTATTTTTATTTTCCTATTATTTCCTTTATTGTTCTAATTGTTTTTCTAAGAGTTTCCCCGTTATTTCTGTTTATGTAATACAGGTGTAAACCCTGTTTGTATCAACCTGTTATGCAATTGTTTAACTTTGGTATAGGCTTACTTAAGCTGCATGTCTTTCTGTAGGTTTGACTAAGCTCCAAGTGGGGTAACGGATATATAAAATGCTTCCCATACTTCCAGGTCATTATGCATATGTCAATATCCATGCATGACCTTTGTTAATATAAATTTTCCTAGGATTGGCTTAATCAAAACCACTGTTCCTTCCGAGGACCACTGAGATAGATACATTAGATTATCTCCCCATGTACTATGCAACAGATACAATAGAAGTCATAGCAAGACCTGAAAGTATTTATTAGTATGATCCACCTTAAATTGCTATTACCCACATACCTATACTTCATGAGATTTTGCAGATGAACTCATGGATTTGTCCCATTCATAAAACCTCTCTCACTACAGGTTTGAGTTAGCCTTAAGAGGGGTAACATCAAGATTAAGGCCCAAGGGATTGGGTAATATAAAGGGAATTCCATATGCCCAAATAATATATCACCTGAGAATGAAGTTTCCTATCTTGCACCATACCTTCTAACAATTTGTAAGACCAAAACTCCCCCTCTCGTTTGATAGCTTACCACCTTCTGGAATGGATGATGACGAGCTTGACGAGCTTTGTGTCACCCCTCTCCAGAGGGGGTGACAAGTGGGGAATGTATAATTATACTACAGCAAGAAGCCCTCACTGGATGCCCACCGGAAGGGTGGAAGGCCAGATTTAGGACTCAGGCTGTAAAAATACCAGCTAGGTTTAAAAATCTATGACTGGCTGAGCAAGGACTTGCTTTTCCTGCAAGTTAAGAATCTGCAAAAAGCAGGTCTGAACAATGAGTCTTAACACAACCAGGTATAACTTTCTAATTGAATATGGCACCTATAATGAACGAATAATGGGTAAGAGGGATAAAATGTTGTTCTTAAAATGGGGCTTATTTTCCATATTATGGCACACATATCATAAGATGATAGAAAAAGAGGAAGTGAAACTGATATGCTAAAAACAAGATGTTCTGGCAGAAGAGAAAAAAAAAAACCACATGTTGAAGTTGCACAATATTTTGCAAGAGCTAGAACAGATAATTTTAGTATTAGGGAACAAGTTGTTTACAAAAACGGAAGCACAGATGGACACCACAGAGGTTGTGCAATATTAAGCAAAAAGTGTCCTGCCATAGACTCCTATTCAGACAAACTACTATAAAAGGGGTGAGATTTAGACAGAGAGTTGGAACATATCCCCAACGCATTTGAAGGAGGGCAGGGCTCTGTCCAATTAAACCCAGAATCTGTCTGATGAATGTACCTGATTAAAGTCTGATGTGCAAATAAACTCTTCATTCCAAATGATGATTTGTGGGCTTAACTTAATGATGAAAGGCTGTAAGTACAAATGCTTTTGCTGCTTCAGGCTATCTTTCACTGCATTGTATAACTTGTAATCTAAATCCAGTTTGTCATAAGGCTGGTATCTTTTTCCTTACACCTAACAATTCTCTTAGTGGCAATTTCTCTTAGAACTTCACAACCCTCTGATTACCCCAGTACTAGTGCTATTTAGAGATGGAGTCAGATTAAGGTCACTTTAGCCTTCTTGAGGGGTTCTAGACCCCCCCCAAATTATTTACAACAGCCATTAGGCATTGGCTGTTGCCCCGCAGCCGCTCCTCCTCTTGCCTCTACGTCACTACGCTCCTCCGGGGTTTTCCTCCAGGGGCAGTGACGTAGAGGCAAGAGGAGGAGCGGCTGCGGGGCAACAGCCAATGCCTAATTGCTGTCTACAGTGCCGGGGTGCCGCGTTTCAGCCAGGTTTCAATTTTTTTTTTTAATCTTCTTTTTCTTTGTGTAGCGGCCGCTGCTGCTCAACAGGAGAAGCAGCAGCGGCCGGAAATAGGGGCTGGTGCCGCGTGCGTCGCGACTTCGCGCCGTTCGCGGGAAACTTGGCAGGGAGAGGGAATCCAACAGAGGGAAGGATTGGGGAGAGAGAGAAAGAGGGAAACCAACAGAGGGAAGGATTGGGGAGAGAGAGAAAGAGGGAAACCAACAGAGGGAAGGATTGGGGAGAGAGAGGGAAACCAACAGAGGGAAGGATGGGGAGAGAGAGGGAAAAACAGATGGAAGGATTGGGGAGAGAGGGGAAAAACAGATGGAAGGATGGGGAGAGAGAGGGAAAAACACAGATGTAAGGATTGGGGAGAGAGAGGGGAAAACAGATGGAAGGATGGGGAGAGAGAGGGAAAAACACAGATGGAAGGATTGGGGAGAGAGGGAAAAACAGATGGAAGGATGGGGAAAGAGAGGGAAAACAGATGGAAGGATGGGGAAAGAGAGGGAAAACAGATGGAAGGATGGGGAGAGAGAGAGGGAAAACGGAAGGATAGGGAGAGAAAGAGGGAAGACGCTGGATGGAAGAATGCAGAAAGAAATAGGGGAGACACTGGAAGGATGGGGAGAGAAAGCAGAGCTGCTGGATGGAAAAGGGGAATAGAGAAAGACTGGAGAATAAGAGGAAGGGGCATGGGGAGAATAAGGGTGAGGAAAAGATGAAAAGCCACAGGTAGATGAAGGAAATTAAAGAATGGATAGTAAGAATGAATTAAATCTGGTCAGAGAGAGAGCCTGAAAAATATTGAAGAAAGCAATGAAAAAGGAGACAAAAATGACAAATGGCACAGAAGAGTTAAGCGAAAACAAAGAAAGGAGAATCGCAGACTGGGACCAATATGGAAAGAAAAACAGTCACCAGACAACAAAGGTAGAAAAAAATCATTTTATTTTCATTTTAGTGTTTGTAATATGTCCAATTTGAGAATTTACATTGGCTGTCTTATTTTGCACTGGGTATACTGGAGCTGTAAGAGCTTACAGAGATTATTTATAATGAAAAAAAATCACGTTATTTTTTTCTCCTATAGTACTGTAATATTTTCAATGATGTCTGTTTATATGCGCCATGGCTGGTATAGGGGGTGTGGTTAATGTGGGTGTGGCTATCATAGGGGTGGAGCCATGTGTGGTGACCCCGCCCATAATGAGTACCGGCACCTTTTTTTCTACAAAAAAAGCACTGCTGTCTTGAAAAATGGTGGTACCTGACACTGCAAAGTGCATCGAGGTCAGTCTGCCAGATTCTATTTGGTAGAATGACCCCATGCGCTATGCCCCATGATACATCACTTGGTTCTTGGGGACAGGTGCTGCCATTTTTCAGGATGGTACATGGGGGGCCACAAGGAGGAGGTGGGCATGCAGAGGACACCAGGGATATTTGGAGGGGAGACCAGGGGGTTGCAAAGTCATCTCAAGGAGGTGAGAGATCAAGAGGGTTGGGGGATCATCTCTTGAAAAATTAGGGTGCCAATATTTTATGGGGGGAGGAGGAATTGAGTAGGGTTGGGGTGCTGCTAGACTACAAGGGGTCTTTGGGTGCCAATCCAAAAGCTATGTCAGGGGCAGGAAATTTGGGTTAGGATGAGGATTGCTAGACTTCCACGGATTTAAATTTTTTAATGTTGGGTGGGGGGAGGCTTGGGTCAGGACAGGGAGCATTAAAATTCCCTCAATTAACCTTTCTATGCTGCCTCAAACCTATCTCATGTTGTGCTTGCGTAAAAGAGATCAGTGCACAGCTTAGACTTCTTTACATTGCTGCAAATTAACAGGTAACTTCCTTACCACACTCTTTAATATGCTCTGCACTGAGGTATAAAGCATGAGTTAACTTCAGCGCTGAAACCCTTTCTGTGTTGTGTGGCCAGCAACAAGCGCATGGGCTGTTAACTGCACACTTCTGCCCGCAGTAGCTTTCTGCATTGGTCTTAAATACCAGTATTACTAATTAGGGGATAACTCTTTTAATTCCAGAGTCACTTTTAATATCTATTACACAAAGACTCCAGTATTTTTTTCATATCACAAAAACGTTTTATTGTATTGCAATGCCCACTAACCTCAACAGCACTGCTACCTAATGTTAAAACCTCACACATTCATTCCTCCACTCACCTTGCACCACCTGTATTTGAATACAAAACAACTGGTTTTACATTTTAAACTGCATACTTATGCTGTTTCTTATTTTACATATGTTTTACCATACTTATACATTATATCATGCACAAATGATCAGAACTCAGTCCTGCCAGCTAGATAGTCCTTTTCCTACAGACGCCACGCCTTCCGCTTGGACGCTGTAAAAGTGTTTCCACGTAAACGCTGGATGACTGCTCTTCATGGAAAAACACTGTATGTCTATTGACCCTCCATTGGCTGATTAAATACGCCACCTCCAATCATCTGTATGCATCACAATACAAGTGCTGTGTGCTCGATGACTAACTCAACAGTCCACCATATCTGTTTCATATTGTGCCAGTTCCCCAATGCAGGACCGCATTTCACAAATCTTCCTCAGGAGGAACCACCATCAAATTTCTTCTACATATCAAATGGCTGCATGCCGGATTGAAACTCCCTCAGGGCTGAGCCACAGACGCCGCACATTTCCTGTTGTTTTTTTTGGTTGCTGCCACACACCGGGCAGAAATTTTCAGCAATTGTCTACAATGACACCTGGCTCTTTTTCTTGGGTGCTGACCCTTAAGGTGGACTCTAGCATCAGGTAACTGATTTGGATTATTCTTCCCAATATGCATCACTTTGTATTTCTCCACTTTTAAATTTCAGATGCCATTTGGATGCCCAGTCTTCCAATTTCCTAAGGTCTTCTTCCAATTTTGAATATTTTTGTGTCATCTGCAAATGCACTCACCTCACTTGTTGTTCCGATTTCCAGATCATTTATAAATATGTTATATAGCACCTGTCCTAGTACAGATCCCTGCGGCACCTCATTATTCACTCTCCTCCATTGAGAGAAATTACCATTTAACTCTACCCTCTGCTTTCTGTCCAATAACCAATCCACAACAGAACATTGTCTCCTGTCCCATGACTCTTTAATTTTCTCAGGAGTCTTTCATGAGGAACTTTGTCAAAAGCTTTCTGAAAATCTAGATACACTACATCAACAGGCTCACTTTAATCCATGTTTATTCACGCCTTCAAAGAAATGAAGCAAATTGGTGAGGTAAGACTTCCCTTGGCTGAATCCTTGTTGACGCTATCCCATTAAACTGTTTATCTATGTTTTCCATAATTTTATTCTTTATAATAATTTCCACTATTTTGACCAGCACTGACGTCAGGCTTACCAGTCTGTAATTTCACCGATCACCCCGGAACCCTTTTTAAAAATAGGTGTTATATTGACCACCCTCCAACTTTCAGGTACTATGGAAGATTTTAACGACAGGTTTCAGTTCATAACAGCAGATCAGCAATTTCACATTTGAGTTCTTTCAGTACCCTCGGGTTCATGCCATCCAGTCCAGTGACTTAGTACTTTTTAATTTGTTGATTTGTCTCAGTGCGTCTTTCAGGTTCAGCGAGATTTCTTTCAGTTCCTCTGCATCATCACCTTTGAAAGGTACAGGTAAATCTCTTACATCTTCTTCTGTAAAGGCCGAAGCAAATCATTCATTCAGTCTCTCTGCAATGGCCTTGTCCTTCCTGAGTGTCCCTTTTGCTCCTTCAATGATCTAACGATCGCACGGATTCCCTCTCAGGTTTTCTGCTTCTGGTGTACCTGAAAAAGTTGTTACTGTGAGCTTTTGCCTCTGCGACAAGTTAGTCTTCATATTCACTTTTAGCCTTCTTTATCAATGCTTTGCATCTAGCTTGTCAGTGTTTATGTTGCTGCTTATTTTCTTCATTCAGGTCCTTTTTCCATTCTTTGATGGATGTTTTTTAGCTATAATAGCTTCTTTCACTTCACCTTTTAACCATACTGGCTCTTGTTTGCCCTTCTTTCCACCTTTGTAAATATGTGGAATGCATCTGGTCTGGGCTTCCAAGATGACATTTTTAAGCAACGTCCATGCTTGTTTTAAAGTCCTAACCTTTGTTAAAGAGAAGGTAGAAGGACCAGATGCAATTTTTCCTCATTTTGTCATTGTCGCCCTTTTAAAAATTATATGATGCTACAATAGATTTTCTTTGTGCCTTCACTCCAGATATTAGCTCAAACTTGATCAAGTTATGATCACTGTTTCCCAGCGGATTCAACATCGTCACCTCTCGTACTATGCCCTGCATTCCACTAATGGCTCCCCCTCTTGTTTGTTCCTGGACCTGTTGCTGCAAGAAGCAGTCATTTATTATGTCTAGGAATTTTACCTCCCTAATGCCCCCTGATGTAACATTTATCCAGTCAATACTAGGGTAATTGAAATTTCCCATTATTATAATGTTGCCCAATTTGCCAGCTTTCCTAATTTCTGTAAACATTTCTTCACCTGTCTGTTCATTCTGCCATGGCAGACAGTACTGCAGCCCTACAAGAATACCCCTTCCCTTTACATATGGAATTTCTAGCCATAATGGTTCCACGCTGCTATCTGTTTCATGTAGAATGTTTATTTTATTTGACTCAATTTCCTCTTTAACATATAGTGCAATACCCACCTCCAAATTAATCCACTCTATCATTGTGATATAATTTGTACCCTGTTAACTCAGTGTCCCATTGATTGTCTCCTTCCACCAGGACTCAGAGTATATAGCACTAAACAAAGAGGTAGATATAATAGGCATCTCAAACTCTCCCATCTTATTTTTTAGGCTTCTAGCATTTGTATACAGACACTTCAAATTGTGTTTTTCCCTTGCATTTACAAGCTGCTTAGAATTTGATATGCATCCTTTACTCCACTCTCCCCTTAAACACTCCTGGCTTTCTTTCACCATTATTGAAACCTTTCTATTGGGATTCCCTAAATGTCCTGTTTCAATAGTATCCTTCAAGGATCGAACCATGTGACCCTGGGCAACTGTCATCTTTCCATTCCCATTGTAGTTTAAAAGCTGCTCTATCTCCTTTTTAAATGTAGCACCAGCAGCCTGGTTCCATCCTGGTTAAGGTGGAGTCCATCCTTTCAGAAAAGGCTCCACCTTTCACAGAATGTTGCCCAGTACCTAACAAATCTAAATCCCACATCCCTGCACCATTGTCAAACCACGCATTGAGACTTCAGAGCTCTGCCTGCGTCCTAGGTCCTGCGCGTGGAATGGGGAGCATTTCTGAAAATGTTATCCTGCAAGATCTGGATTTCAACTTTCTACCTAAGAGCCTAAATTTGGCTTCCAGAACCTCCCTCCCACATTTTCCTTTGTCATTGCTACCCACATGTATCAAGGCAGCTGGTTCCTCCCCAGCACTTTCTAAAAAGCAATCTAGGTGACACAAGCTTTTTGTGTAGCATGGTAAGTGTCAGAGAGGAGGTGGTAGTGCAACTGGCAAGACACAGAGCATCCCATGAGTACAGCAGGTAATGGTCTAACCTCAGTTCTAGCTCCAGCAGCAGCAGTGGTTCCCAATGAAAGAGAGAGAGAGAGAGAGAGAGAGAGACTCATAAACCATAAGAGGCAGGGAGGAATTTTAAAGTGCTTAAGGATCAGTTTTATGCAGCATGTATTGCTTTCAGAAGGCAATTGGTACTGGAAAGCTAAGGAACATATTTTGAACAATTCAATCTGTATAATTTTGCATAAAATAAAGAAATGGTTGGAAATCTCTCTCTCACACACACATATATATCTCTGTATGTGACCTCTCCCTCCAATCACTGAAGTCTTGGTATGCTGTGACCCTTTCCTCCAGTCACTAAAGCAGGGGCGTAGCCAGCCTTCCGTGGGAGAGGGGTCCGAGCCCGGGGGGAGGGGGCACATTTTAGCCCTCCCCCCGGCGCCGCCCCCCCACCGCCGACATTGCCGCCCCCCCTCCCGCCGCGAACCCGCCTCCGCTGCATCCTACCTTTACTTTTGCTGGCGGGGGATCCCACTCCCCGCCAGCCGACGTCTTCTTCTTAGTCGCTTCCCGCTCTTCAATTTGTTTGCTGACGTCCTGCACGTTGTACGTGCAGTACGTCAGACTCAGAGAACAGAACTGTTCTCTGAGTCTGACGTCCTGCACGTATAATTACGTGCAGGACGTCAGCAAACAAATTGAAGTGCAGGAAGGACTGAGAAGACGTCGGCTGGCGGGGAGTGGGATCCCCCGCCAGCAAAAGTAAAGGTAGGCGGCGGCGGGGGCGGGTTCGCCGGGAGGGGGGTCCTGGGGTGAATCTGCGGGGGCCCCGGCCCCCTCAGGCCCCACGTAGCTACGCCACTGCACTAAAGTACTGGAAGCGCTGGCTTCAGAAGCCTTAGTCACAGGATCAGTTCATAAGACAAGGACACAGTACATATCAGTCTCTTTCTATGTCCTCTAGCCTTGTGAGTCTTCCATCTTGGCTCAGAGCATGGCACATTGCTGTACACCTCTCCTCCAGGAAAGTGGACTCTCTTTTCAGCAAACTTTCTTTTAAGCCCAACAATCAAACTTCAATAGAAATGAGGAAATCCACTTCCTTAGCCAAGCCCTCGGCCTCTTCCCCCAGTGAGATGGCAGGCAAAATACCCTGATGCTCACGGGATACCATTTTGCATCATCGTTCCAGGTCTAATTGAAGCCAGCATCAAAGGTGGGGACACATTGCATTGAGCAAATGATTGCACTGGATGACCAGTGACTGCAGGTGATTGAGACCATGCCCCTTGATATGGAGCATGTGGTAGGCAATATTTTTTTTTAACAGTGGCTGCTGGTTAAGAAATTCAGCTATGTGACCGAGTATGCCAATAGTAGCTATACTGATAAAGTGATGAGGTGCTGGCACTACTCAAAGAGTAGAAATATTCAGCTGCTATCTAGATGGATTATGTGGATAGACTGAGGACAGCCCTTTTGCTAAGCTAAGTTATCCAGAAAGTTCTCTGGGTTTTAGTACTGCAAATCACCACTACCCAGATAACGCCATTTTCTGCCACTGGACCATGCTGAGATTATCCAGATAGTGCTACCCAGTGGCACTAAATGGATAAGTCCTTTTAAATATTGAACCCATGGGGTTTAAGAAGCTATTGAATCTCTTAGCAATTACCAAGTGCCCTCCAGGATAATATCACCAAAGCTAACTAATTCCAGACGCCCAGGAACCTCAAAACATGTCAAGTGTTGACAACACTTAGAATGCTGACTGGCCTACTGAACTTCAATGACCAAATATTTAGGGATAATCCCCTTCACTAGATACCAATGCTCAAACGTGTAATTAAACTCTGGAATTTGTTGCCAGAGAATGTACATAAGAACATAAGAGTAGCCATACTGGGTCAGACCAATGGCCCATCTAGCCCAGTATTCTGTTTTCCAAACAGTGGCCATGCCAGGTCACAAGTACCTGGAAGCCCAAATCCTGGCAACACTCCATACTACAAATCCCAGGGCAAGCAGTTGCTTCCCATGTCTGTCTCAATAGCAGACTATGGACTTTTCCTTCAGGAATTTGTCCAAACCTTTTTTTTAAACCCAGACAATCTAACCACTGTTACCACCTTCTCTGGCAAGGAGTTCCAGAGCTTAACTATTCGTTGAGTGAAAAAATATTTCCTCCTTTTTGTTTTAAAGTATTTCCATGTAACTTCCTCGAGTGTCCCCCAGTCTTTGTACTTTTGGAACGAGTAAAAAATTGATTTACTTCTACTTGTTCTACACCACTCAGGATTTTGTAGTAAAAGCAGTTAGCTTAGTGGGGTTTTAAAAAGGTTTGGATTACTTCCTAAAGGAAAAGTCCATAGACTATTTAATCCACTGCTTATTTCTAGAATACATTGCAATAAGAGCCTTATTGACTACGGAGGTTATCTCATAACTCACCAAATGTCCAAATATGCCAACTGTTAGTATGGCTCAGGGGACTGAATGTATATATAATCATTGATTACCTCCAGCCAACCAGTAGTATCGAATGGTGCTCATGCATATAAACAAACTGGGGTACCTCATTGATTTATGTTAATTAAATGCGGACCCCAGTAGAAGAGCACTAAAAACTTTCGAATGTACTACTGTTCAATTAGTTCAAAAATTAAACATTATTGCAATAAATAAGCAAATAATGCACCAAAGTTACTTAACTTGCGGGCTCCAGACTGTATCATACTGTTTTCTAAAGCTGGAGCTTCCCGGGTTTCACCATAACATTGTGAAACCTTACTGGCAACTCCGATACCGTTGTGTGCCCGACAGGACCCTGTTTCGCGGTCTCTTGCTTTGTCAAGGGCATCAATATCTAAAAAACGGAAACGAAATTGTAAGTATTAAAAACAACTTAGTTGACATTTACTTGCTGAGCATACCTGGCAACTAGACTCACAGTATCGACGGCTGATATCGGTATACCGCCAATCAAAAATGGCGCTGGCGTTATAGTTATAGCTATCTAGACTCCACCCATAAAGGCTACGTCATCAACAGCTAATCTAAGGTGATGTCAGTATATCACCAATCAGAATGGCGCTAATGTTTTGGATATAGCTATCTAAACTCCACCTCTAAAGGCTATGTCGTGGACAGCTAATCTGAAATTAAAAGAAACAGTTCCAGTGAAGATGAGCGTTCAGGCCATATGGCTCAACTGTGTTCAGACGAAAAATCCATTGTGTTTCTCTCTGTAATAATAATCTATTAATATTACCTCCGCGGGCATTGGGTAAAATACAGTCAATCACCATACATCTTAAAGATTCCGTGGAGTGCTGGTTCGAAATGCAGTGTTGAACGAGCGGAGCTCCTGTGGTTCGGGTGGAGATTCTTGATCTGTGTTCTACCATTCTTGCATTTAACGATCTATTAGATTTACCAATGTATGCCTTGCCACAGGGACATTTAATATAATAGATGATGTGAGTTGTGCGACAGGTCGTTTGATGTCTAAGTTGAATTGATCGCCCATTATGGTAAAAACTTGTTGTTTCGATGGTCAAAGGGCATGTTCTGCATCCGTTTTTGTTGCATTTTCTATGGCTGCCTTGTGTGTTAAACCCAGTGACTCTAGGATCTGGCAGGTCAGCTGGGCTTAAAATTTCACTCAAATTGCATGCTCGGGAAAAGGCCATCCTCAAACGGCAGTTTTCAAAAATAGGGTGGGCGCGCATGATGTCCCAATGCTGTTTGATAATGTGTGTAGCGGCTTCTCCACCTTGTACATATCGCATGATGAAGGTCATCATAGGGTCTTCTTGTGGTTCTGATGTCGTATTTTGTAGAAGTAAATCCCGATTCACATATTTAGCCTTTGTATATGCTTTATTCAGGATAGTTTTAGGGTAACTGCGTTGTATTAATTTGGACCCAAACATATTGGCTTGCTGACAGAAATCTGTTTCATCAGTGCAGATCCGTTTATATCTTAGGAATTGTGAAAAGGGCAAGCTTTGCCGAAGAGTTTTAGGATGACAGCTGCCATATTCCAAGATAGAATTACTGTCAGTGGATTTGATGTAAACCTTGGTATGAAACCCGTTATCTGTCAAGGTAATATCCACATCCAAAAAATGTATACTGTAGAAAACAGTATGATACAGTCTGGAGCCCGCAAGTTAAGTAACTTTGGTGCATTATTTGCTTATTTATTGCAATAATGTTTAATTTTTGAACTAATTGAACAGTAGTACATTCGAAAGTTTTTAGTGCTCTTCTACTGGGGTCCGCATTTAATTAACATAAATCAATGAGGTACCCCAGTTTGTTTATATGCATGAGCACCATTCGATACTACTGGTTGGCTGGAGGTAATCAATGATTATATATACATTCAGTCCCCTGAGCCATACTAACAGTTGGCATATTTGGACATTTGGTGAGTTATGAGATAACCTCCGTAGTCAATAAGGCTCTTATTGCAATATATTTACTTAGCCCATCTATTGTTGTGTAACTATACAAATTATTTAGGGAGAAGGTTTAGCCATTCATTTTGTTTTTTTTGTATTTCTAGAATAAGCAGCATAAAATGTATTGTACTTTTTTGGGATCTTGTCAGGTACTTGTGACCTCGATTGGCCCCTGTTAGAAACAGGATGCTGGGCTTGATGGACCTTTGGTCTGTCCCAGTATGCAGTGCTTATGCACTCTCATTGCCATAGGGTCTTGCTGCTAATATTGCCTCTTCTTTATCTCTGAACCAGTACTTTGGGGTCTTCACATCACTTATTAATTTTACATGTTCTAATCCTTTTGTCCCAGAAGCTATGTTTGACATCGGTCAATAGCAGCTTCATTGTGACAGTCTGGAATACCACATAAACACTCACCTGTACTGTTCCCCAATCTCCCTTTCAAAGCAAAGACCTTAATTCCTTTCACATAATCTTGCTGGCAGTGTGACATGCATAGGCTGTTGCAATCAAACTCTCCAGGTCAGACCTCAGCTCATTATCCCACAAAACTCAGACCTGACCTAACCTTTCTCATCTAATTTAAAATTTTTATCAGCGTATGATCTGAATTATTTTCTCTGGGATCCTGGTTCCCCCCTCTGAAAAATGCAGGCCTACTAGATAATGAGAAAAGTGGGGCTTGGTTTCGAGTCTAGATCCTCTGTCTTATTGGACTCCAATTCCCAGGGTCCTTGTTTCTTAAAGGAAACCTATTGTCTCGCTCCTTGTCACTTTCTCCCCTGGGAGTTTCTCTGTATGTCTGCTAGCTGCTCAGCTTATAATACAAAACTACTTATTTTTGTAGTACAACTGGATGTACACAACACTGTACGGTGGTGATACCTATTCAAGTACAATACGTACCTGCCCAAAACAGCTTACACTCTAATGAGGAAATTCTAGAAAGGGCGCAGAGCAGGTATGCTCACCTTGCCTGTTGCTCTAAACATTAGGCCATTTCCTCTCCCTCAACTTGGCTGTTGTATTTTATGGAGTTTACACTTCACAGAAGAACAGATTTCTCTATATACATATAAACTATTAATACAGCATGAAGAGGAAGAGATACCCTACTACTTCACAGCACTTTGCCCAAAAATGAATCAACACAGTTATTCTTTTTATGCATGTTGTAGTGACATTTTTCTAGTGTAGGAATGTATCAGTTGAGAGTACAAACAACACAAACCCCCCACTCCAAACATTGAGGAAGAGTGACAATCTGATGATTGAAGGTTTAAAGGAGGAAAAAGCCTCAAGGAGCTCCTGATCAACGGATCTACAGAGCTATAGATGATCCTATTGCCCTATCTCTTGGACACAAAAGGATCTATTCCTCATCATAGGCAAAAAAAACCTTCCCATTATCTTCAGTATAGATTTACAGGGAAAACTTCCTTCAAATCTATTTCAAAATAGTTGTAATAATACCAAAATAGTTGCACTGGTCACTGCTAAGATCAAGTGGAATCAAAGCTCCTAACACAAAAATAGGCAAGAATGTCACTTAACTTTCATGTGATCGTTCAGCTGTGCAGTCTCATCACCTGCTCAAAAGCCATCAAACCCCTGGACCAACGATGGCCAGCGTTTCGCTCATCTTAAAGAGAGCGATGCTGCTTCAGGGTCCAAACGGGTGGCAGTCCAACCATGGCATTCCAGCTCGACTCAGTGTGTGTGTGTGTGTGTGGGGGGTGTTGTTGGTATTCGAGACAGTGAATTTTTTAGCTCCACCACCACCACAATCTGCGGAATCTTAGCGGAGATTGGGTGGTGGCGCTGGTAATTGGGAAACAAAATGGGAGCTGGGCAGACTTCTACGGTCTATGCCCTGATTGTGACTGAACAGATAGGGATGGGCTGGAGTGTAAATTTTAAGGGGCTTCAACGTTAGCTCCAAAACTTAGGGGCACAGACCGTAGAAGTCTGCCCAGCACTGTTCTTGTACTGAGAAAGGCAAGGACAAATCAAACTCGGGTATACATATAAAGTACCACATACCATGTAAATGAGTTTATCTTGTTGGGCAGACTGGATGGACCGTACAGGTCTTTATCTGCCGTCATTTACTATGTTCAGTTGAGAATACAACCATGGCGACCCCTTCTAAGCTAACAAAGAATAAAATCAACTCACACAGGATTGTTGTTGTCTGGACAGTTACCAATGCGTATCTGTGCTCCCTGTAGTCTTTCTGGGCAGCAGTCTCCCCGGTTCACCACCTCAACGGATCTAATTTTCCAGGATTGCTGTAGATCCACCTGCCACCAGGGCCGTACCTCATAGAGGGTGTGGGTACAGAAACCTTGGTAATAATCAGGGTTTGGATTCTCATCGATGGCTAATCTTGCAAAGCCATTCCAATCCAAAGAGCTCTGATTGGCTATTCCAAGTGGTGCTATGTTTATCCCTGAAAAATAAATTCAAAACTTAGCAAGATTTGTAGTGCTGGAATGGCTAAAGTTGTAAAACTGTACAATAATATGGGTTCATTTAGTTACTTTTGCCAATCATGAACTCTGTAATTCTAGCTAACAAGGGGCGAGTCGGTGTGTCAACAAATCAAGAACTTGAGACAGAATGCAAAAGCAATTTCCCCTGATGTAAAAAACCTTGCCTGGTTCACAATAATTCTCACTGGTTAAATATCTACAATTTAAGATAATACGAAGTTAACTTTAAAAATTGTTTTAAACTACATATCATTTTTCTTTATAATTCAAAGATTCTAAAATTATATACCATGAAAATTCCCATCCAAATCACAAGTAGTCTAAAAGATGCTGACCGCTGCAGGCTGAATTTTAACACCAGCTGACATGGCTTTTCATGATCCAACATTCAGTACTGTACTGTGCCGAGACAGTGGCGCTGAATAATCAGCTATTGGGTGTTCGTTGGTTGTTATCCAAGTACCTTTTATCTTGCCGCACCTTATGCCTGTAATAGACTCCCTGAGCCATTGCGTCAAGCTTCATCCCTGGCCGCCTTCAAATCCGGGCTAAAGGCCTACCTGTTTGATGCTGCTTTTAATTCCTAACTTGTCACCTGCTCGTAACCTTTATCTTGTCTTCCTCTCTTCATTAGTCCCTTCCCTTATGTCCTATCTGTCTGCCCTACCCTTATCCCTTATTTGTCCTGTCTGTCTGTCCTGATTTAGATTGTAAGCTCTTTTGAGCAGGGACTGTCTTTTCTTCATGTTAAATTGTGAAGCGCTGCGTACGACCGGTAGCACTATAGAAATGATTTATAGTACTAGTGGTACCCAAATAACCATCTAGATAAAGTTAGAAAAGCCTTTGTGCTGTTCTAAGCTTATCTGGATACTAAGGAGTATGTTTACTAAGGTGCGTTAGCGTTTTTAACGCACCTGTAAATTTAAGGCATGTTAAATGCTAATGCGCGTATACATTTCTATGGACGTGTTAGCGTTTAATGCATGTAAACCATTTACACGTGTTAAAAACGCTAACATGCTTATAGCACCACTTACTAAAATATAGGCGTTACTTTGTTACCAGACTAAGGATCCTGTTTACTAAGGTACGCTAGCGTTTTTAGTGCGTGCGCAAAATTAGCGTGCGCTGTGTAAGCGCCCACAGGAATATTGTGGGCGCCTACACAGTTAAGTGTGTACGCTAATAAATACCGCTCACTAAAAGCACTAACGCACCTCTAGTGCGACTTAGTAAACGGGGCCCTAAGGGGTGTGTTTACTAAGCCGCGCTAGCGCCGACAGAGCCTATTCAGAGTGAATGAGCTCTGCCAGCATTAGCGCCGGGACAGCCACTAGCGCGGCTTAGTAAACACACCCCAAAAAAACCACTGCTAACTCCTGGCTTTACCCAGACCACTGAGGCTCTACCCAGAGAGTGCCGAGAAGATATGACCAAGTATTCAGCAGCTTTATCCAAGTATGACCCGGTCAGCGGGACGTACCCAGATCAGAATCACTCCCACCTGGATAAGTTCTAATGAATAATGAACATTGCCCCAAGATTTCTTTAGTATCCAAATTGTGGGTATGAGCACCTGTGAGTCATTTCATATCAAAATGCTGTCTTATATTTAAAAAAATGTCATAAATAGAAAGGAAGAGTTGCTTACATCTTACTTTCCTACCCTCCAGTCAAATCTTATCATCACAACAGGTCTGGTTACCTAAATTTGTATGTGACATGAGTTAGAGTTAAATGTCACTTGTCCATGGTCACACAGAGTGAGCAGAGGAATCCTAACTCTCTTCTAAGCTCGGATCTCATAACTTGTTATCATTTAAGTGCTTAAAGTTATTAATATACAAACAAACCCCTTTCAGAGATGTGGAGGTGGTAGAACTAGATGACATGGATGGAGGTTGCAGGGCAGTAGGCTTAGGGGTAATGACAGGAAATACTTTTTCACAGAGAAGGTAGCGGATGCCTGAAGCGCCCCTCCAGGAGAGGTGGTTGAGTTAAAAATCGTGAGGGAATCAGAAATTTGTGGGGTATCACTTTATTATCATATGCTATGAGTGAGGGTTCTGTGCGTCTCAAGAGGGAGGGGAAAACATCTTAATGTTGAGATTAGCAGCTCTTCTCATATGGATGTTGATTTGGTTAAACTTGCTGACTAGTATTATACCATAAACAACCATCCTAATTACTAAACAATAAAACTGATCACGAACGAGACAGAACCGATCTCTTACCACATGACTGCTTAACCTCATTACTATTAATGAACAAACACTACCACTTCTACCTTAATGTCGAAAATGATTTCTTATAAATGACGACCCAACATATGTTACAATCCAATCTATTACTCAGGAACTTATATGCAATACCATAACACATTTTTCTCTACCATGTATGGACGCACCTTAATGCAATACCGCTTTAACCCTATGTCGATTAAGATCTCGCTATAATTGATGACATAACACAAGTTTCAGTCCAATCCATCACTCAGGAACCTATATGCAATACCATAATGCATTCTTTTACCATTTATATACGCACTTGAATGCAATATCATTTGTAATTCTGTTAACCGGAAATGGCAATCGCCACTACGACAAATGTAAGCCACATTGAGCCTGCAAAATGGTGGGAAAATGTGGGATACAAATGCTACAAATAAAATAAATAAATAATAGTAGCGGACTTATGATTACTGTTTATGCTGGGACAAGGGAAGAGTGCATTACGACACCTTAAGTGAGACAGACGAGAGAGAGTGCACAGGAATGTCAAAGAACAAGAGCTTGCCTCATGTACTCACTTAGATTGTAAGCTTTTGGGGGAAGTAACTTATTGTACCTACATTCTAAAAGTACTGTAGGTCACTTTAAGTTTGATTTGTAAAGCTGAGCTAATAATCTAAGAATGAATTTATAAAAGGCCACCGTGTTGATCTACTACTACTACTTATCATTTCTATAGGGCTACTAGACATACGCAGCGCTGTACACTTGAACATGATCTCTAGATGTATCACTGGCTGTTTGAAATTATAAGTATTTTCAGAGGCATTACTCATAAATGCCAACTTTGAACATACATGTGTAACTTTGGACAGCCAGGTATATGTCCAGAAATGAGACCTGCTGTTTACTTTCTGGATGTATAAGTTAAATACTGAGTGACTAAATTTCAGCACCAAACCTACAACTACTTTCACCCCTCTTGCCTTACTCCAAACTACATCCCTTTTCCTGACAGATAAATTTGGCCATGTTGCATATAAAGAGTTAAATGTATACCTGTGACTTGAACCAGAAACCTTAGTGTTTGTGCTTTTGGTCAGAGGCTACAGCAGGCTTAAAAAAAAAAAGAATTTATGTGGTCATTCTTACTGCTACTGTATAATACCTTGAATATCAACCTGAGTAATTCCAAGAGAAGAATAAGAGGCAGAGCATCTTCTGTGGATTTCCCATCTTACATCGCCAGACAGGTACAAATCAAGGTAAGGTATACACATGAGTTTATCTTGGGCAGACTGGATGGATGGACCATACAGGTCTTTTTCTGCCATCATCTACTATGCCATCAGCCACCCTCAGCTCAGACTGAGAGTCAGGGTCTGGACACTAGGATGAAGATCCAGCTACTTACATGGGTCCTCAGGATGTTGGACAGGGAACACCTTCACTTCACAAAGTGTCAAAAAATCTGCCTTCGGCAAGATCACGCTGACATAACGACCATTCATCCCATTACAACAGAGCGATATGATGGAGCTTGCTTTGATATTGGTATCAGTAACGTTGCCACATCTGGAAATTTTGGGAACAAATCAAGATGACTGGTTTAGTGAGGGATGGAATCTGACATAAGATTAGTCAGCCTTATCCTGCTGAGAGGGGGAGGGAAGTAGACTGGATTAGTGAGAACTATCTTTGTTATGCTTAGATGATAGGAGACCTTGGACAACAGCACTCTGAGGCCCTGTGACAGGTTTTGTCCCTGCCTTTTGTTTGCTTTCTGCCCCCATTCACACTTTTGCTGGCAGGGATGCTGAAACTCCACCAGTAGAAAAAAATCCACTGCTTGAGTCCCACACCCCCTTCCTCCTCATACAGCCTCAGGAGTATGAAAGTCAGTGGTGTGCCTCCAGCCAGTACTCAGCACTACTGATTAAAGGACCAGTATTTCCTTCTTTCCCATCCCCAGGTCCAACTCACCCTATTTTCTTTCCCTCCCTCCCTTCCACCCCCAAGTCTATTCTCTCTCTCCTTCTTCCCTCCCTTCCTCTGAGTCCAATCTCTCTCTCTCTTTCTCCTTCATTCCTTCCATCCCTCTTCCCCCCCCCCCCCCCCCCCCCCATTTCAGAGCTGCCAAGTTACCCATTCCAGGAGGGAGACTTTTTGACCAGTCCTGGATTTCTGCCAACTTCATCCTGGTGCATTATGGGACCTGCAGCACTGAATTCAATGGATAGAATCATGGACTTCAAATACCACACTGCTTTGGGATATAAGTTTAAAATCAGGACTGGCCAAATAGTCTCCCTCCTGGAATGGGTAACTTGGCAGCTCTGCCATTTACTGTCTGCCATCTTTCCCTTTCCTTCCTAGCCATTCAAAGCTCCCTCATTTCCTTCCCTTCCCATCCTCCTCATACCTTAAAATCAAGTCACCACTCTGACAGCACTAGAGGCAGTGATACTCATATGCTGCCTGCAGCCTGCACCGGGGCTTTCCCTCTGATCTATCCCACCCTTGAAAAAGCAGGAAGTTGCCTCAGAACAAAGGCTTGATTTTAAAGTATGGCTGGGGAGAAAGGGAATTGAGAGAGCTTTGCAGAGCTGGGAAGGGAGAGATGCGGGATCATGCACGTGGGGTGGGAGGGAAATGCTGTGCAGCATGACTAATTATTAGCCACAATGAATTTTTGTAATTGTGACTAATAACGCATTAATCACAATTACCATGCAAACCTAATAAATATGCAGCTGCAAAATTACTATTGTATTTCAAGAAAAAAACCTGCTGGAAAATTGCTTTTAATTGTTTTTGAAAAGTGAGGAAAGACTCACTCAGATGTAAGTTCAATAACAATGTGTTCCACAACTTTGGGCCTGCAACCATAAAGAGAATTCTGTATTCCTCCAATCTTATGTGTCTAAAAGAAGGTACATCTATAAGAGATCTTAAGGCATATATAGGCGTATAAATCTTTAGGGTGGCAGCAAGGCAAGATGTGAAAAATTGCAGGAAGACTGGGCATCCAAATGGCAGATGAAATTTAATGTGGACAAATGCAAAATAATGCACATTGGGAAGCAAAGAGGATTCTGGGAATTATTAGGAAAGGAATGCAAAATAAGACCAAGAATATTATAATGTCTCTGTATCGCTCCATGGTGCAACCTCACCTTGAGTACTGCATTCAATTCTGGTCACCATATCTCAATAAAAGATATAGCGAAATTAGAAAAGGTTCAAAGAAGAGCAACCAAAATGATAAAGGGAATGGAAATCCTTTCAGGTGAGGAAAGGCTAAAGAGGTTAGGGCTCTTCAGTTTGGAAAAGACACGGCTGAGGGGGGACATGATTGAGGTCTACAAAATTCTGAGTGGTGAAGAACAGGCAAAAGTGAATCGATTTTTCACTCTTTCAAAAAGTACAAAGACCAGAGAACACCCAATGAAATTTCATGGAAATACTTTTCAAACATAGGAGGAAATATTTTTTTCACTCAAAGAATAGTTAGGTTCTGGAACTTGTTGCTGAAAGATGCTTATCTGGGGTTAAAAAAGAGGTTTGGACAAGTTCCTGGAGGAAAGGTCCATAGTCTGCTATAGAGACAGACATGTGAAATGGGATCAGTATCATGAATCTTATTATTGTTTGGGGTTCTGTCAGGTACCTGTTGGATTGGAAGCAGGATATTGGGCTAGATGGGCCATTGGTCTGACCCAGTATGGCTATTCTTATGTTTCTTATGGAGTTTCATCATGAAGAACTTTAAAAAGCAAAGTCAACATCTGTGTGGAAAATCCAGCCTGCTCAGTACCTAAGTCAGGTGAGTCACTTGGGACAGACATCTCTATCAGCCCTGAACATCAGCAGTTGACTCGACAGCTGCAACTAGATGAGACAGGAACTGAAGGATTAACGCTTCCACTGGTGGAGGTTTCCTCTGGAGGTGTACAAGGAAGGGAGCCTGAAGTAGTCACAGCAGTGTACAACACATGGTGGGAAGAAGCCATGCAGCTACAGATACCACCAGAATAGGGTGGGTAGAGAGTGCTTCAAAGATACAGGTTTCAGTTTCTTTATCTTATTGTACTTTTTACTACTACTACTACTATTTAACATTTCTAAAGCGCTACTAGGGTTACGCAGCGCTGTACAATTTAACAGAGAAGGACAGTCCCTGCTCAAAGAGCTTACAATCTAAAGGACAAGTGTACAGTCAGACAAGTAGGGGCAGTCAAATTGAGGCAGTCTAGATTTCCTGAAAGGTATAAAAGTTAGGTGCCGAAGGCCACATTGAAGAAGTGGGCTTTGAGCAAGGATTTGAAGACGGGTAGGGAGAAGGCCTGGTGTAAGGGCTCAGTAAGTTTATTCCAAGCATAGGGTGAGGCGAGGCAGAAAGGGTGGAGCCTGGAGTTGGCGGTGGTGGAGAAGGGTACTGAGAGGAGGGATTTGTCCTGTGAGCGGAGGTTTCGGGCGGGAAAGTAAGGGGAGATGAGGGTAGAGAGGTAATGAGGGGCTGCAGACTGAGTGCATTTGTAGGTAAGAAGGAGAAGCTTGAACTGTATGCGGTATCTGATGCGGTATCTGTTAATTTGGGAAGCTATACAAATGTAGGCAAATAGCTGAAAGTAATTCTGCTCTTCAGAAGAATAACCAAAAAGGTTTGGCAACTGAACAGATTGCCCATAAAAATACAGAAGAAATTTACCAATTGAAAGAATCAATTAGTGGTGTGAAAAAACAATATGAGATGATTCTAGATCCCTAAGCTGGTAATCAAATAAACTGAACCTTGAATCGTGATCTAACAGCATTGAGAATGAAAACGGAGATATTGGAAAAGTCTATTTGGGGGTATAATTGTAGTAATTTTGGATTTCTCTAAATCTCAGACTGTGACCCCAAGGGACATGTTTCAGAGATTGCTGTGGAACTTTCAAAACGTCCATAAGATAACTGTGCCATCTATTACTAAGATATATCCCTCAAAACATATTTCTTCAACAAAGCCTACAATGAAAACCCAGAACCTTACTAATCCACCTCTGAAAACCCACCGTCTAGTATACCTAATAAATTCCTTCCTTCTTCTCTATACTTCTTCCCAATTAAGCTCTGCGCAACAATAATTATACCTGACATCCAGGATTAACTCTATTTAACAAAATTATGTAAGCCACTTTGAGCCTGCAAATAGGTGGGGAAAATGTGGGATACAAATGCAATAAATAAATAAAATAGATATTTCCTTCCTATGGTTAAAACAAAACAAAAAAACTGCTACTGACTGAGACTTTGGAAGGTCAAGTAATGGACACCTTACATTTATCTGCTTTACTTGAGAGATCAGAAAGGGAAAAGGGATGGGAGTTGATATACTACCTTTCTGTGGTTACAATTAAAGCAGCTTACATATCACAGCACAAGAAAAAAAAAATTTTGTGTGCTACTGGGCATAAACCATTTGTCCTATACTAAATTCAGTGTGCGTATTCCAAATCCGAAGTCAGAATTGTTGTAACACGTCAGGAAATTTTGTTATGCATAAGTTTGCCCAAATTAATTAAGCACTTGGAAAGCACTGAATAATTTTTTACAGAATGAGTTTTACTCCAACAATTACCTGATCTACATCAAGGTTTTCGTAGTAAACAGTGTATGAAAATGTAATGGAATAACAAAATTTCAAAAAAGTCTCGTATTCCAGTTTAAAAGTCTTACTTCAGCAAGGCCCAGTAATGTTAAAAGTGCTTCAGGCATCTACTTTTGCGTTTGTGACCGGTCATATTTTCCCATTGCAAAAAGCAGCAGGAGTCCCCCATCATGTTGGGATTCCAGCGGCCTTGATATCTGTTCTCCATTATAGAAATGTCTTTATGGAACCTCTCTCCCTGTTCGTCACTTACGTGTCCCAAATTGGGTGGGAAAAAGTCAAGATGGGAATGTAAGAAATGCATTTTCAATGACATTCGGCAGCCAAGTTGTTCATATGCTTTAAGCATGTTGTCTACTAGTGCAGCATAGTTTTCAGCTCGTCTGTTCCCAAGGAAGTTCTGCACTACTAGCACAAATGCATCCTAAGCATTAATATTATAAGTGAATAGGCTTTGCATGTATAACTTAAAATCTAGACGTGTCAGGCAAATTCGGAGTTCATATTTGGAATCGGCAGGTTCAATTTAGTATAAATCACATGTTTTTCTCTCAGTAGCAAAATCATTGTTGCATTGTGTATTATATACTTATTTTGTACCTGGGAGTAAAAGGAGGGTTAATGACTTGCCCAGAGTTAAAAGGAGCTGCAGTGGGAATCCAGCCCAGTTCACAGACTAGTGTACTAACTATTAGACTACTCCTCCACAGAGACTTTGGTTACTGGAACTTTATTAGTTCAATTAGCCATGCAGGCATAAGAAGAGCTATACTGAGTCAGACCAATGGTCCATCTATCCCAGTATCCTGCTTCCAGCAGTAGCTAATCCAGGACACAAGTACCTCTCAGAAACCCAGTTAGTAGCTCATTCCACGCTACCAATCCCAAAAGTAAGGAGGCCACTGAAAACAGCAGCACCAACACAAGGGAAAGATTGGTAGTGATGGGATTTGAACCCATGCCTCCAAAGAGACTGGAACCTGAATCCAGTGCCTTAGACCAGTGTTTCCTAAGTCCGGTCCTGGAATTACCCCCCTTGCCAGTCAGGTTTTCAGGATATCCACAATGAATATGCATGAAAGAGATTTGCATATAATGGAGGCAGATTATGCAAATAAAGGTATGTAGGCTACCTGAACCTGATACAAGGTAGGCTAAGCTTGACTTTAAGCTTCATAAGGATCCTATTTTTCAGGGCTGGCTGGAGGCAGACCTGTGCGGTAAAACTTGGCATGTAGACATGTATATGTATAAGTACTGTAGGGTTAAAGTTGAGAATCATAAGCCTGGGTAAAGTTGCCACTGAAGTAAAGAGACTATGTTCACTGTACCTGTGGGACAACAGGCTTCAGTAATTTTTTAATAAAGGAGTTTTGTTTCACTTCCCCCTTTTTTTGGCTGTACTTTTATGAAGGCCTCCTGCCCTAACTCGGTTCATGCAATCACAAAATACAAATTATGAATATAGCATGAAGAGTGACTTGGAGGCGTATTTTCAGAGCACTTAGCCTTACAAAGTTATGTGGAGGGGCATTTTTGAGATGACGTCTAAGTCAGACTTTGGACATTTTGCGCTAAACGTCCCAAATCCGAATAGGAAATAAGCCCATTTTTGAAAAAAGTCTATCTTTTTTTTTGTCAAAAATACTGTTTCAAACAAGGTTTTCTGCTATGTACATTCTTTTATGGCCATTTTCGAAAAAACAAACAAACAAACAAACAAACAAACAAACAAACCCAAGCAAGTGCAAAACATACAGAATCAAGCCATTGGGATGTAGAAAGGACCAGCATTTTTAGTAGACTGGTTCCCCAGACATCCCAGGAAAGCAACGGGGCACCCTAAGGGGCACTGCTGTGGACTTCATATAAATGTTTCCAGGTACACATCTCACCATTGCTCCCTTATCTTGTCTGCTGAGCCTTCTAAAACCCACTTCCCCTAACTGTACACCACTACAATCGCTCTTATGGGTGAAGGGGGTACCTATGTGTGGGTACAGTGAGTTTAAGATGAGTTTTGGAGTGCTCACAGTTTCCACCACAAGTATAGCAGGGGGAGGAGGTATGGTCTACAGTGCACTGCACCCACCAATACACTACTCCAGGGACCTGCATGCTGCTCTGATGGACCTTCCTATAACATCTGAGGCTGTGATGCAGACTGGTAAATATTCTTTTTCCACATTTTTGGGGGTGGTGGGAGGGGGTCAGCAATCACAGGGGAAGTAAGGGGGAGGGTCTTCTCTGATTCCCTCCAGTGGTTATCTTCTCATTTAGGGCACCTTTTTGTGTCTTATTTGTTCTAAAACAGGTCTAGACCAAACCTTCTAGATGGATGTTTTTGTTTTGTTCCATTATGGCTGTAAAACGTCCAAGTGTTAGGCACCCCTAAGCCCACCCTACTCTCGCCTCCGCAAGCCCCTTGTGATTTGGACACACCAGATGAAATGCATAGATAAACATCTGCAAAATAGTTTTGAAAAGAAATCCGTCCCAATGGTGCTTTATGACACTTTTTAAACGTTTTCTCTTTCAAAAACAAGCCCCATTGTAACCTTTGGAACTTTGTAAGTCTAAGTGCTTTGAAAATGTGCCCTGTAGCCTACCACATTAACTTCACAGCTATTCCAAAATTTATAGCAAAGAGTGAATCTCAGTGGGGCAGAGACAAACATCCCCAAGCCAACACAGTTATTATTATTTTTTAAATGCGTGTTGACGATACTGACTTTTTTCTAGTGTAGGAGTTTAGGTGAGTTCTAATATACCAGTTGAGAGTGCAACCACATCGAGCTCTTCTAAGCTCACAAACAATGGAATCAACTCACACAGGATTGTCGTTGTCTGGACTGTTACCAATGCGTATCTGTGCGCCCTTCAGTCGACAGGAGCAGCAGTCTCCCCGGTTCACTAGCACGATGGCTGCAATGTTCCAGGAACGCCGTAGATCCAACCGCCACCAGTTCCCTGTTTTGTTAGTGTCAGTGTGAGTACAAGAGCGTTCAGCTGCATCGTTGTTTGAATTCCCATCGATGGCTAAACTTGCAGGATAACCAGATCTCGTTGAGCTCTGACTGGCTATTCCCGTTGGTGCTATGTTTGTCTCTGAAAGCCAAATCCAAAACTTAGCAAGATTTGCAGTGCTGGAAGGAGCAAAATTGTAACGCTGTACAATAATAAGAGTTCATTTAGTACCTTTTGCCAATGATGAACTCAGTAATTCTAGTTAAGAATGTCTGAGTCGGTGTGGCATTAAATCAAGAACTTGAGACAAAATGCAAAAACAATTTATCCTAATGTAAAAAAACCTTCCCTGGGTCACAATAATTCTTACTGATTAGATAAGGTAATAGAAAATTAACTTTAAAATCATAACATTTTTCTTTACAATAAAAAGATTCTAATAATTACATATTCATATCATGAAAATTCCCCTTCAAATTACAAGTGGGTCTAAAAGATACTGACCACTGCAAGCTGAATTTTAACACTGATTGACATGGCTTTTCATGGCCTAACATTCAGCCACCCAAATAACCATTGTTAGTTGCAATCCAGGTACCCAAATAACCATCTGGATAAAGTTAGAAAAGCCTTTGTGCTGTTCTAAGTTTATCTGGATAGTTACTCTGCTACCGGACTAAAAATCACTGCTAAGTGGGTAACTTCTGGCTTTGCCTAGACTCTGCGTCCGGACCACTGTGGCATTATCCAGAGAGTGCTGAGGAGGCTTGACTGCATATTCAGCAGCAATATCCAGGTATGACCTGGTCAGCAGGACTTATCCAGGTCAGAAACAGTCCAACCTAGAGAAGTCCTAATGAATATTGCACCAAAATTTCTTAACTATCCAAATTGTGGATACGAGCAAATGTGATTAAATACCAAAATGCTATCACATATTTGCAAAGTGTCATAAATACGAAGGAAGAGTTGCTGACATCTTAGTTTCCTACCCTGCCATCAAATCCATCATGACAACAGGTCTGACCACCTAAATTTGTATGTGACATGAGCCAGAGATAAATGTCATTTGTCCATGATCACACACAGTAAGCAGAGGCATCATAACTCCTGCTATCTTATTTCTAAGCTCAGATCTCATAACTCACTATTATTCCACAATAACAAAATTTAACCTACCTCCTCCTATCATTACTCAACCAACACTCTGTAAGCTTGCATTAAAAACCATCACTGTTATCTTCTAGCATTCCTCATCCTATGTCCTCTACAATTCAGTAACCATCACTCTTCCCCTTACTACCTTCTTTACCCCTTGTGCTTTCTACACTCCTAGCAATAATTGTCAAACTGTCACCTCCTTGTATGCCTCACCCTGTCCCTCCTAGCATGCTTGAGTCCTCTCCTTCAGTAATAACACCCCACCCCTTCTATCACTCCTTTCCCCCTGTTGACTGCACCCACAGTAATAACCCTGTCCCTCTTAACACTCCTCATTCTGTGTCCTCCATAGCCTTAGTAATAAGCCTTAATCCTCACTCCACATCCTGTACACTCCCAGTAAAAATCAACACCTTTATGGTAACGGAATTCAAACATGCGTGGGATAAGCATAAAGGAATCCTGTGCCGAAGGAATGGATCCTCAGGAGCTTAGTCAAGATCGGGAGGCGGGGCTGGTTGTTGGGAGGCGGGGATAGTGCTGGGCAGACTTATACGGTCTGTGCCAGAGCCGGTGGTTGGGAGGCGGGGCTGCTGGTTGGGAGGTGGGGATAGTGCTGGCCAGACTTATACGGTCTGTGCCCTGAAGAGCACAGGTACAAATCAAAGTAGGGTATACACAAAAAGCAGCAAATATGAGTTATCTTGTTGGGCAGACTGGATGGACCGTGCAGGTGTTTTTCTGCCGTCATCTACTATGTTACTATGTATCACCCCTAGGCTCACAGAGGTGACGGAATAGGCCAATCAACTAAAGCCTAGAAAAATTAAACAACAACAAATTTATGAAAATCCCACACTTCCTTATAGTAGTTTTACCAAAATAAACAAATATATATCTCAAAGATTACTTTACACCCCGAAAGAAACCAATTAAGTGACTTGGAAAGAGTGGTTATCTTCTGCCACTATTGAACATTCACATAAGTCCTGCAGCAGAATTTCCCCCCTGACACACTTATGTCCTATGCTCATCTGATAAATTTCCTTATGTATGCCCTTCTTCTCTATCAACAACTTCTGACTTCTCCCTTTCAACCTTTGCTGTGCTGTATGCCTGGCACAACTTTTCTGAATCAGTGAGATATGCTCTCTCTCTCTCTCTGGCCATATTCAAATAAATCCCACCTAGAGACTCCACCTTTTTTTGCCTGCTTCCTAAGCCCTGCTCAAGAACTTAAGAAGTGACATACTGGGTCAGATCAAAGGTCCTTCAAACCCAGCATCCTGTATCTGACAGTGGCCAAATCCAGGTCACAAGTACCCAGCACACTCCAAAGGAATAGATCTGTTGCTGGTTTGGATCCAGAAATAAGCAGTCTACTTGGCTAATAATGGTTTATGGTCTTAGGTTTAAAAGAGTTTAGGAAATCCCTCAACCTTTCCATATCATAATCTTGATTTTTAACCATGCTCCGCAAGGATTAGCAAATTTCCCAACACCTTCTGTTTGCCTTGTTGTGAGTCCAAGCTAGACTGCAAGAGTCACAGAGCTAGAGCATTGTCTCTCCCCTGCATCTACACAGTGCTACATGTGACTAGTAGTGCTACAGAAATGATCAGTTGTGCAATCATATGCCTCCACTCCTTTTTTTTTTTTTTTTTAATCACTGACTAAAGTAATTTATGCGCCTCTGAGTCATCTTTGACTCCTCTCTCTCCTTCTCTGCGCATATCCAGCAGATAGCCAAGACCTGTCGCTTCTTCCTCTTTAACATCAGCAAAATTCACCCTTTCCTCTCTGAACACACCACCCGAACTCTCGTCCACGCTCTCATTACCTCTCGCCTGGACTACTGCAACTTACTCCTCACAGGCCTCCCACTTAGCCATCTATCCCCCCTTCAGTCTGTTCAGAACTCTGCTGCATGTCTCATATTCCGCCAGAACCGATATACTCATATCACCCCTCTCCTCAGGTCACTTCACTGGCTTCCGATCAGATACCGCATTCAATTCAAGCTTCTCCTTCTTACCTACAAATGCACTCAGTCTGCTGCCCCTCACTATCTTTCTACCCTCATCTCCCCTTACGTTCCCGCCCGTAACCTCCGTTCACAGGATAAATCCCTCCTCTCAGTACCCTTCTCCACCACCGCCAACTCCAGGCTCCGCTCATTCTGCCTCGCCTCACCCTATGCTTGGAACAACCTTCCTGAACCCTTACGCCAAGCCCCCTCCCTGCCCGTCTTCAAGTCTTTGCTTAAAGCCCACCTCTTCAATGCTGCGTTCGGCACCTAACCCTTACCGTTCAGTGAATCCAGACTGCCCCAATTTGACTGTCCCTATCGGACCGACCGTTCACTTGTCTATTAGATTGTAAGCTCTTTGAGCAGGGACTGTCTCTCTTTGTTAAATTGTACAGCGCTGCGTAACCCTAGTAGCGCTCTAGAAATGTTAAGTAGTAGTAGTAGTATTACCAGCCACCTTCCTTTTTCTTACTTTTGGCTCCAAGTATTTGATCAGAGCCACCAGTGTTGCTGCCAGAACTCCTGCAATATCCTGGCTGTTATCTATGGCTGTAGGGCCTAGCAGGAAAATGTCAGATATAGAGGAGTCAGGACAAAAGGAGAAAGAGTTTTATAAAAGAGAAACTGACAATGGGACTAAAGGAGGGAAGGTCTGTACCAAGTGGAGAGAGAGAAATTGTTTAAATAATGTACCGCAAATATAGACAAAAGTTGTTTATTCAAAGATAAATCAGTTATCTAATGGTGACGTGATATCTCAGGTCCTTACCATTGGGCACAGGGTAGCACTTTGACGCTGCCTGGCTTCCTCCATAGATCCCAACTCCAAGCAAGAAAATGAGAGAGAAGTGCATCCTAGTGACTGCAGGAAGACTCCGGAGACCTGAAACACATCCCATCACAAACTCAGAACAGATCACAGTGTGAGAATTAAATAGATACAAATCAGGAAATGTCCAAAAAAACCCAAAAGCAAAGCACACATTTTTGCTTGTGGACATCCCTATTCTGTAACTCTACAGGGGTCTCCTATGCAGATTTTTCCTGTTCAGTAGAACCCACTCAGATATTGGGGTAGTGCAGGAAAGAGGTGACCTTTATCTGTTTGTGTCACACATTGGTTCTGATAAAATAAGTTTAATGCACATCGGGGCCCTTTTATGGAGTGGCGGTAAGCCCAACGAGGGCTTACTGCTCGCTCTTCTGGAACTACCGCCGGCCCAACTTGGCTGTTGGCTATAGGCCCACCCCAAATGTGCATCATTTCCGGAGGAAAAAAAGAAAACCCCGAAATGGCTTGCATGGCAGTAACCCAGCGGTAATCAGGCAGTGGATGGCAGTAAGGGCTCCCTGCTGCATGACCACACGATAAGAGTTCTCTCATCACGTGCCCATTTATTTGGGCTTTTGCAGGCTGCGGAAAATAGGGCCCTGGTGAGCAGGAACAATAGCCCCCGCCGCTACTGCAGGGCCCTTTTCCTGGAGCTCAGTAAAAGGACCCCATTAGTTTTTAGGTTAATTCGAATGCACTAAATTTGTTACTAAAGAATCAAATGCAATTTAATGGATGTGAATCCCAAGAACATCAGCAGAGCCATGTTGGGTCTCCAACTGGAACAGCAGTGTATTTCTAGTTTATTCAGACGCAACAAAGCAGTTCATATTTATATCATTTCTACATGGCACATCCAGGCATTATGTCGAGGGACAGATTCTATAAATGGGGCTAAAATATCAGCGCTGATAAAAGTCAGCACTCAACGCTTCGGATGAGTGCTCTTTATAGCATAGTGCCGAATGTCGAACCTCTGGCTGACTTGCACACCAGGATTTACACCAGCTGAAACCAGATGCAAGTTCAGGACTCATCCGCTGTTTTCTATAACACTGCACCATTTTCCAGAACGCCCCTGACCCGCCCATGTTCCTCCCATGGGAACACTCCCCTTTGTAGTTACATGCAGACACACATGCTAGCCTATAACTTGACCTGTAAGTGTATTTCTACACCCATCTGCTGTTTCAGCCCAGTCTCGGTGCATCAAATCTTTAGCATGTGCTAATGAAATTAGTGAGCTAAATACTAAGAAGCTCATAGGTATAAATGAGCCAGTGGCGTAGCCAAGGGTGGGCTTGGGTGGGCCCAGGCCCACCCACTTTGGGCTCAGGCCCACCCAGTAGCAGCACACCTATGATGTGGCTTGCATGGATTCCCAAGTCCCACCAGTTGAAAACTCCTAACAACTGTCCCTCCTGCATACCTTGTAAATAGCAGATCTTCGCCTGCAGCGAGCAGCAGCTGATACATACTACTCACACCAGCCCCACAACCTTCCCTCTGACGTATTCCTGCTTATGCAGAAACAAGAAGCTGTGTCAGTGGAAGGCTGTGGGGCCAACATGAGTGTATTAGTTGCTGCTCACTGCCGGTGAAAATCTGCTATTTAAAAGATATGTGGGAGAGGGGGGATGTTTTGAGAGACCATATAGCATGCAGGTGAGAGAAGGAGAGACCAAATCACCTGTGGGATGGGGCGGGATTCTTCTGCCCACCCATCTTGGGCCCAGGCCCACCCAAAATTGGGTGTCCGGCTACGCCCTTGAAATGAGCATCTTAGCATTTGCTGCAAACATAGAAACATGATGGCCGATAAAGGCCATATGACCCATCCAGTCTGCCCATCCTCTGTAACCCCTAATTCCTCCTGTTCCTAAGCGATCCCACATGCTTATCCCATGCCTTTTAAAATTCTGGAACAGTCCTCGACTCCACCACCTCCACCGGTAGGCCATTCCACGCCTCCACCACCCTTTCTGTGAAATAATACTTCCTTAGGTTATTCCTAAGCCTATTCCCTCTTAAGTTTGTCATATGCCCCATCATTTCAGAGCTGTCCTTCATTTGAAAAAGGCTCTCTTCCTGTACATAAATGCCCTTGAGATATTTAAACGTTTCTATCATGCCTCCTCTCTCCCTCCTCTCTTCCAGCGTATACATGTTGAGGTTCATAAGCCTGTCCCTATAATTTTTGCATTCAAGACCGCTTACTAATTCGTAGCCGCCCTCTGGACCGACTCCATCCTGTTTATATCTAATTTCATTAGTTAGTGCATGCTACATCTTTGATGAATTCCCCCTTTCAGTCAGCTCTGATATAAGCAGTTATATCACTACTAAGCATCTTGGTGAAAATTTACCCGTATGTTATTATCTAGCAAGAAAACATGGCTTGAATATTACCCTCCACCATTTTCAAGATGAGCAAATCGGGCATAATGTTAAGATAATTGTTCTTTCTCTGTTTCTTGCATCTCAATTTCTAAAGCTGTTTCACAGGAACTGAGGAAAAGCTCCGAGGGCCCTCCCCTCCCCTGTGGGATCTCTGCTCAGCACATCTGGCTCAGATTGTGAAAAACCTGAAAGAAACTTTCCTTTCTAATCTCTGTTAATTAAATTATGGCCACCAGCTCAGCTCCAAGGTGCACTATATCCCTATGATTTCTGTAAGGGGAGTGATCCAGCTGTGATCTATTGGCATTGCTGAAGCAGAGATCAAGCTTCTAAATACTGGAGCAGCCCAGAGCCCAGACACCCATGTAAGTCACCATCTCCTCTCATGTGAGCTCTCACCTGGACTAGACTGGACTGAGGTGCAAGTAAGTGTCTCAGCTGTAAATGGTGATCCGTGTGATGAGAGAAGCTGCAAGACCTCTATATTTATCCATCTGTATGTCCACACCTCCCTTCACTGTACAAACACATATAGAAAAACATTTCCAAAGAACACACATCAAATAATGGAAGGTATCGTTAAGCCTCAGGCATTTCCTCCTCTGTGTCTCTGTATTTATTTATTTATAAAATTTATATCCTGCCTAAAATTAAGCGGGTAACAATATAACAGTCACAATTTCTTATACAATACCAACAATAACAATACCCACTGTGTCCCAAAGAACCAGAAACTTTAAAAAGTCTCACCACAAGATATTAAAAGGCCTGAACATAAGTACATAAGTATTGCCACACTGGGACAGACCAAAGGTCCATCAAGCCCAGCATCCTGTTTCCAACAGTGGCCAATCCACGTCACAAATACCTGGCAAGATCCCAAAAAAGCTCAATACATTTTATGCTGCTTATCCCAGAAACAAGCAGTGGATTTTCCCCAAGTCAATTTAATAATGGTCTATGGACTTTTCCTCTAGGAAGCCGCCCAGACCCTTTTTAAACCCCGCTAAGCTAACTGCCTTTACCACATTCTCTGGCAACGAATTCCAGAGTTTAATTACACATTAAGTGAAGAAAACTTTTCTCTGATTCGTATTAAATTTACTACTTTGTAGCTTCATCGCATGCCCCCTAGTCCTAGTATTTTCAGAAAGAGTAAACAAATGATTCACGTCTACCCGTTCCACTCCACTCATTATTTTATATCATATCTCCCCTCAGCCGTGGGCAATTTTCTCTGATTCTATGGAGGATAAGGCTACCACTTCAGGATATCTGGTAGCGAAGTCCATCACTGTCAATATATATTTTTCCCAGTCTGGCTAGAGGCCCCCCCCCCTATATCCACAGCTATCCTTTAATGGGTAAAGATTTCAGGGGAGCTCGGTGGTGATCTTGGGTCTTACCCACTCTTTGGCACGCATCACAGGTTCGACAACAGTCAGCTACGACTTGAGATACTCCCAACCAGTAGAAATTCTGTGTCAATCTAGTGTGTGTGCGTGTCACCCCCTGATGTCCTGCTAGTGGAAAGTTGTGTGCAATCTGTACAAGTTGTTCTCTCTATGCTGCTTGCCTGCTGTCCAGGGCCCATTATGATCAGCAGGATCAATCTCTCTGTACAACAAGTCCCCTTTCCATAGGATATGATCTTTACCAGTCTCATTGATTGGTTGCCCAGCCCTCTGCCTCAGGGCTTCCAGGTCTGGGTCAGAGCGCTATGCTTCCTGAAAAACATGTCTCTGTCCTATATCAGTATCCATATCTGGAAGGGTCTCTGACAAATCAGGGTCAACAGTCTGATCAATATGTGTGCCAGTTAAGTCAGGCTGTTCCATACTCACTGCCCTGGTCACCTCAGGAACTGGTGCTGCTGGAAGCACTGGAGTGCCTCCACCTGTCGCTTGGTCAGCTGGTCCCACCTGGACTGACTCAGGATCTGGAACTGGAGAAGTGATCTCTGCTGCTTCTGCTTGTTGGGCTGCCCTTGACAGACTACAGGTTACCATAGCGGAAATGCTGACTCCGTTATCAAGGGTAATGTTCATTGGACCCATGTCAGTCCCACGCAGCATTGGTACTGGCATGTTTTTCATTTTGCCTACTTCTCTGTATCCAGGGTTGGTACCCCAATCCAGGAATACTCAAGCAATGGGTACAATCTCTCTGGATTCGCTGGCTAACACTTCCTCCGCAGAGCGCCTTGGTAGAATAGCATCTTCTGGCACTAGCTCTGGTCATAACAAAGTCATGCTAAAGCCAGTGTCCACAAGCCCAGCTACCTGGGTCTGGTTTACAATTACTGGAATACTGTAGTGTTGTGGAAATCCATCTGCTTCTTTGCTTGATGAATGGCCAGTAACTTTTTGTGCTGCAGCAACTGTATGGGTCTTCTTCGTGAAACTGGAGCCACCCACAAAAATCTCCAGCCTTGGTGCAGGAACTGGAATGGTCTTTAGTGCAGGCTTGGGATTATCTGGGCAATCCGCTTTGAAATGTCCTGTATGCCCACACTGGAAACAAGGACATTTATGCCTAATGTCTTTAGGGTTTTGGGGAACACTGGAGGGTTTGCAGTCTTTGAGGTTGTAGGAATATTTGACTTAGGGCTCTGGCTTCCCTTAGATTCCAACTGCTGCGGATAAGAACGGCTTATTTTTGCCAACCAGGGACGGTTAGCCATAAAGAAGTTAGCCAACTTAGCTGCTTTCTCTGGAGTTTGGGGCTGGTGACTGCATGGGCGTAGTTTGGGGGGGCGAGGGGGGCACTGCCCTTTCCCCCAAATGCAGGGCCGGCAAAACGATGCAGGCAGCTCTCGGTCCCTCCTTCCCACCCTCAGCTCCCCGACAGCCCCCCCTCTCCGTTCCTCCCCCCCCCATGTTTAAAACCTTTTATTTTCAGTCGCAGCGACGGCAGTGAAGAAAACAGCACAGCGGGCTCGCCTCCAGCCTTTCCCTTCCCTCACAGAGTGTCCCACCCTTGTAGAAACAGGAAATACATCATCAGAGGAAGGGGGAACACTGAGACACTGAGAGAGGGAAGGGAAAAGCTGGAGATGAGCCCGCTGTGCTGTTTTCTTCACTGCCGTCACTGAAGCTGAAAATAAAAGGTAACACGGGGGGGTGCAGGAAGGAACGGAGAGAAGGGCTGTCGGGCAGCTGAGGGCGGGCAGGTGGGGCTGGGTTGGAACTGAAAGAGACAAAAGGGGGAGCTGGGGAAGTCACTGGACATGGCTGGGAGGGGAGGGTGGGGGGGGGTCAAAGGAGAATCGTTGGACATGGATGGGAGGGGAGGGCAGGAGAGAGAGGCGAAATCACTGGACATGGAGGGAAGGGCAGGGGCAGAGGAGAATCGCTGGACATGGAGGGGAGGGGAGGGCAGGGGAGAGAAGAGAAATCGCTAGACATGGAGGGGAGGGCAGAGGAGTGAGGAGAATTGCTGTACATGGTTGGATGGAGGGGCAGAGGAGAGAGGACATTTGCTGGATATGCCTGGAGGAGAGGGCAGGGGAGAATGGAGAGTTGCTGGACATGGATGGATGGAGGGGAGGGAAGTCAGGAAAGAGATGCACATGGATGAGTGGAGGGAAGAGAGGAGAAATGCTGGACATGGGTGGAGTGGAGGGCAGGGAAGAGAGCAGAAATGTTGGACAAGGATGGAGGGAAGGAAAGACAAAGGAAGGAGATGCACACGGATGGAGGGGAAGGGAGAGAGGAGAAATGCTGGACATGGATAGAGGGGAAGGAAGACAGAGAAAGTAGATGCACATGGATGGAGGGGAGGGGAGTGAGGAGAAATGCTGGCTATGGATGGAGGGAAAACTGCTGAATTTAAGGGCTGGATCGGAACACTTTGAGGGCAGATGTTGAAACTAGAGGAAGGATAGGGGCAGGGCTACAGATGGTAGACAGGACGCATAAAGACACAGGAGGAAGGTGGAAATGGTGAGTGAAAAAATATCAAATGGAAAGAAGACACTGCATGAAACAGAAGACACTGGGACCAAAGCGAATAGAAAAACTAAATGATCAGACAACAAAGGTAGAAAAAAGTATTTTATTCAGAATTTATTAATTGGAATATGTCAGCTTTTGGAAATGGCATGGAGCAATACTAGAACAATTGAAACTTACATGCAAAATGTCACAGATGCACGAGTCTGACTTCTTGAGGTAACTTTCCAGTTCAGTATTTTGCCTTCATATTTTTTTTATTTCTAGTTCCATGTGTCATATCTGTTGTGTCATGTGTTTTTCATGTGTGATCAAGGTGCAGTATTCTGCTAATGTGTAGTATTTGCAGCCCTTTTTGTTTTGTTTTTCACTAGGTAGTGTACTAGTGTCAGGGCCGGTCTTAAGGCGAGGCGGCCGCATAGGGCCCCGCGCGCCTCAGGTCGCCCTGCCTGCCTGAGCTCCAGTCCGTCCTTCCGTCCTCCCTCCCAACGAATCCGATGCGCGACGGCGGCGTGGTGGGGGCGGTCCGCCCCCCCCCATGTCAGCGGGGGGGGGGGGGGTGCTCCGAGTCGCTGCTCCTGTCTCCTGCCTTTAAAAACGCAATTTGGAAGCGCCGAAGACAGTGACAGGCAGCGCCTCGCGTCTGCCCGCCCTGCTACTCAAATCTGTTCGACGTCATTGGGCCTTTCCACATTGAGTCCCGCCCTCCTCTGAGGTAACTTCCAATTACCGCGAGGGCGGGCGGGACTCAATGTGGGGAAGGCCCGAACGATATCGAAGAGATTTTTAGTAGCAGGGCAGACACGAGGCGCTGCCTGTCACTGTCTCTCCGATGCTTCCAAATTGTTTTTTTAAAGGAAGTGAGGGTGGTGGGCGGCAGAATGGAGGTCAGCTTGTAGGTGGGTCGGGGGGGGGGGGGGGAGGGACTCAGATGGGAGAAGGGTGGGGGGGGGGGTGTTCTCAGGTGGGGGAAGGGTAGGGTGGGGGTTCTCAAATGGGGAGGTGGAGAGGGGGTTCACGGATGGGAGAAGGGGTGGGGAGGGGGTTCTTGGATGGTTGAAGGGGACAGGTGGGGAGGGGACTGGGGTTCTTGGATGGGAGAAGGGGACTGTCACTGGGGTCTGAGAAGGGGCCATATGGGGCCTGGGGCTGGTGGGAAAATGGGGCATGCGTGGGTCAGGTGGGAGAATGGTTCTGAAAAGGGGGCCCTAATACAAGGCATGTGGATGAAGGGGGCTGGAACTGGGGGCTGAAAAGGAGGGTAGGTGGGATAAGGGGGCTAGTACTGGGACTGGAGGCTGAAACTGGTGGCTGAAAAGGGGACAGGGAGAAGTGGCTGGGGGGCTGAAGCTCGGGACTGGTGGGATAGTGGGGCTGGAACTGGTGGCTGAAAAAAAGGGGTGGAGAGAGGGGCATATCCTGGATGGGGAGCGAGAGGGAGGGCAAACCCTGGATGGATGGCAGAGGGAGGGCAAATGGTGGATTGAAGGGGCAGAGAGAGTGAGGGCAGACAGTGGATGGAAGGGATAGAAAGGGCAGACAGTGAATGGATGGGGGGAGAGAGAGGGCAGACAGGGGCAGATGGTGGATGGATCATGGAAGGGGCAGAGATAGAGGGCAGATGTGGATAGAAGGGGCAGGGAGAGAGAGGGCAGACATTGGATGGAGGTGACAGCAGAGAGGGCAGACACTGGATGGCAGAGAGAGACCGAAGACAGATGCTGGATGGAAGGAAGACAGTGAAAAGAAGATGAGGAAAGGAGAAACCTGAGACAACAAATGTAAATAAAATATATATTTTTTATTTTTTTGCTTTAGGATAAAGTAGTATTGTAGATGTGTTAATAAATGTTTATAATATAGAACATGTAAACAAGGTAATCTTTTGATTGGACTAATTTTAATACATTTTAATACATTTTGTCTAACTTTTAGAGAACAAAACCCCCTTCCTCAGGTCAGGATAGGATACTGTAACAGTACTATACTATATTGACCTGAGGAAGGATGTTTTGGCCTCTGAAAGCTAAATCTATTAGTCCAATAAAATGGTATTATTTTATTTTTTATATTTGTTTTATTTCTATTTGTTAATTTGTAAAGTGGTGATTGGTATTTGTTAGGTTTTTTTTTTTCAAATTTACATCTGCTGTCTTTATATTTTGCACAGTACTAGGGGACATTTTCTGTTTCTGTGGTGTTGCATTGTATGCAGAGTCTGGCATCTTGGGGGTTCAGTTTAATTTTTGTCTAAATAGAAAGTTTTAATATTACTACTTATTCTATCGTGGGTTAGGGTGTATCTGTGTTTGTGAAAAAGACATGGCTTTCACTTGGCATTGACTGTGCAGGATCGACAACGATCTGTACTATTCTGTCTGGTTTCATTTTACAATAGGTGAATTGATGCTCTAGTGCTCACTGTAGTGTTTTAAGATGTTTTCCTTTTCTTTGTGTGATTTAGTAGAAATGACTGCTTATGGTATGGTAGAATTGCTCTATAGGTCCTGAGTGTTTTGTATTCTCGGCATACCTAGTACTGGATTTTGGAGGGGGATGTTAAAAAATGACTGGGAGGGAGGGAGGGGGGCCTTGGAGCTGGGAGGGAGGGAGGCCCTGGAGCTGGGGGCCTTGGAGCTCGGAGGGAGCGGTCTGGGAGCTTGGAGGGAAGGGTGGCCGGCCCTGGAGCTAGGGAGGGGGCAGAGCTAGGGGGCAGGGCTAGGGTGGGGCCCCATCAAATTGGTCTGCATAGGGCCCCGCACTTGCTAAGACCAGCCCTGACTAGTGTTTTAGAACCCAGTGTAATTACAATGCTGCCTTTCCACACATAAGGTTGTAGCTCGTTCAACTGGCTCGTAATCTATCACTGTTGGATTCCCTACATATGCAGAAAGAAGCCTGGAATCATGTTACACAGGCAACCATTGTGAACTGATGCAAGTGGGCAAGCTTTGTTAGGGAGAGCGCCGAAATAGATGCAGCTGTTGCAAATGCGTCAGATGAACAGGCTATTGACATCCCAGCCGGTGTTACTGAAGAGGAGTTTCATCACTATGTAGCTGTTGATTATGATCTACAAACAGCTGACGACAGCACTGATGTCCAGATATGCGCCTACATGCAGGCAACGGCTGAGGATGAAACAGCTGATGAAATGAGCGAGGCACTTGCTGACGAAATTCAACAACCTCCTGTCACTTTTGAAAGAGCGCTGGAGAGTCTCAACACTGTGCGGGCCTATCAGGAGGCCACTGGATGTAGTTTTTACTGTCTGGCAGATGTAGTCTATGGAACTCACAGACACAAGAGTGTACAGAGGACTATGACTGATAACTGACGTTAGGCTTACTTGACGTAAACGGAGACTGTATACTGTATGTATAATAAACAGTACTGTACATATGTTTATCAGATGTCAAGCTTCTTTGGGTCACAACAGTTAAGTGCACGCTCCAGTTACCTGCATGTATTTCTTTGGTCCCAGACCCTTGCACTTAAGCAGATTGCACTGTACATCCAAATCTCCTCACGTCCAGAAAGCGACGCACACATTTCCCATTTTAAAATGGTGAAAATATATTTGTACCTGCTGTGAGACAAGCATAAATATCAGCTACCTGCTCATATGGACCTGGGGTCTCTACCCATGTTTGAGGGAATAATGGTGTTTGCCTCAGTGGTACCTAACATAACCTTAAAAAACTGGAAAGTACATTGAGCCAAATGAAATAACTGCGTTTTTGTTTTTTTTTATGTGTTCATTCTGTCTTAGAAATTCCTTGTGAAATTGGCACCTACATATAGAAAGTCTTATGCAGCTGCCCTTTTATAGGGCATGTCGTGTTCTGAAATTAATCTCCCAATTTACGTACTGGCAAATACACAATGTATTTGTTGGAGTCTTATAATGAATTGTATAAAAGGTTCTCCATGGTGATGATGTGATCGACTTAGATATCACCTGATATGTTCTTGCGGTTAGGAAGCTGTGAAACAAATTCACAATTTCATCAGGGGAATGGTGTGTTGTGAGATCTGATAGATTGTTCAGAGAACACATGCCCCCAATGAAGTGCTTGTGGAGGAGTGGCCTAATGGTTAGTGCAGCAGACTTTGATCCCAGCATCCTGGGTTCAATTCCCACTACAGTTCCTTGTGACCCTGGGCAAGTTACTTAACCCTCCATTGCCTCAGGTACAAAAACCAAGATTGTGAGCCCTCTAGGGACAAAGATAGTACCTGCTTATAATTGGATTGTAAGCCACTTTGAACCTGAACTCTGTTTGGGATAATGCAGGATACAAGTGTCATAATAATAATTAATCCCTATTACTGGGATGTATAGGGATATCCAAAACGGAATTACAATAAAATTTAGAAAGGGGGGACAATTCAGCCAAGTTTAATTATCAGTGAGTCTAGCTGTAACAACAGTTCACTACCAAGCTCTAGACATCACAGTACTCCTCACTTTGTAACCTCTTAATGTGAATTACTAAATGTGATCGCAACAAAAATCCATATACCTTCCCCTAAGGAACCCAATAAATTGAACATATAATCAAAAATCTAAATAATGTTAAATACCAAAAAAATGTCCAAGCACCAAAAAAATCAGGGGACACTACAGGAACGAAACTTAACTTCAACTTATGATTCCTCGCTCTTTTTCCATCTATTCTCAAAATGTCCAACAGGAAAACCCTGTTTCAAAAAAATCTTCCTCAGGGACTTCAGTGCTGTGTACTGGGAAGATTGTGTGATGGAAGCAATCACTTTGGGGGGGGGGGGGGCTGTCACCAAGGTGTGGGAGAAAGTGGCTTGTGAGTGGTGAAGGGAGGCAGAGGGAGTGGTGGGCATGGTGTCCCACTGTGGTCATGCTCCAATGGAGGGAGAGAGGGGTGAGGATAAGGATGAGTGCCAGGGGGGGATGGGAGTGAACCTGGGGGAGAAGGGAAGTTGAAGGGAATAACATGGGGAAGGATAGCAGAAGGGTGGGGGGGGGGGGGTGCTGGCTGCTGCTGGTGCTGGCTGGTGCTGGCTGTTTGGTGCTGGCAGTGGCTGGTGCTGGCAGTGGCTGGTGCTGGCCATTGGTGCTGGCCGTTTGGTGCTGCTGCTGGCCAGCTGGTGCTGGCGGCTGCTGGCTGGCTGGTGCTGGCGGCTGCTGGCCGTTTGGTGCTGGCTGCTGGTGCTGGCGGCTGCTGGCTGGCTGGCTGGTGCTGGCTGGTTGGGAGCTGGAGCACAGCAGGTGGTGGGCTCTGGAGGTTGGGGTGAGCAGGTGGCATCTCCTTCCTCTTCCCCTTCCCCTTCCTGTTGGGACATATGAAGATAAGTAGTGCTTATTGAACACATGAATTACTATTTGAACAAGAAGTTAAAAAAAAAAGTCTCTGAAAATAATTAACAATTGTGCTAAGAAATGGTTTTTGGGTGCAAGTTTGATTATCCACGTTATAGGAGGTTTTTGACAGATGATTGAAAGTGGTCATTAAAAGTTGTTTGAATCGGCAGATGTTTTGGAGGTCTTTTCTTCCTATTTTTTGCATTTTTCTTACACTTTTGTATCTGTTCCATTCACATAATTTTTTGTACCACAATATAAGTGCCACAATGGGACAGACTGGATGGACCATGCAGGTCTTTATCTGCAGTCATGTACTGTGCTACTGTGTTTCCCTTGGTGTAATTGCTCATGCCTAAAGGTGGATGCAGATCTCGGCGCTACCGCTATTCTATAAAGGGCGCCTAACCCAGAACACCCTTCATAGAATAGCACTGAGTACCAATTTTTTTCAGAGCCCAAACTTCTAGTGCTACATACTGAATCTGGTGCTAATTGTATAGAATCTCCTGGATGGCTTCCATATTGCTGAATTGTTTGGCTCCTTTTTCCAGCAATCCAGTTCATCAACTGCACACAGATATTGGTTCCTGAAGAAGTATGAGATGAAAAGGGATGCTCTGTTGAACTGGAAACTTTTTTGTGCACAGTAAGTTATTATTCTATGCAGTAGTATACCAAGAGTGGGGCGGTCCACTCTGGGTGCAGGCAGCAAGGGGGTGCGAGAAGCCATCACCTGGCTGTCGGCTCCACCGGTCCACTGCACCCTCTGACATTACTCCCTGTTCTGGAGCAGGGGATTGGCAGAGCCAACAGCCATGTGACTTTCCCATGCATCTCCTTGCTAGGAGTAAGGGTGGTGAGGGTGATGCACCTTGGGAGGGGGTGTGTGATGCACCTCAGGGAGGTAGGGGTGTTACGCACCTTGTAGGGGTGGCGGTGCGATGTGCCCCAGTGGGGGGCAGAGAAGCAAACCGCCCCGGGTGGCAAGCAAGCTAGGTATGCCACTGATTCTATATCATTTTGGCAAGCTTCAATATAGATGGTTTCATAAGTGAGGCTGCCATTTGGATTTATTTAAAAGAACGTGGATTGTTTTTTTTAGAGAGTCACACTATTTCATCAGGTATATGAGATGGTGTGCACAATTATTATCTGGACATATTTATATACTATTTCATAGCATGTACTGTAATTATACTGGAAGGCTCATGATGTTTAAACAGCACAAATAAGATAATTCTCCACATACAGAATAAAGTTCATTATTGTGGCTCATTGAATCATGGAAAAATCCCCAATAACAGTTTTTTAACTGATTCCTTCCAGTTTAATTAGCCCACTGTGAAATAATTCTTCCCATCAACTAATAAATCATACTTCAGTGTTAAAGTTATGACATTTTGCACAGAACATCCAAATCAGGAGATTCCTAATTTTCCAAGTAATTTACAAAAGACTATTGATCACAGAACCTTTTATACAATTCATATAAGACGCCAACAAATACACTGTGAATTTGCCAGTACGTAAATTGGGAGATTAATTTCAGAACACGGCATGCCCTATAAAAGGGCAGCTGCATAAGACTTTCTATATGTAGGTGCCAATTTCACAAGGAATTTCTAAGACAGAATGAACAAATTGAGCCAAGTGAAATAACTGCCTTTTTGTGTCTTTTAAATGTATTTTCCAGTTTTTTAAAGGCTATGTCAGGTATCACTGAGGCAAGCACCACTGTTCCCTCAAACACGGGTACAGACCCCCAGTCCATATAAGCAGGTAGCTGATATTTATGCCTCTCTCACAGCACATGTAAATATATTTAAAATTATTGGGGTATCACCATTTTAAAATAGAAAATGTGTGCATCGCTTTCTGGACGTGAGGAGATTTGAATGTACCACATGCCATTTTAGAAGTGGTAGAAGGTGTCTTGCATTCAGGTATAATATATTTTTCCATGGAGGACTTATAATTAAGTTTGTAGCTGAGGCAATGCGATTTTTGTCCACGATCACAAGAAGCAGCTATTGGATTTGAACACTGGATTATCGGATTCTACACTATGCTGCTCTAATCATTATTCCATGCCTCATACCCAGACTACAACCCCTTAAAAGCTATAAAAGCAATTCAGTAAGCTGGGAGGTGCCAATAACATGCACATGTAAAGAATATGAAGACTTACACGTGTGACTGGTGCTCATAATTCAATGTTATGTGCATGTGTTAGGCGCTGTTTGCTTACCAGCGTGTGTATGTTGTTTAGTGCAGAACTGTAAGAGGGGTGAATATGTGTGCGGAACTTGGGCATGTATCCAAGTGACACATGTAACTTATAGATACTCTGCCCTATTTTCAGACCACGGGAAATAGCTGGGCTGTATCCTGCGGTCTGTGCTAAATCCAGATATTCAGTGTCGAGCCGATCACAGTGACTGGCATTGAATATCCAGTTTAACTTTAACCAACCATTGCTGAATATCAACTTGGCTGGTAAAAATCAGACTGGCCAAAGTCAGGCCAGCCAAGTTATTCCACCTATTGTGGTGGCCAAATATAAAAACTTAGTAAGTGACAGCAGATAAAGACCTTAATGGTCCATCCAGTCTGCCCAACAGTCACATCCATTATATCAATTCAAGATTTAAATCAACAATAAGCATGATATTTATTTATTTGTTGCATTTGTATCCCACATTTTCCCACCTATTTGCAGGCTCAATATGGCTTACATTATGCCGTAATGGAAATCACCATTTCCGGAACTGAGAAATACAAAGTGGTATTGCATTAAAGTTCATAGAAGATAGAGTAAACTGTAAAGTGAGTTAGACAGTCAAATATAGAAAGTTCATTTCCGACATGAAATACTTGATCATGGTTTTTCTTTGGTGTTTATGGGACACAGACCATAGAAGTTCACCCAGCTCAGTCCTTATGTTCCACTAACTTGGTTGATCTGCTTTTAAAAATCTGCAGGTAGCTGATTGAATATCGCTGGTTAGTGGCTTAAAGATATAGTCTTAATACAAATAGAGGGAAATAAATTGTTATAGGAGTACCCCAAATCACAAATGTTGAAACACATACCAGAAAATGTAGATGGAAAGCGATGACCACAAATGCTCGCAGTCTAAGCAATAAAGTTCATGACCTTCAAGCCCTGATGTTGGAGGCAGACTTAGACATTGTTGCAATCACGGAGACGTGGCTAAATAGTTCCCATGCATGGGATGCAAACATACCGGGCTATAATCTATTTAGGAAGGATAGAGAGGGTCGAAAAGGTGGAGGAGTAGCTCTGTATGTGAGGAATGACATCGAGGCAACTGAAATGTCAGGGACCTGGGGAAAGGAAGAAGCGATATGGATCACCTTAAAAAGAGATGATAAAACCTCTATACACGTGGGTGTTGTCTACAGACCTCCGACACAACTGGAGGATCTAGATAAAGATCTGGTCACAGATATCCATAAGTTGGGAAAGAAGAGAGAGGTGCTGTTGCTGGGAGATTTCAATCTGCCGGATGTAGATTGGAAAGTTCCGTCTGTGGAATCGGAAAGAAGTAGAGAGATTGTGGATGCTTTTCAAAGTGCTCTGCTCAGACAAATGGTGACAGAACCCACAAGGGAGGGAGCGATGCTGGATCTGGTGCTCACAAATGGGGATAGTGTGTCAAATGTTCGAGTGGGTGCCCACCTGGGCGGCAGTGACCATCAAACGGTTTGGTTTGATATGACTGCTGAAGTGGAGGGCGGACACTCAAAAATCAAAGTCCTGGATTTCAAGCATGCTGACTTTAGTAAAATGGGGGAATACCTGAGGAAGGAGCTGATGGGATGGGAGGATGAACAAGAAGTGGAAGGACAGTGGTCCATGCTGAAAGAAGCTATAAATAGGGCCACAAACCTTTATGTAAAGAGAGTAAATAAAAGCAAGAGAAAAAGGAAACCGATATGGTTCTCCAAACAAGAGGCTGAGAAAATAAAGGCTAAAGAGTTGGCATTCCTGAAATACAGAAAGACTCAAGAAGAGGAACACGGGGAGGAATACCGGATGAAACTGAAAGAAGCCAAGAGAGAGATACATCTGGCGAAAGCGCAAGCGGAAGAACAAATGGCTAGAAATGTAAGGAGGGGTGACAAAACTTTCTTCAGGTATATTAGTTAAAGGAGGAAGACTAAAAAGGGAATTGTGAGACTGAAAGATGCTGAGAACCGCTATATAGATAATGATGAAGAAAAAGCAAATTTGCTAAATAGATACTTTTGTTCTGTTTTCACAGAAGAAAATCCTGGAGCAGGACCGCAATGGACTGGCAAAAGTACATATGAGAATGGAGTGGATATAGCACCGTTCACGGAAGAGAGTGTGTATGAACAACTTAAAAATCTAAAGGTGGACAAAGCAGTGGGACCGGATGGGATCCACCCCAGGATATTGAGGGAGCTCAGAGAGGTTCTGGCGGGTCCTCTTAAAGATTTGTTTAATAAATCCTTGGAGACGGGAGAGGTTCCGTGGGATTGGAGAACGGCGGAGGTGGTCCCTCTTCACAAAAGTGGTGATAGGGAAGAAGCTGGAAACTACAGGCCGGTAAGCCTCACTTCAATTATTGGAAAAGTAATGGAAGCGATGCTGAAGGAAAGGATAGTGAATTTCCTGGAAGCAAATAAGTTGCAAGATCCGAGACAACATGGTTTCACCAAAGGGAAATCGTGCCAAACGAATCTCATTGAATTCTTTGACTGGGTGACCGGAGAATTAAATCAAGGATGTGCTATGGACGTAATCTACTTAGATTTCAGCAAAGCTTTTGACACGGTTCCCCACAGGAGGCTCTTGAATGAACTAGACGGGCTGAAGATAGGACCCGAAGTGGTGAACTGGATTAGGAACTGGTTGACGGGCAGATGCCAGAGGGTGGTGGTAAATGGAGTTCGCTCGGAGGAGAGAAAGGTGAGTAGTGGAGTGCCTCAGGGATCGGTGCTGGGGCCAATTCTATTCAATATATTTGTGAGTGATATTGCCGAAGGCTTAGAAGGTAAAGTTTGCCTTTTTGCGGATGACACCAAGATTTGCAACAGAGTGGACACCCCGGAGGGAGTGGAAAGCATGAAAAAAGATCTGCGGAAGCTAGAAGAATGGTCTAACGTTTGGCAATTAAAATTCAATGCGAAGAAATGCAAAATGATGCACTTAGGGAGTAGAAATCCACGGGAGATGTATGTGTTAGGCGGTGAGAGTCTGATAGGTACGGACGGGGAGAGGGATCTTGGGGTGATAGTATCTGAGGACCTGAAGGCGACGAAACAGTGTGACAAGGCGGTGGCCGTAGCTAGAAGATTGCTAGGCTGTATAGAGAGAGGTGTGATCAGCAGAAGACAAGAGGTTTTAATACCCCTTTATAAGACGTTGGTGAGGCCCCACCTGGAGTATTGTGTTCAGTTTTGGAGGCCATATCTTGTGAAGGATGTTAAAAAAATGGAAGCGGTGCAAAGAAAAGCTACGAGAATGGTATGGGATTTGCGTTACAAGACGTATGAGGAGAGACTTGTTGACCTGAACATGTATACCCTGGAGGAAAGGAGAAACAGGGGTGATATGATACAGACGTTCAAATATTTGAAAGGTATTAATCTGCAAACGAACCTTTTCTGGAGAGGGGAAGGCAGTAGAACTAGAGGACATGAAATGAGATTGAAGGGGTGCAGACTCAAGAAAAATGTCAGGAAGTATTTTTTCAAGGAGAGAGTGGTGGATGCTTGGAGAACTCTTTTATTAAAAAAGAAACGCAAAGCCATACAGAAACATATAACCCCAAACCAAATATATACAAACAAGTCCCCCACCTTAAATCCACCTATCTACCTATATACACTGTCAACCCCCACCCATCCTAAAATGAAATTAAATGAACATAAAATTCAAATAAAACTCGAAGCCAATTCAAAATAAACTGTCCAACCCCTCTATGGAGGTTTCAAGTGCACATGCCTCCACCAAACATTGGTTCTTGCTATCCCCTCCGCCACCCGTTCCCACTGGGCTACCCCCTGGACCGCCCGAACCACCTCCCAACTAACGCTGTCGGCTGATCGGTAGTCCTGGTGCAAGGAGACCCCACACCGAGCCATCCAGAGGCTAAACCGGAGTATCACCGAGATGAGGAACTCCGTCACCGGATCTAACCACCCACCTCCCCCCTGCCGCCCGTAAACCCAATCTGCATATGAATATGAGTTAAAACTCGGGATGTGTAATAATGCTGCTACCCTGCCACATACCATTCGTGTAAAAGGGCATTCCCGTAAAAAATGTTCCATCGTTTCCTCCCTCCCCACGCACTCCCCCCTTGGGCAATCCCGTTCCTGCACATTCCTGTAGTTAATATTCCCTCTGACATACAATTTCCCGTGAAAAGACAGCCAAGCAATGTCTCTGTATTTCGGCGGGATCCTCCGTGAGGCCACCAACCGCAAGCCCTGCCTCAGCACTGGACCAGGTGCATCTTTCAGTACCAGGGGCGATGAGAATGTTTGGGACCTCACCCGTTCCACCCATACCTCCCTCCTCCCTGTCTTTATTTCCTCTGCCAAAATTCCCCAAACTCGTACCAGCCGAACTAAGGGCCTATAGTACCCAACCTGGTCCGGAGCCCCCTTCCTTACCACCCGCACCCTCCTTCCCAACTTCCACGGGAGCCAGAATCTCTCCCACCAAGACAGAACGCTACCTGCCCATCCTGGCGGATCTCTGTCCAGTGCCCGTCCCAGGTTAAACTGAATAAACAGGGAGCTAAAGAAAAGTACAGGGTTTACCATCCCTACTCCCCCCTCTTCCCGGGCCAAGTATGTGATGTTACGCTTGACCGGGTTCAGCCGATTCCCCCACAACATCTGAAAAAAAACACTATATAGGGTGGTATAACAATGCACTGGCAACAAACAAATATAACTGATAAACAAAAACATAGGCACCAGGTGAGATTTAATCAGCTGAACCCGGTCAGTCATGGACATCCTCCACCCTTTCCATCTGTCAACCTTTTCCTTAGCTCCCTGTATGCACCGCTGCCAATTAAAGGTTGCATAATCCCCCTGTTCAAAATATACCCCTAATACCCGCAGTCTGCTAATGACCTCCGGAAACTCCCCTCCCAAATCAAAAGAGCCCCCTGGAGGACCCACCCACAGACTCTGACTTTTCTGGAAGTTTATCAAAGCCCCTGTAGCCTGTGAGTACCCAGAAATGACCCCTTTCAATTTCTCCCCCTCTGTTGTGTCCGCCACCCACACCGTGACATCATCAGCGTAAGCCACCACCCTTAATTGAGACCCTGTACACACCTCCACCCCCTGAAGTCCCTCCTTCCCTCCCTGCTCTAACCGCCTAACAAAGGGATCAATTGCAAAAGCATAAAGTACCGGGCTTAAAGGACATCCCTGCCGCACCCCTGCTGTCACCCCGAACCTATTCCCTTTCCAACCGTTCACCAGGGGAAAACACCGTGCCCTCGTGTACAATAAACGTAATTGAGCCACCCATTCCCTAGGAAACCCATAGTGCTCTAAAACCTGCCAAAGAAACGCCCACTGTACCCTGTCAAAAGCCTTATCCTGATCTAATGCCACCATTAGTCTTCCTTCCCCCCGACTATGTTCCACCCCTTCCCTTACCCAAGCCGCTGCCTCCAGAACCCCCCTCCCCTTAATCCCACAGGCCTGTGAACTTGCCAACACCCCCCCCCCACCACCTCCTTCATCCTATTCAGAAGCATATGCGCGAATATCTTCCGATCACCATTGAGCAGGGCAATCGGACGCCAGTTGGCCAAGGACTCTGGATCTTTTCCCTTACTCAGAAGAATCAACGCTGCCTCGGTCAGGGATTGGGGTAAAACCCCCTGCTGACGTGCAGCCTCCCAGACTTGCAGCAGGATTGGGGCCAGAAGGTGCTTAAATGCCTGATAGTACTCTGTTGTGAGTCCATCTGGCCCTGGTGCTGTCTTCCTCCTTAAGGCCCCAATGGCCTCTTCTACCTCCCCCAGCGACCAGGGGCGCAACAGGGCCTGAAGAGACGGGCCCCCCCTTCCCACCCCCGGTGTCCCCGCAATATAGTGACCCATCACTTCCTTATCCACTTGCTTATCTGAAAAAAATCGTGCAAAGTGCTCTTCCACCACCTTTAGAATCCCCTCCTTCGACACCTGCACTACCCCTCCCATGTCCCTTAAACCCCCCACAATCCTATGCTCCCTCCGCTCCTTGCAACACATAAATGGGTCTGGGCTGACCAATTTCCCAAAGTCCCGTTCATAGACCAAGGAGGCATATCGATCATACTGGACCTTTTCAAGTTGCTCCTGCAAATCCAGAATATCCTCCTTTCTCCCTCCATTGGAGAGTAGATAGTCCCTTCGTTTCTTAATGGCAGTCCCCAGCCGAGTTCTCTCCCTTCCTTCTCTCCGAGCTTGACGGGTGAAAAAAAACCTCGTCCGCCTCTTCACTAACTCCCACCACTCTCCAATGGAGGGAAAAATACCCTGGATCGAAAGCTGGTCACTCAAAAAGGCCCGATATTCCTCCTTGACCTTCTCATCGGTAACCCATTTAAGGTTAAGCCGCCATAACCCCCTCCCCGGCCTATGCCCCGCCCAACCCCCCACCTCCACCAACACCAGTTTATGGTCCGAGAAGTCCACGTCCACCAACCTGGGCCCCCGAACGCATGCCCCTTCCCGGACCAAAAATCTGTCTATCCTGCTCCTACACTGTCCCCGTGCAAATGTGAAACCCTCCACCTCTGGTGAAAATTCAAGGTGCACATCTACCAACCCTGCCCCTTTCATTATCCCAGCTAGCCGTATCCCATCATACCTCACCTGCGCTGCCCTTCCTCCACTATCCTGTTTCCTCAAAATGGTGTTAAAATCCCCCCCCCAAACCACCTGACGTGCCGTGTATAAATAAGGTTTAATTTTACCAAATAACCGTGAACGTTCCCTCTTACTTTGTGGCCCATAAACATTAATAATCCGGGAAGCCACTCCGTGCCACAAAACATCCACCACCAAACACCTCCCTACTCCTAATTCCATCACCCTTTGAATCTGTACCTTATGTGTTTTAAATAATATCCCTACCCCCCCATACCTGTCCCCTGCCAAGCCCCAAACCGAAGGCCCCCATCTCCAGGCCCTCCTCGCACGCCTGATTGCCTCCATAGTTTGCAAGCGTGTCTCCTGGATTAGGAAACAGTCTGCCTGGATCGTGGAGAGGCCCTCAAAGGCCAAACATTGCGCCCTCTGGGAGGCCACACTCGCCACATTCAGAGTGGCAAATAATAATATAATACCTGCCATTATGTAGGGAAAGATGACTGTCTCCCAACCTCTTCCTGCTGAACTGCTTCCTTCACATCACCCCTACCTAGAGCCCAGACCCCTTCTTCAACCACTTCTTCCTCCGCCCAATCCCTAACCCCGGCTTCAAAACCTCCCTCCTTCCCCACCCCCTCCCCCCGCCCTTCTTCCTTCCCTTCTTCTTCTTAGACTCATCCAACCCCCCCTCCTCTTCAGACAAAGACAAACCCCCCCGCCCTCCTTCCTCTATTTGCCCCCCCTCCCCCCTCTGATCCCCTCCCACCCCCTGAACCTTCCCCCTCTCATTCCCGTGATCCTTCCCCTGTAGAGCTCGAATTCTATCCGATCGCCTCATAAGCTTCTCCCCCTCTCCTGCCCCCCCTCTTCCCCCCTCCCCGTCCAACCCGCCCCCACCCTCCACACTAATCTCCATCCTCCTAACCTTCCCCCCCTTCTTCTTACGCTTACCCCCCTCTCCCTCCACCCCCTCTAATTTCCTCTTTCCTTCCTCCCCTCCCCCACAACCCCACCGACCCCTTCCCCTTCTTCTTCCACCACCTCCTCTTCCTCTGCCAAAACCTGAAACCGGTTTCCTGTCTCCCTCTCTTGCTGAGCCCCCTCTCCTGACCCCCCTGAAATCCCTCTACCCTTCCCCTTCACCCCCTTCTGCTTCTTGGGGACCTGGGCCCATTCATCTACCCCTTCCAGCCCTTGCCCCTGTTTCCTCACCTGTGCTGCTGCCTCTGGAACCCCCACCTCCACAACCTCACTCTGTGCCCCCCTTGGCCCCTGATCCCGACCCTGAACCCCCCCTCCCCCCACCCCCTCCTCCTGCACCTCCTCTTCCCTCCCCCCATTATGCGATGCCCTAGGGCAGTCCCGGAAGGCATGCCCCAGACCACCACAAAGATTGCACCTGATCGAAGAACACTCTTCGGTGGGATGATCTTTCGATCCGCACTTAGCACATTGCTGTACTGGGCAGGACATGCTAAAATGGCGGAAAGACCCACACCGAAAACATTGTCTTGGCTGTCCCTTGTAAAAACACAGGATTCTGTCCCTTCCAATAAAAGCCGCTGAAGGAATGTGTTGTACTACCTGCCCTACCTGGTGAAGTTTAACCAAAGCCCCCCACCCCCCCGCCCAGACTCTACTGGGATCCGGGAGCTTGGTCAATGGAGTCCTCAACTCGGCATACCTGTGCAGCCAAAAGGCCAAGTCTGCCCCTGAGATGGACTCATTACGGACTAGCAGAGTCACCTGCACCAGATCTGGCCGACTGATGGGAACTACCCTATAATATTTCCAATCCCCCCTTCCTCTTACCCCCTCATACTTTTCCCAGAAGACCTCCATGCCTCTCTGGGTCAGAAAACTGACATCGTATTCTGGGAGATTAACTGGATGAATACAGGCATAGAGGTCTTCTGGGACAAACCCTAACCCCAAAACTAGTTTCAACACTGTATCACGTGAAGGCATTCCCCCCTCCCCCACCCACTTGATTTGGACCACATTCCTTCTCTTGGGCGGTTGCCCATAACCCCTACCTCCCCTGAACCCAGCATCTGTGTCATTACTAAAGGAAAACTGCCCCTTCCCTCTTCCTCCTTCCCTATTAACCACATCTGCAAAGGAGGGCTGACCCTGCCTCCACTGACTTCCCCTCCTCCCTGAGCTTATCCCTTCCTTGCCTGAAGATCCCTTCCCCCCCACCTGCTGATCCTGCCCACCCCCTTTACCTTCCCTTACCATCTCCCCATCAACCCCCTCCCCCCTTCCACAAACTGGAACAGCAACCCGTTCACCAACCTTTTCACCAACAGAACAGTTCCCCAAACCCTCTGCCCCTTCCCCCTTACCCCCCTCCCTCACATCACAAATCAACATATCCTGAACATCATCCCCTCCCCCTCCCCCCTGCCCACAGTCAGTGCCCAGAGAACTGAGCCCCCTGGAATCTATAACCAGTTCTGAACAGTCCTTAGCTTTCACAATGCTTCCCTGGGAGTGAGCTCCCTCTGCCTGGGCTGCAGATCCCCCAGCAATATCTTCTGTCAGAGAGACTGCTGATACACTCTGAGGAGAGCTCTGTTCTCCCTGCACCAGCAGGTCCAGCGTGAGGCTGCTTACAGTTTTTACAGAGCCAGAGTTCATCTCATCTTCCCTTCTGTGCTGGGGATTCCCTGAGCCTGGTTGTACTGCTGAATCCACCACTTGTGGCTGTAAACCTGGTGCCTCAATCAGGGAGCTAACTAAGCTCACCTGTGTCTGCAGCCCTAAGACCTGCTGTTCATTAGTGTCCACACTCCCAATGTCAGTATGCTTTCCAGCTTGCTTTCCAGTGTTCACCTTCCCTGTCAAACTGTTGCCTGCATCAGTGTTGGGTAGTGCAGGCACTTTTTGTGAAATAACACAAAACCCCAAGTCACCGTCCTCAGTTTCAAAGACAGCAGAATGTGTAGGCTGACTGAGTTCCAACTCCATTGTGTTTTCAGCCATAGTCTCTGCAGCACCACCTGAGGTCTCTTCAACTCCTTCCCTCTCTTCCCTGGCAGCTGCCTCTAAGGTAAGGTTTGCAGGGTTCTGAGTTGCTAGATTCTTCATAAATTGTAAAGTGTCTTGACTGCTTGTCCCCACCACATTATCTCCTGCAACCTGGTGTTTTGTAAAACAATCCTTAGATACCAACTCTCCTGTTTCCTCTGGCTGATTCTGGTTTGGCACTGTCCTGGGTTGAAATCTTTCCCTGGTAATATAGAGTTCCCTTAAAGGGTTATCAGAGCCCTTCTTCAGGGAGTCCAACACCTTTCTTTTCAGGCAAAGCTGCTTTCTCAAACGAGCTTCTTCCTTTCCATACAGACTCTTCTGTGCTGCTGGGGCCAACTTCTGCAGGGTTCTAGCCCTGTTTAGTTTTTTCCCCAGCACTTCCACCTCCTTCCCCAGGGCTTCAATCCTCCTCACCCTGTCCACGATACCTCTGGCTGAAGAATCAGGGCTGCTGCTTCCCAGCTGCCCTACCCCCTCCTCCTCCTCCTCCTCCTCCTCTTCCTCAGACCACTCATCCTCACTGTACAACGGGTCCAGCACCGGCTGAAGCTGCTGACCCTCTTCCATCCTCTGTTCTGCCACTTTCTGGGCCTGCGGGACTCTCACCCTCTGCCTCCCCCTCCCATGCTCTTCGTGCTCCTTACCCGGTAACCGCTGGGTCATGGGAGGGGTGCTGGGTCCACTGTCCCCCCTGGACCTCGAGGCTCCACGGTCCAGGGGACTCCGCTCTCTTCTCCCAGGGGCCAGGCTCGGCTGAGAGCTGCTTCTCCGTCTCTCCTGGTAGCTGGGCCCGGCCGTTTCCCGAGCCGGGCCCTGCCCTGAGGAGCACTCCCCAGAGCCCTGCCTCATGGCTGGGAAGGGAGCTAGGCCTTGCTCCCCTCCCTTCCTCCAACCACAGAGCCTCCTGTAGTATGTCCTTCTCCTTCAGTGTCTAGTTACACACTGACTTGGAATGCCCTCCCGCGGGAGGTGGTGGAGAGGAAAACGGTAACGGAATTCAAACATGCGTGGGATAAACATAAAGGAATCCTGCTCAGAAGGAAGGGATCCCCAGAAGCTTAGCCGGTGGTGGGAGGCAGGGCTGGTGGTTGGGAGGTGGGGATAGTGCTGGGCAGACTTATACGGTTTGTGCCAGAGCCGGTGGTGGGAGGCGGGGATAGTGCTGGGCAGACTTATACGGTCTGTGCCCTGAAAAAGACAGGTACAAATCAAGGTAAGGTATACACAAAAAATGGCACATGTGAGTTTATCTTGTTAGGCAGACTGGGTGGACCGTGCAGGTCTTTTTCTGCCATCATCTACTATGTTACTATGTAATTCTATAATGCACAAAGTACTCCACTATTAAGTTTGGATATCAATAAAGGTGGCCATGAAGTTCCAAGATGGCGCTCTGACTGGTTGCACCCGAGTTAGCTGCTGAGGTGACTCTGTAGTTTTTTTTGCTGATTTCGCCGCTTCTGCAACCTCTTTGATGGGGAAACGGAGGGGGAAAGTTAAGGAGCGTTCCTCGGCTCCTGAAACGTCCTCGGCGCTACGGCAATCGACTCTTCAGTTTCCGAAGCAACTACCGGGACCTCGGGGAACTTCGACCCCCTCTGCCGCTCTCGACGCATCGGCGTCGATCGAAAGCGCCGACGGGGCTTCTCTGAGCCCTGTAGAACGCATTGCCCCGCCTCAACCCGGAAGGGAATCGCCGGCAGCCCAAGCAGGGAAGGAGAACGTAAACGCTCAGCCAAGCCTGCTCGAGGGAAGGTCTGCGACGATAGAAAATGAAATCCAACTGAAAGAAACACTTCTTCAATCAGCCTCTCAGGTACTTCCTTTGGAAATTGTTTCTAAACTTTCGCAAGTTGGTATTCAGACTCAACCCTTTCCTGGAAATTTAGGCGTGATTAAACCTGCAATTGTGACATTTGAGTCACTATGGGACATGGTGCATAATATTCAGGTCTCTATGCAACCTTCAATAAAAGAAAATACTGAACATATTAAAACTATTTCTCAAGCTGCGCTACTTCAAGCACAGGCATCAGCACAACAGGCCTTGAAACTGGAAAATTTACATATTAAATTACAAGAGAGGGGAACTTTGGAGTCAGCTTTGATTAAGGATAATATTTTTCTTCATAAACGGACAGAATACCTGGAGAATCAGATTCGGAGACTTAATCTTAGGTTTCTCAACTTCCCTAAGTCGCCTTTAATTTCACCGATTGAAATGGCTAAGAAATATATTGTGGACATTCTAGGAATGGACAAGGATTCATTGCCCCCCATAACACGGGCCTATTATATCTGGAACCCACAAGGGGGTGATGGACATCTCCCAGGGAAAGGGGATGGAATGAATTTAACTTCATTCCTAGAGAGCTCACTGGAGATTGTTACACAGAGGTCTACGTTGCTTGTTACTTTTGCTTTGGAGCCAGATCGTAATGCAATATTAAGACTTTCCCTAAGACACTTAGAAAACCTGTTTATGGGATCAAAGGTCCGTGTTTTTCCTGATCTCTCAAGACCCACTCAAGTTAGACGCAGGGCCTTTTTGGAAATGCGTCCGAGAGTGTTGGCCATGGGAATAAATTTCACTTTACGATTCCTTGTATTTGTAATTTAATGCTTGAGGGTAAACAATTTCAATTTGTTGACCCTAAACAGTTAAAAGAATTTCTTGATGCTAGAGTAGATATGAATGTTATATGCCCACCATAATATAGCAGGCTGGGATCAGTAACCCCTAGGTAGCAACTGGTGGGACTTACTTAATTGCTTTTGATATCTATTTCTTTATTCTTGGAACCAATGTTTCTTTATTTTTAGTGGACAAAATGGCTATAAATTTTACTTTTCCTTTTTTTTTTCTTTTCCTGATGTAAATGCCTATTACATGATCATAATTTGTTGTGAAATAATGATTTAAATTAATAAATAAATAAAATAAGAAAAAGGTGGCCATGAAATTTATTCACTGATTTCTCAAACACCAAGCTCTCACGCAACTCACTCTCAAACGTCCCACACAGTATCAACCACTCAGACAGAACATCGCACCAAATTATACATTGATATAAATCATGATTGCCACATTGATCAATGCTTGTACTTAAGTCTATAGAAATAATGTCTCTTTAAATCAAAGGCCCATTGTATAAAGTCCCATTAGACCGTGTAAGATGGCTCAAATTGACCACGGGCATTCCGTTTCAATCTAGGAGTTATTCCAACCGTGTTCTCAGTGTACTCGATGTAACAGATTAAATCCCAATGTCTATTCACTGCTGAATTTCATACGTCACCATCACAACTGCAATTGCAACTGTCCTTGTGAATCCGCTGCGTGATATGAGAAAGGCTTGCCTGTGTAGCCGCAACAAGAGATCCCTCTCAATTTTCAGACCTCAGTCCACTTAAATTCCTCTAGTTCATTATAGAATTAAAGATATAGTGTCAGGCAGCTATTCAGCACCTAATATCGCCAGATAGCCACTTAAGTGCTGTTTTAGCGGCCATTTCTTTTTAAATATTGGGCAGACTATCAGTTGTGCTCATTCCATGGCACACTAGACGCACTAACTTACACCATTCATTGACATGACATGTCAGTGCACCAAAGCAGCTTTGCACTAGTATTATATAACAGCTGAGCTGTGCCTAGAATCCGTTAAAGAGTTGGTGCTAAGTGTATCCCATTGTGGTACCTGTCTCTTGGTGTCAATTTATAGAATTGCCTTATTATTTTTCTTCTTTTTTTTTTTTTTTGCATTGTAAAGAAGTCCCTTCTCCTGTATGGCCTGCCCCTCTGCTGCCTTGCAAGAGCGAGGTCTCCTAAAAGGAGAGCATCACTGTGGAGAGGTAGGAACTGATCCTGTAGCCAGGACCTGCCCTCCTGGGACTTCTGCCCAGGAAGGAAGGGTTAGTTCAGCCACTGTAGTTGGTGACTCAATCATTAGGCATGTAGATAGTTGGGTGGCTGATAGACGTGAGGATCGCCTAGTCACTTGCCTGCCTGGTCCTAAGGTGGCAGACCTCACACGTCACCTAAATAAGATTTTAGATAGTGCTGGGGAGGAATTCCTGATTGGTCAAAGTAACAACATCTGAAAGGTCTAAATGCATATTCAAGATCGACTTCCAAACAGTTAGATCTTAAAGGTAATAAAATCATAATGATTAAAAACACTTCAACCAAATGGTTTAAATATAGCCATTGAGTGGAAAGCCTTTTTTCAATCTGTTTATCCAATACTGTTCTCTTTGTATCAACTCCCCCCCCCCCCCCCCCCCAGACTGCGGCCTCCATAGACCGCTGATCGAGTCTCGATAGTCCAGTGTCAGGGTGGTTCTGGCTCTTCCTTTCTGGAGAGGCCATCAGCATTACCGTGTTCACTGCTTTTCTGGTACTGTATGGTGAAGTTGTACATTTGCGGGAACAGGCTCCACTGGAGTAGCTTCCCATTCTTTCCTGAGTTCCTCTTCAGCCAGACCAACGGATTGTGATCTGTGATGACAGTAAAATCTCTCTCATACAGATATGGTTGTAACTTAGGGCCCACAGTAAGACTAGACATGCCTTTTCAATAGTGGCATAGGCTACTTCTCTATCAAGGAGCTTGCAACTTAGATATACAATGGGGTGCCCCTCCCCTCTGCTATTCACTTGACTGAGTACAGCCCCAATGCCATATGCCGAGGCATCAGTCTGTACAGGGCCGGTCTTAAGCATGGGCGACAGGGGCGGTCGCACAGGGCTCCATGCTCCTAGGGGCCTCACATCTCTAGCACGTCTGTCCTCCTGTCTCAGAACACCTCCCTGCTCTGTACCTTAATTTGTATCCACATATCAGTAGAGAGCATCAGGCAGCGGCAGCGATTTTCATATCCTGTCAGCTGCCGAGCCCAGAGCCTCCTCCCGCCCCTTTTGATGTCACTTCCTGCTTCCGCAAGGGAGTGATGGAGCAGCGAGGAGGCTCTGGACTCAGCAGCTGATGGGATATGAAAATCACTGCCGCTGTCTGCTGCTCTCTACTGAAACGTGGTGGATGCACATCAAGGTATGGGGTGAGGTGGGGTTCTGAGCTTTAAACCTCCTTTTAAAA